>NC_079366.1:24537269-25179769 GCF_021018895.1 Seriola aureovittata
TGCTGATTTTAACCACTTCCATTTTAAAGTGACTAAAAAAATGGAAATGGAATTAAGATGTTCACAAGCAAATATTAACACACCTAATGTAACAGCAGGGACTTCATATTAAAAAGAGAACAAAACACACACAAACGCACGCACAGATACAGACACACACACACGCACAGGGTGACATTACGCTCTAGTTTAATCTTAATTATTCACATTCTCGTTACATTTTCATGAGGCAGCGTGGCCACTGGCAGCACTTTCCACAGGTTTCAAGCAGTTAACCAACAGAGCTTATGTCTGCACATATGTGCGTGTGTTTATTTGTGCAGCAGAGAGAGAGTGGGTCACATCAGCGGACACCTGGACCCACAGTAAATTTCAGTTAGTGCAGTTTTAACTCAAAATAGCGACAGATACTGAACCACAGACAGAACTAATAGTGTGTGAAGGTGGTAAACAGGGTATACAGCATGGTTGAACTCGTGCACACTGAGCAGACAAACTGTGAGGAGAGTGATTTAAAGAAGGGAAACAAGAGGAGAGAAAGAAGAGGACAATGAGATGGAGGACAAGAGGGAAAGACAGAGTGATAAAGAAATAAAGTCAAACAAAGAAAGAGGCTCTGTGTGTGTGTGTGTGTGTGTGTGTGTGTGTGTGTGTGTGTGTGGGCAGGGAGGATGGGATGGGGGCACAGCTGGGTTTGAGGCAATGTGAGGGGGTGGAGAATTCATGTGTGTCAGAAAACCAGAAAGAAGAGAAGTGGAGCAGCAGAATGCACAGTGAAGAAGGCAGTCACACTTTACAGCCTTTTGTTCATAAATCTGCTCCATCACACACACACACACACACACACACACACACACACACACACACACACACACACACACACACACACACACACACACACACACACACACACACACACACACACACACACACACACACACACACACACTACTGAAAGACAGGCCTAGTGACCTGCCGAGGAGGTCTTTCCTCTGTTGCCTAGCAACCAGGCTGAGCCCTAAAGTCGAGTCTACAATCGCCTTCCCGTTTTATCTGACTGACAGCGCTAACATCAAATCAGAGCCAATCCAGAAAAACACTGGGATGCGAGGAGCTGCCAGGTTGACAGCGGGCTGACAGTTTGACATCAACAGGAGCACCAGGAAGTTCCTCCATGTTGGACGATTACCAGTCAGCAAACCACAGATGGAGACACTAGTATTCATCACTCGGGCCTCAACATGCATACATAAACTGAGCCTCAAAGATAATTCCCTGCTCCTGAACTGCTGTCTAAACACTCTGTCTAGTGCTGCATTCATGTCATATCATGTAGACTACACTTTAAAAACAGATTGTTTTTTTTGTAAATATCATGTTTTTTTATGTAATACAAGACACATCATGAGCAAAATTTGCAGCCATCACAATGATTGTGTATTTCCCAAAAAGTCTCAAAAAAGCATCCTCAGACAGCCAGGGTTTCATATGTCATATCCTAAGGAACCAATCCTGTCAACTTGCAGATACGGGCAAAAGCCTCGTCAGTACAGAGGGCAAGAATTTATATTTGCACACCCACTAACACTGTATCACTGCCTCCTTTAGTAATAATGATACATGTAATGAAAGTAGTTTATTTGCCGTAGTAGAGGTGAGGCTCAGTGTATTGGAAGCACTCCTCCACTTCCCTCCCTTCCCTTCCAGAGCAGCCGGGAAACCAGAGCAGTTCGGAGGTGTAGCCCTAAGACCCCAGTTGGCATCAATACACGGTGGAGCCATGGACCAGGTTTATACCTAGTCTCGTTTGAAAAAAAGTCTCTAAATCTAGCAACAACACGCCAAGTTGGCAACATTGAGGCCTGTAAACAGCCCCCTCCCCCCCAATGGCACCTGTTTGCACCAGAAAGTCCAACTCAGTAACGTAGCAGTCAGCTGACGAGTGGTGCAAATATGATCACTCAGCCACTGTAGCGGTGCAGCCAAAGAAAATGATTATAGCTGCTTCAAATTACATAGCTACACTGCTAAATTGGGTAAAAATCTTGGAATCATGTGTGAACACATCCAGAATAGTTGAGCAAGAACAATAAAATGCCTGCACCACCCGCAAGGATGTCACTGATATGTATATTCAAAGCATCCCACATATCTATGCAATGCCATACCACAGGGTTCAGGTAAGTGAAGCACAGATATTCACTTAGATTATCAGTATCAGCACAGACAGAACAGAAAAAGTTCGAACACTCATTCATCTGCTCCTGCTGTTTGTGTTTGACTTCAGCTGCTAGCTAATGTTAGTTAACCGGCAGGTAGGGAGCAACAGAATGAAGCTGAGTTCACACACCGGTCCAAAAACTCCCATGAACTCCTCTTATAATAATAATACCTTGTCAACAAACACAAATGGAGAGCTTTTTTTAGTCTGTCCTTCTCAAAGATGTGGCCATTAAATTCACTGCGAATGACTAATCACATCACAGTTTACGGTACCGTCGTAACTCGGGGCAGCTAATAAAGGCAGTTGTCATTCACTTTACCTCTTGACTTCTTGCGCATGATGTAATATATTGATTTTCACTATTTAGACATTTCCCTCTGATATTTGCAAAAAAACATTTTTAATATTATTATGATTCACTGTGACACCTGATTAATAAAGAGGTCAGGCTGACTCCACAGACTAGACATGGCAATGAGAACAAAGTCATAAATAAGGCTCTATATGGCTCCTCTGGCTTATTTTAATCTTTTTCTTTCAAAACAAGCTTGTATCAAATATTTGAGGCACTACAAGATTGTGTAACCAATCTGAATCTTCTCTCATGTCAAACGTTGCAATTCCCTTTAAGAGTTACACACCAGATGATTTAACAGTGATTGAAGAACTTTACATATACATTTCAGTGACTTCTACAACATGTCAAACAGGAAACACCTGAGCCCCGTTCCTCTTATGTGGCTAAACTAACTCTGGCTAACGTGATTGTGTAAATTCTTATTCTTCTACACTGGTTCTTCAAAAAAACAGCTGGAGGACGGCTTTATTAATCTTGTATTAAACTACATGCACAACGGTGCTATTAGCACCTAAAGTGATCGATGCTGATGTTTTCAGACAGGTCTTTAAGCTGATCTATGTGCTAAGGATATTCAACTTCCCCCCTGTGGATTTTTAGTGGATTGCTCATTCAGCAGACATGTCCACGCTTGCAGATAAGAATGGGACATTACTTGTAAAGTTCATGTGGGTTACTGATCAAAGCATAGACTGTGTATAAAAGTCTCTGGCTCTTTTTGTGTTGTGTTTTGCGGCTCCTATCTGTCACCGTGTCACTAACCAGCTGTTACTGTCACCGTGAGCCAAATAGATAGAGGTAGAACAATGATGCCCATACAAGTTAAAATAAAATTATTTGATTGGCTGTATGCAAAGAAGATCTCGAGCTACATAGAGAAAACAGTATTCTCACTGGTACACACAGAACAGGTTCACCTGTCTGACACCAAAAAAATATAAAATATATACAGCTGAAATAATTGGTTGTTTGATAGAAAAATTATTTTCAGCCATTTTGAGGATTTGCTGCTTTTCTGTCTTTCATGTGATAATTAATCAAATATGTTTCTTTGTATATTTTTTTGGAACCTTGGTTGGACAAAAAAATAAATAAACAAATAAATAGATAAAAAAGATAAATACATAAATAAATAAAACAGATTTACAGATATCACCATGAGCTGTATATCTTTGTAAATTGAATACCATTGGGTTTTGGTCTGTAGGTAAGACAACTTCAAATTAAATAGATACTTTTGAGCTAAAATAAAGAAATAAAATAAATGAATCTATGTGAAAAATTATCATTAGTTGCAGCTCTATCAGTAAACCAATACGCATCCCTAATACCACGCTTTAAATTACACTGAAGCCCTAACGCTGTCTCATGCCAACATGAACCTGTTGTCCTCTGTTCATGTCGTCTTCAGCCCCATCCCACAGCATCCTGGCATCTGCCATTTCCAGAGCACTGACGCTGGAATTGATCTGTTGAGTTTAAAATTCATTGTGAAGGAGCTCACTGACTAGCAGCGACTGAACTGTGGACGAGCGTACTATATGTGCTTGTTTTCTCGGCCACAACCACAGTGTCACGAACATATCGTGTACTCGATATCTTCGACTGGCTGGCCTGTCATCCAATCAATAATAAAGATACTATTTCAACCACTGATCAGTCAGCGATCAGGATCAAAAGTCAGCCACAGTGATCCCATCAATAATAATGACACTTCAAGCAGGAGATATGAGCAGTATTTTTCTCTATAGTTTTTGGCGTTCTTGCTGCCTGTCACTGCTTTTAGTTATTGTTTTTACAGCAGTTTTATTGTAGACAGAGCAATTCATTCTTATTCCTGTTGAAAAGCAAATAGGCATCTTGCCATAGCGCAGAGGTCAGTGGGATGTGAAGTGGAAAGATCTGTGATAATCAGAGGTTTCATCAGAAAGACAGTTAGAGTTAGACTATAAGAGAAAAGACACACCCGATACAAACGTACACCGACTGCTCTCAGTTAGAGTTAAAGTTACAGATAAAGTAAATGCTTTTTAGAGATCTCGTCTGTCCCATCCATCTCTGTTTTGAAATGTCCTCATATTAACTGATAACTGTGACATTTGGTGCAGGCATTTATTGTCTCCAGAGGATGAATCCTAATGACTCTGCAGATCGACTTTTCTTCGTGATCATGACAAAACTGTCATTTATGATTCGTAAATATGAGCAAATACCTGCAAAACTAATGACATTCCCATTAGTGCTAATTAGAGAAAGTTTAGCGAAATGTTAAAGTGAGAGGGTGAATATGATCAACATTACACCTGCTTAACATCAGCTTACTAGCATTTTCATTGTGATTATGTTAGTATGTGGATCTTAGCATTTAGCTCAAAGCAGCGCTGGGCCTCAAACAGCCTCTAGTGTGGCTGTACACTCGTATCACTTCAAGTGTCTTGTTTCCAGATAGAATCAACATGAAATTTAAGACACTTTTGCCACATGCAAACACCTGCGTTGACCAGGCCACAAATCTGCAAATCATGCTACATGCAAATCAGGATCTGCCTCTATCCTTTATCTTATCAATAACCTAAAATAAAAACATGAATGAATCACATTTATGAATTACTGGCAAAACATAAGTTTCATTGTCTTCACAGGCTTTTACTCACCGATACAGATAAATGCTCCCTCACCCACACAGATCGTTCAGTGGTTGAACTGATCAGAGATCAGAGAAACGCTACAGAGGCTCAGTGCACCTTATGTTTCAAATCGCTAGAGACATTTTTCCTTGTTGCTTTAATGAGACAGAGAACAATGGCTAATTTCAGTGTAATTTCAGAGCAAGTTTAGCAGCAGATATCACAAAGAGACAAGAGAGAGACCATGGATGTATTAAGAAAATCAGACAATGAGTGTTACTTCCACACACCGATCACTGACACAGTTACACCATAGGAAAGAATGCATACGAGTCTTGGAGAGATGAATTTACACCTTTTGGTTGGTTTGGGCACTAGCATTTCAGTCTTTTTTGGATGCTTCTTGGACTGCGTCCTGGGCCACACTGAAGGACCGCCTACTCCACTGACGTCCTCCACCACAGTCTGACTGGTACGGCCACCATTTCATAATAATCTGAAAATATTTTATCATTTCACTCTCTCTCTTTCTCTCAAACACATCGACAATGGACTTGTCTGTCATAGTCAGACGGGCTAAAAACAACAACACATGTGTTTATTTGCATATAGAACGGGGAAGTGAGATCCGATCACTGGAGACGCATGTGGAGACAAATTCTAATGGCAGGTTTGAGCTGACGTACTTACAGCTGACCACTTGTGATCTGATCACCGAAGACACATCTTAAAGCCAGGTCTGAACAGGACCATATCGCAGGCCTGTGATGCACCCCAGACGAACGGGGTGTTATTCTTGTTACCAGCGATTCAGTGATTTCTGACTTATGATACGACGACAACACTTTCACTGGAAACATTTTGACATGTCAAATGAGGAAAAGCACAGGTGTAAATAATAAAATGAAAGCTGGCTAAATTCCATGTAGCTGCCTCAGTTCCAGGGTCCTGATGTTACTCATGCTGGCTCACTGTGACGGTTTACTGGGACTCAATAACAGTGTTATCATTAATGTTTTTAAGATCACATCTGTGCTTTTCTTGCCAAGACAAGTTAAAACATCCATTGTGAAAGGCCTTTGTAGAGACGAGATGATTAGCCAATACCAATAGCTAGTTTCTTGCTTCTTTTCAGCATCTCTTTCATTCTAAAACCGATTTTATTGATTTAAAACAAAAGGAAAAAGTGGATTTTACGTTTTGAAATCAGAAAACCTCTTGTAAAACCAACCCTCAACTCATCTTACATGATAAATAACAAGAATTATGACCTTGTGACAGTCTTGGATATCTCTCTGGCAGGAAATGACATGAGGGTAACTTCCTCTTTTTGCTCTTAGAGTTTTCACGTAGGCTACAAATGACCACCACTAGAAGAAAAGCTCAACGCAGGAAAAACAGAGAAATCTCTACCTGCTACTCAGGTTTTCAGACACACCCACAGTCCACAGAAGACAGCTCTGTCACACAGACACACATACAAAATAGTTTCTTTCACAGAAACACACACTCATATGCCTACATGCCAGAACAAGTCTACACCAGATGTGTGACATTCCTCCTCACCAAGACAAAAGTTGCTGATTTGTGGGTATGTGTGGCTGTGCACCTCCCATTTATACTGAACTGTCTCTACATCCTTCTTGTTCCTCCTGTTCCCTTTCAAGACACCCCTGTTCACACAATCCTCAGTTTCTCATTTACAAATCTCCCACTTTATTCTCACGTTAGGTAGGATTATAAGCAAAAAATAAATCCACTAACTGCACATTTGGACACATTTCAAATGACTCACAAACTGGTCCAACAACATATAGGTTAAAAGCTGGCTATCACCACTCTTTCAACACATTTAAATCACTATAGTTCACTGTGAAGCAGATCTCAACAGCAAGTTTGATACTCATCAAAAGCTGTTTAAACAAACACCTGAAAAGCACTTTCCAAACACAATTTCTCCAGTTTTAACATCTTATGGCCTGCAAGTCACGTTCAAATAAGCCTCAACGCTAATCTAATAAAACAGGACTCACAAGCTCAATTTCACTGTTTTCTACCTGTCAAAGTCTCTCTGGCATCGTCTAAAATGCTGTTTCACAATTAAAATTTTCAGTGTGAATCATGTCATAACTATAGAAATACAGTCGATGAAAAGACATGTCAAAAAAACATCAAAACATGTGGCATATGGCTGGTCTTTCCAGCCAAAACACAGAGATCAGTCATCATAACATTGCATACACATTTCAGGTAACATATTTGTGTTATTTTATTAGATTGTGTTATTTAGTTTAAATAAATTCTGCATCACATTGCAGGAGAAAGAAAAGCAGCTGCTTATAATACTTTTATTCTGGCTTCACCATCTCAAGGATTTCTCCAACTTGAATGTTTTGTATATTAACAGTTTAATGTTAAAAAAAACAAACTATTTAAATGTATATTATATTTTATCTTACTCAACAATATACTTTAGGGCTACTTCTTCATATCATGCACTGCATTGTAACTGCACTGCATTTTTTTATTGTCCTTTTTTATCTGTTGTATTCTATTTTATCATCTATTTTGTTTTAGTCTTTTAAATCCCATTTAAATTTGTCTTTTCATATTGCATTGTGTTTTTTTCTCAATGTGTTTTATGTCTTATCTAAAGGACTTTGAATCACCTTGTTGTTTAAAGGTGCTATACAAATAAACCTGCCTTGCCTATAAACCTTACTATACAACCCTTCAGTTAGGTCAAGATAAGGGAAAAAATTAATTACTATATGTAGGCATATATATTTTAAAATGAATGGGACTCACAAGCTGCTCTTAACTACATGCAAAGCTTTCCTTCAACCTGCACATCACCAATATTACATAATATTTACTGGGTACTTGAGGTGAAGATTTGTGTGACCCATATTTGGAAATTACGTATAGCTTCACTGGGAACACTGAACATCACAAGCAATCTTTTGACCTGTTGATAAAAGCTATACCATTTCCTCATCTAAATCTATACTGTTTACTCATCATTAAATTAAGGTCCATTCTCCACTGTCACCAAAACAAACCCAACAACAACAACAACTCACTTTACAATCAAATTTAGACAAAATTCTTAAGCAGAATTTATTTGGCTAAATTGAGAATAGTGTAGACCTGAAGCTAACGATTATTTTTGCTATCAAAATCACATCCTAGAGCCCAAATGGATTCAAATGTGTTGTTGTTTTCAGACCAACAGTTCAATATTAGATTCAATAGATTCAATATATTATAATGTAAGACTGAGGAATCCATTAAGCTTTCACATCTGAGAAACAAACTTGTGGAACCGTCGCTTGAAAAATGACATAGTTGACAATTAGTTTTCTATAAATCAAGAAATTGATCAATTGTTGCATCTCTACCAAATTTAACCAAACTGTTTTCCAATTTAGCTCCATGACAGCTGGGTAAACTCATCCATGGCATGTGGTTAAAAGAAAAAAAGCAAGTGGACTTTGAGTTGCAGTTTTTTTCAAATGTAGCCCAGCATTAACCTTGGTGCCTACATTTCAACCTGCAAATGACTATATTATTGCCTACTGGGTAGTTTGTTTGATTGATTCAGTGTGACCACTGATCACTGACTCACAACATCACAAGCAACCCTCAGACCACTTTGTTGCATAAGAGGTGTTCTGTAAATTTAAGAGTTCTCAGTTAATTCTAGGAAACTCACAACGAAACCCGATCTGACAGCAGCTCTACCTGTCCAAGGCTCTGATTGGTGTGAGCTTACTAAACTGTGTGTGCATATGTGTTATCAGCTCTGGGTAATTCACCACACACTAGTTCAGTATTAGTCCAGGAGGCTGTGCACATTCACTCACGCACATAAAGTGTTCATACTTTCTATACCCCCAGTGCATTTCCTGTATCGCCACCAGAGCTGTTGACAAGCCAATAGCCTGCAGACACAAGGGGACTTCAGCTTTGTACTGCTCATAAGAATAACACAACCTCACACACACATTTTGCACAAGTCTTCCCGATTACTGAAGTCTTACACAAGAGTGTAAGAGTGTGGAAACTTTAGCCACTTTCTTCCTGAACCTCACATGGCTGGTCACATGACTCAAGCCTGATGAGTTGAGGTGGGTGTCTGAGATGGATCAGTGAAGAGGAGGAAGTGATACTGTGAGCACAGCGACGAACATTTGCTGCAGTACAGTAGCATGTATGTGATTGAGGGATGCCACTATGTTGCTGCAAGGCCCTGTTTATGAAACCATTTTGTGCAGAGGTCCGTGTCTAGACACCCACCTACCCACTCACCACCACCACCACGACCAGCCGCCCACCCATAGACACACATCACCACCCACCCACGCATAAACTCGTTATACAAATCCAATCAAATGACAGGCTCTGAGTTAGGGGAGATAAAAAAGCTTGAGAAATCTAACTTCCTGGTCTGTCTTCCTCCCATCTCTCCTTATCCAAAACCAGGCATCTCAGCTTTCACCACTCCGCCGACTCTTCTACTCTTACATCTCACACTGTCTCTTCAGCCCAAGCCTGTTCGAAGATTCTCACTCTCATTTATCACTGTTGGCAAGCACCTGCTTTGAGTTTGACACCTGCCTGCCAACACCAACACGCCGTCAACGAACGAGTCAACAGGTCACTCTTAACAGTGTGCAGACCTGAAGCCCTGAAGACAACAAATACACACAGACACACTCCTTCAGACAGTGAACATCCGTCCACACACCCACAGCCATATGCAGCAGCGGGATTTGTGAATAAGCTACTGCTCTTACCTTGGCACTGGAATCCCTGTTTCCCAAAGCCCCTGTGGACAGAAGACAGGCGTGTGAAATTTAGGGAAATCACAAGATGACAAAAACTCATGCACATACATACAGATTAAGGGGCACAACTAATGATTGTTTTTTTGGATTGTTTTTTTTTGTTTGTTTGTTTTTTATCAATTAATCATTAAAAACTGGTGACATTTTCAGATATCTTGTTTTGTTCAATGAAAAATCCCAAATATCCAGTTCACAATGACATATGACGAAGAAAAGCAGCAAATCTCCTCTGAGAGGCTGAAATCTGCAAATATTTGGCTTTTCTTTTTCTGATGAGAATGAGAATGAGAACTGACTGAAATGATTAACTAATTATCAAAATAGTGCCCATTTTTTTTCTGTCAATGGACTAATCAATTAAACAACTATCATTTCAGCTATAACGCAGATATCCAATCACACATGAACACACAGATCAACCCACACAGCTGCCGCAGCAACAGTGGGGCCCTGTGTCTATGTGTCTCCAGCTGCATTCCTCCACCAGACCTCCAGTTTCAGAGATGGGTGTCGGGTCGATGCGGTAACGCCGAGCAGCAGCCACTGTTGTGCGGCTGCCCGACAACGCATCCCCCGACAGGCCCGCGGAGATGTCGCATTGTAGAGCTGGGGGGGAATGGCGCATCGCGGTGTTTTTGACAATGACAATGAATGAAAGACTGCGGTGTCTGGGCACTGTCAGTGTGGAATAAGGCCGATCGGAGCCGCAGCAGCAGCAGCAAGTGAATCACCTGTGTCCTTTCCCCTCACACACACACGCGCGCGCGCGCGCACACATACACACACGAACACAGGCAGAGACACTCACCAGATGAAGTCCGTGCAGTGGCTGCAGAAGGTGGGCTGCTTGAAGAAGCGCGCGATGAACTTGTGGTTCTTCACCTCGTGCACATTCTTCTGGCGGAGGGCTCCCTGACGGGCGAAGCCGCGCGCGCTCTCCGGTACCTCTCCGTCGCTGTTGGGGTCAGCCATCTTAACGAGGAAGCGGCGGCGGTCCGAGAGGAACGAGGGGTGAGGAGAGCTGAAGAGCGAGAGGGAGAGACGACGGAGGCAGCGGGGGAGAACGAGTCGCGGTGCAGGTGCCTCCTCCTCCTCCTCTCCGCCCCTCTGGCCGCCTCGGTGTCGCTCGTGCTGCCGGTGTTTTGTCGGTCTGCGTCCAGCTCGCGCTGAAGCTGCTGCTGCTGCTTCTTCCGGCGGGTCCCCGTGCCGTGCGCCTGCTTCCCTATTCTCACCAATGTGTTACTGCTTACAACTCTCTGTCTCACACTCTCACTCACTCACTCACTCACTCTCTCTCTTTCTCTCTCTCTCTGTCTCTCTCTCTCTCTCTCTCTCTCTCGACTGTCAAAATGTGTGTGCGCGCAGGTGTTTATGTGTGTCACACCTATGAAGCAATCTTCAACAGCAACACAAGTCAGACCACAAGTACTGCATTCTTCCAGTAGAGTCTGACTATAGGACACACACACACACACACACACACACACACACACACACACACACACACACACACACACACACACACACACACACACACACACACACACACACACACACACACACAGGATCCCTAACCTGGCAATACTGCTCTCATGTCTGGGCCCCAGACTCAGGGGACCCTAAGGCCCCATGTCCTGCAGACTTCTCTCACAGCAGATACTTTAGCTTGAAATGACTGCGTAACATATAGGTGAACTACAGTGTGACAATTGTAATTACATTACCCATTGATAAAGTAATCACAGTACTTTAACAAGTATCTCAGCGGCAAAATTAGCCTAATGTGTTACATTACTCAGCTCAGTCAAAGGTGCCTCCACACCCACACGTTGCATCTTTTGTATTTAACACGTGTAGAAATAACAAGACATTGCAACCATACAGTTTGGAGGGATTTGCTTAGCATTCAGCAGTTAGCTTAGCTTCTGTGACTGCACACACCTCTCCAGAATAAACCCCCCCCCCCAACTCTAGAGAGTTGACACCTAAATTTAGCCTCCAGATACATGTGGCTAACACTCCCCACATCAGACACTCCCCACATCAGACACTCCCGCACCAATTACAGTAACCTACTGACTTTTTCATATTGTTCGGCCAAATATAACAACCAACCAACCTCTGCTGTTAGAGGTCACCATCATGTTTTTAGTGCGTATGTGTGCTTCCCCATTGTAGTAGCCTATATACAAATGGCTATGGCTGTAGAAGTACATCAGCTGTCTGTGTCTTCGTCCGCCCTTGTACTATCAGGGCTCGACTGTCATGGCTCACAAGGACATTTGATGGAACTGAGCCAATGATAACAAAAAACCCAAGTTGGGAATATTGGGACTTTCTGACATTGACATCGTCTCCCACTTGGTGAAGGAACTACAGACGTAATGAAATCGCTAATGCAATCAACTCAGCTGTTTTTAACTGGTTTCACTTCCAAAACCCAAATATATTGAGTTTTGTGACACAGAAAACTACAGAACTTTTTTTTTTAATTTTCTTAACTCTCATCAATTATTAAAGTAAATGCCATTTATTTTTCTGTCACTTGACTGATCAATTAACTGACTAATTGTTTCAGCTCTACAGGAATTGAATTATTTATAAGATATTTAGTACCGCTCTCATGTCTGTTCAGTAACTATGCAGTCACCAGTTGGTGAGTATAGCTTAGCATGAAGACTGGAAGAAAAAGCTAGCTTGACTCTGTGCAAAGGTAACAAAATGTATGATATCAGCATCTCTTAAGCTTCATAATAATTAACGAAGCAGCATAATTATCCAGGAGGGAAACCCAGGAGTGGTCGCGGTGGTGTGTGTTTTTTGTTTTATTCTGTAGCAAATTTCCAGATTTTTTTTTTACCACCATCCATCCCCAGTTCCTGTGCCATTGCACTTTTCATGAACAAAGTGTCTGTACACTTTTTAATCAATATGAGCCTCTCCAGTCTGAACTGACGGACTGTTTTAACTCTGTGTGAACATCCATATTGAATCGCATTGCTCCTCTTAAAATCAGGTCAAAGTCTGCTCAACAGAAGCAGCCTTGGATAAACCACAATATTCGCAGCTGTCAAACGGAGAGCAGGGAGGCAGAATGGAGATGGAAGAGGTCAGGTCTGAGTACATTATGACACTCTGAAGGAGTTATTACTTCACTACTGCAATAATATGGTTAAAATGCCAGGGCACTGATCTTATCGCTGCCCATCAGCATGACCCCAGATTTGTTGATCAGCTGGTAAATCTGACCGCTCCTTGTGCCCCTGCTGAAAGTGATGCTGACTGCCCAGGTAGAGTCCATTAGAGCTTCTATTACACCTGATATCACGCTCTGTAATGTTTTTTATCACTCACCTCAGTTCACACCTTAGCTCAGAAATAGTATAAAGTTTTTGAATCTATTGGACCCTGTGAGTCCTTCATCTAATCTCAAACAGCTGTATCAAAACTGCTTGTGTTCAACCTTTTAAGAAATAAAAAATAAACCCTGGGCTGGAATGCTACCCTCACCCAGAGCTACAGACCAGTCTCCAAGCTTCCTTTCATGTCAAAAGTTTTAGAAAATAAGTGTCCCTGCATTTGGTTTTTGTAAGCATCACAGCTGAGCCCTCCCTCCTCAGGGTGACTCAGTGGCTGCTGATGATGAGATGTGCTCAGTTCTTGTTCTTCTGGACGTTACTGCTGCCTTTGATATGTGTCGATCGCAGCCTTGTGTTGGACTGAGGCACTGGCACAGCTTTAAAGTCGCAGGTGTAGAGCTGCCGGAGCACGAAAACACTCTGCCACTTCTTCTCTACAAGTGAGGAAGTAGAATACTCACAGGTCACGTAATCCAGTTTAAATTTATTTACACTTTTTTAAGCAGTTGAAGATACGATCATCGCTGTAGTGTATGTCATGCAAGAGAGCCATTAAAAACAAATTAAAAGATAAAAGTTCTGATGTGATTGATTCACAATGTCAGCTCATGCACTGAGTAACATGACAGAAAAGATTCCGCCTTAAAATGTGCAAGAAACTGCTGGTAGCCTTTGACTTTACACTTGAAATCAAAGTGAAATATTGATCCCAGACTAACTTCTGGGTCTGCACCCATTTACTTGAACTTAATCATACAGCCTTATGCTCCCTCTCCGCCACTGCGTTCCCTACAGGGAATGTTTTCCGGCATTGTCATCCCTGCACACAAGACAATCTCAGTCCAGACTGTTCTCGTCTGTGGTTCCCCCGATGGTGGAACAATCTACCAAAGTCTATCAGAGCAGGGGTGTCTCCCTCTCTATCTTCAAGAATCTCTTGAAGACTCATTTCCTCTGAGAGCACCTCCTCTCCTGACACCTTGAACACGCTAACATGCCAAACTAGCATTTACTATGCACTTTTGGGGAACTTCTTTACCTGTTCTCCTTGCACTCATTGAATAAATGTAGTACTTAGTACTTCCACAAAGGTCTCCTACTGCACTGAAGTTTAGGGATGTCCCTCACTTGTAAGTCGCTTTGGATAAAAGTATCTGCCAAGTGAGTAAATGTAAATGTAAATTGATCTTAAGTCGATGTTTCATCAACTGTTATGATCGTATCTGTGCTTTACAAGCATTGGTTTGAAAGATACAGTCAAAACCAGAAGTATTTGCACGTTTCTCCACGGAGTTACCTGCTGGCAGCCGCTTTGTTTGCCATTGCCTACAGCCATTTGTGTCCAGTTTCATCATCCTGGTAGGTAGTTCTCCTCCCTCACATGTGCTGGATGCCTTCATCATGCTGTCAACTCGGCTCTGCAGCAGCTCGGTGAGAGAGTCGAACCACTACCTACAACTTGATCTTCAGTAACATCTCTGAATGACAGAGGGTCAATCCTCCTGCCAATTTCACTAAGATGTTTCCACACAGAGGGTTACGATCTCCCCAACAATGAAATGAATCGGTTCACGTCTCTCCCGTCCTGTTGGCTGCTCTGTGTTTCCACGCGTCCTTGTACTCTCTGATGGTATTTTACTGTAGAGGATCTCTAAACTGGAGTGCCAGTTGTTGTCCACTGGAGTGTGTCTCCTGTGAGTGGAGCTGTGGGTGCACTTGAGCTTGAGGTCGACAGCAGAGAGTTGGAATTGTCTGCATAGTGTTCACCTGGAGAGGGTACACAAAATTATATACAAGGACTGATTAAACACATTTTTGCATTCAGTATTGACCCTAATCATAATTAAAACATAATATTTCTACATCACACACAATATTGTTGATAGAGATTGGTGTTTTTTTTTTTTAATTTTATGGGTAGAATGAAATATATCAAAGTAAAAGCAAGGATAACAAGACAGGTTTTTAATAGGTGGGGAAGCAGTTTCTTAGTGATGTGGGTTTATGATATGTGATACTTGTGCTACCGCCTTCCAGCATTTACTGCATTTACATTAAAAGCACAATCCACATGTGACATCGTTGTACATAAAACAATACAAGATATTTAGTTAGTTTATGTGTTAAAGGGTCTGCCAATCTATTTTAATATTTAGGTGGTTTGAGGTCCTTGTTGATTGCATTCAGATTTAAGATTGTGGTTTTAATCTCTGTAACGATCATGTTATATGTAGGAGGTTATGTGTGAATTGCAGAAACCATTGCTCCTCTTGAATATTTGAACCTGTTGTGTTTTAGGTTTCCTTCATAGAAAAGGGGCTTAGCAAGATTTCAATCTGTCACCTGCCCTCGACTCCAAAAAATCCTACCAGCAATGAGCCGTTTAGCTGCATGATGTGTTTAATGAAAGACATATTTGGCCTTATACAGTTAATGGTGTAAGAAATCATATGAAAAAAGAGCTTGATAGTAAGAGCGCTATATCAAAAGCTAGCTTGTGACATATCTGCAGCTAGCATTAGCTAAAACTAAAGCGTAGTTATTGATTTTCCACTAGTTGTTATCTGTAAATGAAAAATGTAACTTTGGTGAACTGACATTTTGGATATTCACTCTGTTTTTCCACACAATTACCTAAAACAGCAGCTTAATCAATCAAGGACAAGTTAAACAAAAAACAGCTCCTGCTCAAGTTTAAATATCTTAGTCGTGTGATCTTATTTTTGGACTCTAGTAAATTTCATGTGATTTTTAACCTTTGCTATCTTTAAATCATATAGTGAATGTATCCATTGATTTATTTTAATATTAATATAAATGTCAAATATACTCTGACAGACAGAAACTTTGCCAAACACAGGAACAACTGATTTCTTTAAACTATTAACTCTAAATAACAATTAAATGAACAAACTAGTTACAACGGTAAAGAACACAGTTTGTGTACATTTATGAACTGTACCACCATCAATTTTGGACCAGTGAGTTTTACAGGAACATAATCTGCTGTAACACTTTGGCTGAGGGGGAAAATAACATCTTGAACACAAGTCTAAAACATGGTTTTTCTAATCTTAACACAAATAGGCTAACACAGGTGTAGTAAAATAAACATTGCCAACAAATGAGAAAAAACAAAACAAAATGATGTTGGCTCTAACTGTTGAATTGCTGAACCGCGCGTTAATTGTTGTTTAAAAAGTTATTTTACATATTATATATATTATATTTTTCCTTTTATTTGACTCGACCTGTGGCTGGTGTGGGACATACCCTGTCATAAACTGTATTATTGCGCCCTCTTGTGGCAGGTACTGGGAACTGCTGTTTGTGTAACAACGTTTAAGCCCCGCCCACCGGGGGGGGGGGGGGGTCACAGCGTTTGCGCATGACAACATTGTGTAAGTGTCCTGCCCTTCCTCCAGCAGACAGTAAGTACGTCCATGGTACCGGTCTGTACCCTCAAAATGTGTATTCAAATGAAGGCAGAGGCCGCGGAGTGACTGTGTGCGACAAGAAAAACAGTGTAACGTAATATTTTCATTCACCACTGTTTCCAGAAATGCCGACGTCTCCCGTGAAAACGCGGATCCCCCTCACCAGCTTCGGTCATCTGATAACAGAGGTGAAGGTAGGATGAATGAATCACATCTGTTCAATTCATTTCTGTGGTTTTATTTATTCATTTATTTTAGCAGACAATGAATTCTTTGCGTTTCCCTGTTTTAAATGTCTTTGGAAATGTATGTAATGTAATGTGTTTGGTTTTTTTTAGCCACTGGTGTTTAAAATAAGCTCTTATGAGCAGTTATGGAAAGTAACTAAGTACATTTACTCAGGTACAATTTTAAGGTACTTGTACACCTATACAGCTATAGTTAAGATTTTACAAACAAAATATGATCAGCTGATAAAATACTATTCAGTGTGAAAGAGTTAACAACCCAGTAGCATATAAATATAAAGTAATTACAATGAACTCCACCTCAACCAGTTACAACGTTAAAATGCTCTTTATATATCGATGCATTGGTAAAAAACATGATACAGTAATGTGTTTCAGTCATTTATGGGTTATCTGATCAGACCAAAGAATAAGTAAAATCATGTGTGAAAACAAATGTGCTTCTTACACTGTGACATGTGGGAGAATTCACTTTTTCAAACATGTACAGATCAGAGTTTTTATATTAGATATATAAGAACAGTTCACTGTATAACCACCGTTATTTAAAAAAAAACTTATACTGCTACTCCACTACATTCCTCTACCACTGCTTATCACTTTCTCCTTTCACCTTTTCTTTGTAGGTTTGGTGGAGCACCTTTCACAAACAGAAAAAAATACTTTTGTTTTTGCTTCTGGTTGATGTGTGAGATAGGTTGAGACAAGACAAGGCTGATTTCTAGAGGAGGAGTTCCTGCTGCAGTAGTGCTAGAAACAGTCAGGAGGCAGGAAACACAAACAAACAGTTTAAAGGAATAAATGCAACATAAGAATTTTAGATATTCAAAATGTAGGCTAATGGTAAATGGCTGCATGGTATACAATATTATGTCAAAAGTAAGGCCTATGATTTGTGCATTGTAAGCAAGGATACCAATAACAAGTAATTTTAAAGAAAAAGATGACAATAAGTTGTTGTTTTTTTCTTTTTTGACCACTTGGGGGCAGCAGAAACAAGCTGTGAACATTACATTGTCATCAGGTGAACTTTTTAGCAAAGAGTTACTCTTTTAGAAACCCAGCAATATTATTATTCTCTTGGAGTCGTGTTTCTGGCCACCTAAAAAAAAAAAAACCAAAGTTCAACGTTCACTCAGGTTTATCTCTGTTTTTAGTATTTACTAGTTACTGAGGTGAGATTTTGACAAATATACACCTGGTTAACCACCTGACCACTGTTAGAGAGCAGCACACGAGAGCGGTTAGAGCAAATCAAACAGTAAGGTTTTGGGCTGGACAACTAAACAATGAGCTGAGATTCACTATAGAGCTCTGTAAAGCCGAGGGAAACTGCTGATTTGGGTGATATTTCTCTGTAGGTACAACAATAACAAAAAAAATATTGATTATAGCTGCTTTAAGGTTACAAAACAGAACAAGAAAAGGTGTGAGGTAGCACCTTTTTGTAAGCAGCAAAGCGTTCACAGTGATGGCAGTTTCGTAGTTTTAACATCCATTTATAGCCTAGTTTGAAGGGAATAAGTGAGTTTTAATTTAAACATGACGCAGCATGATTCTCCTTTTGATCCCATTTGCACTTTATGAATCCTTACACTGGCTTTGAAAATATTCTCTAGGAAGTACTTGAGATCAGAGCAATTAATATCATCTGAAATATGAACCAAAGATCCCTTTCTGTCAAGTACAGCGTAGGTTTTTTTCATTTTTCTAAGCTTTCCCACTTGAAGTTTATAGAATAATATTTAAACAATACATATTTATTACTATTTCAAATCGTCAAATCTTTTTTCTTTTTTGAATGTTTAATCTATTTTGCATTGTGACACATCATTGACTTAGTAACAACTGCAGAGCAACATCATCCAGTGATCTCATCTGAGCCCCTCCACTGTAGTGACAGGTGTAGGCGTTACCGACCTGTAACGCAGGTATCTGATACGCTCATTAAGACATTTACAGATTGTGATGCTCACAGCTGTAGAGCTGCCGAGCTAAAGTCACAACATCACGTCCAAGCCAGTGTCTGTTCCCTTTAGCTTCTGTAAATCAGTACAGTACGCTGGTTCAGAATGAGGTACACATGCACACTGCTGGCAGAGATCAGGCGGCGACGGCGGCGGCAGCAAAGACGGACAGTTTCCAACAGATTTCACAGTCTGTACAGGAAGTCACAGAAACGCTCACATGTTGTGAGAACTGATCCCTTTTTAATAAAACGTTAGCAGACTAATCTGCTCAGCTTGTCCTCCAGTGATTGTTGTTTCAGATCTGCTCTCCTTCTCTTCTTACGTCATCATAACTAAACTCACCAACACTCTCTGCTGAAGTCAGATTTTCAGTTTTCTAGTTATAACATTTGCTGTCAAAAAACTTCTGTCCCGTTCTCTCTGTCCTGCCGTTATCTTATATGTCTGAGTTAGCCATGATCCTATAGCGTGATGTTTAACCCTCAATGTTTTACGGCTTATGGGAAATGGGGTTTGTTAAAAAGGCCGCTAAGAGATAGTGCTGCGAAATTTAACGAAAATATCTTTTCTATTGGTACCTTTACGAGCCCTTGTACATACTCTCTACCCTCAACACACTCACATCCCGACCTGCAGCCTGTTTGCTGAATACCAAAGATGCCTATTCATCTACCACAGTGAGACAGTAGACTGTTAGCCTGTGGATATTACTCCTGATTCCTGCTGTGCGATGTGTTGTGCAGCACATTGTGGTTCCACGTGGAATGCAATGTGCTATATAAATCAAGCTAGCATTTCAAACAGGTCCAACATGAAATTAGTTTCATTTTGAGAGAAACGAGATAGATGAGAAGATGAAACCACTCTCGTGCTTTTATTGTAAACACAAACACACAAACACAAAGTTACAGCCAGGAGACAGTTAGCTTAGCATAAAGATGGAAGATAAAATCACAGCTTGTCATTTTTATGCAAGCAAGGGAACAAAATTTGTCCACTAGGTGCTCACAGGCAGATTTATTTTTGCCAAATGAGCTGTTTTCCTCTTGTTTCCAGTCTTTATGTCAAGTAAGAGTGAGAGTAGGAACTCTCAGCAAGAAAGTGAAAAAAAAAAAAAGTGTATTTCACAAAATTTCAAATTATTTGTTAACAGTTTCATATCTGCTCTCTGGTTTAAAACCTAGCATGAAAAGGCACAAAAAAGTCAATTTCCCTGTCAGCGGTTTGGAAAAAAGCCCAGCCTTGATGGATTTTTGTGGCAGTTGGAGAATTAAGATATTTCATTAATAATCTCATCATATGCATTAAAAGAAAAGGAAAAAAATTCAACCAAAGGGAATTACAGCTTGAAGCCTTTATCACACAGAAACGCTGTGAACAGCTGGAGAAGAATGAGAGCTCTGTGCTGCCTGTAAGTCTGGATGATTTGCCTGACTTCCAGCTGATTCAGTTTAATCAAACGTGGAGGGTGTGTTGAATGTGACCTGAACAGCCATAAAACACAATCCAGTGCAACCTTGTCATGCCAGTCAGCAGGCGAGTTTCAACATGCAAAACAATTGAACAATTTTGTGGTTCGAGGCTCAACTGCCAGGGACAAATTGCTCAACTTCATTGAAACATATCTTTAAAATGTGGTTTGTATTTCGTGTGCAGCATGTTCACATTGTTAGTAAAAGATAAGCTAAACTGATGTTACGTATAGATATATATAGAACATGTGTTCCCATTATTGAATGTGATGGTTTCACATTCATTTTGACAGGGCAGTTGGCTGTGCATAACTTTCAAATGAGGGTGAACGCTTCATTGATGCTGTGTTTGGTTTTGCAGTTAATTGTTCTTATCTTTCAATTTTTTATTAGGGTTTTTATTATTATTATTTTATTAACTATATTTTTCTTGCACATTGAGTTTGCATGCAACAAAATGTGGTTCATAAATTACATAACTTTTCCTATAATTTCATCAAAGACTACACTTTGATATATTATGAAAAAATTATGTGTTCAGTGCTTCCTCTAATTGTGTGCCTATCTGTGTGGGGGTGTGTTTTTTTTGTGTTGCAGAGACAGCTGTTTGGCATTGAGGCACCAGCTTCTGTGGAACTGACTGGTTGGAGGAAATACTTTAATAGCTACACTCTGCCGGGGCGTCGAAATGTACATAACGCGCGCACACACACACACACACACACACACACACACACACACACACACACACACACACACACACACACACACACACACACACACACACACACACACACACACAGACACAGACACAGACAGTCTCCATTTAACATGAGCACTTCTAAAGTTTTTACATATCAAGTGTGCTCAGTTAGAAATGTGTCCCTCTTTGCTCTCTTCCAGTGTGTCTTGGCTACTTACGGGATCTTGGGTGTAACGGCAGCTGCCTACTTCATGCACAGACAAAACAAAAAAGAAACGTCCAGCTCCACGGCCTGAAAAAGATCAGAACTCTCACAGTGACATTTGTTCCTGTTCATTAATAAAGACTATATAAATGCTCAATGCCGTCTGATCATTTCTCAGTGATATTATGAGAAGTCGTGCTGGTTACCATGGCATCGTGGGCTGTGTGCATGTGTTTTGTGTGTGATTATTCATGTGCAGTTAAGTGTCCCCACAAAGTGCCCATCTGCTGCTAAGGAAACTGCAAACAAACCACTATTTTATTTTTTTTTTGTGTTTGACTTCTTGTATTTTTTGTGTTGTTATTTTTCACCCACAGAGCTCAAAAAGTTTTTGTAAGACTGTAGCATGTTACAGAGCTGATCTTCTGCAAGTCATACTGTAAAATGATCAGAAACCCAGCAACACACTGCATTGTTTTCAATCTTTAAAGTTTGAATAATTCACAAGTACAACAGAGGTCATTGTCTGAGCTTGTGGACATATCTACATTCATTGTCTTTCATGTAATATATAGTATAAAATATAATATAAGTCTTTTTTCCTGTTATTCCCCAGCCTAGTGGAAACCCCTCCCAAAAACCCAGGGTAGGGACAAAGGCAAAATGAACGAAACTAAATTCATCAACCTAAAACTATACCCAAAACTAAAATTAAACCAAAAGAACAAGGCTAACATTTTCAAACAAAATTCAAAACAATAATTATTGAGCTAAAACTTATTAAATCAAAAGTCAAATGCAGAAAAAGTTATTTAATCTTGTTCCTTGAATTTACTTTGCGTGTAACCATGTGTCATGGTTCTTTCTAATACTTCTGCTGGGTTTTCAGGAACATGCAACAATGGAGCATGATACCAGGGAGTTTGTGGCCACATGTCCTGTCTGTTCCCAGAATAAGATCTACTGCATCCCTCCCCAAGGCTTGAAAGTAGTTTTGCAGTCTGTTGGATGACAGGGTCAGTCCCTCCTCTGGATTTCACCTGCAATCCATTTGGCATCAGATGGAGCAGGAGAAACCAGGAGATGGAGACGGCATTGCTGTGCACCACAGCTGACTCTCCTTTGTCTTGATCCAAGCAGCTTCTTTGGATAGAGTAAGGCCACAACACCCTCCTTTTCAGCGTGCGCATGGTTTTCAATGTCCTTTGCTGCTCAGGAGAAGGTGGCAAGAGTTCCCACAGTCCAGGCTTTCATCAGGTGTTGTTGATGCCTGCGTCTGCCAGCTAGGACTGCCCTCCAGTAAAAGTCAGACAGGCACCGTTGCAGAAGGGGCAACCAACCAATGCTCAGCAGCTTGATCCTGCTCTCTGGGGCAAAGGGTGTGGGCAGCCACCAGGAATTTGTCCTTGAGGCTGCTGAACATGGTCCCCGCCAGAAACCTCACGGTCCTTGACCTTATCATTCAGTGCAGTCAGACCCATCCTGATTAGCCTGGTGGGATGTTGAGAGCCATACAATGAAAGGAATGGGGGCGGGGCGCGGGGCGCTTGTATTTCTGCTAGTAGTCTGTTTACACTGTCACTAACACACATGTTATTTCACACCTCAGCCCCTCCACACACCTGTTCCCATTTACCTTACCTTATCATCCCCTCTGTACATATACCCCCCTGCTCCCGCACAAATTTCACGCTTCATCTTCATGCTCATTACAAAGTTCTTACATTAATTTGATTTTTTCTAACTTCCTGACTGAAGGTCTACGGTTCTTCCTGCCTTCCCTTTGTACCACTGCCAGCCTGATATGTTCACATTGTATTGAACAGTCCAGTAAAAACTCTCTACAGCCACCACTCCCTCTGGTCTACTTCTGCTTATATATGCGTGACACACACACACAGACACACAGACACACACACAGACAGACACACAGACACACACACACACACACACACACAGACACACACACAGACACACACACAGACACACACATATAATGTTCAGATCCTCTTGCAGTTTTGCTTTCACTTCAGCCCGCCGATTCCCTTAAATCACGTGATCTGCCAGCAATGTGTGTGTATTTTTTTGTGGTTGTGTCTGTGTGGTTGTGTGTGTGTGTGTGTGTATAGAGCATGCGCGCAGGATAAGGTTTATTGAAAAACTAGTGTCAATAACTTTAATACTGTTAGATCAACAGGCTGTTTGAAAGAGCGCCCCGCCTCCTGCTCACATTAACTTAAACCGAAAGTAAAATGATTCTCCTCAGTCTGAACAGCGACTTTGTGTAGCTAAGAAACTGAGTGAAGCTCACTGCTGTGTGCACTCAACAAGCCCGTGACACCTATTATTGCAGGTACGTACGCTTTGTTTAATGCATTATTAATCGGCGTGATTACGAGGGTTTTTTTTTTTTGCGTTAACTTGTGCGCCAGTAATGAAAACTCGTATTCCCTGATTCATCCAGAAAGGTGATATTTCCCTCTGAACTGGGACTCGTTAGTGTGTAACTGTTACTATAACAGACAAATGTTAATTTCCGTTAGGTGTGGAAAGACGTGTAACCTTGTAACCTTTCCCAGTTATATCAGCTCATATTTTTGGACCAATCCCAGTATCATTGGCTTTTATATTAAATATACCTTAATAAGAAACCATAATATGTGGATATGACTTACAATATAACAATATGCTTCTCGAATGACAGGTTAATCCATGAGGATGATTGCCCCCAATCTTTAAACAGTTTTGTAGTATTTCTTCTGTGGATTTCTCTAACGTTGCTGAACAGTTTTGCAGTTCTGGCATTGTACTCCATCAGTATTTGGACATTGTAGGCCTTACTGTTGTTTTTGAACTCCAGCACACAAATGAAACAATTACTGTGAGGAATCACAGCCGGGCTGCGCTGCTCAAAAACTGGGTAAAAATGGAATTACACTATTCGCCCAGTGTGGATGTGAAAATCTTCAAACAGAAAGTTCAACCTCATAGTCATTGTTTCGTTTCAAATCTACTGATAATGGTAGTAATAAAAATGATTTTTTTTTTTTAAATGAGTAACAGTAGATCCCATATTATAGCACTGCCAGACTGCACTGTGAAGGTAATAACTCATTACAATCTAACACAGTCTTATATGGTTTGTTTTAAGATTGGTAAAGTAAAATGTTAAATGTTTGGTGAAGCTACACTAAAATATATACATATCTTCACAAAGGGCTCAAGTGTGATATTTACATGTATCATCACAATTTGAGCAAGAAGTTAAAGCAAAAAGTTAAACAATAAAAAACACATTAAATATGTTTTGTTTTGTTTTTTTTTAAAGGAAAGACCAGCCTGTCTTTTCATAACTGGGCTGGTACTTGTATAAACAAGCAGTATAATCTCAGTAATAATATATTGGATATAAGAAAGATTTACAGAACACTTCTCTAAACAGAAGTTGTAAGGAAATTTAAAACATAAGTGCCACAGAAAATGAAAACCTTCTGATATACCACTTGACTTTTCTTGACTGAGAAAGTGAAAGTGTTATTTTGTCATCCTATTTATGTTACATCCGCCTTTCCCAGCGATTAGTGATGTTTATGGTCAGTCACATGATGTCAGATTTTGCATAGTGAGATTGGGTTACATGTGTTGCAACAGCAATTGTAATTGACGAGTGTATTTACATAATTGCAATGTATCAAATCACAATGTGAACGTGGTCACTTGTGTTGATGAGTCAACAAAGACTGGTCACCTGAATCTGCAGCTTGCCTCGCCTTACATTGAGTACTACTTTGATAATCAGTTAATTCAGTCAATAATTTTTCCGGTGAAATGTGATCGGCATTTTTCAGTTTTCTGATGTTTTATAGACAAATGAATAATTGCTTAATCAAGAAAGTAATTGGCATATTAATCTGCATTACTCAGGGAGGTGCCTCACTTTTTTGTTGCGTACCAGATAATTGAATAATTATTAGTTGCAGCCCTAGTTCATTGTTTATGCTGTCTGCTCCGCAACTTTACCGTTTCAGTTTACTCATACCATCCCGTCATTTTTGGCTGCAGCAGACAGCTGTTCAGTGTAGGCTACGTGCTCAGCACCAAACAGACACAAGAGACTACGAGTGGCGGCTGTGGATCAGGGCTGTCCACTAACCAGAAGGTCAGTGGTTTGATTCCCAGCTCTCGCAGTGTGGTGATCTTCAAGATACTGAAGCTCAAAATTGCCCCTGATGTATCAGGGTGTGTGAGGGTGTGTCTGGTAGAAAAGGTGCTGTATGTTAATGGAAAAAGCATGTGTCTGTGAATGGGTGTACAAAAAAACCATTTGAGTGTACGATAAGACTAGAAAAGTGCTATTAAGTGCAGTCCGTTCACCTAGTAAAACACAGTGGAGCATTTAGCAGCTAAGAGCCAGATAGTGGGCTGGACGAGAGTGAATACATGACTTACAGAAACACGACTCCAAATGAACGAGAATGTTGTTCCATAACTGCTGCATGTTTGAGGAAGCAGCTGTTTGCTGACGAGTTCAACATAACAACTTAAAAAGCTATTTCAGGTTTAAATTGAAATGCAGTTCAATGGAATAAAAGGTTTGTCTGATTGTCTGTGTTCACTTTTCTGTGTTTCAGCTTAAGAACAAATGAGCAGATTCAGCTCTCCTCCAGCACTTTGTGGTAATGCTGATCAATCTTGATTAAAGACGTTCAAACAAATGGAGTCTCAAAGAGGACTGAGCAGCAGATGACTAAACAGAAAAGGGTCAGTGATGGAGGATCTACCGCTGAAAAGTGGAGGAAATGGTGCAACAGGCGGGCAAGAAGAGGATTCTCCTTTGTAGGATGGTCAGAGAAAATCCTGAGAAAACAGGAGTACAGAGCCGACAACAAAACATCGCAGCTGAGACACCGAGCCAAAATCAACCCCTCGAAGAACCAGGAGGCCCTGAACACAGACCAGACAGAGTGAAACCTGACAGCCAAGAGCCAACAGAGAGGCAGCTCGATTTACTGCTCTGGAGCAAACTCAACTTAAAGGAAGACGCTGAAACCTGGCGCCGGGTTAGTATCCAAAGTAAACACACTGTGAATCACAGTTTGTGGATTGAATTACTATATTATTATTATTATTATTATTATTATTATTTTTATTACTTGTGGACAGATGGCTGTTGTACATCCAGTGATGGAGGACGTACTCAGATCTTTCACTTAAGTAAAAGTAACAAAAGCAAAGTGTAGAAACACAAAAGTAAAAGTCATGCATTCTGAATTCAAAAACACTTAATCATAAGAATATAAGCATTAACGTCAACAGAACTACCAAAAGATTGCAGAAATGAAAAAGGCTCAGTTCAGAAGAATAGATATTTATTTAATATTTTTTAACTAATTTACATATTTCTAGCCTAATGGTAGTTTATTCTATAATAACTGAATCTTTAACTCATAATGAAAGTTATAAAATAAATGTATTGGTGTGAAAAGTACCATATTTCCCACAGAAATGTAGTGTGTAATGTAAATGTACTTTCCAGTACTAGATCTACTCTGTTTATTTTGGGGGAAAACCATGCCACCGTATACATACATTTTTTAAATATTTTAAAACAACGAGATGATTCATCCTTTTCTTAGTGATCAGTAACAGACTAATAATTAGTATTAGTATTTATTTATTTATTTATTTTTTTGTTCCAGTTAGAATCTACAATAACAATAATACAACTACAAATGAACCACAAACAAATAAGTGTATAGAAGTTTTTTAACTGCTGAAAAATGAAATGTGATGGGTCTACTTTGTTGAGACGAATAAAACATCATAGTTGAGCGCATCACTGTTTTTCATATAAATACAGCTAATCTGCATTAAATCTCTCAGAGAAAACAAATTGAGGTTCAGTTCCACAAACAATTTTTCTGTGGTTATTACTGCGTCATCATTTGGAAACTCATCTTTAAAAAGTCAGATGTCTGATTTTATCTTTGTAATTTGAATGTTGGTGGAAACTTTCTAATCTCGTCTTTCTGACCGATCTGACAGCAGCATCTGAACACAGGCCTGCCACCTGCATGTTTCTGACACAAAGTATGCAGAGCAGTAGATGTTGTATGATTGCCTCATTACTTTTATTCATACAGTGTGTTCAAAAAGTCTTCACTTTTTTTCACATTTAGTTATTGGGAGGGCAGTAAATGATAAGAAGAAGAAGAAGAAGAAGAAGAAATTATATGAATAAGCAACAAATTGTAGTATAGGATAAAAAAAAACTTATTAAACTGGTTATTTTTAGTTTACAATATAATGTTAGGTAATGTAGGGCAGCTGTATGTAGCCTGAGAGGTGAAAAACAGGTCAAAAAAAGTCTGAGCTCTTTTAGAGAATTCTCAGGACTCCTCAATAACATGCAGCCACTAAACACACTCTGATTCATACGTGTAACAAGTTTTATACATAGTGCATCTCCTGTGTCGTCTGCACACACTCACTACTTATTTCCAACACTTTTTCTGCTGTAGCTGGTGACTGGAGCTGACGCTCACAACTGGCCCACACACCTCCGTCCATTCAGCAGCCCTGCAGAGTATGAACTAGTGAAAAGCACTTACCAGCAGCTCCAGCACAGCGGTTACTACTGGGGACCAATGACCATGGAGGAGGCACACGAAATACTCACGCATGCATTACAGGGCACCTTCCTCATCAGGTAATCTACCACTTTTATTTGAGAGTTTTAGTGTTATTTAATCTGTTTGGCTTCTGCGACTTTTTATGCTCTTCTCTTGCCCAGATTTGTCTTTGCAAAAGGGCATTCCCACCTAAATTTGACTTTTTTTGGTTTAATAAAGGGTAAAATTTATTAAAAATTTGTTTTAAAGTTAACCAGTGTAGTCTATTGACATTTCCATCCATTTGTGATGTAAAATATGTATCACTGATGTATAACTTGCAGTTACATTCCTCATGACAAATCAGCTACGCCTCTCACTTTAAAGGAGGGGGCCACAATACTGTCTGTCTTAACAATAGTCAGATGCACAGCTTTTCTTCCTGTAACGATTCCTCCTGTTCATACTGGCTAATCAAGAGATGGCTTCCTAATGCACTTTCAATGTTAGAGAGTAGGGACAAAATCCTTGTTTATCTGAAGTTGAAATGAAGCTTCAACAGTTTGACTTTGACAATTCTCAAGTGGGTATTTTCCAAAGTTTCAGATATTTTAATACAAAATTCTTTTTGTTATTATTGTTCAACCAGGAAACACTGTTCAGGGAAACACAATGAAGGAATTTTACACTAAAAAGACTGTAACTTTGAAAGATATCCACTTGATTTGAAACGTCTGAATACATGAGGACCGGGGATTTTCTCCGCCCTAAATTAGATTGAAAGTGCATTAGGAAGGGATCTCATACCAGCCAGTAGGAACAGGAGAAATGATTACAGCATGAAAAACTTCTTTAAATGTTTATATGGGCGCCTGACTATTTTTAGACAGACCTGAAAAACCCTTCTTCCTCCTTCTCTACCCAGATTAAATCTTAAAAAGGTAAAAGTTGGTCAATAATGTAATGCTGATGGTGTGTTGTTGCAGAGACAGCGGCCAGCCTGATGTTTTCTTCACTCTGAGTTATCAAAGCGAGGACGGCCCAACTAGTGTTCGTGTCCAGCTGAACAACCTGCTCTTCAATCTGCATGGCAGCCAGAGGACTTTTGCATCACTCTTCGATCTGCTCACTTATTACACTAGCTCATCCTGTAAGCTGACTGTGCCATATCGCAAACAGCGTCCAGAGAGCCTGAAGCAGGTGTGCAGGAGGGCTTTTATTCGCACATATGGAGCAGAAAATATAAGCACCTTACCCGGACTCAGCCCTCAAGATAAAAACTACGTTTGTGCGTACCCGCACTGTATATAGAGGCACATGTGGACAAAGTGCCTGTTGCTGTATCAAGATGTTGTTTGTGTTATTATATATATGTATTTGTGTTATTTGAATAACACAAATACAGCTTGAGACTAATAGATCTGCAACTTGTTCAAGGGTTGTTTTGGAAAAATGGTATCATTTACAGAGTACACATAGTATGTGTTGTAAATCTTTTTAAAATAAGAACAACACATGCTGTCAGAAGACCATACTTATTATCCATGTATACAGGAGAAGATTTCAGCAAATCCTTTCCAAACAGTGCACCCCTGCCTCTACAATATTTATCAGTTTGTACCATAAATAAATATAAATTGCTGCTGCTGTTTAAAGCTGCATTAATTAATATGTGGCCACTAGGGGGCAGACTAAGATCAAAACAAGATGACATATCACCAATTTATAAAGTTATGGCTAAAATATTAGCTAACATTCATTTGGAGTGATATTCATGGTGAATCTAAATTGTGTCTAATATTCTCTCTTCTTTTACTTTGTGTGACGCAAACAGTGGCTGAGGATTAATTATTTTAAGTTAATTATTCTGTTATCTAAGGACAAAAGATTTTTTTTTTTTGTCATAATGGGTTATTTGTCTCATTGTCTCGGGAAAAAATTGGGCATTTTTTATCTGGACAATGGGACAAATGGAACAATAGTGTTTTGTTTTCTTGACATAAATTATGTTATGGATGAAACACCTAATTAGAGCCCATAGTTTAAAAAGTTCCTAATCCAGGTAATCTGTACATCACATACAGTATTTAGTTAACAATATCAGCAGGATCACTGAACTACACATCTTGAAGTTGCAGCTGTAGTCTGCTCATAAATGAGGAAGCCTGATTACCTTTTGTTTTGTTGAGATAATTAGTCTGTTGTTATAAGAAAATTACTTTTTATCCTGAGATAATACGACACAATTATTGCAACCTCGACTGATCTTAGCTTCTGTAGTCTTGGTCTCCACTAACTCCAAAAATTGATGTGTCTTTGCTCAGATTTTCACTTTCTTCAGCAGCTAGTGAGTTACTGTAGGTAGGTTTGTCTTTTGTCTTAGTTCAGACTGAACTACAGAGTAAATGTGGTGTGAAACCAATAGTCAGCAACAAAGCTCCACAGTGCAGCTGCTTTGGTGATTAGTCTCTGGGTTTTACCTCTTATAGATTACATGTATGTATTTGATTTAATTTCAACATAACAGTATTGATTAATGCAGTTTTAAAATTTGGACTCACCATCACTTGAAATAATTTTTAGAATAATTTTTTTTATGTGTAGTTGCTGTTTTTAATATACACTGTACAATAGTGTGATGCTTTGCAAAACTTTGTGTGTGAGGAATAAATTAAAATCTTTAGTCTACCAAATACAGTACACGTGAACCCAAGGCTGAATTACTAACCAGGCAAAACAGGCACCTGCCCTGTGGCCCCAGATTCTCAGGGATCCCTGGTTCTGTAGCAAATACTTTGAGGTTTATTATTATTGTTTACTTTTTATTCTTTAAACGCGCTGGCAGCAATTAGGGATGGCAATGTCAGTGTGTCCATCCACCACTTTGGTCCAGAATGAAATATCTCAAAAATCACTGGTTGGATTGACATTAAATTTTGTTAATGATCAACCGAAGGTAAATCCTTTGATGATCCCCCAACTCTTCATCTAGCGCCACCATGAGGTTGTTGTTTGTGGTTTTTAGTGAAATATCTCAACCTAGGAAAGATTGGCAAGAAAATGTGTACGCTTATTCATGGCTCCCACGGGATGAATTTCCATAACTTTGGTGATCCCTTGATGTTGCCTCTAGCGCCACCATCAGATCACCAAAAGATCAAGTTTAATTTTTCCAATACTTTAGTTTATGACCAAGTTTCTGTAAAACTAATGACAGCCCCATCAACCTGATATATTTTGTGTTTAGCAATCATTAGCAAATGGTAGCATGCTAACATGCTAAAATGAGATGGTGACCATAGTGAACATACCTGCTAAAAATCAGCCTGTTGGCATTGTCATTGTCACCATGTTAGCATGTTGACATTAGCATTTAGCTAATGCTACCATGGCTGTATACTCTTAGTCTTATTGTAATATGCACAAGAAAGTCCCAATTTCCTACTACACAAATTGTATAAAGAATGTGTAATATACTTACCTTATAATATTATAATACATATATTCATATCCTTCCGCCACTTGATGCGTCTTTCGGATGTTTGTCTGCTATTCTTTGCCCTGCCTTGCATTGACAATGTGCTGGTTACTTTTAAAACTGAATATCTAAATATAGCACCTTTTAATGACTTGATCCATATGATTCATCTGAAAAGTAGATCGTATGCCAAAGTAAGATCATCAACTAAGATGATCAGATTGCCAACAAGCTTCTTAGAATTAGTATGTGGTATGGCATTGGGACCGCTCTATTTTTTTTTAACAACAATTTCCGTAGATAGAGTTCATATTCTCACATAAATCTATTCTTAATCTAATTATAACCAAACTAAATTGGGTAGCTGAAAGGGGGCCCACAGTTTATTTGGACCCTGGGCCCCCCTTTGTGTGCTAATACATCCCTGTGTGAAGCTGTACACAATTATGCACAGATAAACCTTACACATAGACTCATTTTTTAATATATTTTTTTTAAATAGTCTTATGTCATCTGTTCCACTTCCTGTCCTAAATCTGACTGGCAGTGGCCCCTTTAGTTTAAATTAGCCCTGCACCAGGGACACACATATACACACTTTTCCTGTCCTCAAATTATCTCTGTTATCTCATTAACCTTATGATGTTGACGTAAAACTATCACCACTGTGACACATATAGAGGCAAGGCCAATGTATTTGTACAGCACCTTTTAAACACAAAGCAATTCCAAACGCTTTAGAAAGTGTAACTAAGAAAAAATAAATAACCTCCTATGAGGAATATGAAAAGACACATACCCTTGGCAATATATAGGATTTAAAAACAGTAAAATGAATTAAAAGATAAAACAATTTGAGTAAAATAATAAAAGCAGAAGAATAAAAATTACGTCACATAGTAGTTTCACTTCAGTTCAGCGCAAGGTATGAATGAATAAAACGCAGTGTAAATCATTTCAGGTCTACACTGAGTGTCCCATGGGCCCGCGCGATCCCGGGCTCCCACTATCCCGTGCTGTGAGTGCACGAGACTGAGTACATTATTATTACGATGTCAAACGACCTCTCTTGACTTGTGCGCCCGCACGCGCGCAGACACGCGGACAAGGATTACAACAACTGGAGTGGCGAGCGCACAAGCAGCTCGTGTTTATGTAATGCCATATGTGACAGTGTGTGTGTGTGTGTGTGTGTGTGTGTGTGTGTGTGTGTGTGTGTGTGTGTGTGTGTGTGTGCGCGCGCGCGCTGGAGCTGGCGCGAGCTGGTCCAGCACCGAGGCGGCGACAGCGGTCACACGTTAAACATCAGCGACCCGCGCATGTTATTCTGCGGATTGAGGGCTCGTGAGATTTCAGCCGTGCGGATTTGACCCAACATATAGAGGAGGGCGCTCGAGCTCTACCGTTTTTCACGCACGGCACGCACGTAGACCCGGTGAAATAGTCACGCGGACAGAATCTGTGGAATCTGTCGCGTGTGATCCTGCGCGGCCGGAGAGCATCCCGGCAGAGAGCGAGGCCCGGTCGGTCGGTCGGTGGTCGGTGTGGGGTCTGTGGCACCGCGCGGAGGGGAGGTAGAGCGGGACTTGTGCTGGACTCCTGGCCGAATCGGAGCATCCCAGCGTCCCGGCAGCATCCATCCCTCCGTGCCTCAGCTCCAGCGGGAGGCCCGGAGCGGTGGCAGGATGTAGCAGCGGATTAACGGAGGAGAGAGGGGCGCTCAGAGGAAGAGAGCGGGACCGAGCGGACTGAGGCGGGACGGAGGGGACATGGGGAAGGACCAGGAGCTGCTCCAGGCCGTGAAGACCGAGGACTTGCTGACAGCTCAGCGGCTTCTACAGAGACCACGGCCGGGAAAAGCCAGTCAGTATCCCTCCATCCTGTCACATACACGCGCGCGCGCACGCGCACACACACACACACACACACACACACACACACACACACACACACACACACACACACACACACCTTCATTACCAGATCAGGACAGTGCAGGCTAAATCTGATGTGATGCCATTTAGTCTAAATGGTGCACTGTGTGTGTGTGTGTGTGTGTGTGTGTGTGTTCTCCTGCATGCATGCGTGTGTTTGTGTGTGCGTTAGTGCTATGACGTTGAGTGTGTGATAGTGATGACGTTGCACATGTGTGAGAGCAGTCATCAAAATGCAATTCTAAATCAGAAATGCTTGTCACCCCATTTCCCACAATTCACCATTTGTGTATAGTATGTGTGTGTGTGTGCATGAATGCTCAAAGACAGGATGGGTGTATTAGTGTGTGTGTGTGTGTGTGTGTGTGTGTGTGAGATAGAGGTGGAAGTACATGAAGGTCCAACACTGCTCTCGGGACAGGGGGGATTATTGGTGTGTGAAGATGCCAGATGTTGGTGGTAATAATGTGATGACTGTAAGTGTACACGTGCAGACATCTGCATGCGTGCACATATGTGACGCTCAAACGTGCATGTGTGCTTCACATGGAGTCAGCTGGGACTTGAGGTGATAATTAGATTTCAATTACAGCTTTGAAACTGCTCTCCTCCTCCTCCATTTCACCACCGGGCCACTGTCGATTCCTTTCGTTTCCTATTCTTTCCTTTCCCTCTCCTCCTTTCTTCCTGTTTCCTCAAATCTTCTCGCCTGTCGCCTGCTTTCCTCTCCTGCCGTTTCCTCCGTTTTCCTCATCGTCTGTCTTCTCCTCTCCTCCTGTTGCCTACTTTCCTCGTTTTCTTCTCTCTCCTCTTCCCCCTCGTTTCCTCATCTCATTTCCTTTTTTCCCTCCCTTTTTCTATTTCCACTCTTCTTCTCTCTCCTACTGTTTCCTCACCTCACTTCCTATCTACCCTGAGTCTGTTTGCTTTCATCTCCTGTCCTGTTTTACAATTCCCACCCCTTCTTTTTTCTTCATCACCTCTTTCCTCTTTCATATGCCCTCATCTCTTCTCCTCACCTCTCGTACTCTCCCCTCAGCTCCCCTCCTCTCATTTAATTTTCTCTTATCTCCTCTCTTCTATTAATGTTTCCTTCCCTCTTCTGTGCTCTCTGCTCCTTTTCTCCTCATTTCCTCTCCTTACTCCTCATTTCCTCCTTTTTATATTGCTCTCCTCTTCTTTGCTTTCTTCACTTCCTTTCCTATTTCCCCTCCTGTCCTCCCCTCTCCTCCCCTCCTCTCGTATGTGCATGTTTGTCTCTGAACATTCCAGCAGTGCCATGGAAAAGAAAAATGCTTCTCCTCAAATGCCAGAACAGATCAGCTCTGAGTGCTCAGTCCACTGCACACTGACAAAGAGAAAGGGGGAGGCGGGTAGAGGGTGAGGGAGATGGTGGGTGACGAGGAGAGTTAGACTGGGAGAGAGGAGCAAGGCGAGTCGAGGGCAGGACAGGATGAGAGAAACACTGAGATATGGATGCAGGGAGGTAAAAAGACAAGAAGTGATGGGTGAGGTTAAGGGTGAGTTATGGAATGGTGTGTGTGTGTGTGTCCAGGTTTATGTTTTAATAATTAAACAGGAAGCCATGTTTCTCTGCTGGATAAACGCTGCGTACACACACAACCAAATACCTCTAACACACACAAGCACAGGACAACATGCACAGAAACACACTTGACACATTAGGTGTTAGTGCCTGATGCCTGCATTTGTATTATTAACAGTATCTTAATAGTGTTAGAGCGGCAGAGTAGCACGGGAGAGGGAGTTTCTGTGGTGCTGTGTTTGCTCTGTCAAAATGCCACGATGTGATGAGGGGGATTAAGAGAGTTGAAGTGGTGACAGGATACACTTTACAAAGGCTTTTATTAAAACGGTTGATAAATCGTTTGCCAATGCTTTATAGATCAGCTATAAGTCATTGAAAAACAATGACTTCTGTGCTGTGGAAAATCCTCCTCCAGCCTGACACCTCACTAGCACTTAAATTCATTATGGAGACACCTCCAAGCAATCAGGTCCGCAGTTATAAACATTAGGGAGCCATTAACAAAGGGTCACATGTTTCATGCGTGCAGTTATTAATGTTAGTAAGCCACACATAAAGTGCAACTCGCTTTAAAAGTCAGTCACCTGTAAATGTTGATAAATCATTAATAAATGTTTCTACAACAAACCATCACGTCTGTTAATAAGCTGTTAATGAATGCATTTTGGTCCAGATGGCCTGCAGCCACTTTCCAGAGGGTAGGCGGTCAAACAGTCCATTTGAGAGGTCTCTCTAATGAATTAAAAGCTATCTGAAAAAAAACGTGTCATTTCCACAAACTGGCAACCCGCAAGTTGCTCTCATTGGTGGCTTATAATTAATTATTAAATTATTCGCTAACCATCCATTACTTGACTTAAAAACAGCGTCTTGTCAGGAAGTTGTACGTTGTGGGACAGTAGAGCTGTTGTCCCTGTACTATTCCAAGTAATTAAAGGAACAGTTCAACATTTTAGGAAATACGCTTGCTGAGAATTAGATGAAAAGATCGATGCCTAAAGTCTGTGCAGTAAATTTGTAGCCTGTGAGTTTAGCTTAACATAAAGAGTAGAAACATGGTGAAACAGCACGCCTGGTTCCATCTGAAGGTAACATAAGGGTGACTAAACCAGCCCCTCTAAAGCTCACTAAATAACATGCAGTATCTCACTTATTTGAAAGTCAAAACAGTTTTACACAGTTTTAATGGCGGGACGGACTCCCTGGACTCTCTAGTTGCTGGCGAGTCAAAACTGTTCCTGGCAAAGAAATAGTCCGGCACATACTCCCCCGTAAACCAGCAAACCCTGGTTTTATATCATATAAAATTCAAGCTTCACTAATTTAGCTTGAAGTGTCAGCAGGATCTCATATCCTACAGAAGGTGTGTTGTCCCATAATCAACCCATTTTCACACTTAAAGAATCTGTAAAAAATGAAAAATCAACTGGCAACAGCTTCAGTAATGTTTCCTATTTCCATATGCTTTGTATTTATAGCTAACTAAGACATTCTGAGGGTGTAAGTTATTTGAATAGCTTTTGGGATAATGCTGGTGTTATTCTTCTGACTGTCAACAGATTCCACGAAAAGACCAAAACCAACAATTTGTTAGTCTGTCTCAATACTTTCTGACTTCTAGCCTGTTTGTGGTTCTCAGCCCCAAGCCCATCTGTTCCTACTGAAGACGATCGTATCTTAAAAAGAAGTTCACAAATTGGCAATGTCATTTTTAGGTAGCATTACACTGTAGTTTTTAGTAAATGTGTCTCAAACGAGAGGAAGAAGTGCAGTTGTTGGGAACTACTTTCAGCTGCAGATTAATAAACACTTGGTGCTGTAGTGAGTATATTTGGCATCCGGGTGGTGTATGTGGGATTGATTCAAAATAAACTGCAGTGTGTGTGCACATCGTAAATAAGGAAGGTGTCACCCAGTATATTGGTGTGGCTGATTGATGTGTTTCTGATCATTTTAAACAAAAAGCTCTGTGCTCTTTGTCGCTCTATGGCTCAGTTTTTGGCTTTGGCTGCACAGACAATACTATGGGGCCAATTCATTGTTGGTTTTGGTCTTATCATGGGATTTGGTGACAGTAAGAAAACTATAGTCTTATTCTTTAAGTTTATAGTCTTTGATGGTAGAGTTTCTTTTTACAGAAAGTGCTCTGTGTATGTTTTGGTTCAAAAGTTGATTCTTTAGAGTTTGAATGAATCAGCTCAGATAGAGAGATGTTTAGTTTGTGCTACAGCACTTTAAAATAGATTACATTAAAAGCCAATGCCTGCTGACACAAAGAAAGGGACATTTGGTAATGGTTTCCTTATCTTTGGCTCAGTTGCAGTAAAGCTCTTTATCTTAGAGATATGAGAACATTCTTATCACAATTGTGTCTCTTTCATGTTGTAGCCACCAACTGAAATAGGCACTAAGTAATTTACAGTACAATGTCTCGGCCTCTATCAACGCTCAAGGTCTGGTATTTCCATTACATCAAGTAAATGACTGTATCTGAACTCAGCTGCCATACACCAGCAGTGAACCGGCAGAAATACTAAGTGGTAACATGCTGCTTTAGCACAATGTGGTGAAAATATTTACTTTTCATTAACTATTTTCGGCTTGAGATCAACACGCGTTGCACATGAGGTGTTCACATCTTCACAACACTGTCCTTCATCCTAAAAATAAAGGTCCGAAGTTACAAGTAAATTATTAGCAATGAGCCATAACAACCACAACAATCCCAACCACTACAGTATATTGTAAGCATGGGGTCATAGAAATCAAAGTGATCAATCTGTCAATTAACAAAAACATTTCTCTTCAACTGTTTTAAAAATTAATTAATCCCTTGAGTCTATTTTTAGTTGCTGCTTTCAGCTTCTCAACTGTGAGTATTAGCTTATTTTTTTCTTATATGTTGATAAACTGAGTGTCTTTTGGTTCTGGGCATTTTATAGGGAAAACAATTGTTTGATTATTTGAAAAAATTTTCCAGAGATTAACCAACATTGAGTTGATTTACTGAGTTTACTGAATGCAACAGTAGTGGCTGTCTCTCTTAAAATTGTATTCTTTCCAGCATGTACAGAAAAGTGCAAAATAATCTTTGGCACTCTTTTCATTTGTCTGAATTACCACTACTGTGTTAAAGTCTGTGTAAAAGTAATGTTTAAATGTCAAAATGTTATAAAAAATATTATTCTATTATTACATGTATCTGCTTACTGCCTTTTGAAATTATGACCCTTACAGCACTCTCATCACATTGTCTTGTTCTCCTGTCATTTTGTGCTTTAGATGAAAATGTGATACCTTTCCTTGACCGTTAGCATACTGTGACCCTGAGTCGGGCCACTTTAACATATGTGCGCAATCGTCTGAAAACAGAAGGAGAAAAGACATGTCAGTGCTGGCATTTGTTCTAGGCTACATGTTACACTGAAACTCTAAATGCATGGTGACAGGCAAAGTCAGGGGTGATGGAAACCGGACTTCAGAACATCTCTGGTAATGAGAACCCTTGAAAAACCCTCCACTTCACCTCTCCCGAGGTTCGAGAATCTGCTCTGATGCACTGAGGGCTGCTTTTTCAACCAGTAGCTACTTGTCTGTTTTTGTACTCTCTATATAAAGAATGAAAGGTTTTAAATTAAAGGTGAATGATGTGATTTCATGTCACATAAATGCTAAAACAGCTACATTTTTAAAGAGATGTCGCAAAATAATATCATAGTAATCCCTGCCAAGTGATTGATAGTCTGTGAGAATGGCACATTGTGGGTTGCCATGGTAACAGGGGCACGATTGCAGTGCTATGCCTAAAATTATCATAAAAAATATGAACTCTGGTCCAAGGACACCATCACAGAATATGGTAATGCTCTTAAACAAACAGTTCATGTCAGAGATGGAAAATACATAAACCTGAAATTTTATGCACCAACTTTAGTCAGTGTTACAAATCAGGTAGCGTATTTATTATGAATAAATACATTCAAGTTTTAATGTGAAAATCTGTTCTGAGAGGAATCACTGTGGCTCTTAAACCAAAAGAAAAGATGAATCGTTAAGAGGAGAGTGGGGTAGTATTTGTCAGCCGTCTTTGTCAGCTAGTATTTCATTAAATATATATCAGAGTGCCGAGTCAGAAGGGGAACATTATTAAGTAATGGCGAAATCAAGACTTTTTTGTAGTAAAAGAAAGTCAATGTTAAATGAACAAGATAGTGGAATAATTGTGGGTGTTGTGTCTTGTGGTCCTGTCATAAGTTATAGTGTTCAGGACGGGGATCATGTGGCTCTGTGAAAGTCTGATGGTGACACAGATATCTGCAGTCATTGATTCATCTGGCGGTGAGGGGGGAGGGAAGGATGGTTCTTATTTTTAATCCAAGATAGATAGGGGGAACCTACACGTCCACAAAAACACACACACACACACGCGCGCAGGAGAATGATGTCAGCTGCAGAGTGTAAACAGACACTAGCAGAACTACCAATCAGCACGCACTCTTTAGCAAATTACAGGGAAAATTAGAGTGTGAGAGCAGGATGAAGGGATGAAGTGTAGATGGAGCTGCAGAGAGAGGGAAAGCTTTTCGCCAGATTACAGGACAGCTACAGATTACGGCCTGTGGATTATGAGGGTTTGACCAAAAAAAAAAAAAAAGTAGAGGCAGAGAGACAAACAAGCCGCTTTTTCTGTGTCCTTTTCAGACTGTGTGTGTGTGTGTGTGTGTGTGTGTGTGTGTGTGTGTGTGTGTGTGTGTGTGTGTGTGTGCGCGCGTTGTGAGGGTTTGCGTGTGTGTTCTCCTTCCTTTTGTCTGGTGTCTTCATCTTTCGGATGCTTCAGTCAAAGATCAAGGTCATCACACACCAACAAATTCACATAATCGCAGGCACAGATGCATAGATACACCCAGACATGCTATAAATCCATACACACACACAGTCTCATATATATATATATATATATATATATATACACACAGAGAGATAAAATACCTCCACAGCTGCAACGATTGATCATTTAGTTGATTAACAGAGAGCTGATTTCTGTTTTATGTCATCTTAAATTCAATATCTTGCACGGTTGGAATTGTGACGGACATTTTAAAGTATTTTGTAGGCCAAACCATTAATTGATTAATTGAGAAAATGATCTGTAGATAATTCTATGATGAAAATAATAATCAGTTTGAGCCCTACATACCTCACACGCATGCTTTTTTGCTGATGAACCAATAGTTCAAACCTGTCTCCTAAAAATTACATTCATATAGTCTACAACCCAACTGCAAATACATTTAGGAGGAAACGTAACTGTGACTGGATTATGTTTTCTATTGAAATAATGAGGATATGTTGTTAACTTGCATATTTGGCAAGTCACAATTACTGAACATATCAGTAAAATGTTCACAGACATCGTACTTGTTTTCTGCCAAAATGTCCCATCTTGCAGTACAATGTGCATTTGTCGTGACTGGAGCATCATTAAACTTTTTTTATGGTTATGTGTAGACACTCACAACTCTTGGTTAACGTTAGATAACGATCGTGGTCTGGTTTAATACAGACAACAGAACGTGTTCATTAGCATGTAATCAATCTTAACCAAAGTGCTTTTGTTGCTTAAATCTAACCACAGACAGCAGTCTGGATGTGAACTCTGGTCTCTGGTGTGACAGCCGTGCACTTTGTGCGCCCGCCAACAACCCCAGCCACCTCCCGGGGCCTGTCATTAATAAATGTAGAGCTTCATTCATTAAAAAAAAAAAGAAAAAAAGATTGCCTCTGAATGTAATCCAGCCAGCAATTACTTTTCCTACAAAACATATTTCCTGTTGCAGTTTAGTCATGTATGAATTTTGTAGGAGACAGGGTGTGCAGTTACCACACTGATCAGTAAAAGAACAAACTTCCCTCAGGCCCATAAATGAATTATTTGCAAAATAAAGTTGTAATTTCTGAAATACAAAAGAGAAAGAATGTGAAATGCTAAAAACAGACAAATATCAAACATGAAACTAAATTTGAAATTTACATGGATTGTAATTTATTGAGGTTTAGATTAATCCGGTTGCACTGAATGCATAAGTGGTTGACACAGATCATGTTTGTCCTGAGTCTGTTCCGAGTTCAAGAATATTCCAACCAGCACCTGTAAATTAACATATTACAACTCATTTGTTTAATCTGTACAAAAAACAAACTGTGTAGCGCAGTGGGTTACGTAGGTGCCCCATATATAGAGGCTAGAGTCCTCGCTGCAGCTGGCCCCCGGTTCGACTCCTGCTTCGGACGGCCCTTTCCTGTGTGTCATTCCCCCTCTCTCTGTCTCCCCATTTCCTGTCTTTCTACTGTCCTGTACATTTAAGGCACAAAAAGCCCCAAAAAATAACTTAAAAAAAAAAAAAAAACTGTAAAAACAAGTTGTGATTTCACAGCCGATTGTGCACTGGAGTATTTTTCCAGCCAGGACAGCTGTTTCCCCGTCTCCAGCAAAGCTCACTGTCCTTCTGGCTCAAGCTTCTAGCAAGAAAATGTATTTCCCCAAAATATCAAACTGTATCAAAGTGTTTACTTTAAGTGCTGAGAGCCAAGTAAATCTTTATCTACTGAAATACATCAGTAAATAAAGAGTCTGGTGCATAGTGATAATGAGGTATTTGATTACTTGTATCTGAAATTCAAATGGAAACAAAATAGTAGCCCTAAAACGTAAAGTCTGTTCAAGTGAACTAAATCTCTTACTTCTTTTAATAAGAGGATTAACACTAAACAACAACTAATTATTCATGTTTTTTGATGGTCAAATAGTTTGGTTTTTTTTTACTCGGAGTAAAGCAAGCCTCAAATTTTAATGGTCAAAGAATAACAGATTGTGCCTTTATAGATTCCTGTTTCCCAGAATGACTTTTGTCATCTTCTTTACCTTGTCACTTGTCCTTGGCCTTTTTTGTTGTTGCAGTGAAGAAGCTGCTACAAGGCAAGAGTGTAGCTGTCAACTCTACCTGCAGAAAATATTTGAATAAGTACAAGGACAGAATAAATTAATCACTGAATTCTGATTAGGTTTGAATTTGGGCTGTTTTTGTGGGTTACTCCTCCTCTCTCTAATTTTCTGTCTCCTTTTCTGTCTGTTTCAGAGCTCCTCGGAGCAACAAAGAGGGTGAATGTCAACATCCAGGATGCAGATGGGTGAGGGACTACAACACGTTTATCTCATGCTCTCCTGCCATCACTCAACATCCTTATCGCACCTCTTTATATTGACCCTTTCGATTCTTTTCAGAGGACTAAAAATCGATATTATTAATTAAACTACATATGGTCTCCCTGAAGAGAAAAGACTTTAGCCCCTTTTTACACAGACTGTTCTAGGCAGGAAAGTCGTTTTATTCTGCCTTCTCGTTCTGTATAAAAGGCACAAATACAGAAACGGGGACACTGTTGTTCCGCCTTTATTCCGCCTTTAGTCACAGAGCTGAAATGACATTGGTGCAAAAGGGAGAGCCAGCATGGCGGGACAGACACAGACACTGTTTTGTTACATGTCAGGCCTGACTCCGGTATACTATCTAAAATCACACAGAGGAGCAGCAGCATTACATCGGCTTTGTTTGGTTGCAGGGGTCGTCTTAGCGGCAATGTAGCCGGATCTCTGTATAAAAGCGGCTCTTGTTTGCTGTGTGATTTAGGTGAGACTGAAGACTAAGTTTATATTTTATTGTTTATTACATGATGATTTAACGGCTTCACCATTTAGTAAATTGTAATTCTAATGAATTGTACTGGATGAATGATTGGAAGAAGCTTTTTGTGTGTTTGATTTTATTTGCAGAGCTTGGGACAGAAGGCAAAGTTCTTTGTTTGCAATGCAATGGCAGAAGTTATATTTGTGTTTGACAAAGGTTTCACCACTTCAACAGTATTTTATTTGGTGTCCTGTGAGTCCATGCGGGCTACACAGCTGGATCCTTGAATTGATATTGCATTAGACTTATTCAGATTTGTAATTAGATTCTAAACATTTTTTTCACCAGTGAAAAATGTTGTGGGACACAGCTTTTAGTATATTTTGTATGAAATTAATCAATAATCAGTAGGCTAATTCTGCATCTTTTAGACTCTAAAAACACCTTGAATGAAAATCACTTCTCAATTGGTGGGACTGGTCACAACTCACGTCCACTCTCAGGCCAGAACCTGTGACATGGGGGTCACAAGAAGACCCGCAAAATGTTGGGGAACCACTGTTTTGGAAGTACTTCAGAAGTGAGGTTAGAAGTGTCCTTCAAACACACATTTTCGATTAAATCCATGAAACAAGAAAAACATCCTCAAAACTGGAGCAAACCGCCAAACTCCTTCGAATCCCAGAGAAGCTGACCCACCTTTTGATCATCCAACTGACAGCGACAAGCAAAAAGGCAAAAAAAATCTGTTCATTATGAATGTACTATCAACCATATCACAATACACATTACCCCCTGCTTCAAACTGTCTTTGAAACATGTAGCCAGCTGAGGAGCTCAAATCTAAAGACTAATTACCTTAAAACAAAGCCAACATTTTCAACTTTTAAATTTGCTCAGAGCTGTTGTTGTATCGACTCTGAATATGGACTATGGATTTTGGCTATATTTAGACTTGTGATGTATGTTCCATATGAGCGGTCTGTGTGCACATGCTTGGTTAGCGATTGTGTTTCATTTGGCTCCATTAAATAACAAAGATATTTTTATGAAGCTGATTGGAATCAGATAATTGGACCCAAGTCCTTGCATAATGACTGTTGATTCGTTGATTTGACTCCAGGGCCCAGCCCTTAAAGTCACCAGGGATCCATTAGCCACACACACACACACACACACACACACACACACACACACACAGGCCTGCTGTTTGTACGCTCGGCTCGGGGCTAGAGAGATTGCTTATTAATGGAAGTAGGTCATTTGCCCCCTCCCGTCGCTCACACAGAGCTGAGGGGCGGAGCTGCTCTACGCTGAAGATTATTTCAGCAAAGTTATGCTCTGGTTTTACACTACGTATATAAATATGTGTATTTTTATAAATAATCTGTGTCTGTGTGAAGGTTGTCACCGCTGCACCATGCTGCTCTGAGTGGTAACAAGGATCTGATCTCTCTGTTGTTGGAGGCCCAGGCAGCAGTGGATATTAAAGACCACAAAGGTAAGAATACACACAGATTTCTAGTGTCCTTAAAACTCCCTATGTTACTATGAAAGTCACAAAACATACAAGGCAGGCTAAACAGCAAAACAATCACAACAAAAAAGGAAAGCAAATACATGGTCACGGAGGGGAAAGCCGGGAACAACAATACTTGTATGTAACAAAAGGTGAGCATGTTGGAAATGCAATAAAACAAATTCTCTGTGTAGTATAAAGTTTTTATGAGATGTGACAGACTTGTTTGCTAAGCAAACAATAGACAATAAAAGAGGAATGCTTCATGGCTGCAGAAATGAGAGCCAAGCGGAAGCAGAGCAGCCCAGATTTCCCTTTTAACCCAGAAAACAACTCCTTTCCAACTGGCAGATTCCAGAAGAAGCAATCTCAGGGCAGATGGGAGATATAATCCCTCCAGGATGTAGGGCTTCTACACTCCCAGTCAGTCATGCCCAGTATGTCTCTAAATATAGGCATACACCTGGCAGGCATCCTTACCAGGTGGTCCTAGTTCCTCAATGGGTTTTTCTCCATGGAGGTGGCGGGGAACCCTCAAATGATTCTTTCCATACCTAACTCACAGAAAAGTCTCGAGTCCTGCGTTAAAAGAACTGAGAGTTGAAGCAGAACAGTTTTCTGGGAATCTGTTCCAGATATGCAGTGCACAAAAGTTGAATGCTGCTTCTCCATTTTTTGTTTAGACACTGGGAACGGTAACCGAGCCTGTACAATCAGAGAGGTCCGGACAGTTCATAATGTCGCAGCAGAAACTATTCTTTCCTTTGTAAACCAACAGTAGAACAACAGAAGTCCATTCTTTGACACACAGCTGGCAGCTGTTTTCTGATAATCCAACTATTACACTACGTAGCCAGCACCAAAAGGTCAGACAAAGTTAGCAAACAGCTGGTGACCATGCTAGCTGGTTGAAGATTTCCCAAAGAGTTGGTGGAGACCAAAACAGAGTTAAAAGAGAGTGAGCATTGGTTTTACATTTATTAGATGGCCAGACACTCGCCTCAAAATGAATGCTAATATTTCTCTGTATCAGCTGGGTGTGTGAATTTTCAACTGTTTACTAACAAGTAAGCCATACAACTTGTCTAAGATCCAGTGAAAAAATGTTCCTGTGCAAGAAGCCAGCCTATGATTACTGGTTTGGACTTCCTGCACGCCTGAGCTGAACAGGCCTGTATTGATATCCTATCCAAAAAAAAAAAAAAAAATCAGAAACAGGAAAGGATTGCAATCAACTATGCAAAAAGTGACTCTGAGAGAACAGTTCTGGGAACACAGTTTAGGGTATTTCCAGACAACCCATTTTGTTGGGAGTATCAAGTTTCTGTGAGAACCTCATTGTTAGCAGTACACAAATATCAAATATGAGAACATAATTATTCATATTGCCCACATATATATCATGACCACCACAGGCTTCCAAATAAAACACATGACATATGACTCAAAATATCTCAACGACGTAAATTTCAGAAATTCAGGATGCACAGTCCTCTTTTGTCTTATCAAATAAAAACACTTCCTAGAAGCTCGTTCATGTCCCGTCATCACATACTCAGGCTTTAACTTCTGAAACTCCTGCAGCTGCTGTGCCTCTTTATTCTGCCAGCACCTCTCTTCTGAGTCAGGACTCCCTCATGCAAACTGAACCTTGAGGGTCTCTTTAGTCAGCTTGATGATGTGGCTCATCACTGGTATCAAGACTGGGGGCCCCTGGGTTGCTGCCATGAGAAACATGCTCACTACACCTTGCAGCCGCTGCTACAAAGCAGCATTTAATGTCTCCTGGTTAGAGGCACTGATGAATGACTCTGCAGTGCATCTTTGTGCTGTTCTCACCTGAGCTTTGCATTATCTTGCATTTCCTGCATGTTTTCCAGGAATGAGCTGGACTGTCCAGTCCCCTGCAATGTTCTCTTGGGTCTTGTTTAGCCACATACTGCAGGGGTTTTCTTGTCTTGCCCTTTGTCCAAAAGCAGTTTGTCTCAGATGTCCCATGAGCATGATGCTTGCAATACTCCTCGGGTCACAAGGGGTCACAAGCGTGTCAAAGAGAATGAGACTGAATTTCCAGGACGGGCACTGGGAGTCTTTGCCTAAATCTTTTGCTACAGCTATTACAGAAATGTCTGCAAAAATTACACTCACATTAGGGCTCCAACTTTTAATTAATCTACTGATTATTTTCCTGATTCATCCATTAATTTATATATTGCCAGAAAATAGAAAAAATGTCAATCATAAATTTACTGAGACCATGGCGCCGTCCAAAAATGTCCAACCAACAGTCCGAGACCCACTGTCATACATAGAAAATAAAAAATTATCAGTATAGTTGCTGATTAATTTTCTGACAATCAACTAATTGCTCCAGCCCTAATGCATATATCTATTTTCAAATGTCACTTAGAGTTTAATTAGCTCTTACAGAGTAATAGGCACACTAGAGTAAATTAGTGATGAGAACAATTGAGTTCAGTGATTCTTTTGTAAAATGTCTCGAGAAAATCAGAGGTATTTTTTTTGCTTACTGGATAAACTGGTCTGTAAAAATATAATAATTTAGCGTGTATTTGCATGTCTTTATATTCAAATTTTTGTATGTGTCCATGTGCATGTGCTCGTGGGGTCTGTCTGTGTGTGTGTGTGTGTGTGTGTGTGTGTGTGTGTGTGTGTGTGTGTGTGTGTGTGTGTAGGGATGCGTCCTCTGCATTATGCTGCATGGCAGGGGAAGACTGAGCCAATGAAAATGCTGCTGAAGGCTGGGTCGTCAGTCAACGGGCAGTCAGATGAAGGACAGATCCCTCTCCACCTATCAGCTCAGCATGGACACTACGATGGGGTAAATGTGTGTGTGTGTTTGTGTGTGAGTGTGTATATAGTTGCCATATGTCTGTTTTTGTTAGGTGTGTTTATCTGTTATGTGATGCATGCATGACTTGTGGTTGTTACAAGATACAGAATTCAGTGCCAGTAAGATGTTTGTGTGTGTGTGTGTGTGTGTGTGTGTGTGTGTGTGTGTGTGTGTGTGTGTGTGTGTGTGTGTGTGTTACAGTCAGAGATGTTGCTGCAACACCAGTCCAACCCGTGTATCTCAGACGCAGCAGGGAAAACGCCATTGGACCTCGCCTGTGAATTTGGACGTGTCGGAGTGAGTAGATTTGACTGCAAGCCAAATTTGTACTTCTAGTGATTGTATTTAGGCTTCAAATATCATAAAAGTGTTTATTATTATCATCATCCTCTTGAACAAAACGTGAAAGTAAGCATCATAAACTTTTGTTTGTCACAGAGCTTATTTTCTGCAGTAATCCAAAAGCCAATGTAAAAAACCATTGGCTTTTTGTCAAGGGAACCAGACTCAGGTTGGCCTACAAAGATACGTCCTCCCTGTGTCACTCTATCGACATTAAAAAAAAATGTTTGGTGCCCTTTCCAAGAAAGTCAAGATAAATTACACCTTGATGTTATAATCCTTAAGATATTAGTCCTTAAACTGCAATTTAATACTACAAACAGTCCTTGAGCAGCTGCTTTGGCAGAAATACCAGTTGTTTCCTCACAACAGCAAGGCGCAGGAAAGGTGGTTGTCTTGCTGAGGAGTTGGAAGTGTGCAGTCTGCATCCTGCATCGAACAGCTCACTGTGGTGGCCCCTTTTTTTCATGACTTCCTGCAATATCTGATCCACTGACAAAAAAACAATGTGTGTACAAAACAACCCATTTTGACGGGGTAATTGTTTTAGTTTTGCAGGAGATTTTTTGATGAATGGCTGTTGTATCCGTTTCCTGAGACCGTTTCGCAATAAAAGTGAACACCTGATTTGCAATACCAGTATCGTAATGCAGTGTTAGGAAAATGAACATTAAACGGTGTAGAAAATGTCGGTAGGACAGAAGGAGTGACAGGGGCACTCTGGGCACTCCTGGGTAACCGAATGGGTGGAGCACATGCATCATTATGGCAATGCCTGCAGTTTGAACCTAAACTGTGTTGTCAAACCCTCTCTCTCTCCCATACTGTCCTGTCTGCCTCTTTGCCCTCAACTGTTCAATAAAGGCAAAAATAAACAAAATTTACAACAAAAAAAAAAAGAAAGAAAAAAAGGTAAAATTAAAAACAGTTTGCATCATATCCTATGAATCCTTTTTTTTTTTTTTTTTACCTGGTGTGGACTTTTGGAACTGGTCATAAAACAATTAGTCCATGTTGCAGGTGTTCTATATTTATAACCTTTGCTGTATATCTGTCTGTTTTTAAGGTGGTCCAGCTCCTGCTCAGCAGCAACATGTGTGCGGCCATGCTGGAACCGAAACCCTCCGACCCCAACGGAGTGTCACCTCTGCATCTCGCTGCCAAGAACGGCCACATCGACGTCATACGGTCTGACAAACTTGTCCTTTCAGTCTACGTCTCTCAGTGTGTATCTGTCTGCATGCCTAACGATCGGTCAGTCAGCCAGTCCACCTGATCGCCTGATCTAATCTAACCTCAACTCCAGGGTCTCGATTATGAAATAAACATCTGTTAATTCTACAATGTTCTTTTTTGTTTTGACTTGACTTTCCTTTTTCATTTCCTTTTTTGTTATTTTGTATAATTACTTAATAAAAGACGCGGTATAAATAAAGGCTAATATGATTGTTATCTTGTACTGCAGGTTGCTGATTCAGGCTGGTATAGATATCAACAGACAGTCTGAGTCTGGCACAGCGCTACATCAGGCCGCCCTCTGTGGGAAGACCGAGGTAGTACGCCTGCTGCTGGATGTAAGTCTATCTGTCTGTCTCTCTGTCTGTCTGTTTAATGTGTTTACATAAGCAACTGTTGTTAAAGCTGGCTCCCTCTTCTCAGCTGAGCAAGTTTACACCTAAGCACCTGTCATTCATCCCACAAAGCTTTGTGATGAGCCCTGTGGGTCATGTTAGCCTGTTACACAAAAGTGTAGCTGACTGGTAAGCACTCTACCTGTCATGCAATATTCAAACCAGCTGTGTTTTGTTTTTCAATCCTTTTCTCACCTTCAGATGAGTAAGAATGCTGATGCTTATGCTTGCCTTTGAACAGGGCCAGCCTTCAGTTTTCTCTCTTATTCTGCTGTATTTCACTTTTGATTTTATTGCTGAGGCAGCACTCACAACAAATGTTAGCAGCAGGCATGTACACACAGCCAGACTGACACTGAATCATTGTCAAACATGCCTACTGGACACAGGCTCAGGACCCTTGGGCCAGAGCATCTGTGCAAAGCAACTGTTAATATTTCTTGTTTGAAAGTCACAGAGCTCAGTTAAAAGACACAGAATAACCATAAGGGATGCAAAACAATCCCAAAAACACTCAAAAAAACATAAAGAGACACAAAACTAGTACAAAGAGATGACCACAAAAAAGGCTAAACTACTACAAAGAGTGCCACTACCAAAAAGGTGATGAACAATAAACTAAGAGTTGCAAAATTACTTCAAAGACACACAAAACAACTGCAAAGAGATGAAAAAACTACCAAAAAAAGACACAAAATGACACATTTTATGTCTCTTTCAGTTTGGGGCTCCTATAAAGGAGCAGTGACAGACTCATTTTCCCCAAATCTGCAGCAAATACACAGTATATCTCTATTATGAACTCAATGTGACACGATTTCATGTTGCAGCTTTAAAAAGGGACAAATTCTGCTAAAACCCTCTCCCACATATTTATTTATTTTTCATTGTCATCTCATTTTCTCCTCCACTTGTATACAGAGTGGCATCAGTGCAGGAGTGAGAAACACTCTGAGTCAAACTGCCCTGGACATTGTGAACCAGTTCACTACCACACAGGCCAGCCGAGAGATCAAACAACTACTGAGAGGTTAGTGCAGTTACACACATTTTTTACTCCTTCTTGAAGCAGTGGGCAATAGCACAATATATGTTTCCAATATCATTCAATACCAACTAATAAAAGTGTCAAAATCCCTACTTTCAAAACTCATACCGTAATATGTAGTGTGCTCTGTAGGGGAGGGTGTTCAGATATATGAGGTGAATGCATCATTAATCGGTGACCTCTGAATGTGCAGTCCTTACATTACCACCATCACCAAACAATAAGCATTTCTTTTTACTATACTCTGTTGCTTAATAACACGCATTTGAAAAAGCAGGAGAAATTTCACTGTTAACTGACAATATTATTTACTGTGTGAATTTTTCCGAACAAGCGTGCATGGCACATTTCCACACTTGATGAAGAGAAGCAAATAGTGAACGCACCAAGAACAATGTTTATGTTCCTAGAATATGATCTAACCTGAGATAGATCTGTTTATTTTGTTTTGTTTTGAGTTTCCTTGTATCAGTCCTATTGACACTTACATTGATATTCAAAACAAGACTTACTATCAGTACTATTGATTCTTTAAGTATCGATCTGCCCACCTCTACAGTCCTCCTTCTCCATGCTCATCTGTTCCCACTTCATTTCTGCTCATTTGAAAATCTCTGTGCTGTGCTCTTATCCACTACTTAAGCTCATTAGCCTCTGCAGCTCACTCATACTACACTCCTGTCTTGCAGATGCTTCGGCTGCAATGCAGGTGAGAGCACTGAAGGACTACTGCAACAACTACGACCTAACCAGCCTCAACATCAAAGCTGGAGACATTATCACGGTACATAGATCTGATAATAGCCCCTGATTATTAACTTATTCTCAAAGTCCTGCATGTCTACAGTACAGAACTGAAATGCAGCAAATATGCAATATTTTGTAATTATATTATTTATAGATGCACATAGACATATGAACATAGTTTTATACTTGGAAATAACTTTTGTAGTCTTTCCTCGATTCTTGCATACTTGTTTTATACTTGTGAGTCTGGGGTCAGTAGGTAGGGTCACAGTTTCCCGAAGTTCTGCATCACAATTTATTTTTTGATCTGTGTCAAGAATTGACCTGTACCTGGACATAAAAAATAAAATATTGCATCCAGTCACGTTAACTGCTAACTGAAGTAAATAACTGACAGAGATAATGTTAGCTTGCTAATATATGAACCATTTATATTGAAGAGTAAATGAGGTAGCATGGAATAAGGTCACACAGTATCTGATGTGACACTTGATAAAATGCTGTTCTATAACTTTGTAAAAAAAAAAAAATGTTATGCTAATAAAATTACATAGACAAGCTACATGGATAAATAGTGTTAGTTTGTCTTAGCTTAATTCTGTCACTGCCACAAGACCAACAGCATCTCGGACCAAAAAAAAACCCACTCCGTCGGCTACACCCCGATCCCCCCAAGTTATGAAGCCCAGTGACAGCCGCCACTAAACACACAACAAGAAGCATTACTGTATAAAGTTACTCTTCGTACACATGAGTCAACAAAAACCATCCAGCGTAAACATTAGCCCGCGCTAGTACAACTGCGATATGCTTCGGCAATGTTGGCACTAAGCTAGCTAGATAGCAACAACAGCAAGTAAGCTAACATAGTCATGGCTATTGTAGCCGGTCACTAATGAAAACAGACAAGTAACATTATTTAGCCATTACGTTCCTTACTTACACATCAAGGAGAAGAAAAGCAGGGTCCAAGTCAAGCTGGAGCTCTTCAGCAGCTCCTATGATCTCCATCTTGGTAAGGTCAAACAGGGAGAGGAGTTCAGCCTTGGACTTATCAGCCGGAAACAGCCAGTCCGCCTGTGCTTTGGTCTTATCTCTTTCATTGTCAGAGGCCTTTTTAGACGGAAAACATTGGTTTCTTTAGAGGAGGAAATTCTGGAAGGAGGCCTCCACCTGAAAGGTGCGCACTTCACGGTGCCATCTTGCGTGTTGGCGGTCCCTGTGTTTTTAAAAGCGGGAGGACCAATGGTTTAACAAGAGGGACTAAAACGCACGTGACGCCAGACCGGATACCAAAACATAGACATAGAACAGAGAAACTCAGACTACAACACGTGGAAAGGCTGTGATTTGTTCTGTGCTCGGGAGGCCATTACTCCACTGTATATTTATATAGAAAATAGTTGCTTGCCTTTATATCAGTGTTTAAAATCTTGTTTACAGAACCTCTAGAAATAGATCTAACTAATTAACATTTTAATGCTGCTGCCCTTTTTTTTTTTTTTTTAGCTTGAAACTAGCTAGTACTATCAATTTATTTATGTTTAGCTTGTCTTGGAGGCATTAACATTATAATCTTTGTAAACTGTATTTGTGTGTTGACAGGTTTTGGAGCAGCACTCAGACGGTCGATGGAAGGGTTGTATTCATGACAACCGCACAGGAAATGACCGTGTGGGGTATTTTCCCTCCAACATGGTAGAAGTCATCAAGAGGGCAGGTGACCACCCATTTCACAGCTGTGTGTGTTTTTGTGTATGAGTGGGAGGATGTGTGAACGTGCTTTCACATGTGTGTGAGTTCAGCAGCTGTTCTGTAGCTATAGCTGATCATTAGTTGTAGCTAGCTGCAGCATCATCGGCCTCTTCAGACAGCCCATCTGTTTTCCCAACCTGTCAATCATCTCCATTGGTCATACCGTCCCCTGCTGGGGATTGGCTGACCCTCCTCCCTCTTCCCTTCCTCTGTATATCTGCTCCTTCTGTCACCCTCCCTATTTAATAACCCTTTCTAACCAACCTGCTCTGCTAGATTGTTCTGCTTTTGTTCATATTGTTTGTTTGCTTTGTTGCTGTAGTGATATTATATTTTAATTTATAGAGATATATTCCCTGTGGATATATGGATGTATTCTTTTCTCATATTTTGATTTTAATCAGTTATTATTTTATACATTTTCAGATCTGATTAGATTTGTTTTGTTTCAAGTTGACTGATCAGTTGTTGTTGTTGTGTTGTTGTTGTTGTTTTGCACCTCTCTCCTCCTGGCTCATGTCCAGGTCACTCCCCCTCCCAGCAGTGCCACACCCTCCTGCTCCGTAGGCCCAACCCCTGTCCCATTGCCTCGGTCAACGGACACTCATACCCCCCCTCCAAAGTCCTCCCCCTGCATCTGCCTCCCCCTCCACCCCCTCACCCCAACACACAGTCCCTCCCTCGGTTCTCGTCCTTTGGGTACGTTCCTCTTCCCATCTCTCCACCTTCTCTGTCTACTCCTCCTCTGTCCACTCCTCCTCCTCCTCCTCCTCCTCTCTCCACTTCTCAGGAGCAGCAGAGTCAGACAGGTACATACTGTAGTATCACTTTAAATCACAGTTAAGCATCCTTTCCACACTGTTTGACAAGACCACATATAGAATATACTGTATTATCTATCTGCTTGTTCCAACATACTTTGTACATAGTCATATATACAGTATATATACAGTATATATAATTTATAGATGCAAATTTCATAATTAGTTTACTATATAAACTAAATACTTTACTATACAAAACTAAATAAGAGATTTTGATTTTGAAATTTCCCAAAACATGTTTTCACTTAGTCATTGTGGATTATTGAGTGTAGGCTCATGGGCAGAGATGTCAATCTTAACCATTTGAAATGAAATCTACGATACAATAAAGGTTGCAAAAGGTGAAGGGATCTTAATATTTTCTTAAGCCTCTGTATTAAAGGATCAGTTCACCCAAATGACAAAAAGGTATATATTCCCCCTTACTCATAGTTTTTAAAACATAACTTTACTATGTGGCGTTCTTGTAATTTGTGTGAACTGAGCCTTTTCAGTCTTTTATAACTTCACATACCGTACATGTTTTAAGAGGCATTTTTTACCATTTTATAGACATTTTCCTGTGATTTAGCTTGAAATACCACATATAACTGGATGTGTTTTTTTTTAAATAAATGCTGTTTGGTGTTTTGAGCAGTGCTTGCATGCACAATATTTGTTAATATTGTGCAAGTACACAATGATGAACCTGCCTAAGGGTTTGCAGGGTTTTACAAGTCTCAAAATTATTAGCACTAAAAGGTGGTGCAACCACTATGAGTAATGTGTTTATGAATGTGTAGGTGAGTGAGTGTATCTTTGTGAGAACCTGTGTTCTTGATGGTGTTTATTTAAGAGTTAAATAGATTTATATATGAAACAATATTTCACATATTATCAAAGGGGTCTGTGTAGCTGTTAATCAGTTTTTGTTTTTAAGAACATCCTCCAAAAATTAGACTAAAATAGTGGCCATAACAAGCATGTGTGTGTGTGTGTGTGTGTGTGTGTGTGTGTGTGTGTGTGTGTGTGTGTGTGTGTGTGAGACAGGTTCGCGAACTGCAGAGCTGAGTCCTCAAGGCTCTCCTACCCTAGGACAACAGAGTAGCACCAGTGAGGATATATGGGTGCTACGCAAACCGCTGGCAGGTAAACTGTGTTTTTGGGTAACAATGTAAAACTACATATGCAAGGACTGTTCTTTGTATAATGCGGCATCCTGCAATGTATGTGTTTGTGTTTGGAGGTGGCGAGCGCAGTGGCAGTGTGGGCAGTCTCGGCAGTGTTCGGTCATCAAGCAGCTTGCAGAGCTCTGGAAACACACATGTTCTGACCACCCCTGCACCCAGTCCACACCCTGCGCCCACACCAGGCGTCAACACACATGGCCTTAACGCTCCAGGCCTGCACGCACAAGCCGAAGGGGTAAAGGTGAGAGAGTGTTTGCACCTCACATTGCTACTGGATCTTTACAGAACAAAAAACATGTCATTTCTGGGAAATACAAAAGCATTCTCAGGAAACAAACACAACTCTAGTTACCAAGTTAACCACAAATCAGTTTCCTGCTCCGTTTGTCCTTCCGCTTCACTTTTGCTTTTGCTTTCTTTTAACAGTAGGCCACAGATGCAATACGATAGTGGCCTTGTGGTTTGTCCTTTTTTATCAAATACTCAGTAAAATGAAGCCTGTAAATGCCAACATCAACATGTCGGTCTAGATAAACTATAACAGCTAAATTCTACCGACACAATATCTTTTTGTATCCTCACCAGACCTCACCTCTCATTTCTGTCAGACTAGTTATGTTAGATTGTGTAAGCATCTCTTAAAATTATGGATTAAATTCAATACAGGTGTTTGAACAGTGAGTTGTTCTAAACTACAAACTGAAATGAGAGTTTTAGCAACAAACACAACACAAACTTGCTAACTTGGATAGATACAGGGTTTCTTTTTGGTGCATTTTATTGTCTACGTAATTTTTTTCTTCCATTGTCTAGTGTGCTTTCATATTATAATCTGTGATATCATGCACCCTGCAGGTCAGTTCTCTAACAGCTTCAGTGCATTCTAAATTTAATTTTATCACTGAATATAACTAGTTTTAGGTAATAATTAGGTAATTAAAAATACTGCATTAGCAAAAGCAATTTGCAATTAGCAAAACTGGATGTTATTCCCATATTATGCTGGAGAGACATAATCTGTTTGAAGAAGTATTCATTGTAGGAGTTCAGTGACAGCAGTTTTTGTAAATTGCAGAAATGCAAGAGGAAGAGGGACTCAAGCCAAAATCTGTCCGTTACATGTGCACTCAGCTGAGTCACATGGCACTTCTGGTTTTGAATGATTATGGTTGAGTAAATGTTTCATTTCGTGAGCGTGCGTGCCCATGTGCATGTGTGTATGACCATGTTTGCGTGTGTGTTTTAGCTCCTGGCCACCGTGCTTTCCCAGTCGGTTAAAGCCAAGGAGCATCTCTTGGAGCAATCGCAGTCCGTTGAGCAGTCAGCGAGTAAGCTCACACGCTCATCCAAACACAACATAAAAGCAAAATCTTTGGCTTAATTTGAACTGATAACCTGTGTCATGTTTCGTTGAACTTAAAGGTCTGTCTCACTGCAGCCTGCTGCTACTTGATCACAGCAGTGATACTCTAGAGATACAGATACTAAAGTTTTGTCTTCTCTTGCTAATAAAAGCGTTAAAACGAGTGATCTGGTTACTCAAAAAAGACATTCTGTCTGTAGGAAAGTAATAACAACTCAAAAAGATCAAAGTGGTGTATTCTATTATGGTTTATTTGGATTGCTGCTTTTATTAATTATTTTTCTTCATTTCACTTTTAGTCAACCTGACCCTTTAAACACCACCTGTCTGTTCATATCAGACACAAGCAGCATTTCCTCTGGCCTTCTATAAGTTATGCTTTATTTATAAAAACTGAAAACCAGCTGTGGACAGGTCGCTCTTTCTTGGCATAAATTCTTTTTGGCTGTCAGGAATTTGTGTGTTTTATGTTTTAGCCGCAATAACAAAGATTTGCTTGAAATAAACAAAATAAAAATAAAAATAAAAAAACAAATGCTTCAGTGTAACATCTAAAGAAAAAAACATGAAAAGAAAAGGGCATGTACAGTGGGATTATGTAGGGTCAACATTGGCCTTAGAATGAAAAGCACTCAACCTACACGAACATTATTCCTGACAAGGCATTTACAAATTTACACCATCGGCTGCATTCTTGTCATTGGTTTAGAATTTCCCTTGGGCTACAAAAAGTGGTGTAGATAGAATAAGTTTATAAAACATGTTTGATGTGTTTGTATAGACATAAAGTATATAAGACATTTATTTGGTGTTTAAATTTGGGCACTGTGCTTGCAGTTGATTTACTAATCTCAGTTTGAAAGAAGCATATAAATTATCATATTTTAATATGATGTAATCTGCTGTGTGTCTGTTTAAGGGATATGTGAGGAAAAAGCCAGCCAAGCATGAAAGCTGTTTCCAAATTATTATGATATTATGATATATACATACACATTAACCTGGCTTGATTTAATTTCTCCACTGCTTCTCAAGACTGCACTTGATCACCAGATAACATCATTTCTTGGCTTTGCAGCATTTTCCTGGCTCTTTAGTTTATTCATTGTTTTCGAGAGCAGACTTCAAGTTCACAAGAAGCTGTTCTTTTTTTAATAATTATCTAGAAATAACTGTTCCATATAATTAAATTGATTGTAGGTAATCATTTGTTAAAAATAAACTCGTTCTAAGAAATCATTAAGAAACTAAAGGAAACAAAAGCTCTGCCAAGACAAGCATCATGTCTTGTCATGTGACATTACTGTGTAGATCTTACTGAGGGCTAAGGGCAATTCGGGACACTTTAGATTTAAAGTGCATTTATACCAATTATGGATAATTCTTTATGTAAAATTACATTTTGTGAAATAACAAAACTGTCCTTTACTGAGAAAAATAATATATTTCATTGCTTTTCCCTCCTTTTTCTTTCCATTGTCTCGCCTGTCCACCTCCACCCCAAGGCTCTTCCAGTTCCGCAGTCCATGAACAACGGTCGTTTGAGCGGAAGGCAGAGGAGGATGATGGGAAAGTGAGTTTTTGAATGGCAGATTGGTCCGTGGACTCCACTCTCTGTTGCTTCTGTTTATTCTCAACCAACGCTTTGGTTTGGGAGAGAGACATCTACACGGGTGGGATTCAGGCAGTGGGCACAGTGAGGTGTCTATCCGGGCGGTTGTGTTGCACCTGAACAGATGACACCGTGAGGATGGGCATGCGAGTGTGTCGTCATGGAGACAGGCAGAGTGACAGACACAAAGACACAAACTGAGATGTCAGTTGCTGTCTTGCCTTCTGTCCCTCCACCCACCCCCTGTCCTCACACCACACTGAGACACCAGACACCCACATTCTGCCGCTCTGCTCTAGAACCTGCCAGCAGCTCTGTGTGTTCTGTGACGCTGTGTGTTCTAGAATCAATAGATGCCACATTCTAGAATCAAGCATTTCCTGGTTGCCAGGCAACAGGAGTGTTCTGTTATAGAAGCAAATGCAGTTCTTAGTGTGTCCTCATTGGCTGATCTCATGCAGCATTCTCTAACACTAAAGTCATTCATAAAATATAGCATGTCATTTTCTAGTTCAACCTTTAAAGGGTTGGTTTACCCAAATTACGAAAACATTATGTTCCATTTACGCTTAGTGATATCTAGCCATACTGGGAGTTTCATTTGCAGGAGTCTTTAAATCTTCACCGCTGATAATCCTACCTCCACTGCATACAATACAGGTAAATTAATAATTATTTGTGGTGCTCAAATGTCTTCTCCCTCTGTCTACACGGTAAGTGTCCATCATCAAAACAGTTAGCCTAAAAGATTTCTCCAAATGTGTGCCTTCGGACAAAAGCAATGTAATGTTTCAATGGCTTGAACACCATCAATGAGATTTGTTTTACCTCCATTGTGGTGTCAGGAGTCTCAGCGGCAGAGATCTCAAAAGTTTTGCAAATAAATCTGCATGGCTGAATTACAAACAGTACTGTTTGGGAGTACTGTGAAAATCCACTGTATTATTCCTTTATGCATATTTTAGTGGCAGTATTTTTGAAACCGTTGTGTTTTTTTTATCATATATGTAGGCAGTGTCGTTCTTTGAATTTGTGCCGGCATTGTGCACCTTGGAAGTACTGCAGGATTATTGTTCTATAAGATGAAGACGAAGCTGTAGCTCTGTGTTTTATACTCTGCTTTATAGAACAGGTCTCTATCACGTGTTCCAGAACAGGTTCCCATTCTTTGCTGGTAAACTAGATTTTGTTGTAGAGCAGGGGTGCATTCTGGAATTACAACGGAAGTCTCTGTGCTGTTTTCTAGAACAGTCTTCTCTCCTGTGTTCTAGAACAGGCTCCTATGCTGTGTTCTAGAACAGGTGTGTGTTCTGTGCTCTAGAAGAACCCCGTGGACTCTTCTAGAAGCAGGCAGTAGTGTTCTGTGCTCTGTGTTCTAGAAGCAGGCAGTAGTGGCGTGGCTGGGTGAGTTTCAGCTGCAGTTCTACACCACCCACTTCCTCACCGCGGGATATGATCTAGACACCATTAGCCGCATGACCCCTGAGGTAAGGTCATGACCCCTGACCCCCTCACGCCCCGCCCCTTGTCTGTCAAGGCTCCGCCCAGCTCAGCTCTCAAATCAGCTCCCCACTGACCTGGATGATGTCATCATGACCCTCCTGTCTCTGTCACCTGACCCCCCCGGTGTGAGTCCTGAGCCTCAGCCAGTCACTCCTCATACTCTGTCTGCTTCATTTACATACCTGTGTTCACACATGGCCGTGTGTTCCAGTCTGTGCCGTAAACGCTACTCTGTGTTTGTCCTAGAGTGTGTTTGGAGTGCCATTGTGTGTGTGTGTGTGTGTGTGTGTGTGTGTGTGTGTGTGTGTGTTTGTGCGAATGTACTGAAGCAGACACAGTGGTATGACATAAACCCCCTAAGGGCAGGGGACACTCATCAGAAGATTATCCAAAGCAAAATATTCCTGAAGGCTTATCACCCGCAGCTCATGTACAAATGTCAAACGTACGCATAAAATTGTTTACATTCAAAAGGAAAAAACCCATCTACTGTAGCTGTGTTGAATTCCTGATGTAACTCAGTGTGCTTTGTGTTGAAGGACCTGACGGCAATTGGGGTCATGAAGCCTGGACATCGAAAGAAGTTAACATCAGAGATCATCAAGCTGCCCTCCACAGACTGGCTGCCAGACCACAAGCCTGTAAGGCTTTCATGTGTACTATACAAGCTAGAAAAAGGAGGAGATGTTGAGTTTTGGCAGCTGCTTGCACACAAGCATATACACATGCAGCTCTTACAGATTGCTAAGGAAATATTTTTTCAGAATCACAGTTCTATTCTGTATCTTCTGTAATCTGTGCACAAGGTTTTTATATTGGTGCCCATGTTTGTGTGTCGCTGTGTGTGTGTTTTAGGCCAATCTGGCAGACTGGCTCTCCCACCTGGGTCTTAGTCAGTACTACCAAGTTCTGGTGCAAAATGGGTATGAAAACATTGACTTCATCTCTGACATCAGCCTTGAAGATCTGCAAGAGATTGGTATCACGAAACTCGGTAAGTCACAGCTACATTATAAAGACTGCAACAACAAGGCAACTAGAGGTATAGCGATTTTGATTTTGTTCATTTGATGAAAATGACAAGTATGATTTGAAATAAAAGAGTCAGGGAACTAGACTGTCAGGGCCAGGCTCCAGTCTGTACAGATGTTGCTTTAAGAATCCCCTGTTATTGAAGGTTTTGTTCCACTTTACAACACATAGAAGAATTCAATGCCATAATACTGTTGATATACTAGTTCTGTTATTGTGTCTGAAAGATTTGGACTGAGTTTATTCAGCCTCTCTGTGGTGATAACACTTGTCAACCAGAACATTCATTTTGTTTGCAGAATAAACCTTTTTAGTTCAAAATAATGCAAATAAAATATAAATCTTTACAATTAAACAGAAATGAAGAGTTTCTACAACTATACAAACAAAACATTTAAACTGCATTTCAATGAAACTCAAAACGCAAAAATAGCCTATAATAGCTTAATATAGTAGCTAATACTTACTTACATACTACGGCCTGGTAGCAAATGTCCGGTGGCCTGATACTGGTCCACAGCCTGGGGATTGTGAACCTCTGGGTTAGATTTAATGATCATGCCTACTAGCGCAGTTTTCTGGGATATTTACTGTTTGGTTGTTACTTTTATTAAATAAACAACAAATACACTGGAATCTCTTCCAGCTTTGGAGTCCAAATATGTTTTCATTCTCTCTCTACCTCACAATAACGGTTCTCCTCCACACCACTGCCTCCCCTCAGGCCATCAGAAGAAACTGATGTTGGGAGTGAGGAGACTGAAGGAGCTACAGAGACGAGAAAGTGGTTCTGAGCCTCCTCAGAGCCCCTCTACACCTCCGTCCAGCCCAGGTGGCAGCACGGGCTCAGAGCCCCGGAGGGAGGCGAGGAAGCAGAGGGATGGTGCCCCCAGCCCACTGGCCAAACCTCGCCCAGGTCTCACACATTCACAGACCCCTCCCCATACACCGACACAAACCCCACCACAAACTCCCCCACATGTCCGGACCCAGCAGGCCTCCCCCAGGGCCCGGCCGCGTCCCTCCACCCAGATGGCAGCAATAGATGCGTCAGTGCCACTGCTTCGGCTGCCCAGCGAGGAGGAAGAGCGACAGAGAACTCACAGTCTTATTGGCTCAGAATCAGACTCTAGATACGCCACCGTGTGCCGCAGCAGCTCCGCACGTACTGCCGCCCCTAATGATGTCACTGTTAACCGTAGCCAATCATCTGTCACACTCCGTCCCCGTCGCAAAGGTCGGCCCCCAACACCACCTAAACGGTCTTGTTCTTCCATAACTGGGGGTGACGGGGAGGGAGAGGGACAGGGGGAGGGACTACTAGGGCTGCCAACCTATCGAGAGCGGCGAGCCAGTGACTGCGGCAGCCTGGGGTCAGCTTTAAGGGCTCAGGGCTCAGCAGGCCTGGAGAGATCAGAGGGGGCTTCTGGGAGTGTTCGCAGCCTTGCCGCCATGTTGGAAACATCCATCGTAGGTGGAGCCAAAACCCTGCCGAAGAATCTGGGAAGCAGCACCAACTACTTACAGGTGGGGGGTGTATGTGTTTGGTTTGGTCTTTGAGAGTTACATTTTTTACTGGCAATATGTATGTGTAAATATCATGTGATCCCCAGGTGAGTCCACCAATACTTCGTCGCCAGGCAGGCGCAGGAGGTCTTGGATCTGAGGAGGATGATGCCAAAAGTCGGCGCAGAACCATCAGTGGACCAGAAGGCATCCCTGGTGATCAGACTGACCTGTTACCTCGGCAACCAGCCCAACAGCGTCCAGAGCCCAGGCCTCGATCCACCGTGGTCACCTCAACATCAGAGATCGCAGATGGCACGGTGACACTGCGAAGGAAGCCTCATCCCCTGGCAACAGACTCTAAAGCGCCTGTGACTACCACTGTTGTTACCATGACAACCGGCTCTGAAACCATACGCAGGAGACCACGCACCGAGCACACAGATAGTGTCAGTCAAAGCAATAACCAATCAGACTCTCCCAGCAGTCAAACAGATAGTAGGAAAAACGGAGTTGAGGCGCAGCAAAACGGTGGCGTGGTCCTGAGGCGGAGGCCGGTGTCTGAGGTCTCTGACAAGACGGAGGCCAACAGAGAGAGCTGTGAGTGGATGGAGGCCAGGAAGTCTCTAAAGCCGGCAGTGTCACCCAAACCATCCTCAGTCACCCTGAGGAAGACACAAGCTGAACCCCCAACACCAACCCGCAGGGTCCCAATACCAGGGCCTGATAATACTGACATGGCACGGAGCCCTGGTGAGACACACACACACTCACACACACACAAAACTGAGGAATGGTTATATAGTCATCGAGTTTATCTGTGGAGGAACTGTTTATATTAATGTATATGTCCTTAAGTAGTCATATTATTATCACTATGTCTAGATTTCAATGTGATAATATCATCATCAAGTATTCTGATTGTTTAATTTTTGTGAAATAATAAGCCGGCTGAATGTTGCCTTTTAGTTTCATTTGATAGAAATATTACAGTTACAGACAGGAAACACAAGGGGAAAGGGGAGTGAGATGTAATATAGTGGTTGTGATTATATTATAAATGTCTTGACTGTTCGGCTTCCGGATGCCCCCACATAGACGCTTTAAAGCAATAATCTGTAATGTGTTATCTTGATTTTAATAACACCTTTGGTGATAAACTACAGCTAAAATAATTAGTAGATTATTCGATCAAGAGAAGATTAAAATGAACATGAATATAAATGAACCATGTAAAATTAAAGCAGCAACGCTCATAATTCAGCAGCTGCACAAACACCGCATTTATTGACTGTCAGCTAAATAGATCATGATGGTTCAGTTATATTGTGTTATTTTTCTGTTTTAATTTTAGTTGTAAATAAACGTTATAATTTAAGGTTCTACAGCTAGCAAATTTTAATTTATTGGTGCTGTTTCAACCCCAGATGATCTTCACCACGTACATAGATATCCAGCAGCAATCCCCTATTCACCTTGTGCGGCCCTCCCTATACCTTTGTTGGTCTGGAAATTGATTTATCATTAATTAAATCACATCTTTTCCCCAAAGCTATGTAATATAATATATATTTAATTGATTTAATTTGGAATAGGTGTGTTTGATTGTGTTACTAACCAAATGAGTCTCAACTGTGTTTCTGATGAAGACTCAGACGACTCGTATTATGATTTCATACTGTTATAAACAGGAGGTTGATCACAAGCCGCAGATGTCAATCTGCAAGATGCAACACATTCCTATGTCCTGTGTAGACGTGAAGTTAAAAGACAAGAAAATGGAGTCAGAGCACTTCCTCATTGCTGAAATTCATAAGGTCAATAGGTCTTATATGCAGTATGTGTGAGTGACCACCGTGGACAATGGTGTCTAAGAAGACTGACAGCATTCTCTCTGACTCTCTCTGACCAGACCCGAAGCGTGTCCCTCCTCCTGTCTCCCCGAAACCCCGCGGCCCTCCGACGGCACCTAAACCAGGCAAGGCAATCGTAGCTTCAGCTACCATGAGCCCGAGTCCTGCTGCTACCAGTCCCACCCCGGCCCCAAAACCGTCCTCTCCGCCCTCTGCCGCCCCCCTTCCAGCTCCTGACACCCCTTCTGCTCCTTGCCTCTCTCCTGGACTTCCCCTTACATCCCCCTCTCCGGCCCAGAGTCCCTCCACCCCCTCACCCCACCCTGTCAAACCTCCCCGCTCCTCCATCGCCGGCCTCTCCATCGACTTGCTGGGAGGACGGGAGGTAGAGGAGGAAGAGGAGAGGAGGAGAGAGGAGGAGGAGAGGAGTAAAGAGAGGGAGCACAAGAGGCACAAAGAGCAAGAGGAGGAGAGGAAGAGAGCAGAGGAAGAGAGCCAGAGGGAGCTGGAGAAGAAGCCCTCAAGGAAGGATGGAGCGAGAGAAGAGGTGGAAAGTCACACAGAGGGCGAAGAGCAGGAGGAGGAGGAGGAGGAGGAGGCGCAGCACCGTTTGGAGGAGACCAGTGCCTCTTTGGCTGCAGCTCTTCAGGCTGTCGAGCATAAAATCAAAGAGGAGGACGCACAAAATGAGTGAGTATTTATAGAGTTAATCAGCATAATTTAAATATAATCATTTACTTGTTGCAATCCAAGGTGATGATGAGCGGATCAGAGCATAAATGAGCTTTCCCACACAATGTAGAGCTGCAAAGCGAGACAATTATGAAGGTAATAGCCCTGTTCGTCTTCTCCATAAACAATGAGCCTCATGCAACAGCCAGTTGCACAAGCAGATTAAATTGCACATCTGAGTGATTTAAGAGAATCTATGGCATTCACCAGCTTTCTCGTACTTTGAATTTTCTCTTATGTACAAATTAAATAAAACCTCTTAAACAGAAATGGAAAATGCTGTGTTCAATGACCTCTACCAAAACCTGTACTTGCCAGCCACATCTGGCAAGAATTATTTTATCTCAGCCTCTAAAAAGAAAGCAAATTCTTTCAAGGAGAAAAAGTCGATTACAACCTCCCAAGAAACATTAAATCACTGAGTTTAAAGCCACCTGGAACCAAAGTTTACACTCAAATAAAAATCTGTATTTCATATCACCTTCATTCACTTTCAAATTCAAATTCAAATTCAAAGTCACTGGTGCAGGGTTTTGTCCCCATTTGCAGCAATAAACAGGTCTAAATTTAACACAGCTCGGATTTGTGCTTCAGGCTGGCAGCTTAACCATAGCAACAGTTGCTAAGGCTGATGTGTACTATAGTAGTCAGAGCCACACACCGTAACAAACAGACGGAAACAAGGTTTGCATGACATAAACTAAGGTAATAATAAAAGTTGTAAGGCCATGGCAGATTTGACCAAACCCTTGGTTACTGTGGTAACAGTGAGCACAACATAATAGCATCTGTTGTGTCTGTTTACAGCACAACCAAGCAAAAACATTGCATTTGTTGTGGCTGCTTCAGAATAAAAGCCCCCTTGTGTTTTGCCAGTAATGTTTGTGATGTGAAGCAGCAGCAGTAGGAAATGTTCAAGTTGCATTAGCAGTCACTTAGTGCAGCTCTGACATGGTGTAAAGAGTGAACAGGATGCAGTTAGGCTGTTAGAAATTAGATCAAATTGCACCGGGTTAAATGCTGTGAATCCAGAGTGAAAGTGGCCCACCGTGTCACTAGCAACAAAAACAACTATCTATAGAGACAATTAGTGAATGTAAATACACTTAATGTGGAGCTGACCGTGAATAGTATCAAAATAGGGTTTGATTTGAGGTAAACTTGAAGGATTATAACTTTAAAGTGGCTTTAATTAGAATTATACCCTTAGCTTTATAGTGAGTTTCTCATTGTCTACTTGTCTGGTGCTAAGCTTTACTGTTTTAAATCACTTTCACCATGGTTCATGCAGTAAGCAGCTGTTTTCAGCAAAAAAGTCCTTAAGGACGCACTGAATGCTAACTGCTCAGCACCAATTAGCAACTAGCTGGTGAACACAGTGGAGCTTTTGGCAGCTAAAGAGACAGATATTTAACCTCAGAGGTTCATAGAGATGAACTCCAGGTTTGTCAGAAACGCAACATCCAAATGAATGATAATGTGGCTCCGTAACTGCTGCTAAATAAACAACTGTTTGCCAGTGAAGGGAGAATTACTCAGATCTTTTACCTAAAGAAAGGTGCTGTAGGTTGATCACAGTGTAGAAACACTCGATATATACTTAAAGTGCTCAATATGTAGAATGTGCAATTTCAGAATAATATAGATTACTTTTATTTATGAAATACATAATTATGCACATATATAAAATACATCATGTGTTTGTTTATTATATTTATATATATAAAGTGATGATCCAGTGTTTCAGTGTTCAAATCAGTTATTGTAGGTTTAAAGTTACTGTTAATTATCCAGGAGATTCCTGTGTATCTGTGTTGAGGAGCATCAGATTTACGATTAAAATTCAGGCTAACAGTGGGGAAAACCATCTCTAATTTACTGTGAATGTGTCTGCCTCATTATCAGATAAACTCTTCCTTTTCTGTTATCCAACTCCCAGCTCTCTTTCCAGCAAAAAGACGACAGTCTCCATCTTGGATGACATCGGCAGCATGTTTGACGACTTGGCAGACCAACTAGACGCAATGCTCGACTGATCTCCTGCCCACGTCTCATTTCCAACAAGCTCTTTCCCTCTCCCCCATCATGTGTAGGTGTATCAAGAAAAGCTCTCCCAAGGCTCGATGCTGGCGCTCTGAGAGTGTGTGTGTGTGTGTGTGTGTGTGTATTTCAGAGTGTGTCCTTCCTGCACGAGCGCTTCTCATGTAGCCTTGTACAGTATACTGAGGAGGGAGACCTCTTCGTCTGCTGCAGTAGCTCTAGTACGCCTCCTGACGCGAGGAGGCCGCTCCCACACAACCTCTGACCTCTGCAGCCCAGCGAGTCACCGCCGCCCAGCCCTCAGACGGCTGTGTGGACTGAGAAGCACAATCATTTTCCTCATCCTTTATCTCCACAGACTCTGGCTAGGACAGAGATGCAAACCCAGTCAGATGGCGAGACAGACAGATAAGCATATTGCTTGCAAAAATAAGCACATAAACGGACTGACAGACAGGCAGATGGATGAATAGATGACTAGATGAGATAGATAGATAGTCAGATAGATGCATACAGATGAGACCCTGGAGAGAGTTTTTAAAAGCACAAAGAAAGACAGGCCACTTTCTGAGTCTGTCTCACTCCTGCGATGACAACAGGATGCATTTTTCCAGATGAATCGTAGCCTCTACTTCTCTTGTGTATGAGTGGAGGATTGTGGTTAGCCGGACTTCCTGAGCTGTGTGTTGTCTCTCTTCATGTTGTTGTTCTTGCTGTTGTTGTTATTGTTGCCGTTGTTGTCGTTATGAGTGTGTGTAGTCCCTGCTGATGCTCATGTCAATGTCCTCCCACTCGTACAGTAGTTATACTAATGATCAGACCGACGATATAGATGTGTGTCCACGAATTTTAAGACACTCACACACACACACACACGCACACACACACAAGTACACACACACACGCACACAGACACACAAATGCACATCACGTCGGTTTTAATCTCGCTGGTGTTCTGCTTTGTTGGTGTTTAGCTCCACCTATGGAGGTTTGCTTGGAAATGATTCCACACATATACAATACAAAGACTGACATATACACATTCACATGCAAACACACACACACATATATATATACAAGCACACTCATGCGGTGTATCCCTTGTCCTGCTGCAGTGAACAGTGTTTTTAAAAGATAATCCTATATTTCAATGCTTTATATAGTCAATCCAGTATACATACATAGAGTTTATAATATACCTGGGTATTTGAGCTGTTAGAGCTCCCTCTAGTGTTGGTTAGTGAAACTGCCTCTAATCTGCCCACCTTCCATCTTGTCTTCCCCCTTTTTTTTTATCTCCCTTTGTGTCCATTATTTAACTCTGCATCTCTCTGTGCCTTGGTAGTGTTCTTTCATATATTCAAGATTATTTTTGTCTCTTTTTTTCTTGTTTTCCATTCCAAAACGTTTAATGGTTTTCTCTGTTTCCTCACAAACCCATGCTCCTTGTGTGTCTGTGATGTCAAACGTAGCTTATAGGTTGAGTTGTGAGTCCTATATGATCCCTGAAATCAATCGCCCTGTCTGCAGTCCTCCTGTAACCATTGAGAAGCCTTGTTTGAGGCCATTTAAACCCCCCTCCCCTCCTCCTGTAAGCTGTAATAAGTTGGCTCTGCTCCACCTCGACTCCCCCAGTTTTCAGTGGTCCCTCATGTAGGCCAGACAGTGGATCAACCACCAGTGTTCATCCCGATGAAGAGTCTACTTGTATTTTTATGCTCTTTGAAAACAAAGATATATTTGAGAGACAGATGGTTCTATGTTAATAATAAAAATGAAAATAATGATAAGACATTGAATTGAGGTGAGCTGATTGAGCCTGTACATTTATGGTTGAGTTCTGGATGTGTTGTGACGGCTGTTGTGCCATGGTTGGGTTTAGGTTGTGTTTCTGCTGTGATGATGCATTCCTGTACAGCTGTGATCAGAATAAATGTATAAATTAAACCTTACGTGACTATTTGAGTTTTTTTTCTTTTATATCTCATCTGCTTAAGAAATTGTCAGAATTATTTTGTAGACTCTTTTACAAAAACAATATGACCATACAACTTTGATTACACCTAAGTGATTTAACCTATAGGTGGTTGTTGAACAGCCTCAACTCCTCTGGTTTCAGGCTTTCAATAGCTTGAGTGACATTGGATTGGGAGACTGTTTTTGGCGAATAAGGCCTGGCCTGTTTGAAACAGGAAAAAGGCTTGGCCAAATCGTTACTGCTTTCAAGGCTGTAGCTCCCACAGCAGACAGAAAGGCATCTGCAATATTGTGCGGATTTAACAAATATTACATATAATGGTGTATTTCAGGTCTGCATCTGATAATTTAAGTTTTAGACAAAATTAAGTAATTGATTAAGATAACAGGGCCTGATACCTGGCAGTGTAAAGAGGGCCTTGAAACAACATTTAGACTGTAATTTACAGACTACATATGTGTCGCTCTTTAAATCTTAAGAAAATTGTGCAGGGTTTGGTTCTGGTGTCTGGACTCAGTATTTCTAAAATCTTTGTTGCTGCACTGTTCATTTTTGTTTCAAATTGTACTGAATATTATAGCACTAGATTTCCCTTACTTGGAACTAAAGGGCCTAAGTTAAACCATGAAAAGATTAAAACTGCACACAAGTATTTTGGCAGGAGTGTCCTTTCTACCTTATCATACACCAACATGAAGTGGATGAGAGGCAAATAATAACTAAAGTCCATGATGCAGAAAAGTGTCATCCTAATATTACATATCAGAGTGAACTTGCTACAACGCTCTGCAGAACATCAGTTGACATTGTTAACACCTACAGGCGCATGGTGTACAACACATGGTAAAATATCTTGCTTGCAGAGATTCTTCATGAAATGTGTGCTTAAAAATAAGGCAACAGGCCAATATTGTTTTAACTTTTACTTCTAAAACTACCAGACCTGTCCTGATCTGGAGAGTGACTCCGACTGCTCCATACCACCAACAATACAACTTGTTTACCCTGTGATCTACTGAATTAAGAGCAATGTTTTCAGTGAGGGGTTTATATTTGGAGCTTTTGCAATAGTTGTTGTTTGAGGTATTTTGACTCCTCACCACTGCACTTCGTCTGACCCCATAAATTAGATGTTTATGTACTAACTCTACATAACTAAAGGATTTGAGTTGTAAATAAGAATTTGTGTTTCTCGAATAATTAAGATTGGAGGCCTGTTTTCCTGCAGTGTTTGCAATATTACTACTGTACAACAAACATTTAACAGGTTCATAGGACAATAACTTCAATCCAGCTGTCTTGTCTTTACCCTGTTACTGTACTGGTTGAAATAAGTTAATATTATTTGTGTATTTATTTATGTTATGCTGTGTGCATGTGAACAGAGTATTAAATATAATGAACATTTGTTTGCCATCTCATTAAACTTACATGTGCATCGTATCTAACAAATTATTTGGTTGTAATTCCGGGTATAACTTGGTAACAGTTCAAAATCCAATGCAGAAGTATGACCCACCCCTAATATTTAATTTCAACCAGCATTTAAATGCCTTTATTCCGTTAGCGTTCAGAAACTACAACTCCCATGAGGCTTTGAGAGGAATTCTGAGTCTAGGATTCATGGGAGATGTAGTTGTTCGATGCTAACAAAAAAAAAACGTTGTTATTTTAGCGTTGTTAGCTGAACAAATAACTCTGTACAGCTCGTTAACGGAGGCAAAGTAAGTGCAGAATATGGTCAGAAACTCCTTCTTCATAAAGTGTGAAAAACACATCCCAGAGGGGGCGGGACTTCCGGTTGAACCGGAGGCATATAAGTTCATCGCCTCGTGCACGTACAGTCTCTTCATCGCAGCTTTGGGAAGGAGGTGGACTCACCTTTGCTGCACTTTTAACAGTTTATTCTCCAGTCGTTGCACCATGGCAGTAAACAACAACAAAAACAACAACAGCAGCAACAGACACTCACCCTTTGTTTTCTGTGGCCGAGTGGTTCCGTTTGTTTCACAGAGGCCGAGCTGCTCAGACAGACGTGAGTATGAAGTTAACATGTGGCGGACCTCGCGCAGCCACGTTGGCCTGATCAGCAACACGTGGATGATCTGTGAGAATAGCACAGTGCTGGAGGTTATTTGTATATCATTTAGTTTTTATAGCATAGTGTTTATATAAAAGATTCCACTGCGTTTTCTCCACTCAGACATTAATAATAAATAATAGACCAGGTCTGTCATTAAAAAGGTTATACTGATCAAACTAGGTCTGCATTTTAAAAACCACTTTATAAAAATGATGCATTATCATTTATATAGACTGATCTCCTGCCCTTTATCAGGGTATCTTAAAAATCTATTTCAGTTTCCTTCACAGAAAATGTGATGTTGGAAGAAGTCCTAAATTTCATGTATGAAAGGAAAAAGTTTTATTTTTCTAGCCTTCCTTAGAGGGTAGCGGTACTTTTTGGTACCAGTTCCAGATCTGTTCAACATAATCATACATAATCTACTTCTTATCCAGGTTGTGTTTACAGACATTAGGGAATATTGTGTACCGCTGACAAAAGTGAGATGTCAATAAGTTCATAAACTCTGTAGATTATTTTAGGTCCTCTTTTCTGCAAAAAGAAGCCAGTAGCAGAAAGTGAGGTGCAGTTTTCCCCATTTATTTAAAATTGTCATGTGTCTAATCATCCATATTAATGTTACAGATGAAGCTGAAACAGACGGCAGTGCGGAGACTGGGGGCTGAATGGTGCTGTGCCTTAGCAGACTGAAGACTGGGAGCTGGTGAGTCTTTACGTCGGTTGTATGAAACGGTTTCAGCCAGTGATGACAAACTAAATAAACTTTTCTGACACCTACTATGAGAGCTGAACTGCAGCTCCTGATTCTAACTTTATTCTGAGGCTCCACTATCGGTACATTTGTGCAGCCTTCACCTCAAAACTGTCACTTTTCCTAACTTTATTTAAAACATTTTTAAACCATTTTGCAGGTAAGAATGAGGAAGCTTGCTGGACAAAGATCCAAGGCGTCTGCGTTTCAGATGAAGTTCTTATTGAGCAGTGGGACGCCGCTGGGTGTGAGAGCTGGTGAGTCTTTATAACGGTGTTGACATTTGAACACTTTTTAGCCAGTGATGACAAACTAAATAAACTTTTCTGACACCTACTATGAGAGCTGAACTCCAGCTCCTGATTCTAACTTGAATCTGAGGCCATGTGATTGTTGTTCAGAGCATGTGACTTTTGTCTCATTTTGTCTCTTAAAATGTCCATGTTTCTTGTCTTGAGGCTGAACAGGGCGAGACTGAAGACTTGGGGAGCTGGCTGGACAAAGATCCAAGCGTCAGATGGTGGTGAGATCACAGATGTGATCAAAGGGTCCACTGCTGTCTGAGCTGGTGAGTCTAAATAACATCTTGACTTTTTTTGAAAACTTTTTTTTTTTTTTTTTTTTTTTTTTTCCTAAACAGCCAGTGATGACAAATCAAATAACTTTTCTGACACCTACTATGAGAGCTGAACTCCAGCTCCTGATTCTAGCTTTTTGTCTGAGGCTCCTTCAGTAAATAGATTTGTACACTTTATGCTCATTTCTTTATGAGACTTATAACTGAGCTCCTCTGTTACAGGCTGATCCATCACAAAGGAAATGAATACTCCTGACTGGTGCCGCCAATGACACACAACGGGTGATCTGGTTTATTATAACGGGAAGTCTGTGTGTGTATTTTGTGCGATGCGTCTACCTTCCCCCTATGAGAGCTACCGGCTCATCATTATAAACCTTTTTTTTTTTTTTAAGGCTACTGTTGATTGGTTGCATTTATCTCTATGGCCCTGTTCACACCTGACATTAAAATGTGCCTTGAGTGGCCACTCATGATCAGATCTGAAGAGGCCGTCCTTCGTGTTGCTCGCACGCTCACCTGCCGCTGCTGCCTGTGACGTGCAACTTTCTCCGAGATCAAGTGCTCTCTCTCCTTTACTCTAAATCCTTGTGCTACCGTCACTGCCTTCTGCTAATTACAGGGTGTTGAATTCGTCTCACCTGAATTATGTTACATCAATGTGATCTTTGAATAAACTTATTTTTATATTTAAAACCTTGCCAGCGCCTTGATGTAATATTCAACACCTCACACCAAAAGGAGACATGTTTCTAGCCATTTTACATGTGCAGTAACAGCTTGAAGGCACAATCTCCAAAATATCTGACCTCATGAATTGCATGTATATGGACATAGTCTATATTGAAGTTGTAAATGGGAATTGAGTTCTCAAATAGTCCTAATTAGAACTAGGTTTATTTTCCAGCGGCGTTCCCAAGTTTACAGTGTAAAACATTTAACAGCTTCACAGAAGTTGGTTTCAATCCAGCTGTGTTTATGGCCCTTTATATGAAAGAGAAACAGTCAGTCAATTTGGGGGCAATATCCAATTATCTTTTATTTTGATCGCAGATTGTGCCTTTTTTTTTTTTTTTTTAATTTGGGGTCTGAAAGAAGTGAGGTTCTTGCAGAATTGCACAAAAAAAATGTAAATTTAAGCTGGTTTTAAGAGATGAAGGAAGATTCAGAGGCTTCACGTGACATTTTAGTCTGCAGCTGTTTTTACTGCTTTGCATTTAATAAACTTTTACAGTCAGTTTATTTTATTATACATGTAAACCATGACAGTATAACATGACCAACTTGTAATAAAAGGTGATGCGTTACTATAGATTAAAGGCCCTGTGTGTGCATACCACCAAATTACATAATGTTGGGATTTACATCATTTATCAAAAGTTGTAATTTTGCTGCAGGACAAGTTACATGTTGCACAAGTTAACGTAATAATACTTGATAAATAAACCACAGGGCCTTTGTGACTTAACACTGAAAGGGGCCATTTTGCATAACAAGTATTTTTACTTTTCATACTTTATTTGTTGGTAATACTTTAGTACTTTTACTCCAGCTGTTTTAAATGCAGTAACCTACTTTTACTTGCCACAGTAAATAAGTGATTGTGCATTGTAGCGTTGCTACTTTGCAAAGCAGATTTCACAGTGATCAAGGTCCAACCCAAAATAAACATGATTTGATGACATGTTTTTTTCTTGTGCTGAGATCAAAAATAAAAAGAGGTACCTACAAAGCATATAAAACTGAGCTGGGGTTCTGTCATTGTGCGGATTGTTCATCCTAAACCTCACACTTCTCATGTTTGCTGCTGGGGGTCTCTAGGGGTCTCTGCCGTGTATTAACCCAGAAACCGACATCATCTCCGGTCATCTGAATATAAATGAACGCCCAGCTTGTTTTCCCTTTGGAGCGCGTCCTCATTTGCGTGTTTCCTGCCTCTGCTCGGGCTCAGTGTGTGTGCAGATTTCCATACAGGTGCGTCCTCAGCTCCAGTCTCATTTGACTGTCAAACCAGGCGGCGGTGCTCCTTTTCTCCGCCCTGCGCATCCCGCATCCAGTCGCTACCAGAGAGGAGCGTAGGGGAGTGCCCTGCGCCGCGGACCGCCGACACACAGCCGCCTCCTCCTCCTCCTCCTCCTCCTCCTCTTCTTCTTCTTCTTCTTCTTCTTCCTCCTCCTGCACTGAAGCCGGACTCATCTTCCGAAGGAACTCCTCCGAGCCCCGACTGTCAGCGGTTCTTCTCGCTGTTCAAGCCCAGTCTGCGTCCTCTATCACCCGGCTGCACACGAAATCGACCAGCGGTCCACTCCGGTAGGCCTGACGGTAAGAGCGGTTGTTTGTGTGTGTGTGTGTGTGTGTGTGTGTGTGTGTGTGTGTGTAGGGAGGGGGGGGTTATGTCTTTCCATCCACATTAAATCACGATACATCTAGTTCTGAGCTGATGGTTTAGGTAACCCACACCATCTATACTCGATTTAGCCTCCTACACACTGATGTTTATGTCGGAAGCGACTTCAATCTCCTGTAAATGTGTGATCAGCAGCCTGAAATATCCCTGATTGCTGAGTGATGGAGACTGATGTCACTCTAACACATTTGGAGGACATAATTAAATGATGAAGGCCTTTTCATGGAACAGCTGGCTGCTGGGGACACAGCAGGATGGATGCTTGTGGAGGAAACCGGCACCGGGCGCTCGACCTACTTAGAGCCATTAAAAAGATGAAGAGGAGGAAGAGGAGGAGAAGGAGGAGGAGGGAGAGACAGTTTCCAATAGAGAGGGCTAAACTGATCCATGGCTCGCCTGAAGTCTCATCTGGGCCCTGCCTCCCTCTCTCTCTCTCTCTTCCTGCTGTAATGTGGCCTGTGGCAGGGTGGGGCAGGATTTACAATAAGTAGAAATAAAAGACAGTGAAGGCAGCCAGTGGACTTTGTTGGATTGCTTGAAGGTTATTTTGTAAACATCAGAGATGTAAAAACAAAGTGCATTCCCTCAAGTACTGCACTTAAGTCGGGTATAAATACATTGAAATTGCACTTTTACCGCACTGCATTTATCTGACATCTGCAGTAATTTACTGCACTCTGTTTTTCCTCTTGTAATGTGCTGTACTGAAATACAATTTCATGATTATTTCTATGTTACCTGAAAGCAACTCCAATGTTAACTCTTGTTTTGCTTCCATTTCTATCATTTCTTTTCCTCGAGCGAAATTAGCATGCTAGCCAGCTAGCCCCAGCACACCCCCTCGTGTAATACTATTTTCCGATACCGAGTCACTGTAGCTTTCAGTCTGCCCTGAAGATGTAGCGCTGCTCAGAGGTCGTATTATAACCTCTAGTCATGTAAACACAATGATGGCTGAAGCTCTTGGCAAGCGACCATCACCACCACCCGCTCCCGGCTAGAAACCCCTTTAAAAACAACAATTTAAGGACATTTTATCGCTTAATACTTTTACTTTAGTGACTTTTTTTTTTTTTACTGTCAACAAATTGTCAAGGACAAAGTCTTGTCCAAAAAACTATCCAAAACACATCACTGAGTAACTACTCTACTATAAATACTCACCACAGCACGAACATGTGTATTTATCCACCACTGCAAGTCGGCCACAGGAAACCATCCTACTCCTGTTTGTGTAACGTTTGCTAAAATCTAAAGTGGGACGAACTGACAACAGAAATAGACCATGACACCAGCCTTATTCTTTAAGTTACATTTTGTGCAGAGTAGAGTATTTCTACATTGCGGAATTACCACCTTTACTTAAGTTGAAGATTTTAAAGGATTTTTCCATCAGTTACAAAAAAATCCAGCATCCGAAACATATGAGAATATCCTTCACTAGCAGAAGTACTACTTTAAGTAGAAATACTTGTTTTAAAACTGCTTTATAGCTGTTAACAGCAATCGAGTTAAAAAGGCAGTGGTGGATAGAATATTACAGTATAATTCTCAAGTAGTAGTTTTACTTGTATGAAAAACCACTAACATATGGTCTCATTTAGTGGGTCACCGTGACATTTCTGACAGTGACTGTTTCTGTATTAATACAGGATGTTCTATCACCCACTTCCTCTGCAGTTCAGAGAAGCTCCCCAAACTACTGCCATCTGGCCTATATAGGGTTTCCTCAGATAGTGACAAACACAGCAGCGGCTCCGAAACTAGGGGTCAGGACCCCATAATTAGTCACAAGATATATCTGAGAGGTCACGATATGATCAACAGGAAGTAATTTGCTGGTTCCAGTTTTTCAAGTGTTAAGATTTGATGTTTTGCTTGATCTTACATGCTGGTAAACTGAATATCTTCAGTCTTCTAAACAAGACATTAGAAGACGTCGACTTGGGCAGCTGGAAATGATAAAGGGCATATTTTTGCTATTTTTTTAAACATTTTATAGACAAATGATTGATGATAACAGTATAATAATCTGCAGATGAATTGCTAATGAAAGTGATAGATGGTTGAAAGACATTCGCTTTCCGGTTGAACTGGTCACAACCACCAACCAGTGATGGGGGGGTTACACGATGACGTTGATTCATTTTAAAGGTCATAAAGTGAAATAGTGAAATCCTGATCGTACAATAAACACAGAATTTCAAGTCATTCCACTTTTCTTCTTGTCCACAAGTAAAAACTTAATAAGATTTCTAGTCAATTACTGCCTCATTTATACAGAGGAAAGCACTAATATAAGACTGACCACAGAAATGAATGGCTCAGTTACAACAAAACGTAACTATGATTAATGTGGGTCTGAACTTCTGTTGCAGCCCATCTACTCTATCTGTTGTGTGTGTCTGTGTGTGAACAGCAGTATCATCATGGAGGAGTTAGACGTCCCACAGATGAGGAGAGAAGTGGAAAGCCTTCAGTATCAGCTGGCAATCAACAGAGAGAAATCCTCCATCACTGTCACTGAGTGAGTGTCACCTGTCCACACACACACAATCTAGTATTGTATTGTAGTAAGTATTGATTATCACATGCGTGCTGACGGTGTGTTTTTGTTCGGAAGGCTGGTGAAGTGGATCGAGGGTTGTGTCTGTGAAGATCCGTTCCTGAACCCTGAGCTGATGAGAGCCAACCCCTGGGTGGAGAAGGGCAAGTGTGTGATCCTCTAATGGTCACACACACACACACACACACAACACACATGTGCACAAACAAAAATCACGGATGCATATAAACTAAACTAAAAAAAAAAAAAAAAAAAAATCATGCCCTCCCATACACAGTCACGCTGCACTAACTCTGCACTCGCTCGCTCTCTCACACACACACACACACACAAACACACACACACACAGACACACACATTATTGCTATTATCTTGTTTATTTATTTGGAGACTCCTGAATGCTGTTAATTTATGTGAAGATTACCGTGTGTGTGAGTGTACAGCACTGAGTAGCTTTCTAGAGGTTTGTTTTGATGGACTGCTGAGAAATGTTCAACAACACAATGTTTTTATTGGCTCTTTACACTGTCAATCAAAAATAAAGACTCTTTTGAATTTAACAGACGGATTTGTGGATTCATTCAGACGCTTACATGCAGCACAGGTAAAAGAAATACAGTTATGTGTATGTGTGTGTGTGTGTGTGTGTGTGTGTGTGTGAGAGAGAGCGTGTTACAGTAGTTCTCTGATGTAGACATTTCGTCGGACAGCGTTGGACATGCCCTCGTTGAACCGGAACCACACGTCACTGTTGCCGACTGCTGTTCCCATGGAAAGAACCGGACATTTCTCACCTACAGCGAAAAGAAAAGAGCAATTAAAAAGAAAAAAAGATAAGAAAAAGCAAACACACAAAATATACTATAGTGCTCGTCAAAAGAAGAGAGAGGACCCACTGATTCTTCAAGCTCCTCTCAACTGCTCAAAAGATTAGCCACTTAATCTAATAGTTAATTGACAGAAAAGTGGATTGATAACAAGTTAAATAATTATTTAACCTAGAGATGCAACTAAAAATTGTTTTCATGATAGATGAATCTGGCGGTTTTTGTCAGTGGATTGTCATGTCTTCTAATTGCTCGTTTTGTCAGACTTCTGCCTAAACTTCAGCGATATTCAGTTTATTTTCATAGAAGAAGAAAAACTAGCAAATATTCACATCTAGGAAACTGGAACCAGTGAGTTCCTGCAGTGTGTTTTAGCTCATTGTCAATTAACTGATGAAAATCATTGATTTTGCAGGATATGAAGCTTTTCACTGTTTCATGTCAATAGAAAACCTGAATCACTTTGGGGTTGTTTTTTTTAACTGTTATTCAGACAACATAAGCAAATGCAAATCATCACCGCTTGCTCCAAGAACAAACAATAGGAAATGTATATTTTATTAATCCAACTTTTTCTCTCCTAATACGTCAACTCTAGAGTATCTTCAGATACGTAGTGATCCAATTACTAGTGCTGTCTTGTTTCCCCCAAATCTGAAAACTACTCACTTCACTGCATTGAACACACTGTTATATATTTATATGTAAGGTCACTAAAGAAACTGTATTTAATGTGGATCAGTTTCATCATGGCCAGCTCCAATTTACCAGCTCAGTCTCAGCAGAGATTCAGATTGTAAATCCTTTCCCAAACTATAAAAGACCATGCAGACTGTACAAGCCCACGAGCGTACTGACTTTAGTGTTCACTGTCTTTACAGACTCAAACCGGTGACGTGATCGTAGTGATGTAGATCACCTGCACCAAACAGTCACTCTCAAACTGATGTCCAGGTATTCAACAGGGGAATCAGGACAGGGATTTAGAGCCGTGCCTGTTTTGGTTCCTGCTTTGACGTGCAAATAGCCACAGCGCTGCTTTTCCACCCCGATTACCCTGTTGATCAATTTCCTGGATGCACTGCTTTTAGGGAGGTTAGTGATTTTAATGGGTCGAACGTTAATTGCTACTAAATGCTGAATCTGGGACTGTGTTACCAACTGAATAAAAACGTACAGGTGCTTGTGCAAAGCGCGATTTGATCAGTTAAAAGTTTTTCCTCCACGTTGAATGGAACAAGTTTCCCCTTTATGTTCACACAATTCATGAGAAATACTGTAAATAAACAGAAGCAGAGGGACAGTAAAATGCCTTCATCAGAGTTACCCCCGGGTGCCATGTTGGAGGAGAGAAAAGAAACTACACAATTCAGTTAAAGATCGCAGATCAGGCCGTGTTTTGTTGATAACACAAATATGACTCGACCAACATTATGGTGGCAGTGCTGCTGACAGTCCAGATCTCCTGCCTGCAGTCTGCCGCGGGAGCACTAAATTAGAAACGTTACATAACACACGTCAGTTATCACCTCTGGTGTGTTTGGACCTGATGTGCCTCGAGGCATTTTTCCCTAAAGAGCCCGCGCTCTCAAAGCGTTTGGATAAATGAAGCCACACTTATGTCACTGAGTGCAGAGTCTCTACGGTACCTGTGTCTGAGGACGCCTGGGGTCTCTGAGGTTTGGGGGCAACAGCTCGACCGAAGAAATCCACCTCCGGCTGCAGGACACAAACACAGAGTGAACAGGATAATCAGGAAGTTTCCACTGTCCTCAATTATAAGGTCAATAGCAGTGAACAATCACACTCACTCACACACACCACCTCTCATTAGCCTAATTTCCCAGTCTTATCATTGGGGACTTTAACCCAGTGGCTTCTCATTATCCTCATTCCTGCCCTCTAGAGGCCCCCTCTCTTCATCACTCTAATACTGAGCTATTAAAACTCTTCAGCTCAAGTCAAACAGACTCTGATGTTCTGTGCAAACAGATGCTAGCTGCTCCTCTCTGGCTCCACCTTCAGGCATTAGCTAACACATACAAATGTGGCGAGCTCATCACCGGTAGGAATCAAGAAGCACCATAGAAGGCTAAAACTGTGTCAGTGAAAACTAGACTCATAAATGGCCGGCCTCTGAAGAGTCATCTCGTGGTAACAGCTGACAAACACTTCAGTTTTTTTACCTAAAGTTCATCACGACATCTTGAGCGGCACGACTCAGCGTGTAGGCTGCGCAGTGGACCGACACTCATCTTGTAGTGTGGTGTTTCTCGAACCCTTCATAATGACTTTTTTTTTTCTGTCATGCCCATTAATATCCATGGTGTCATTTTTAACTGAAGAATCTGCACCTGTATGGATCCGTTATCATAATCTGTTTAAATGATTTAACAAATCGAATAAGATCAAATGTAAAATATATGACATAAATGAACAAATATCAATTTTGTGGTGAAATAACACAGGCCTCTGAAAAGGAAGGTTCCTGTGTGGATCTGCAGATTAATAAAGAACAATCAATCAATCAACAATCAACAAGCGTACTGATTAATTAAAGGTGTTTTTTGTTTTATTCAGAATTAAAATGAGCAACTTTTTCCTGATCTTGAACTGTGTTGGGAGTAAAGATGTATCAGCATTTCTTTGAGCTTCACTGACGGTGACAAATCCAACCGTGACTTGCAAAATATTTCTGACTGATGTGTCAGAAATACTGATGTGTACCTGTGAAACGTCACCTGCCATAGAGTGTGTTACTGTGGAAACTGCACTGTCATGTCAGTGATATTCGCTGCATCATGACTGCATATTTAACAAGGTTCTTAATGTAGTGATTTTAATTTCTTATGTTTTCTGTTTTGATGTTTGAAAATTTAACCTTAAAATATTCAGTTCATGTAAACATCGCCTTGACAGCACCTCTTATTGTTCAATAAGGAATGGAAACAAACAAGTCTTGCAGCGATCCCTGGGCTGCATTAAGGGCGAGACAAACCCACTGAAGGACAATGTTTATTTTGTTAGTTTTTGCAAATAAATTTAATCTTTTGGTTTTTCTTGGAACAACTGTGAAGTATTTTCCTTTCTTTGTCGTAGCCTCAGAGCTGACTCCCGTGTGTTTGTGCGTCTCACCCTGGTCTCCACTGTGGTTTGTTTGACAATGTTCTCCAGCCTCTGCTGATGGTTCCTGGTTGGTTTAGGAGCGGCGATCTTTTTTTCCTCCTCTTTCTGCATCAGACGGACACAGTAGATTATAAATACATTACATTATTAAACACACTCAGTGACCTGATTGTCTACCTACAGAGGCTGTACTGTGTGTAACAAACGCATAATCTCTCGGGGGGGAAACGGCGTTGTGTGTCTGAAGTCTCACCACGGCAGGGTTTCGCTGCAGCATCAGTTGCTCAGCTCTCCTCATCCTCTCTTGCTCCATCTCTCTGCTGATGGTTTGTTTGGCCTGGTACGTCAACTGGCGATGCGGGGGCAGGCCTGGAAACCTCACCACCTCCTCAACACGTCTACAGACACACACAAGAAGTAAATAGCTCCACACAAACAAGAGGCACACATGGTTTTTACACGTGGACAGACACACTCATAAGATGGAGCAGCTGACACGGAGGTGAACCCTGTTAGATGACAAACAAAATAACAAAAAACTTCCACTTTTGGTGTCAGGGTTTATGTTTTTCAGAATACAACCCTGAATCTGCCTTATCTAAAACCTTAATCCTCTTACCGCTGATCTCCATCTCAATCCAACACACACACACACACACACACACACACACACACACACACACACACACACACACACACACACACACACACACACACACACACACAACGTGCCTGTAAACCCTCACTCGATGCCTGATGGACCTAAATATAACATAAATAAGATAATACCATTCTGTGAGACTGAGAGTTATTTATTGAAAGTTATTACTATAAAATTTCAGTGCTGTTATTATCACAACTCGGAAAAGGCCAATGAAACAGCTACTTGGCTCAAACTCCCCCTTTTAACACTATGACTTTAACACTATGCAGCTGATTTTAAGTAGTTTAACCTCTGACAACAACATTTATCTGTTTAGCAGTTAAGGGTGTGAACACATTCAGTCTTTATCTGCAGCTTTTTCAACAAGTTACATATAACTCACAAACTTCAGTGAGTCAGGTCACATATACACATTTATGTCTTTTTGAATTTAGTTAACCTCGTTATGGCTGCAATTATAACCGTTATTTTTAGAACAGATGAATCTGCCAATGCTTTGATCGATTAATCGTTTTGTCTGTAATGTGATATACACTTGTCTTTCTCTCCTTAATGCCTTTTAGGTTTTATATAAAAGCACTCTGGGTTGCCTTGTGGTTGAAAGGCGCATGAAATTCTTGGTTATTAGAATAGTAGACGGACTAACCATATTTACATACGGTCAGAGCTTTGAAGTTATGTAAAGCTGACACAATATAGATAAAGATAACAGTTAACCCTAACCCTAACCCAACATTAAAACTGTTTTAAATGCGACTCCGACTCCCTCCCTGCTCACAGCCTCCGAAACAAGGCCATCATTAATAAGTCTGACCAATCAGCAACAGTGTCCAAAAAAGAGAAGTCCAATCAAATAATCCTGTTGGGGCTGAGCACATCTGCTGCCCGTGATGTTAAATGTTCATATCCACAATTGTGATCCAAGTCTTTACCCATGAGGCATCAGAGAGTGGTGTTGTGGTGAGCTAGAGAGGGCAGGTACAGGAAGGTGTAGACCAGGAGAAGCAGCAGTAAAGCCAACACTAGAGGCAGGCACCAGTCGTTGGTGACCAGCACCTTGTCACAGCGAGCCTGCAGGAAAGAGTCGGCATGGGCGTCCGGCTGCTCCTCGACCTGGGCCGGCATGGCTGAATTGACTGGCTAATGATTTAATTCTACCAAAAGCAGAGTTTCCACTGTCCTCAGGAGTCACAAACATGAAGGTCCAATTAAACAAAGAGGTCTCCCAGGTTGAACCAAATTGTTCTCAGTTATACTTTGCTCCTTTCAGTTTAACATTCCTCGTCCAGCTTTTTCAACTCCTGTTTCCTCCTAGTTTCACTCCTCCAACAACCTCATTTATCCATCCCTTCACCTGTTCGTCCATCCACCTGTACCCCACTGGTGAGGCTTTGCAGTTTGTTACTCAGCCCCTGCACCACCACTATCACCATCTCACACAAACACCAGGTGTTAAGGGGATTATACTCTAAGCCTTAATGCAGAGAACCACAGTGTGGACAAGAGAAGTGACCTTCAACCCCCCCAGAAAACACACATCTGCTCTGCATGTGTCCACACGCAATATAGAAAGGTAAAGGTGTGTATGTGTGTGTGTGTGTACTCACGGCTCCAGCACGTATGTGTACTGTCCCTCCAGTGTGCGGTCCTGCCTGTAGGAGAGGTTGTAGGCGAGCATGGTGTCGATCAGCTCACGCATCTGCTCCTTCTCTCTGCTGCTGAACAGCTGTGGATTCACCTGGAAGAAATGCAGGATTTACGATGAGTCACTGAAATTATTACTGACACCGACATGATCAGCGATGTGTTCATTTTTCCCCCTATTTGTTCTCATGAACCCTGACTTAAACCAACTTCTAACTTATCATTTCAGTGCTCAGCCACAATCACGATGTCAGTACACCGAGTAACTGTATTGACATATTGTCAGAGCACTGAGAATATTCCACAACAAACCAGAGATAGAAGTTCAACATTAAAGCAAATAACAGTTACAGGTTTTAAATGCTGATTAACTGACAAACAGGCTATCATTAATAATTCTGACAAATTATTAATGACAGATTTAAAGGCCTTAAAAATTGGTTTTGCAAATGTTTTCAGGAAGGAAATGCACGTTTGTTGGACCTCAAGGATACACACAATACATTTTGGTGAGTAACACAGAATATAAATGTAAATAACCCTTTTGCTTGTTTACAAGAAAACGCCAGAGCCCCATTGATGCAGTCCAATAAAACTGTTCTGTGACAAAGATTATAATGTTCAGTTTTTGTTGACATTGACAGAGAAGTGTTACCTCAACTATATGTTTATCACTTAAGTCATAGTTAGTGTTGTAAAACATTAGAAACACCTCTCAATATAATGAAGTCCCGGTTCAAACTACAACCTCAACAATAAACATAGTTTGATTGATACCTCTCTGAAACAAGTCAATCAAAACTGATCATCATTATCTTTGTAACAGAATTTCTCTGAGCTGTTGTATTGGATTGCGTTCGATTGTACCTAATAAAGTGGACAGTGAGTCTGTATCATATTAAAGGAAACAGCAAACGTCTGTAACTTAAAGTAACCAGGATGTTATGAAACGAGTGTAACCAGTGCAATAGAAAAATAACATTTGCATGGTGCTATCAGAGTCTATATGAATATAGCTTTGTCATTAGCTTGTTTTTTACTAATTTAAAGTTAATACTGAAATTATAAAACTTAATATGCATCTTCTCTAAGGTCCACATGTGATAAATAGACTCAGGGCAGCAAACATACATTTACACACCGACACATACGCAGGTATACTGTACATGCTTTTACATACAGGCCGTAGTTTGGGGCAGATGATGTTGAGGAGCAGCGTAAGAATATCAAGAGTCAGGCTGAGCTGGCTGATCCTGGTTCTGATGCATGCTGGGATATCAGCCAACATAGAGGACAAGGCGTTCCTGCTGCTGAGGAGACGGGTGGTGGCCTGGAGAAGACACAACAACGACTCAGTGATGATATCTCAGTTGCTAGTATCTAGACTTTCCTGCTTATTGCTCCGTTTGGTTCCTTATCTTATTTAGAGCTCCGCAATGCAGTTGATTAGTACCTCGTGCTGGCTGTGGGGATAGCTGATGCGCGGCACATGCGTGTGGGCAAACAGGAAGTGGAATGTGACGGACAGGAAGGGCAGGTATCTCATCAGGGAGAAGTTCTGGTTGTGCAGAATCATGTGGTTCAGCCTGTCTGAGAACGACAGCCAATCCAGAGCCTCGCTCACACTATGCAGGTTGGGGTCTCTCACGCGCATGGACAGATAATTATCATACAGACCCTGAGGAAAGGGGGACACAAGTAATAATGAGGTGTGTTTCTTATGAAGTGCGAGGCCTTCAGAAGAAAGGACAGTGTGTTTATTACCTGAGAAACCTTTTCATACTCTCCACTGGATGAGGCCAAGTGGAGAATGTGCTGAAACCTCTGAGCTCCAACTCCTGAGCCCGGTGCCTCCTGGAACCCCTCGCCAATACGCTTCCTTAAAACACAAATTAGGACGATTAGTCGACATGTAGTTAGAGAGGGCCAAAGAAGCAGAGGGAGGGAACAGATAAGATAACGTCGTCTTTGATATGGAGGTGTAACAACTTCAGTATTGCCACTTCCTGCCCGTCTGAACACCCAGGACACCCGCTCTGCCTTTTTTATTGCACCAAAGGTTTCTCTTTCTTTCAAAACAAAATATAAAAAATCTTTCACAGACAACAGAAAGAACAGAGAGACTTATGACTATTATACAACCATTAACTGCTTTCTTGTTTTCACCAGATAATGCTCTGGTTTCTGCAGAGTCACAAAAATACAATCTAACACCTGTTTCATGGTCAAACTGGACAACATATGAACAATATCAATGAAACCAGCAGCTTAGAATTACTATATTTACCAAGAACACTAATTTATCTATAATTTTATCACACTTTTCTCAATACTTCCCGTCTGTATATAACAATAACAGCTAATAATATCTCTAAGCATGACCTGAATAAGCAGAATAATATGAAACTCATGGATGAATTAATTAATTAAGAAAAACTAATTAATTTAAAAGGTCCACATATTTTACATAAGGTCTGAGGTCTGCAAAAAGAGCACTTCAGTTTTTACTGAAATCACAAACAAAATATTTTATAACTGATGTTAATGTGAGGGACTAGAACACATATTTTCAGGCCTTTGTAAAATAAATGTGACACTTTTTATTATCTTTAAAAGTCTTTTGGAGAATAAACGGAAATCAATACTTTGACACATTGAGCTTCTTAATACACAGTTACAGAATTTAAAAATCATCGTTCCCACTGAACAATGCAGAGACTCCTGTTTTTGAAAGAGGTCTCAGCATCTAGAGAAAAATGTCAGATTTCATCACAAAGTCCAAGAGAAACTCTGGTACGAAACACACTGAGACAAGGGGGAAAAAATGCACCGTTTTGTTCGTGGTAACTGGAAGATCTCCTGCCACAGATGGAACAAGCCTTTGTTCTGGTCCTTCTGTCCCACGGAGACACACTGGATTGTCTTGGTGTCCAGCTGCTTGAGGCCGCGACCGTGGAGGAACTGCACAGAAAAGCAAACACATTTTGATATAATTACACTGTCTACTCCCAATAGACAGAGGTTCACCATCATCGAGACCCTCGTCCATAGTGCTGCCACGCACCTGTAGTGTGTTGATACAAGACCTGATGTCGTTGTCCGTCTTCTCACACAGTGACATCAGAGTGCCTGTGTCTGCCTTCATTCCCTGCTGGAGGGAAATCTGCAAACAAAAACTCAACGTAAACATGCAGTGTCGGTGTGTTTATACACGTCTGTCTATCCTGGTCGGCGTGTGTTCACGTGCGTCTGTGTGTGAGCTGACCTCTGCCAGTCTCTGTGCGAGGCGGGAAGGTTGAGTCTGAGGGAAGGCCAGGAGGAAGGCCTGCTGCCTGAGAGGTCTGAGAGCTGGAACATAACTACAAACAAACAAGGGGTCATCAGAGAAAGGCTGGACACAAGCTGAACTAAATATACACACAGAGGACATCATTTACACGCATGTTAAATTTATACGCCCATAAAGCTCTTAGTCTCTCTTACAGGTCATTACAGATGCAGATGATTGGTCGAAGCAGGATGGACTCCTTCTTCTTCTTTTTCTTCGCAGACTCCGCCCCGGCCTCCCCGCCGTGTCCGTCTTTCCTGTTCAGAGCTGCTAACAGAATGTTGATGGCCGCCTGTCGAGCACCACAGATGAACATATTATCATAGATGGACTTTATGCAGGTTTGGAGTGCACTTACACTGAAATCACAGTTATTTTACTTGTCTTCACCGATTCAAACAGTGCCCTGAACGTACCGCGGGAGCTCCATCGATCTCATCAATAATCAGGCAGTTTGGTCTCTCATTGGCTCCTAACACTGACTTCATCTGCGTTGCCGTGTCGATGCGTTTCTGGAAGATCTCTGCGCTGCGGTCGTCACTGCAAAAACATCAACATCACAGAGGTCACTTCATTGCAAACCTACATTTTTTAATCATTTACTAGTATCATTGGGTCAGTCTTGACTTGGTTTGTGTAACCTGGCATTGATTTCCACCACGTTGTACCCAGCATGCTTAGCAATGACATGAGCCAGGGTGGTCTTCCCCAAACCTGGAGGACCAGACAACAATGCCACCTAGAGAAGGACAAAAAAAGATATTAGCTCTTTTATAACAACTAAAGGTCAGTAAACTGATATTGTGACAAACGTGAGTATGTAGACCTTGAATTTAGGTCTTTTGTACTGGTCCAGTTCAGCCTCCAGCAGCTCCTCCGTCATCTCAATCTTGCTCTTGAAGCGATTTTGATTCTGGTTGCCTTGATTGGGTTTGAATGAGTGTTGGTTGGGAGCCTGTCTGTCAGGCCGGGCAGGGCGGGACTTCCTCTCTCTTCCAAACACAACAGTGTCCCACAGTTTCAACCACTTGAGCAGACAGCGGTTGGTAAACTACATAAGACGCAGTCACACACAACAGACGTCAGATATTCAAGCCAAAGACAGTAGAGGGGGTTTTATTAATTGATATTCACGGACTATACAGACACATTACTTACATCATCGCTGAGAAGCTCTGTGTACTGTCGGGGAGAAAATCTGTCCACCCAGAGACGTGAGGTTCGACCCTCTGTGTCTGCAGGATCATCAGTCTCTTCATCCTCTCTGCTTTCAGGCTCAACAAACACATTGTTCACACTGCTACAATGGAAAACAAAAAGACGATTAAAAAGCAAATACCGCATCAATTCACTTGAGAAGTTTGTTTGTGTGTATGCGTGAGAGAGACAGGTGGTGTTACCTGGCTAGCAGCTCTGTAAGGCGCTGAGATTCCTCCACAACCTGCTGATGACGCTGTGAGATTTAAAGGAGAAACGAAAATGAGTATAATTCATCCCACAGGTACATCCACAACCAAATTATATCATGTTTTTAGTTTGTTGTTTTGGCCTCAAAAAGCACATGTCCACAGCACATGTTTAGATTAAATACTAATTTTCAAGTTGATAATTTTATTAATTTGAATTTAAAAACTGATGAATAACAGAACTAGAGTTTAGACTTCAATCATGTAAAAATCAAACATTTGCATATTACAGGATGAGATTTCTCAGCTACATTGTTTGTATCAGACTTTCAACAATTTGCTTTTGTTGGCTGCAGATACACTCAGGTCTTTGGAGTGGTTGTACTATTCTCTGTATATAGTTAATCATAATTAACTGCTCGGATTAAGGGAAAAACTTATAAACCTGCAGGAGTGTTGCAGTTCAGGCTACTTGGCAGATTTACACACATACAACGGGGGCGGGTCACTCACCCTCTCTGCTTCTTGCTCTCTCAGCACACTTACTGGCACCGACAGCAGCCCCAATGCACCCTGGGAGTTTGGAACCATTCTGGAGTCCACTACCTGGAGGAACACACAGATCAGTGCAGAGAAATACAGAATATGACATGAATGAATAAGCGCTGGACACCACAGTTAACAGTCAGGGTTTCACAGTGAGGTGCTACGAGGTGTTTGTGTAACAGTCAACCCTGCAGATGTGCGATTGCTGAGGAGTTTAACCTTTGTCCCTGTGTCTTCTTTCTGCCGAAGGTAGACCCGACTCCCCGCTGAGTCTGTCACACTGATGTACTCTCCCTCTAAAGGAGGTCGCTTCAGCACACGTAGTGATGCTGGCGCTGCTGTGGGAGGCCGCCTGGGCGTCTCTGGGATGGTAGCAAAGCCACTGATATCCAACACAGCAGGAGTAGATCTAGAAAACAAACATGAACGAGTCTATTGTGTTGTATATCTAGTGCTGATGATAAATGCCCATTGCAACCTACCAGTGGACAAAGTGGACAAAAGATCCCAGGTTATAATATTTAGAATTTATATTTTATAAATGACTTAAATAATTTATTATCAGGTATTTATTTATCAGGTAATTCAATCAGTTAATTGGCTTTGGCCATTTGGATATAAAATATCATAACTTTATACTATTAGACAGGTGTTAAATTGTGAGGTCACAGTGACAGTTAACCGTCCATCTCTCCTACCTGAGGGTGTGAGAGGGTTCATACTGCTCTGGGGAGGATGGAGGTGTGATGTCAGCACTCTGCGACGGGGCCTTGCTCTCTTGAATTTGTGATGTTCTGAAAAGTTGCTTGACCACAGCTGCATCCTGCTTCTGCCGCTTTGCCTTTGGAGCTGAAAGGACAAGATCAGATTTTAAAGGTACAAAGTTATGACGAGAAAGAAACGGAAGGACAAAACACACATTAACTCTCAGGGTGAACTCACTTATGGGCTTATCATCCAGCAGGTGCTCAACGTCTGAAATGTCATCTCTTGGACCCCGTCTCCCCGGCTTAGAAGATTCCTCTGAGAATTCATGCACAAAAACACAGAGACAAAGATGTATAAAAATATATGTAATCGGTAATGGAAATAGTATTGATTGTAGTTTTAATTAGAAAACATCCACCCTATTGCACAGAGTAAGGAACAGAAAAAACATGTAGGCTATACTTATGAATAAATATGAATAAATGACACTAACAAATATGCAAAAAGGACAATAGACCTTTAAGTGCAGATGACTAGTGTGTGGCATATTTTCCAAATAAAGCAGATAAAACCTCATGTTTGGCTTGTATATTGTTCTCTAGTTTTAAACCTCAATCATCATCTGTTAGAAACAGAGACAGGTCAAAGAGAGACAAAGGTCTGTGTTTGTTGTAGTTTAAACTTTCACCTACATTTGGTAGTTAGGAAAAATACATGTAAGCTCCTACTTGAGCTTGTTAGCTGGTTCAGCTACAAGTTTGTCTCACCCTCGATCTGAGCCAAAACTTCCAGTTCGTCGGCGAACTGCTCGTCGAAGTCGTCCTGTGTCTCAAACAGCTCGTCATATTCGTCCATATCGACTCCACGATACACGGGATCCTGTAATTTATTAAGTCTAAAGACAAACACGCTCTTAATGGTTTTTTTTTTTTTTTATAAAATAAACAAAATAATTCGAGACTCCAGCAGCCGGTTTCACGGAGCAGATTTCCCGGCAATTTTTTGTTGTGAAGTTTTACTTCCGGGTTACAAACCCTCCTCCTCCTCCTCCTCTTCCGCCTTCTTCTTCTTCTTCTTCTTCTTCTTCTTCTCCTTGCAAACAGTGAAATAGCGCATTACTGCCGATTACTGGCGTGGAGTGTGAGTAGAGATTGAAATTCTAATACATAAACAAATGAATAAATAAATAAACTCCTATCATATCCTCTCAGACAAAGTTGTTCTTAACAACAGAAAGGATTTTCTCCCCCGAACTTCTTAGCCGATTATCCCAAACACCTGGATTAGATCTCTGCTGTCATGTTCCTTATGAACACTGACTATTTTAATCAGTTAAAAATCAGTGCTCACTGAACACTTCCCAGAATTGAGCTTAAAGTTCACAAATACTGCTGTGGTGTCTCAGCTCCAGCAGCACATACTAAACTAAATGTTTTATCTGTATGCCGTTTCCAATAAACTTGTGTGCTTATAAAACTTATAAACCGTACATGAAGTCATGGCGCTGTCTTCCCAGTCACCGTATGTTGGCAGTCTTTAGGTTACAACCCAGCTAGGGGAAAAGGGAAGCAACATAAAACCAGGTGTTATTGGTAAATCAAATTGACTGAATTAATTTAACTAATGATGTGCGGCCGGTCTCTTAAACTCTCTTCCTCCAAGTCAAATGTCTGACACATCGCTCTGGCCTCTATCCGGATTAATGGGCAGGTCCCCATGTGTGTCAATCACGCGGTACCCACGCCCTAAAATCATTCTGCTTTAACGTCTATTTTCCTTTAAATAGGAAAATAGGACCATAATTTGAAAATGAACATCATGTTGTGTGGAAGAAAACTTCAAACTAGCGATTCGGACCATAAACATATATATACACACAAGTTTGAATGTAGAAGTCACATAAATGTAAAACTAATAAGATTCACCCTCAAATCTTTAAATTGTTTGTATGGACATTAACTGTTATAATAACAAGCTACATTTTTAATTACAGATCATTTCTGTCATTTTACACAGATTTGTGTGTAATTTGAGAAAGCAGAAAAAATACTGTATAAATAATACAGTAATTTTTCTTTACAAAAATGGGAAATTAATGTAATTCATTATTATTGGCATGATGCGTCAAATAGCAGTTTGGCTGTTAATTCACAGATCATTTCTGTAATTTTACACACTTTGGTACACAATTAAAAAAAACCTGAAAATTACTGTAAAGTTTTCAGTTATTTTCCGTAAAAATAGCATTTTTTTTTTTTACAGTGAAACTCATGATGCAAGATAGCATTACATCTGTCAAACACATTTGTTCCCATCCTCAAAGCCTTTTCTCTTGTTTTAAAAGTAAAACAAACTGATTGAATAAACAAATATATTCTCCAAGGATATTTTTCTATAGCAAGCATCCAAACAAGGTTATGTCAGAACAATGCACCACGTGTAAGACTGCTGCTCTTTATTTCCTCGCCTTCTGCATGCTTCATCAACTGGTGAGGATGCTGAATTTTTGCAAAGGACATGAACCTCAGTGTTTTGGCGCACTATTATGTAAGTAGTCATGAAGTGCATGACCCTCCTTATATGATCATTGCCTCAAGATGAGTCAGACAAACCCAGAACGTCACTATAGGTTGTCAAGCTTTACAATCCAGCACAGCATATCTGCAGTTTAAAGTCATATTAGTCAGACATAGGTAACAAATGCTTCCTATTTCTAGCTGATAATCGTCAGTTTTACTGGCTGAACATTTGATCGGCTGTGGCTAATACACAGTGTAACAGTAACTAAGGGGCAGGGATTAGTGAATGGTAAATTGCAGTAACATGTTAACATCTGCAGAACTGTCTTGATGACAGGAAGTGCAGAGAGGAGTGGAGCTTCAGGCCCGGCACTGAACATATGCAACTAGATCACACTGACTGGTTTCATGTACTTGACATCAGTCCACGAGGACTCTGTGTCCTTGTTCATTTCTGTGCCTTTAATCAGAATTTTACTTAGAAAATGCTGTTAAATTGCAAATACGAGAGCTTATACAAGAGATAACGATCACTCCTATCTTTCTGAAAGACACTGTTTGGGACTGTGAAATATCACAAGATGATCAGATGGTTTGTATGTAATTTAGTACACAGTGAAGGAAGAAGATTTACATATATGTGGTTTAAAGTACTAGAAACCATCTCAATATAGTTTTACATATCTGTCACACCTCTGTCTGGAGCTCTGGCAAGAACAGGGCGTCTTGTGTTGGCCTCCGAGCCTCTCTTCTGATTGGCTGACTGGACGTCGTCGATGATGGAATAGGCGAATACAAATTTCTTACCTTTCATCAAATTCTTTTTAATTGCGCAGGTTTCAGGTAAAGTGAAGGTGTTTAGTCCTGATATGACTCGTGAATTGGTACAGGGAGCCGGTGTATCATTGTCATCATTAAGGGTATGAGTGTTAGGTGGTTGAGAGTTTGTGTGCTGTTCAAACTGACTTGGACTCCCCCTTTTAAGTCTTTTGAAAAACAGGTCTAGCCCATCAGCCTTGCAGTTGTTTTACTTCACCTTTAACTGTAATTTACAGTTTAGCTAACTAATTGTAGCTAGTTTGTAACCAATGTCAACTAGCTGATAATGCGCACTTTGATTTCCAGTCTTGGCTTATCATTTCATTACCAATATAAAATGTCATGTATGGTCGTATGTTGCTAAACTCTGTTGCTCTGTCATGAGCAGTGAGACAGCTCTGGTTAATCAAGTAAATGAGCCATGTGTCACTAAATTACAGAATTAACTCAATTTTTCAAATGAAATACTCATCAAGCTAAAACTCTCTTTTCTCCTTCGGTCTCATGCAGGAACTTCTGACACTAAATAGCCTCTATAATGTTGGATATTGAAATAATAAGCCAGTCACAATAACAAAGGTTTTATATGTGTATTCTGATACTATACTACTACTACTACTACTATACAATACTACTGATTCTGATACAAAAAATTTTACTTTATCACAGTCAAGTCTAACACTTTAAAGTCATCAGCATTTGTAGGAATTTATATCTACATATTACGTGTTTTCCCACATTAATCAGCTTCCTCAGTAACATCTTTCTTCTCTTTTCTCTTCCTGTCTTCTAATTTAATGAGCCGTAGCACGATCACTCTGCAGTGTTGTATATAGACCTAAAAAGCTCTTGACTCCCAGTGTGAAACCCAGTGGGACACAAAGTGTATTTTACTTTATTGTTTTTTCCTTTGTGTTAGTGATAGTATGCCATCTGTGGGTAGGAGAGTGGGCGGAGCCTGTCCTAGTCTTCCTGTCCAGCTGTATCCCAAAGGCCCAGGTTGACTGGCTTGCTGTCGACCATCACATTAGCTGAGTAGTTGTCAAATCTGCGGGGAGTAAGAAGGTCAGCGATCAATCAGTCAATCAGTTGGTGAGTCATTTGTGCCAAGGTATAGTCTCATGATGAGACATTTATTAGAAAGGAGAGAAAACACAACTTATTAAAAACTGACCATTTCTTACCTTCACTTTGAGAACAGTTAGACACCTTCCCCTGTTAAAACACCAGTGTTTCAGGAAACCACTACAATGCTGTAGATTATAACGTTTAAGCAGCACTGCCCCCCTGTGGTCACACTGAAACACTGCAGTCTCATTTATGAGCTCTGTGTGTTGCTTTCCTAACTTCATGTAAAGAGCAGTGACTGCAGGTACAGACTCTTCCAACCCGGGTCGCCTTGTTGATTACGTCACTTTTCTCTTATACAACTTTGATGAACACACACTATTTTTTTTTTTAGCAGCGTCCTGTAACATTGTCATGTATTTGCATCTCACACCTTCAATTAGTAAAAAACAGCTGTTTTAGGTTTTTCAAAAGCATCAAAGAGACGACACCATCCCTGATCTTTCTTCTCTTTAACAGTATCCAATCTGGTTTACAGATGATTTTAAGATATTACTGATTACATATCAATTACTTTAAAGGCTGACTTCTAGTTATATTCCTAAGTCCCTGATAAATACTTAAGGTGGCATCTCTGTCACCTCTCACCTGAGTTCTATTTTCTTGGTTATGATATGTCAACAATATTCATTCTCATTCTCTTTTACCTTCCTGTATTTCATTTAATGAAATTGTTGCCTTTGAATTTACATTTATTTCAGATAAAACATTACCATGTTATTTTAGCAGGTTTTATCTGGAACGTGTGAAGCTGAGCGCTTCTTCCCGGGCAGAAGTCCGTTTGTAAAGACGTTCAAGATAAGCAAATAGTGAACCTGACCTACAGTGAACGTAACTGACAAGACATCAGACTTGGAAATTTGTACTGGTCTGAATGAATGGACCGTTGTGAGTTCGTAGCAAACATGGTAGTCCAACAGCATTATCACCTGAGTAAAGGAAAGCACATGAAGGCACCGTTCACTGGGATGTTTTGTATAACCAACTTATAAACAAGACTTAGGAAAAAGAAAAACATCTTCCATCAAAAATACAACAACATGACTGTTTGTTGTTGTTGGTTAGACGGTCAGTGATTATTATTATTCATTCTTTATATGGTGCTATTATTAGTAGACGTTTAAAAACAAAAATTAAAGCATGTCAAGAAAACATCTCTGCATGGAAGAAATGTAAAAGAAACTCTAGAGCCATTGGAAGAGTTTTCCTCCATCAACGATCATAAGCAGATTCAGCACTTATGACTGCAGCATGTTTACAGTTTGGTCAGTTAACGGCAACATGAAACTAAATTTGCAGAGAAAAATGTTCAATGTAAATTAAGGACAGCTGTTTTGTCTTGTTTCCTGTCGAAACACAATCCATCGACTACTTCATGTTTCCAATCAGAAAGGTCCGTCTGAAGGATTATTTTGTTTCCCCTGTAAAAGAGAAAGATGGAGGGATACAGGAGCCCTGTGTATTTTACAGCGCTAACATGAACCTTGCTGTATTTCAGCCTGATCAGTGCTGAACTTGTTTATCTACTCCACGTGTGTAAGTGTTACAGTTCTTACTGACACTTTGTGGAAGACAGTGGCGGTTAGTGTTGATAAGGGATCATACATTTGCTTAAATGTGTAGTCCTGTGTCGCCCATGGGGTCATGTTAAATTATCTTAATGAGATGATTATTGTCTCTCAGTTCAACAGGACGGTGTGAAGGTATTTAAAAAGGCACGGCTGTGGCACCAGGACAGCAGTCATTAGATGGTCAATGACAGCAATGGCTTCTCTGGCACTTCTTTACTTTCTGCTGTGGGTCGGTGAGTATAGAAACAATTGAAGTGTGGTTGATATGTGTAGGTCTTGTTTTTTATCATGTAGCTACAGTAACAAAGACTTTTTAAGTTCTGCTCCTTGAAGAAGCAAAAAGTTTTGACTTTTACAGGAATTTGTGGCCACTTGCTGCTGTTTGTTTCTACCTCACACTCACCTGGTGGAGGACTTTCTCTTTCAGGTGTCACAGTGAGTACACCGGTGGATGTACAGAAGAGAATTGTTAATGGTGTTCGCTGTGGTCAAAATGATCGTCTGTACCACGTGAAGCTGAGAACAAGTGTTGGAACATTCTGTGGTGGCTCTCTGATCACTGACGAGTGGATTCTGACTGCAGCTCACTGCTGGGAGAGGTACATATATCACTCATTAATAAATCAAATCAGGAACTCGAAGCTAAACTCACAATTGAGGTGTTCCAAATGAAGATGACATGATATTGCATCTTGCAAAGCAGATTGCATGTCTGAATAACTGATGCTGTTTTTCTCAATCCTTTCTTGATAATGATCAAAATGAGATGGATAATCGACAGACAGATCTGATACAAATGTATGTATTTAACTAAGTGATGTTTCTCTTTTTCTTCTACTTGTAGGACCATGGAGGCAGATGTAAATATCCACCCAGGTAACGAAATGGAGACAATCAAAATCACAAGACATGAGATCTATACCGAGAACAGCAAAAAACACGACATCATGCTACTGAAGCTGGAGAAGAAACCTAAAAAGATCCATAAAATAGATCTTCCAGACTGTTCAACTGATCTTCAACTGTGAGTTGTGATCTCTCTCTCTCTCTCTCTCTCTCTCTCTCTCTCTCTGTCAACAATAAGTGCAGTTCTTTGTCAGAGTTTTATTAGATGCTATAGGATATCCACCACTGCTCAGGAGCTGATACTGTAGGTCTCATTCATAGACTTTTAGATTTTTCTGATAGACAGACATGTGACCTGAGACTGTAAAAAGAACAAATATTCAAATAACATCCGTAACATCAACTTTTAAAGTACTGTGCGAAATGCATGTTATTTGAGTAAAGTGCTGATTATATTATTTCCTCTGCCATCCTCAGAACTTCAGGTGTGTAATGTAATGTGGTAGATGTGTCTAGCAGGAAATCAGAGCTTTCTGTTGAGTCTAACACTCACCAGAAAGTAGTATGCAATATACGTTATTATCCTAGTTTGATATGCAGTCAGAGGTTGTAAAACCCCAAAATCTGAAGTAACATTTTAAACTACAAACAAAACTGTGGGGGGGGGCAGCATGAATATTTTCATTAGATGCTGTGTTGATTTATCTTTTTGAGCCATATTTTTATGTGAAGTATTTTAACACCCAGCTTTTTCCGTGTTACAGTGATGCTTAAACTGTGTCTTTATTTTTTTCTTATTCTCCAGACGTAACTTGTTTCACGTCGCAGGACACGGGCCATTTGCTGTAGGTGAATATGATATCTACGGTGAGTTCCCTTTTGAGCATATTTTGTTACAATTTTATTATATGTTAGTCTGTTTCTTTAATTACAAAAATTAAATCTGACAGTGGGCAAAGACCACCTTTGTACATACATGTAGTATCAACTTTTTAACTTTAACTCTTTATTTCTAGAGGAGAGGAATTCTGAAACTCTCCTATGTGGCGATATGCATGTTGTTGACTGCAGTCCATTGAGAGGATGGTTTCACAATCCAAATGTACCATTTGACAACTGGGTCTGTGCCGACGGACATCAGGTCGTCGCTGCAGTGAGTTGTCACGGTTTCTAATCCTATGTCTTCTGTCATCAGAAGTCTGAAGAATGTTAAGATAAATCAGTATTTCATTCATTTACAAATACTGTCATAATCTGTGTTTATCTCTGACTCTCACAGGGTGACTCTGGCGGAGGAGCAGTGTTCAATGGCAAGATTTATGCTGTTATCAGTGGTGCTAATGATGTACAAGCATTCAGGGACCCTTGCGAGTTCTCCAGAGTCTGTGCATATATGCACTGGATTCAGTCTATTATTGGCCCCAATCCCTGAACTTCATGCTGAACATTCATAATAAACAAGCCATGAGATTTTGGATTTTAAATGGACCTTGTGCGATGTTTGTTGTTTTGTTTTGTTTTGTTTTGTTTTGTTTTGTTTTGTTTTGTTTTGTTTTGTTTTGTTTTGTTTTGTTTTGTTTTGTTTTGTTTTGTTTTGTTTTGTTTTGTTTTGTTTTGTCTGTTTGTGTGTTGTTATGTTTATCATAATTATCATCTAAATCTATTTCTTCCTCTATTCAGTAGAGATAAACATTGTAATTATTTTAACTATTATAACATCAGATAATTATTTTACTGTAAGAAACAATCTTAATAAAATCACAAAAGTAATAATTGCTAGATTACATGGTTTTATAAGGAAATTTAAGTCTTGATTAAGATCTAAAATTAAATTCAGTCTTCAGCCACATAAGTGATTAAAAATTAAATTACTGAATTATTTATCAACAGTTATTATTTCAGTTGTGTGATATCGTTTCTTTTAAGAAACATCATTTCAGGTGGGGCGTTAAACCGACCCATTAAGACATTGTGTATTTACAATACATACACTTTTTAATCTTAACGATGCCACTGATATCGTGTTAACTGAAATCATTCATGCCATAAATAAATATTTTCTCATGTGATGATTTGCAGTGAGTTGACTCTCACAATACAAGTATATATTGCATCACAACATAAAATTACATTAACTGTGATAAATCAATTTGATCTACTGTATGTCACCCACCCCTACTCACAACTCTGATATATATAATATATAATATATTTTTTGATTTTAATGTAACCCTGTTGCCAAACCAGAACATTTATATGGGACAATTATTCAAAAGTAGATTTACAGATTATATTCAATTACATTTTTTCATGTTCAGTGTCAAGGTAAATTGAATTAAGGCTTGGTTAAGGTTGGAGAAAATAATGGTTACCCACATTAATTGTTGGTCTGCAATTACTACACCACTCTGACAGAGTGACAAACAGTAAGTGAGTTCCTCTATGGGGCACAATAGATGAGATGTTTGCAGCTGTAATGTGATGCAATACTATGGGAACTGTTGATAGTGATGAAAACTTTGCATGAATATCCAGCAGCAGGACTGCGTGTGTGAAGAGTTGCAATACAGAGATACAATTGAAATAATTATAATAATAATAATAATTTTAACAGAGGTAATGTGAAATGGCAGTTAAAAATGTAATTATGGCCAATGTGTTCAATTTGTTAAGTTATAACATGTAATCAGGTAATTTAAAAGACTTTTTTCTCACTTCGCTAGCTAAGTTTCACAGATCTCCTTCATCCTTCCCTCTCTTCACCATCCATTTCTTCCATTCCTTATGACAACGTCTCTGTCGGTCTCTGGTGCCCTCTGTTGGATACTTTATAAAACTACACCAAGTTGCCATTTCATTTTACCTGTGTTTTTTTAGAGTTAAGGAGGTATCGCATTCAACAGTTTCTTTCTTTGTCTATTCATCTGCTGTAAGTCTAGTACTTTTTGGCTGCAGTATTTAATTGATGAAATATTATATTTTGAAGTAAACATTACAAGAGGGGGCAAAGTACACCTGAGGGAAAGTATAGTGGAACTAAAGTTGAATAGACCTTTAACACATTTAGTCCCATCAAACACAGTTGTCAGTGATATTATTAATTTCTGCTTTACATTGCAATCACAGCTGCAACAGATCCATCATTAATATTACTTTCACCTGTGCTTTTCCTGCTTTGAAGAAAAGGCATATGAATCTGATTCTTTTCATGTGCACATGTAAATGTAATGAGCTTATAACAGAAGCATTAAAAAAATGCATTTATGAGGCCCTATTTGAAATGTAACACTCTAGTTTCTGAAACTGTGCTTGTTTTGCATGTGACTACAACCAAACCTAAACTACATCAGCTCATACAAAAATATGCCAAAAATAGAGTTTTGAACTAGTGAAAAGTACTGGTTAAGGTATAATCTTCTAAATATAACTCTGGTGAGTTACATGAAGACATTTTGAGGCAGAAAATCCCTTTCAGTCCAACATTGGGAGCAGGAATCAATTTTTGGCAAGTAAAAAACTGCATTGTATGTGTTGCACTGGCCCTTTACAGAGTTTTGAACTAGTGAAAAGTACTGGTTATGGTAAAATCTTCTAAATATAACTCGATGAGTGATATGAAGTCATTTTGTGGAAGAAAAACCCTTTCAGTATTAAATTGGGAGCAGGAATGAATTTTTGGCAAGTAAAAGACGTTTGCAGCTGTAATGTGATGCAATACTATGAGAACTGTTGATAGTGATGAAAACTTTGCATGAATATCCAGCAGCAGGACTGTGTGTGTGAAGAGTTGCAATACAGAGATACAATTGAAATAATTATAATAATAATAATAATAATTTTAACAGAGAAATGAATTTTTGGCAAGTAAAAAACTGCATTTTATGCGTTGCATTGGCCCTTTACACAGTTTTGAACTAGTGAAAAGTACTGGTTATGGTAAAATCTTCAAATCATAATTGTGGTGAGTGATTTGAAGTCATTTTGGGGCAGAAAACCCTTTCAGTCCCAAATGTCTTTATTGCATACATAAGTCAGACATACATCATGTTAATTACAGTCTATTTAACAAGGATATCAGACATAACAAACACACAAACATAAAAATAACATTATTGACTGTAATCACGTTAATATCATGCCTGATTACACAATAAACAGCAAACACGTTTATGGCCGCAAATTCTGTTGAAATAAACGTTATCGTCTCACACATACATAACATCACTATTAGCTCGGACATAGAGTTAGTGTATTTGTTCGTAACGGCTGTTTGATCCAGATGAAAGCAGCTGTAGAGGCATAAAAACTGCGCTTTTCAGCTTTAACAGGCTGCGCGCGCACTTTTTGGCAGGCAGTCACTTTTTGGCACAACACCGGATATGAGGTCACAGCGATGTGTCGGATTGTGTTTTCGGTTCATCAAAGTTAGCTCCAACATGTTGTTTGCCTGAAAATATCTTGTTCGGCGTTCAGTTGTTCTAAAAGACACTCAGAGGAGCCAGCGGTTCAGTTTTTCCAGTAATTACATTTTGTTTTAAGCCTATTTTTTACTAGCCAAAATTAGCATCCCTGTTTATATCACAGTTCAGGTGAAGATGCACCTTGCTAACCAAGCTAGCCAGCTAGTGCTAACGTTAGCTGATAACTTAGCGATTGCTATGCTAACGGTACCTGGTCCCGCTGGGCTGATAACCTGTGTCAACCTGGGTTCAGTCAAAGCCCAATAAAAAGATGAATTCAATCGATCAAACGACGTTTGGTTTGTGTTTCTCCACATGTGACCCAGTTTAAGTGATCTGCGTTAGTGTAATGCGTAGCGTTGATGTTTTAATATATTGTCCATCAAGAAGTCGTGATAGTTCAAGATAAGATAACGTGATGTATACAAAATGTGTAGACAAATATTTGTCATATAGAAGTTGTTCATTTAAAACTCAAACCTGTCCTCAACTGAAGCAGACATTCATGCACCTATCCTGACAGCTGAGTGATCTGTGCCAACAGAAGGAGGACCTCGTGTACAGAGCAGCCCATTAGTTTCCATGCATCTGGTTGTGGAGAAGGGAGACTTCATGGACATCCTTAGTTCTCTAATGTGCTGTGATGATGATGGTAGAAAACCACTCCCAGTTCAGCTTCCTCTGATGAAATGACAGACTAGCTGTTGATGAGTTTGTTTATTATTCTCTGTCTTCAGTATTCAAAGGTTCAGTTTCTTAACTGCAACTTAATTTCTGCTGTTGTTGACAGGCAATGGTAGCAACACTTTTAAGAACAGAATTTATAAATATTAAACTGTGATTAAGTGATGGATCATCTCTAGCACTGTCACCGCCTCCACAGGTGAAAGTATTTACCAATTAACATCAGCAAATTTTTTGGTCCTTCATTGTCAGTGTTGTCGGACAACATTTAAATATTTCTAGTATTTATGTTGTTGATTAAAACTAACAAAGAAATAGTCACACAATGCTGTACATGTTACTATTGTGAAAATTCATACCAGATGTGCTCTATAAAAACCATCAACAAAGTTAAAGCAAGAGCTTCATAAATAACTTTATTGGACATTATAAACTACATTAATTTAAACAATTTACAACACTGGAAATGTATAAAAGAATGTAATAAATGGATTAATTAAATACTGTAGTGTACAATTTATAATCAACTAACTATTTACAATCAAAATACAGTTGTGGATGAAGTTAAAGCCGAATTTCTCTGTCATATGTAAGTTTCCTTAATAAAAAAGAAGTAGTTGAATTAACAGTGCAACAGAATTTTTAGTAACAAGTATAATCATTATTCATCATGAGTCCTACTGTGTGAGACAGTTGATATTTATTTGCTCCAGTAACAATCTCCCTCCTAAATAAGTGATGCTGTTGGAACAGCACACTGATATTAATTATAATGGCTGAGGACTATGAAATATGGACTCTAATGTTTTAAACTATTGACAATTTGTTACAGCTACAGTGGAGTCCAAAAGTGATCCGATTGTATGTCTGACACGGGGCAGAGAGTGTAATACGACAGTGAGGGTGTAGGGAACAAAGAAGAGCATAGCTGATAAGACTGAGCAATGTTATGGCCACAAGTGTTACATTAAAAAGTACTATATTATCATATAAGACACTGTCTATGTTTGGGAAGAGAAGATCTTCATGTGTGGACACTGCAGGTGGAGGTGGTGCAGGGCCTCCGTCATTGCTGCAAGAGGGCGTAGGTGTCCCCAAAGATCCAGACCTTGGCTGGATGGAAAAAAACATTATAATAGAGAGAATATCAATATCATATTGTAGAGTATAGAGAAAAAGACAAAAGAAACAGCACTCTGATTAGATGATCACAGATATCTGAAAATACATTATTCCCTCAGCTTAGTTGTAATAACAGTCTGCTGAACCGTTTTGCATTAAATAACAATAGAATAGAAACTAATACTCAGTTTGGTGTCATTGTGATATGTGATATTTACCAAATGTGGACATGTATACAATTAGCTACTAACTTATTGTAGCCAGTCGCTGCCCAAAGCTTGGCCATCTTAACACTAACTGATGGATTACTTGTCCCTGTCGGGGCAGAGAGGAGGAGCCTCCGACTCCACGGCCGGCTTCTCCTATTGGTGCAGCAATGATGTTCCAGCCCTCTCTACAGCTGCTACCGTTTAAGCATCAGAGGAAGAGAGTTTAAGAGCCCGGCTCGCACCTCGTTAGTGGCAGCTGACATGATAGGCAGCTCGCCTCTGTACCGCATTTGTGAACATTTGTGTACATTTGTGTGTAATTTGTGATTTGGTTTGAGACGCTAGTAGTGATTGTTGGGGACTGGGCTAGGTTTATAATTCTGGTTGTGCATCACACCCTTAGAAAAAGACTGTTGGACACATTAGGAACAGGGGTGCTGCTTCTTGTGTTTTTGGCTTGGTTAGAATCGCATAGTTAGGCTCTTTGTTGGCTCCTGTTCCCCTGCTTCAGTTATCCTCTAGCCTTGTTTGTATTTTTGTTAATTGTTTACCCCCCTGGTTATGCAATAAATTAAAACAGTAAATTTGGTTTACCACTAACACCTGGTTTTATGTTGCTTCCCTTTTCCCCTAGCTGGGTCGTAACATGAAGACTGCCAACATATGGTGTCTGGGGAGACAGCGCATGACATCATATACAGATGCTAGAAACCAACATGGCAGCTGTGAACTGAAACCTGGCTCTGTGAGCAGTCCAGTCAGTAAGTGAAATACTGGGTGAGTAAAATTTCCCGGGCTGTTGTATCTTCTTTGCTTGCAGAAATCAACTGCCTGGTACTGGATGTGAGTCCCACAGCGTTGGAAGTTTTACTTTCTCAGCAAAGCGGTTCCACAAAGGGTTTATATCTCGATGCTTCATGTGAGCAGTGCAACATCTACTGGCCTGAATGCAAAATTGGCAAATACAAACATTTGTATATCACAAATTGAATGTAAGTATGTTGAAAGCATGATTGTATTTTATATTCAAAGCATAGATTTATATACTGTAAAAGCAATTAAAAATGTTTTGTATGCATCAAATGTGTCAATATCGGTGAAGTTGAGCTCAATGTCTTTGTTTTAAGTAAGTGTCAAAACTGTAAGTTGGTTTGCAATGTGGGCAAAGAACATGTAGCTTTACTTAAATGTCAGCTTTGGTGGTTGTGCTGTAAAGGTGCAATATAAGATGTGGCCAGAACTTTAGTTCAAAATAAAATGCGCAGAAAATGAATTAACATCATCAACAGTGTGTGAGTGATGTCACGATCAAGTTTGTATCTGTTGTATTTCAGAGTCATCTACTGAAATGAGCCAGCCCCAACCTATCCTGTGTAGTAATGCCACTTTGACATTAGACGCTGTGCGAGTCAGCGGCGCGTCAAGTCTGCTCTCAGTCCCACGAAGAAGAACGACTTCCGGCAGCGCGCTTGAAGTTAGCATCACAGGAATGGCTGAACATCCTAAAAGGCGATATTCATCTGCATCCTGAGGGACCGCTCCCGACAAGAAACCACGTTCAACGGCAAAGAAAAGAAGCAACACAAGTAAATCTCGATGTGCCTTTCCACCGCTGCAGACAGCTCCTGAGAGTGAAGAGATGCGGTTTGATGCCGAGCTCGCAACTTTCCTGTTTGCCCGGTGAGTAGCCTCAGTGTTAGCTCCTTAGCTAAAAGTATAATCAGTGCAACGACTGACAAACCCTACCGACAAACATTTCAGGTGGTGATATTGACGTTGTCGACGGACGTTTTAGCGGTTAGTAGGATTGTGTCTGTTGCTCTCGGCTGTTGTACAGCTAGTTACGTCAGTAACTTTAAGCTCATTTTATAACTGATGACTGTAACTCAAGATTGTATGGACCCAGTAGACCAGTGAATACAGGTCGATCGGTTCACCATGTTGTCACCACTTCACTGTTAGGAGATCAGCCACGATTGAAAGTTCACTTGGTCTTTACATTTTTCAGGCGATTTCATCATACCTGTCTTTATCAGGACCTGAGCCAGTACAGATGGAATACCGCCTCCACCTGTCTCACCAACGGCAGAGTCCAGACAGTGAGGGGAGAGTCTAGGTGAGTAACATGCTGTCATTCACTTTGAAAAGTAAGACTTGTATATACCACTGCCTATATTGGATATGTATTTTACAGTATATCCATATTTGTACTACTGAATTTGTTGGTTATATAGTGTGTCCATTGAATTCATACCACACCTAATTGTTTTCACTTGTATTTATTTCATAATATTCATACTGTATTTATTTTTACATATTCATATCTATCCTCACAATTTATTATACTCGCACAACAGACCTAGCATGTTTGAATATAATTGTCCTATCACATGTTCCTTCTACATGTCCTCTTCCAGTGTCTTTGTGTTGCCTCACCACTGTTTGTTTTTTTGTTTTTATTTTTATTTATTTTTTTATATCTAGGAATTCTTCACATGTACATTTGTTTAGATTTATTCATTAAGTCTTATTACAGTATATGCTAAATGAGTTTTAAGTGGATGATTAATACATCTTTTGTGTTCTGAAGTCCTTAGACTGCTTCAAACATTTCATAGTCAAGAGGAGCTGCAGGACATGTCCTTATTTTTCCTTTTTGTGTTTTCATAGGGATGGCAGAATCTGCCTCGGGCCAGAACCATACCTGCAAGAAACTGTAAGTCATGCACATTACTCCACCGTGTGTGTGTATAAAGTGACCTTAACAAATAATTCCAATGTTTGTAGTTGTAAATCAACATTTGTTAACCTGTAAAAATAAATCTGCATGACAAATTCAAGTTTCTAGCATGTGTAGAAGAGATTTGTATTTGTTAAAGTCCACACAGATCATAGTCTAATGTTTAAGATGAGTTAAAATGATATTGTTTTTGTTACAGTTAAGTTGTCATCATATCAAATGCATCAGAAAACAATGTAGATGTGATGATTAATATATTTGGCTTGAATAAAATGAAAATATTTGTTTGGAAACTTGCTGTGTCTGGTTGATTTATTGTGATGGAGTAATGAGGAACTACTAGCAGATGTGTTTGAAAAGAAAACTGTTGTTGACTAGCTATATGTACCTAGGCTCAAATGGGGTCAAAATGATTTTGGGCTTGTAAAGTGATGTTCACAAATAAGCTGCTGTTCCTGTTAGCATTAGCTTTTTATTTTTAAATCTTTATTGGTGAAAAAGTGACAGAATAGAGGGGGTGGGGAGCAGCTTGCTAGCATTAGCAGTAGCATTTATTTTTTTTGGTTATTGGTGAAAAAAAACATGGACAAACAGAACAGAGGGGGTGGGGTCGCTTGCTAGCATTAGCAGCTAGCATTAGCAATTTTTGTTCTACTTTATTGGTGGAAAAAAAACAGGGACAAATAACAGAGGGGTGGGGCAAGCTTGCTAACATTTGCAGTAGCACTGATCATCAGGATTAGCATCTTTTCTACAATAATGAATGATTACAGTTGTAATGCTAACAATGACATACAATAAACGATGATAATGGCAGCAATGTGCGTGTACACCCCCCCTTCCACCCCCCATTTTCATTAGCTCTAGCATTACCAGGTGGCTTGTTCTTGTTGGCATTTTTCATTGATAAATGAATTTATAAAATAAAAATTTCATAAGACTGCAAAATGATAAGTGGGGGTGCTAGTTGCTATCATTAACATTAGCTTTTTTTTTTTTTTTTTTTTTTTTTTTTTTTTTTTTTTTTAATTGGTGAAAAAAACAGGGACAAACACAAGGTGACGCCACATCTTTGAGGTGGATCCCCAGAGGTGCCTGTTGTCTCATTGAGGCATAGCGGTCCTCGCTGGAGGGGAAGCACAGGATGCTTGGCCTCACTGTCACAGTATATTGTGTATTATCATTTCCTGCAAACATAAAATTCATTTTTGATCCAAAACCTTTTTCCTCAAGCCAGTGCCAAGTACTTCCAAGCTCCTGGCAACACCTGCCAGACAGAGCAGGATGAATAGCGAGTTGTCTTCCCTCCCAGATACCAGGAGACAGTTCAAGGCAGCGACGGGGAACAACACCTCCTGTCCTGGGAAGGAGAGTCTCCAGAGGTGAGATTCACTTCAGATATCGCTGTTTCTGCTAATTAATATCAGATCTATATTAACACACACTGCTCTCTGATTATCTTTCAGCTGTCTACTTGGACTGAATTCGGGCCCTGCAAACTGGGCCAGTGTTAGCCGCCTGGTGGAGGCACGTGGTCCACAGCGACCGTGAGGACTTGGTGGTCGTTCATTCTCGAGGATTATGTGGCCATCAGAGAGGCGGTGCTGGCCGGCCCGAGGTTGATGGCTCAGACCAATGTCCAGCTCTTTGAATTACATTGAGGACTCAGTGGTAAGAGTTTGTCATAAAGCTGTGTTGGTGTGTTGCAATTTGTTCTATGGTTTATCTTTTAAAGAAAGCTGAAAATCCTAAAACAGTCTGTGTGTTCCAGGTGCTGGCCAGACTCTTCCTTCAGCAAAGGGTCTATCATTGGTACAGGTGGGACAAGGACAGCCCTTTAACTTCATTGTCCCATGTGAGTGTTTGTCCGCTATAAGGAGCAGATGGTGGCGATGGAGACGCCCTGACGTCACACACATCATCATTAATCTCACACACACACACACACATGCACAGAAAACAAAATGTAAAAGCTAAACATGATGTTGGGTGCAACAATAACTTCTATAGAACAAAATCTAGAAAAAAAAATTTAATTGGAATTACTTCACATTTAGAAGAATTTAATTATGGAATTACTTGGCAGTATCTTATATTATCTATATTTAAAATGTAATTCCATAATCAAAGCCCTCATTATATGCAAAGTTTATCTGAAGCTGATATGAGGCCTCAGCAGTTGGATTTAGACAAATCAGGTGTGAATCTTCCAAAATTTCTGTGCTTTTAGTTCGACATTCCCTCCTTGTGTTTCCCTGTTGAGCTGCATTAGAAGGATAGTGACAAAAAGAGGGAATTTTATACCACAAAAGGTTGTAACTTTGGACAACATCCACTTAACTTGTCAGCTAAAGTCACTCATTAGCTCTGAATACATTTTTGTCCCCCATCACCTACAAAGTGCAGTGGAAATGGATCTTTTAATAGCCAGTGAGATCAAGTGGTGTTATTGGAGTAAGTTAATTTTATGTAGAGTTAGTGATTGCTTCCTAAAAGTTACTGAATTAAACCACACACAGCTCACAAACTGTTTATCCCTTTTCTCTCTCACACACACACTTTCACTGACCCTTCTTAGCACTTAGCAGCAGATGTGTTTAGACGCTAATGATTATAAACTTGTCATCGCCAATGATTGACCATCTGTACGTGTGTGTGTGTGTGTGTGTGTGTGTGTGTGTGTGTGTGTGTGTGTATGCATGAGCATGGACTCTGGTCCACATGAGCATCTGCTGTACACCACTGCTCAGCCATACCACACACTCCATTATCCCCTAGCACAGTGTGTGTGTCAGCTCTGCAGGTGCCACATTAAGGTGATGTGTTTAATCATCAATTCAAGCAAGGGACTGCCCTCTTCACACTTACATGTGACACTCTGTCTCCAGCTTTCAGTGAGGTCAGCGCGTGGTTCAGCTGAGAAGGGACTTTTAGCGAGAGCTGGAGTGTGTGTTAAACTGTGTGTGTGTTAGTGAGACCAGTTTTTCTTCCTTAGTTCTTAGGGAGTCTTTAGGGAGTGTAATGTGTTCTTCTTGGTGCTTGTGGTGTTTGCAGAGTAGGTCTACAGAGTCAGGTTGTGAGAGTGTAAATCAGTAGTCTGATGAGACTCTTATCGCACAGGTGTAAGGGTTAGATTCAGCAGGTGTGTGTATGTGTGTGGCTGTAAGAAAGGAGGATATACCAGAGGCAAACGTGTGTGTTTTGCTGCTATTTTTAAGTGTGTTTGTATTTTTGTGAACACTGAGGATGTCTAATTCTACCATCAACTTCTACGCCCTATCACAGTCCTTCAGCGTCTCTGACATCATTGTAATAGCAACCTACTTTCTTCTCAACCTCGCTGTCGGCATCTGGGTAAGAGACAGAGCTGAATATATATATGTGTGTTTGTGTGTGTGTGTTTCTCTCTACAGTTTATGTGGCGTGTGTGCCTTTTTTCTCTATCAGTCATCATGCAGGGTGAGCAGGAATACTCTGAGCGGATATTTTTTGGCTGGACGGGACATGGCCTGGTGGCCGGTGAGTGTGTTTTAATCTCATCCTCTGTTCTGTAACATCTGTAACACTCCTGGTCTTGTTTTAGTAGATGAAGCAAAATGTCTGGATTATAAGATCTTATCTACTGTCTGAGTCTTTTTTAGATTTGAGTTTTCACATCTTAGATGGCAAAACTGATTCATAAAGGGTTTATTAGATTTAATTAGTGGATTTATTAACAGTTAATAAATAATTTACCAGCTACAAGAAATTAATAAATGCAACGATTTAGTTGCCACGTTTTGGAAAACTGCTTGTCTTTCAAGCTTCCTTTTTAATTCATTAGGGAGACGCCTTCAAATGACAGTTTGAGCACTTATCTGCAGGTATTCTCGACCAAAATCCATTTATAAACTGCTTATTACGTTTACAACTGCCAACATATCATGGTATGACCTTTTATTATCTTATACAGAGAGTTTGACTGGCTGCTAATGTGTGTGCAAAAATTTAACTGGTACAAAGGTAGAGAGAACAACAAAGTAATGAAATGTTGATGATGTGTAAAATAAAAATGTACCCACACAAAATATAAAGTCAAAGTTTTGACAAACAAATGTCATAAAGGTGACAAAAGGTTGAGAAGTTTCAATTCTTGGGCTGTTTTGCCTTGTGCAGAACGGAAGATTTTTCTGATAAACTGACAAAAGTACCTTGTTGTGAATATCGGGAAGGAGATGAATGTAGATTAGTGATACTGATATTGGGCATGATAACAGACAGACTGCTGCTGGGCTACAATTGTCAGACAAATATGAATCCTATACTTGGAATGCAATCTGTAGTCCACCACAATTCAGATGGAAATGTTGTTACTTTTTACTCCATTCATCTAATGACTGGTTGCTTTTAAATTGAGATTGTACAATAAACAACATGATAAACCTCTTTTGACTTGAGACCCCTGTTTCTCATCGGGCTCCTCATTTGATTCAGATGACTGAGTTGTCAGCACTTCCATTAAAGTATGTTTGAGTCCCAAAGAGATAAAAGTATCCAATAATTCACAAAAAAACAAAGATTAGAGAAACAAATTTTGTCTAGCAGTAAATTGCTTTCTCTTCTTTCTTCTCCCATTAATCATCTCATGACACCTCAGATTTATGCTGTGACTCTCTCTCTGAAGTTAGTTCAAACTGACTTCACCTCAACCAGCTCCAGCAGTCAAATACTTCCTGTGCACCGATGCATCAGCATCATCAATAATGTAGTATATACTAGACCTACATTTATCTGCAGATTTTGATACTTGAAGAACATTTTAGTTCTACTACTGTAACAGTATTTTTACGTTGTGGTATTGCCACTTGAGTAACAGATGTGGACACTTCTTCCATCACTGCTGTGTACAGATCGGAGCGTCTCTGTTTGCCAGTTCAGAGGGCTCAGGTCTGTTTATTGGTCTGGCTGGGACTGGAGCTGCAGGAGGCATCGCTGTCACTGGTTTTGAATGGAACGTGAGTTAAAAACACACATGCACACGACATGCTGTTCTAGTTTATCTATTAATCGTACGTAAACACATTAGAGTCTGGAATGAAGCAGATCTAGCCTGCTAATCCATTTACAAGTTGTGTCTTTTGTGGTGTGCTGACGAAACAAATACAAACTATTTGGGCAAGAAAACATTAACACACCTTCAATGACTATTTCCTTTTATAACTGAAAAGATAAATAAATGACATAAGCAGAGCAATAGTTATGTTATCTCTTAAAACATGGCTGTCCAGACCAAAGAGATGAAACTACTTTTGCAGTGTGTTTGTGTTTGAACATCTGTCAACAGATGTAACAGACAACCAGCAGCAGGGGGCAGCAGCAGAACCTTTTAAATGCCATCCAGCTGTATTAGGTGCTGAACATGAGGCTTGAGTCCATCCACAGTACTAGTACAAAGACTTGCAGAGCACTTTAAGAGTTAAATGTTTTTCCTCAGTTTGACCAGAGAGATTTTTCCTCCTGCGGTGACTGACTGTGGCAATCAAGTCATACTTCTCTGTCCTCTCTCTGTCTCTTCTCCTCTCTCAGGCCACCTATGTGTTGCTTGCTCTGGCCTGGTTATTTGTACCTGTCTACATCTCCTCAGGGGTTCGTTTGCATACACACACAAACAAACATGAATAGGTGCATATCTGCTTGTTAAGGCTGGTTCAGCAGGTACATTTAGGTGCCAAGAGACATTCTCTTTACAATCATTCCCCGCCTTGAAAATTCCCCAACAGGGTGTTACACCACAGTGGCATCCAAAAAAAAAACAGACACACACACACAGACACACACACACACACACAAACACACAGACACACACATGCACACACACACACATATAACTGTCCTCTAACAACAAAGAACATAAATTACTTTTTCTCTAAGTTGGTTTATATTTACATTCAGAACAAGGTGATGTGTGAACACATCAGACTTATCCACCCACTGTTACCATCTGCTAATTGGTCAGTCATACTGAGCACCTAAGCTTCCTGAGCTGTGGTGTGCTTAAGATGTTGAAATGTGTGTGTTCAGATTGTGACAATGCCGGAGTATCTGGGTCGTCGTTTCGGGGGGGAGAGGATCAGAACCTACTTGGCTGTCCTCTCACTGCTGCTGTCCGTCTTCACAAAGATATCAGTACGACAGTGTCTCTCTCTCACACACACACACACACACACACACACACACACACACACACACACACACACACACACAGACACACACAAAGAAAACAGGATAATATTTAATTCGGCTGCATTTGCTTTCCACCATTGAGCAACACCACCTGCACTGAGATTTAATCTTTGCTGATAAATGTGTTGTGTTTCCATCACCAGACCGACCTGTACTCTGGAGCCTTGTTTGTTCAGGTGTGTCTGGGATGGAACCTCTACCTGTCCACTGTCCTCATGCTGGTGGTCACTGCACTCTACACTATTGCAGGTACACGAGCACCGTTGAAATTATATTTGGATGACAGGTTTGATCATGACAACTTTTAAAGTACAGATTATTTTGTTTGCATAACTTACATTTTGTAGGTAAATTATCAAGCAAATAATACTTTAAATAAAGCAAACAAATCTATTGTTTGTGTGCAATAAACTATTATTTGCATTAGTATTATACACACACATGCTCTATAACATCATTCACTCAGTTTTACTCATTCATTCTTTATCAAATTCACAGTTCTGTGTGCTCTCAAACCCTCGGACTCTTGCTCACAGTGTCTTGCTCTTTTTACATCTTCATGCGCTCTCACATTTACCTGCTTCTTCAACCTCACAGTTTTTTCTCCAATCGTAGGTTGCTAGGGAAATAGTTGCATTAATAATATCACACATACTGTACACAGCTACATCTGTTGTGCTTGCTTTTGTGTAATTTGAGATTCATAATAAATAGCAGTGTTGTTGTGGATTGATGCTAAAAACCCATGTTCCCTTCTCTTCAGGTGGTCTTGCTGCTGTCATCTACACCGACACTCTTCAGACATTTATCATGATTGTAGGAGCAATCATCTTAACAATTACTGGTAGGTGCAATTTCCATCATTTAAATGGAAAAATGTAAACTAACTGCATAAACCATTGCAGATGTACTCATAAAGCAGCAATTATTATAAGGAATGTATGGTTGGAGTTGTGTGTTCCTGATCCACAGCCTTTAACAAGATTGGTGGCTATAGTAACCTGGAGCGAGTGTACAGCATGGCAGTGCCCAGTAAGATCATTCCAAACAGCACCTGCCACCTGCCACGTCAGGACGCCATGCACCTGTTCAGAGATGCCGTCACTGGAGACCTGCCCTGGCCTGGCATGACACTGGGGCTCACCATACTGGCTACCTGGTACTGGTGCACCGACCAGGTACATCTTCGGTATACACATACAGTACATACACATCCATATACAACCAATGACCACTATGGGCTTGCCCCAGAAGCTCTCACTGGATTGAAGTGAATTGGAAAAACGCCTCAGTTCTTTCTCAAAACACATACAAAAATGTAATAATATAAGATATATGTTTTCACAAGTTATTGTCTCTAAGGTTGTTTTTTGTTATATGTTCTGGAGGAAACTGTTGATTAAAACGATATAAAGGGTATTTTAATTTGTGTGTTTTCTGTAGTCTTGGTAGTTTTTTCCCCAAGTTTTTAAAATAGGAATAATTTTGGAAGAAATTTTAATGTTTTGCCCGAATAGATTTACTTAAGTAGTGTAAGGATAACATTAGTGGTCTGTTTATCAGGCATATTTGGAAATTAAATGGAGAGTGAGTACATCAAAATTTTTTGTTAACTGCTCAAAACTGTGTTCATGCTCAACTACTGTAAATATGGTCACGGTGAGCCAGAAATTTAGGGAATAATATCAGTCTGTGTCTTTGTTCTATTCTCCAACTCAGTATCGTTTAAAAAAAAAAAAAAAAAAAAATGGATACACAGTTTCTAAGGTCTAAGCATCAATCAATCTAATTGTGAAATTTGTCAGGTTTTGTTCATACTACTTGCCCTACCAGACTCCATTCTACTAATTTGGGTGCATCCACAAATAAGCGTAAAAAGAAAAAGGTCAGACTCCACCCTGTTTCCCAGATTATGACTTTGTGCCTAACCCAAACCCCAGGCTTCCAAAATCCCTTTAGAAAGCTAAAAGCTACAATTAGATCTTTCTATGTCTATGAAGCAAAGGCAGACATACTTAAAAATGCCTCACACACATACATACACAATCATTTAACTGTTCTGCATTATTTCCAGATCACTTGTCTGGGTCCAGATCTGTAGGTTTGAGTTATGGGCTTTCACTTTCACACCTGAAATATAGAGATGCTGATTTACCTGAACTGGTTGAGGCAACAACAGAGCCACAATCTGTATTTTTATTTACAACATTCACTTTTGGTCCCACATCAATATTTAACATGGCATACACCTGGTCTGTACAGCCACATGGATAATTGACAACATCTGTCACATATGTAAAAGCAATCAACACAGTAGCTTTACCCTCACACCATCAGTAACCAATCACAGTGGTATCAACTCTAGAGTCTGACTAGTATATCAGTCGGCAAACATAATCAGCTGATCTTACATGTCGGATACATCACACTTGTGTATCTTGAATATGGAAAACATTACAGTACGAAATTCTGAAAAAGAAAAGAAGCTGAGGTAATTTACAAATATTTGTTCAAAGGTTTCTATACAAAACTGAGGTGCCTTATTTGGCAGAGAAAAATATCACAGCTGACCTAATCTATTATGATTTCTATCATCTACAAAATACCTTGTCTGTAGTAGAAATCTTAGCGCTTTTATAACTAAATTTGACAGATCCAGACTAAAAAAAAGTGTAAGTTTATGCATTTGTTTGTAAACATAAATATCAGATGAGATATTTTCAGAGTTAATTTCCTCCGAGATATCAGTATCTTCTAAAATTCATTATCAGCCCCACAAAACTAAAACCATCCAGTCAGATGCCTTTAACCAGGAAGCATTTGATTTGAAGGAGATGAGATTCATTTACAGACAATACCTCTTAAAGCACATCATCACATCAAATTGCCAACCCTTGTTGACATGGTCAAAAAAATCTTGTACGTTGAGCCTTTGAGATTTCAAAGCAGGAAATAACAAGCATCACCAGTTTCTTAGCAGGAAGTCTATATCAACAAACATCCTTGTATACATGTGCCAGTTCCAAGTTCTACCTAGTAGCCTTGTTATTTTGAAACGCTTTCTTCTGCGTCATGCCTCCTCGTGCCCTCAAGTGTCTAAAATTGTTCACTTTTGAGAAAGAAACTCCTAGTAACCCTGATGAGTTGTCTGGTGGGTGTGGCAAGGCATGGTCCATCTTCCTGTATCCCGGGCTGTGGCGTCGTGGTGACCGGCTGGACCGTGTATCTGTGCGCAGCTGGGCTGAATCAGGCTGCAGCATTTGGCCCTGCCAGTAACGGTGTCCTCCTATCACAGGGCCAGCTGCTCGGGTGGGGCGGTGGTAACTTCCCGGTTTGGCAATGACTACTTTAGGTCCTCGCATTCTCGTGTCACGACCTGGAGATCTTGAGGTCTGGAACAACTACAGAAAAAGAGAAAGCAGAGAGACATGAGTCCAGAAAGTCCAGAAGAGTTACACATGGTCTCTATTTGTGAAGCTATGGAGAACTGAGATCCTCCAGTACTAAATTCACACATGGAGTTCCTCAGGGATCAATTCTGGGTCCTTTTCTATTCTCTATCTATTTGCCATGCTTGGTTCAAATATTTTTTTTTTTTTACTTTTTTTTTTTTTAAAGCAAAGGTATTTATGGCATTTTATGCGTTCATTAAAGAGTTGACATATAAAACAAAATGGGGGCACAGTGAGATGGGGAATGACATGCAATGAAGGTCCTGGCCAGATTCAAACTGGGAAATTCCAGTTCATCAGCACTTCAAGCATCTAGGCCTTTTATTCAAATGATGCCATGCATGTGAGCACTCTACTGGTCAGACTCACAGTTAAAATTTGGTTATCACAGAACTTCTTTCAGTCAAACTCAAATAAGAGATTATCATAGATTCAGACTCTGCAGTCATTTTCCCTCTTAAAATATTTATCCTGAATGCAGAAATCTGTGTCACATTTGACAATAGTTTGACATAACATGAATGAAAAGTAATGTCTATGGGAATCGGTGCTACCATTACAGGCTTCAACTTTTCGAATACAATCTAGTTACTATAGCTTGCTAGATTTCACTTCACAGCATGATGGTTCTTCCCAAATGTTGAATGTTGTAAACGAGTACACAGCTTAGCGTTGGTTTTATACCCTGAAATACAAGACCATTACTATGTGGACTTTTGTCCTGCATTTGCTTTTATACATTTATCTGTTAAACTGCACTTATTTCCTCTTTAATCTTTATATTTTATCACACTGTGCATTTCTCGGTCTTATGTCTTTTGAAAAGTGCTATATAAATAAAGTTAATATTATTACTATGTTTTTCTGTATGTAAAGGTTATTGTACAACGGTCCCTGTCTGCTAAGAACATGAGTCATGTGAAAGGAGCATCGATCCTCGCTGCCTATCTGAAGATTCTGCCCTTCATCTTCATCATCCTCCCTGGCATGATCAGCCGAGCTCTCTATCCAGGTGCATACACAAACATGAGGGCAAACGATCACACACCTTTTAATTAGGAAAAGGGCATGACATGTTTAACTGTAAACAAGTACCAGCTTGCTTTGACACCACAGATGATACACACCCTTTTCAGGTGAATTCGTAAAAAGTTGGGAGGAATTATCTGCATCCTACCTGTAAATGGAGAATCACTGAGCTGTGTCCTCTACATGCTCATCAGGCTCCCAGGAATAATGTTTGTCATGAGTCATGACAAACATTATTCCTGGGAGCCTCTGCACTTGTTTTCGCCAGTGATTGCTCATTAAACATTAAAACAGGATTTAAAAGATTTAGACAAGCATTGTGTCTTCATCTACTTCAACATCAGTGTTACATAAAACTGCACCTTACAATTATTTTCATAAATGATTAGTCTTATTATTATTATTTCAGTTAATCTATTAATTATTTAGTTAATAAAATGTGGGAAAATAGTGAAAAATACCTATCCCAATTTCCTGCCACCTTCAGTGATCTCTCCATAGTGCTTATTTTGTCTGACCATCACTCTAAAACTCAAAGATTCAATGAACAATGTTATAAAACAGAAATAAGCACCAAATTCTTAAAAAAAACGAAAGGTGGAACTGGGTATGATTTGGCATTTTTGCTTGAAAAATATCTTAAACTATGAAGCAGTGTAGTAGTGTACTTTTTCTGTTGGTCAATTAACCAACTAATTGTTTCGGGTTAACAATCATTTTTCACATTTAATCTGTTATTTAAATTTACTGTTAAACTGTTTAATTGTTTAGTCTGTAAAATATTAGAAAACATGACTTGGATTGTTGTAAAACAGAAAATGCAGCAAATCCTCACATTTGAGAAGCTGGAACCAGCAAATATAAAGATTCATTGTTTGCCATTATTTTTCTATGACATATTGTTTCAACTATAGAGGAAAAGTTATATTGAAATGAATTACCTCACCTGTCCTATGTGCCTGTGTGGTGAGGGGTGACCTTGTCTGCGGAGCTGCTGTGATTGGCGGATGAGGTCCTTGCTGTCCTCTGGCTGGCTTGGCTCTCGCAGGTCCAGCATGCTCTGGGAGAGGCGGGCCATCATGTTGACTCCATCTCCCTGGCGATGCCCGTGACCTGAACCAGTCGTCACTCCATTTGTCAACAGGTCACTTGGCTCCTGCTGGGAATCATAAAACTCCTCCTCTGACGCCGTGGAAGCGCTTGAAGGATCGTCATTGGCTGCTCGGTCACACATGACCTTGGTGCTGTCTTGGCTGCCGTCTTCGTTGCTGCATGAGTCCCTGCAATCATTCTTTGATGTTATGCGGCCACGACCCTCTCCGGTTCTCTTTTTGCTAGAAGAGCCATCTAGACTTTCCAGTTGGTCCATTTTTACCAGAGTCACCAGTGGTTGGTTAAGCTGCTCTGAGGGAGCAGAGTCAATGACTAAATGCAGTGTGCGGCGTTTGGGAACAGGAGGTGCTGCAGTTTGTGCCTCTGGAGTTTCTTTAGCACTGTCTTTTGGCTGTGAATCAGCAGTTACTTTGGTTGTGTGCGCATTTTTGTGTGTGTCTTGTGCTGGAGGTGTCTTGGGCTGCTGAGGGGCCTCTTTGGAATCTGTTGCATCAGTTTGGCCTTTATTCAGAGTAGTGTGTGTTTTCTCTTTATCCTGTTTTTTGGTTGGACTCACAGGAGTACAGACTTCTGTACTTGTATTCCCAGAGGGATTTTTGGCTTTTCCTGCAGCGTTGGCATCCTGACCTGATGCAGGTCCCCCAGTCTGTGCTGCTAGTGCCAGTGGTGAGCTGAAACGTATAGCCTGGCTGACCTCAAACCTCTCCGACCTCTGTAGGTGAACCCGATTGGCCCGCTTTTCATCCCTGATGTTGATAAAGCCAATCACATCGCTGGGTGGGTCTGGCTCTGGCCAGGTGGGCAGGTATGGAATCAGGTACGCTTTCTCCAGATGGGCTAATCCTGGGTGTATGGGTGGCTCTTCGATAACGCCCTTAAGACGCCCTTTCATCATTTTTAGCCCAGTGGGATTCTGAGAGTTTGAGTTCTTGTTGCTGGAGTTCTGGTCAGAGGAGGCTGGACTTGTGTGGGTTCCTGTGGCAACCAGGGCGTATTTGGGATTGATGAGCTTCCTAGCAACAGCGGCTGACACAGGAGCAGGAGCCGTGTGAGGGATCAGGTCAGGGATTGGTTCGTCTACCAATGGAACCTTGCTGAGAGACACACCTCTGGACGAGAGGTAAAGGTCACGAAACTGTAGGTCAAACGTCTCCACTGCCTGTCCTGTGATCACAGTGATGAGGTTACGGTCCAAACGAGAGGAAGACCAGGTGAAGCTGGAAGAGTAGAGACATGGAAACATAAATTCACAGCAGTGATTCCCCCATTAATGTGCTTGTCTAAAGGGTGCTCACATTTGGAACATTCTGTCTACTAACCAGTTCCTGTTTGTCTATTCTAAATACTTTCTTTCTTGTCATGACTCATAATGAGAAAACCCAAAAACCTAGTGTAATCATGACACCAGACATTTGTAGAATAAAGGATACATTGTTTAATAGATGACAATAACAGTAAACTGTAAAGTCTGTGTGTTGAAGTGAAGGTTTATAATCAGTCTAATTTTCAGAAAGTAGCGATGGAAGGAAAATTTCTGCAAGCAATAGATCTGCTACACTGGTGCAATTGGCGTACAATGCTGTCAGCTTGAATTAATTTTTTAACCACTTGGGAGCTGAGCAAAAAGCTCTAAACTCAACAATGACATATCATCTTATTAAGTTATTATGGTGAACAAATTAGCTAACAGTTGCATATTTACAACCAATCACGTGTAAGCTCTGTTTTGGTCTCCACCAAATACCTGAGGGACATATCTGGCTCTTTCACAGCTAAATGCTCCACTATGTTCACCAGCCAGTCGCAAACTTTGCCAGTTGTTTGGTGCTGGGTTCATAGTGCACAGTTGGTTTATCTGAAACAGTAAAGCTGCATCCAGAAAACCAAAACAGTGAGCTGAAAGACACCAAAACGCTCTGAACAGTGAAAGTGAACTGGGTAATGAGTGATTATTTTCTGTGGCTTCTTCTCTTTAAGTGACCCCCATCACAATAGTCATATGATCAGTTGCCAATTAGTGCACTCAAACAATATGCAAACATACCCAACATGTTGTATAGGACACTGCTCACCTGTATGAACCAGAGATGGCTCTGTCTCCATCGACCAGGAGAAACTTCTGGCTCAGCGAACCACGCACCTTCTGTGCCGACCGTGTGAAGAACTCCACACCTCCACAGCAGCGCACGCGCACATTCTACCCACATACACATACATACAGAGTTAATGCTATGTAAACAAAGGCACTTGGGGATTTAGTAGTTACAGGAGGAGGGATTTTAGTGAACAAAAGGTAAATAAAGGCAACATGAGCACGGAGAGACAGAAAAGAATGTGTTTTCTCATTGCTCAAGAACAGCTCTCTAATACCACCATAACTTCTTGTTGGCTGACTCTACAGGTTAGAGCTTGGACAATCTATGTATGTGCATGCTTGTATGACACACCCTGCGGTGTTTGTCTTCAGCCCTGTGATAAGGGTGTGGTTCCAAGCCGAGCGTTACCTCGTAAGTAAATGTTCTGTGCGAGATCTCACAGCAGACACTAACCATTGGATGTCGTAAAATGCTCATAATGAGACCGGAGACGACAGATAAGAAATAAGTTGAAAGAAGGGGAATATCTGTTGGTTAAAGCAATGAGGAAGGAAGAAAGAGAAATGAAAGAGAAACATGTTACCAAAAGCAAACTGAGCGTGTACATGGTTTATTTAATTGCCTGCAGCATAGGCAGGAATGTGCTTAGTGTCTTTCTGGTTTCCAGACAATTTTTTTTAGAAAATCCCCTGAGAAACAGTAAGTGTTTTCTGTTACTGCCTAGACCAGTTCAGCTCAGATATTGAGCCTATGGCATACAACTTGCTTTTGCACGAACCTTACCAAGGCCTGCGGCAAAAACCTATTAACACCTTGGTCAATCATGTGCCCTCCTTTCAAATAATTCCCGTATAAATAACCTTTTCCTACTATTGTATACTTGTAAAGGATTAGCCAACTAGCTCATCTCCAAATCTAGCTCATCCCCCAGTTTATCAAAACATCATCTGGATGTGTGCATCTGTATACATACCTTTAGGTGTCCACGGTGCATATCGGCTCTGCCACACATGGAAAGAAAGCAGGGGACTGCAGCCATGTCAATAATTATATATACAGGAACTCTGCGTTTGAATGCCGCATCCAGCAGGTCTCGAAAGATATCCACGTCCGTAAACACATCCATCACCACAGCTATTACCTACACACATACACACACAAAAAAACACAGACAGGAAACCACAAAGGGTGTTAGTGTTTCCTGGTCTGTGAGGGTGGGTTTGATTTAAGCTGCTCTTATCAACAATATTAAACTCATTAAACCCTCAAAGGAAGCCAGGCACTTGTAAGATCTGCATTTGAACAATAAATGAAATCCTTAAAGACAGAGATTGTTCTTGCTGCCCTCAAACTAGATGTGCCATAAAAAGACTGCTAGAAACAAAGAGTCTTTTGCAGGGTGGTGATAAAGTGAGAAGTGACTGGATGGTGTGTTCAACAACCCAGCAGTACTGGTGACAGCAGGGTACTCTTCACACAGAGCTGCCTATTCACTCTTCAACTGACCCAGTTTTGAGTTAAAACTGCAGAAATAGAGGTTAGTCCCAAACATGGACAACTTAGTTCACAAACTGAACAAGAAATCAGATCTGAAAAAACTAGTTACTGAACTTTTACATTAGAATAGTTTAATACAGATTGCAAATCGACTTTATTATGATTGCCCTCTTGTCTACTTGCACCCAGTGAGACACGGTCTTGCCAATCACAGAAAAAGAAAACTAGAAAAGGGTAAAAGAACTAGAAGGCTTTGAAGATAAGCTGTAATGCGTAACATTAAATACTCTTTAAAATGCGGGAAAAAACTATACATACAAACCCTGCATAGGGCAGAGTTTGTTTGTAGTTGAGTTCAGTTGAACATTAGCCTTGGAAAAAATGTTGTTTTTGAATATGGATGTGTTGGGTCTGTACTGCAGGTCTCATTAATTGAGGTCTTACTGTTTGTTGCTCTGACCCAGAGCTGAACTAATATATGTTCATGTGCCAGCATTCATGTATGTGAGAGGTAAAGGTTAGAGTTTTGGCATGTAGCATATTCAGTGACGTCAGAGAATTTTTTTCCACTAGCGTGTCAAGATCAGACTTGCTTCATTATAAAAACTTTGTTGAGTGCATGTGTGAGTTGGCACATGTGAGAGAAAAGAAAGGGAAGTAGGTGTGTGAGGAAATACAAAGGGAAATGATCAGATGTAAATGGACAAAAACAAAGTCAAACTCTGACCGAGATAATGGATAAAATTCAATCTAAAAAAGCCAATGTCAGATTATTGATATATGATTTAGCTAAGTATCGCTGTCCGTGTTGTGACAGCAGAAAACTGAAGAGGAAAATCTCTGATCAAAAAATTCATTCTTAATTTGTCAGTGATTTAACATAAAATAATGTAAACAATGATGGTAAACTAGAAGGTTAACAAAAATCACCAAATAACATAATGCAATTTGACACACTTAGGGCAGCAACTAACAATTATTTTTATGCAAATTATTTTCTCGGTTCATAGATCACTATTTTTTTTCTTCTACAATGTCTCAGACCTGACAGTCACATCTTCAGATGCATTGTTTTATACAAAACACTTAAAAATTCATTTTTATCATGTATGACAGAGAAAACAAAAACCTAATACTGGAAAACCTGGAATCAGAGAAAGTATGGGATGTTTGACTGAAAAGATTACAAAAACCAACAGACAATATTTTTCTATTAATTGACTAATTGATTAATCAACTGATTAATTCAAGTAGCTTAAAATGGAAAGTACTTCTAATTTGTACTTGAGTAAGTGCACCATTTCCACCACTGGTTTCTGTTTTTCTTTATCTCTGGGTTGTTTGTGTTATTTTCTGTTTGATTTGCTGGAGATTGCCTGAACTTTCTCATACACCACCAATTGGGTTACCACCATCATCATCATCATCACCACCACCATCACCACCATGACCCTCATCCTCATCCTCTTCTCCCACCTTCTGCGCTGAAGCAATGCTCTTCCGCACCACCTCCTTGATGTGCGTGTGCCCCTCAGTTGGAGGCTGGGTGTACACGGTCACCCGCGTCACCCCTCGGTAAGAAATGCAGTCGGGCCACCCCAGGTCCAGCTCAGCCACTGAGGCCTCAGATCTGTCTGGCCAGTACTGGAGCGACACCTCGCCGTCTCCACCTTCTTCCGCAGATCCTGGGGTGATGTTCCCCGGGCCTGGCGTCTCTGATTTCTGGTGATGCTCGTGCCCGGGCCGGTAGGCCTCCGCTGTGTGTGCAATCCGCTCCAGCTCCGGTTCTGAGAGGAACTCCCGGACGCCATTCTTGCGGGTGTAGTCCGTGAAGGCGTCGCGGCCCTTGGTGACGAGAGCCTCGAGCGCAAGCCGTTGGTCCTCGCTGTAGAAAAACTCCGGTTTGCTCTCGCTCACGCGCAAGTTGACGTGGTGATCGTCCAGACACTGGATCTGAGACAGCGCCATGGCCTCAGTTTATCCACCGGTCACTAAACAGTTAAGTACTGAAACCACTCTGACCCAGTTTCGACTCGTCGGTCCGAAGGGTCAAACGTCAAAAGAGTGCGATCTGTCATTACGGTCCATAACGTGTCCGCGTGACCTGGGCCCGTGAAGTGAGATCCTCCGGTGGAAAACGATTTTCATCTGATGGAAATGAACCGCTAGAAGAGTGGCTCAGAAAGAGGCTCCACCTCAGCCCAGATATCAGGTTACTCAAACACTCAGGTGTTGTTAGAACAAAGCTCGCCCCCGCCCAGCACCACGCCTTTTCACCTGACAGGGGCCGGGTAACTGCAGAGGCGACCCGGTTCAGCTGCTCTAGCCGCGGGGCCCGGCAGACATGGAGGCAGCAGGCAGCTGTCTGGGTGGATGAGTGTGTCTGTGTGTCTGCCAGTGAGTCAAGCCAAAGCGGAACATGTACTTGAGATAGAGAATTACGATCATTAATCCTGCTTTGAAAGTGTTGAAACAGAGTGTGACTCAGTTTAACTGTTGCGCTGACGAGACACTTTTCCTCTTTGTTTGTTGGAGTCTGACAGAAGCGGCTCACAGCTGCTCGAAAACGGCAACTGTTGAGTTCAGCGTGAGACAAAAAAGTCGTAAATTTCACTAACGTGGCACATGCGAGTCCAAACTTTCACGGGGTTCCGAGTTCACCGCGGTTTAACTTTTCTCGTTTTCCTTGAAAACGTCCCTCCAGGCTTAAGGTCCAGTAGAGCAGTGTGCTGGAGCTGCCGGTCAGTGTCTCACCCTGGAATTCGGCAACGGAAGCTCAGCTACCGGGGGCAGAAAGGCGGAGTGTCCGGTAGTTGGTTAGGAAAGTGGGTTTAAACTCCACCCTCCTGTCTGGATAGAAGGAGAGAAACCTTGTTTTTCTTCCAGACCCTTACGAAAGACAGTGAAATAACTAACCCAGTATGTTTTACCGGCACTACGGGACTCAATTATGGTATTAGATAGAATTTATAAGGAAGATGATGTAATCCAGAGCACATGGGCAAAGGGGTACTCGGCTTTTTGCCATTTGGTGTAATTGCTGGACAATGATGTGTCACTGAATGGTCTGCTGGTATTTCCGGTGATAAAACACTGTGGGAAATAACGAATGTCTGAGTCAGTTCTAATATAGTTCAAGACTAAAAGGAGGTCAGTTTTAGGTGTTCCTATATGGAGAACCAACACACAGAAAAGTGACCCTTACTGTTAGTCCACTTTTTGCCAACTAACAGATCTGATGTTAATGTTTCTGTGTTTCTAATGTGTAATTCAATGTCAGTGTAATTCTAAGGCAAGGCAAGTTTATTCAACCACAAGGCTATTCAAAGAGTAAAATAAAGTAGGCTGCAGAGTGGAGTTTACAAATTTAATGTAGTAACCCAGGGAAAAAAGTGATGAAGGCCACTTTTCTAATGTGCCATGATAGCGATTTGTACAGGCACATAGTGAACAAAGGATGAATGTGGTCATACAGACTGTGCCATTTATTTTTTTTTGTAGGCTATCGCCTGCATATTTCATACTTCAACACATCTAAAATACATAAAACATTGGCTATATTAGAATTATGCCTGCCAAAGGAAGCCATTCTTTGTGAAATCTAAGTTGGAAGAATATAATAATATAATCAAATAAAAAGTATCTAGTTAAGATACTTTCACTGCAAAATAAGGTTTTGTTTTTCGACGACCTACATTCATACTGAAGTAAATTTTACCCCAGTTCGTTTGCCTGTTCTTTAGCAGAAATTAGAGACAACATGAATTCTGCATTAGCTAAGTATTTAGTTTCGTGTGAATGATATTGGACTGTCCTCATGTTTCAGACACTGTTGGATGTGTGGACCCTGAGGAGTGTGTGCGAGTGTGTGGAGCTGAGGTAGGATGCTCCAACATCGCTTTTCCCAAACTGGTCATTGAACTCATGCCGAGCGGTGAGAATACTGCAGATTTTTTATGTTTTAATATGTGTCAATGTGTGATAAGTTTTTTGTAATTTTTCCCCTGCATGCATCTGTGTGTGTATTACAGGCTTGCGGGGGCTTATGATAGCAGTAATGATGGCAGCTCTGATGTCGTCACTGACCTCCATCTTCAACAGCAGCTCCACACTCTTCACCATGGACATCTGGAAGAAACATCGCCCACAAGCCACGGAGAAAGAGCTGCTACTGGTCGGCAGGTATATTACACAGGGTGGCCCGGTGGTCAGACAACATTCATTGTGCTTTAGTGTCCTTGAGCAGGACTTTAAAGCCCTCTCAGTGCTGTGGAGGGTGAAATGTTGACACTAGGACCGATAAAGAGAAGCTTGTTTGTAGAGAAAGTGAGACAGATGTGCTGCACGTGTTTTCTTGCAGGATTGTGACCGTGATCTTGGTGGTGGTGAGTGTGGTGTGGATCCCCATCCTACAGTCGGCCAACAGTGGCCAGCTGTATGTTTACATCCAGTCTGTGACGAGCTACCTTGCTCCACCGGTCACTGCTGTTTTCACTCTGGCTGTCTTCTGGAAGAGAACAAATGAGCAGGTACATAACTCACACAAAACCACATGCATGAGTATTTCCATTGGGGCTACAACTTCTGATCATTTTGTTATCTATTAATCTGACTTTTCTATTCATCAATTCATGGTTTTACCAATAAAATGTCAGAAAACAGCAAAAAAAAAAATTGTCCACCACAACTTTCCAGAGCCTATGTCTTCAAATTACTTGTTTTGTATGATCAACAGTCCAAAACCCAAATATATTTAATTATATGAGCGAAAAAAATGTTTGGCAGTTTTACATCAAATTACTCAGCAGAACATTCTGAAGTTTTGATGTTTTCCTCTTTGCACTGTTTGTCCTTTCTCCTACACCATACTGGTGTGCAGTTTTATTAGTCTCACATGGGATCCAGCTAAGTGCAAACATCCCTCACTGCTTGGTGCAGAGTCTTGTGTGTGTGTGTGTGTGTGGTGTGTGTGTGTGTGTGTGTGGTGTGTGTGTGTGTTGTGAAGTGTATTGTTTATTATTTCCTCTTATAAGGCTGGAATGAGCATGCTGCTCTTTCACTGCAATAAATGAAAGTGATTGTTATCAGACAGAAACAGAGTGCAAGTGAGGGAAAGTGTGATAATTAGAAGATAAAGATTATAAAGTTGGATAAAAGACATAACAGTGGTTTAGTAGGAGTCTGGATCAGCCAAGAGCTAAAAACACATGTTGAAAGACTGAAATACTTAAACTGCAAGTAAAGACTAGTCTGCTGGATAGTCAAGATCACTGTTTATTACAACATGTCCTGGGTGTGTCTCCACTCTGCTGGAACGCTGTTCAACCAGTGAAATGAAGAGGATTTTATCAGGTCTTTTTAGATTGAAAGGTCTTTATTCCCCTTTACTGTAATGTAAATTACTTCTATCCAACTCTGAATGACACAGATACAGTGTCTGCTTTATATTACATTCCACTTTTATTACAATGAGTTTACAAATCATTTGCCTGGGGATACTATATGAGTTGGCAACAGCCCAGAAAATACTGATCTGGGAATTTGCAGGTCAAAGGACGTCGTTGTTATATAAAATCAGTGCTAGTGGTGTGGAAAGCAATGTCAATCTGTCAGTTGGTCTTTTCAACACTTTGGTCTAGACCTAAGTATATCAACCACTGGATGGATTTTTATAAAATGTAGTATTGACTTTCATGTTCGCCATAGGACATTTTTTTTAGACTGAGAAAAGACCAAAGCCATGCTGACAGGAGGAGTTATAAAATGTCACAGCCATCCATTGCTGTTTGATGCTACCATTTCAAATTAAGACCTATTAAAATAAAAGGATATGCAGAAGGGTCAACAGCCCTGTTACATAAGAGGTGTGAGCTTTTTATTTGTTCAGTGAAACACAGTGAGATAATCGCTTTAAGAATCTAAATGGTGTTGACTCATGGGGTCAAAGGGAACATGTCACTGCACAGGATGTGTCACACGCTGACACTGTGGAGAGTAAACTCATTTCGTGAGAATATGATGTACTCTTTGAACCAGAGCTGCAATTGTAACTCATAAAAACATTAGTAAACCCTGTAATTAGTGTGATTATGTCTATAACACATGTCATCTTATGTATTCATCTCTATCTTCCTTTGTATAAAAACATTTTAGGATTTTTTAAAACAAAACCAACAAAAACATATGTGCGTTTAGATTTATATGAACTAAAACCAGAAAAACAGATCATTTCACAATAGTTGGCAATGTAACAACAAAAAAAACCTTACCTTAAATGATTTTGTTCACCTGTAGAAAAATAGATCAAAGAGAAAAATGGTTTACAGTAACGAGCATAAGGAAGGAGAAGAGAGAGAGAGAGAGAGAGGAGGAAAAGTGAGAAAATATGATGAGAAGTGACAAGGTGACCTCTTGTGCATTAAGTCGAACTGCACAGATCACATTCTTTGGTGAAGGTTGAAAAGAGAAAGAGACAGATGTTGATTGGTGCCAGTGCACTTGTGTCTAAATATGTGGCAGGACAAAGAAGACAAAATTATAATGGTGGGAAAGTGAGAGCATTATGAGCCCGGACACTCCCAGGTGTGACCCAGGGCTGCTCTGTGCATTAGACTGACATTTATATACACTTCAGGAAGGCATGTAATGTCATCTGTATGTGTTTATGTGTGTGTGTTTTCAGGGTGCATTCTGGGGCCTGATGGTTGGTTTGGTGGTGGGTGTGTGTAGGATGGTGCTGGAGTTTGCTTTCCCTCCTCCCAGATGTGGCATTGTGGATTCTGCACCTGCAGTGCTGCGCGGCGTCCACTACCTCCACTTCGCCATACTGCTCTGTGGGCTCACTGCTATCGTGGTTACTATAGTATCACTGCTTACACCCCCACCCAGCCCTGAACAGGTGTGTACACATAGATACAGTAAACAACAGCTCTCTTAGGGAGGTAAAGCTTATCGTAGTGGTTTTTCTGTGGATACACCTGTCATGTTATCTACTGAAAATAAAACAGATGAATCTGAGGTTAAGGAACAGGCAGCTGAGCATTCGAGAGCAGATTATGTGAAGGGTGGCTTCTTAAAGGACAGTCAAAGAGGCCATGCCTATCTAAATCCAAAGGATCAATGACCGACTACAGAGAACAGTAGAAGTATTAAAGTACAGTAGAGGTTTTGTTGCACACAATAGAATGCCGCACCAAATGTTTCATATGTCAAGGCTCGCTATTTTAGGTTACCCATGAGTCACAGCCGACATTACTTTAACCTATGTATGAACTCAAAACCCGCTCTGGTAATTAAAAAAAAAAAATGTCATAACATATTTCAAGAGAATTACCAGATGCTAATTAGTCTGCTTAACCTCGCCCGTAAAACAGTGCACATCAATCCATAACATCACATGTAGAAACTATGCTCGCCACAATTATCTGTAATGTCTCTTATCCAAACAGACAACTGATGTCAATGCACTTTATGTTCACCAAAAATGCAGATAAGCTAAAGTTTTATATAAGTGATTTTCTCTGGTGAATTTTGTTACATAAAAATCTAATCCTTGCTGACTGTGTTGTCTATGGTGAAGAATCATTGCCCAGAATAAACGTCAAGAATAAAACTGAATTACACAAAGAAATAAAACTCAACAGCCAAATATAATTGTTATACCAGATGTGTAAAAAAAAAAAAAAAAAAAATGCTTGCATGATATCACACAGTTCATACTTCACACTGGCCTGACTGTTTTGCTTGAAATTAGCATGACATTTAACCTATAAAACCACCATCATGCACCATGAAAATAAATAAATACAGTTCATCACTGATGGAATAGTTCAATATTCTGGGAAATATGCAAATTTTCTTTCTTGCGGAGAATTAAATGAGAAGATTGATACCACTCCCATGTCAGTCTTAAATATGAAGCTACACCCAGCAGTGCGTTACCTTAGCATCACATAAAGACTGAGAGCAGGAGGAACCAGCCTGGCTCTGTTCAAATGTAAGAAAATTCACCTCTAAAGCTCACTAATTAACATCTCATTTATATTTCTAGCTGAAGATAGGAGTTTTGTTACCCTAAGTGAGCCTGGCTAGCTGTTTCCCTCTTTTTCCAGTCTTTGTGTTACGCTAAGCTAACAGATTGATGGCTCCAGCTTCATGTTTACCATACACGCATGAGAGCGGTATCGATCTTCTCATCTAACTCTGTAAGAAAGCAAATAAGCATACGTCCCACAATGGATATTGTCGATAAGGACACTCAGCCTCTCTACATTTATCTTTGGTTGTGTTTATGCCAAAATGTACTGCCTAGTTAGTGAATTACATTTGGTTGCATTGCCTCCCTCTCCTCTCCCAGGTGTGTAACCTGACCTGGTGGACAATAACTGAAGAGCCACAAAGAGAAATTCCTCTACAGAAAGTGTCCTCTGTCAGCCACCGTATCTCCCAGGGTGAGAGTCTGGATATTCACAGCACTGAAAATAAAACCAGCCATCATATGATAGATAGTCATCTACACACACACACACACACACACACACATGCTGCTATAGTTATTGTTTCAGTAACTTCCTGTATCTGCTCTGTGCGTGTGATGTTGCAGGCTCTGAGCCAGCTCGACGGATGACATGTGGTCAGGGGGTAGGTTCCTGTATTGCAGCAGTGCGGCGATCAGGAGAGACTCCAGCTCCCAGAGTTCCCAGTGTGAGAGAGAGTGTGTTCTGGTCCAGGTTCTGCTGTGCTAATGCACTCCTGCTGATCAGCATTAACATTTTTCTCTATGCATACTTTGCCTGAGTGGAGAATCACATTTAACATCCTGCCTCACAAGGCTGCACAAACCTCTAAATTTATTTTCTTCAACAGCAAATGCTGAGACATTCTTTTATCTGCATCTGGATCCACATCTGCAACAAATTACACATAATGACTGACAATAATAGAATACACATGTCATACTTTTTTATTCAAGTAAGTCCAAAATTTCATGAGAAAATGGTGAAAATGTGCAAAAAGGCCCCTTGTCACAATGTTTTTAAATCATTAGCAGCTCAGGCTGTGTTCAGTGTTGTCCTTTAGAATCACTTCATTAGACATACAGTGATTCTACTTATGTGTTTGATGTTATGTTTATTATTTTAACACTGCCCCCACTATAGGATTTCAGGTTGTTCTACTTGTTGTAATCTAAATTTAAAGTCTCAGGAGGGTATTGTACCAATTACAATGAAGCTTGTGGCTTGTAACAAGCTAACATGAATGTGCAGTTAGTGCTTGATGCACATCATATCTTGTACCTAAAGCTTACAAAATATATAGTAAGATAATATAGTACATCTGTGTGGGTTAGGTTGTATGTTCCATTTCATTTATAATTTAGATGTTTAATGGTAATTATATAGTTTTGTTGATGGCCTTATATCTGTCAAGTAAGGTTTTTGTGAACCTTCAGTTATTGTTCTAGTGTTCTTTCATGCTGTTAAGCTTATTTTAATTAATATAAATCAGAATTTCTCAACCTTTTCTTGTCCATTACAAATTCTCATGACTCCAGCTATTAGAGTTTTTAAGTTGTCATCACATTCATAACTCAAAATGCATCAAAATTATATTGAAATAATGAGAAGATTTATATTTATTTTTCTATTACAAATTTATCAGTGTTGAAAATCGCCTCCAGCTCCGGTCTACTTGACAACAAGGGGCATCAAGGCTGAGAAACTCTAATAATAATGTCTATGTTGCTGTGCATTCATTTTTTTATTGGTGAAATTCATTAAGAAGTATTGAGAAGCACAAATTGTTGGATGTGAAGATCCTCATGTCAGTCAAGGGACAAAATATCTTGACAACTTGCCCCTCAAAGGTTTTTTTCTTGTGATATTGCTAATAAATGTAAAGATATATGCATCAAAGCTACACGTGTTTGTCCACAAATGCAGGTTACAGTATTTATAACCAGATGATGTCACTCTTTATTTGGTTTCTGTACAGTTTTCTTACTACATGGGGAGGTTAGGGGCATGGACAAGATGTTAAAACAAAGTGAACATAAAGTTCAATTTTTCAGTCATATTCAGTACAGACTGTTTGAGAAAGGAGGAAGTTAGGGCCCAAAAAACAACAAAGGCTCACTCTAGGGCAACGATTCTTATCATTTTTGGTTCACTGATTAGTCGGAAAAACATGAAACCCACAGAACCCAAAGTGCCATCTTTGAATTGCATGTTTTGTATGATCAGCAGTCCACAAGCCAAGGCTTTCAGTTATAATGACATAAAACAAAGGAAAGCAGCAAATGCCCACATATGAGCAGCTGAAACTGGCAAATATTTGTCTTTTTGCTTGATAACTGACTTAAATGATTAAAATCCCTGAAAAGCTTCTTTCAAATCTTAATAATTCTGTACCATTAAGTATTTAGGAATAAATCAACAAAAATTATAGTAAAAAAAACAAACATTTTTGGGCATTATTTATTAACAGTTTAACACAGTTAAGGTCCAGTCACAGCAGTATTTAGATCAGTGGAATCAGAGGATTCACATGCAACAGCAAAGCAAATCCATGCAAATTTTTGTCATGAAATACAACTTTCGTGAAGTGAAGATTTGTGCTGTTAAACAGAGACTAAAAATGGAAAAGCTATTGTAGCTTATTATTACACATGCATCATATGAGACAGGAGTCGATGGTACTAATTTATCTTTTGAATAAACTCTGAACTTTTTTGTCCTGCTAGTGAGCTAGCTAACAAGCTTGTTAACTGATTGTTGACCCTTTGCCCTCTTCAGTAACTCTTTACAACATGAAACGGTGTTCAGTCCTGATAACAAACTACCAGGGGGAGAAATGGTCCAGTACAAAAAAAAAAGAAAGAAAGAGAGAAGATCGTAGAGCTGTTGTGCTTGAGTTGAGCTAGCATTGTAGGAGTTAGCTCGCTAGCTACAGTACCAACTAGCCCTGCGAACAGTTACTACAAAACAAAGCTCCTGGAATGACGTAAATATCCATATAGGTAACACTCCCCCATATTTAGCATTTATTAGCAATTTATAAATATTTAATAAATGGTTTATACCACACTATAATGTATTTATACAGAGCTATAAGGACATTTATGGGTGTTTATTCATTTGTCAGCAATTATAACTTTGAGTAAGACATATTATTACAGGTTTACTTGTTTTAGTAGTTATAGTTGTTGGCAGCTACATTCATAAATATGCCTACATTAAAGTGTGTTGTAAACCATTTATGAAACGTTTGTGTACCACTTATAAATGCTAAATAGAGAGATTTAAAATGAAGTGTTACCATATAGACATACAAGCACATAATATCGTTCCACTTTAAACCAGTGAGAAGAGCGCAGAGGAAAACAGACATGAAGAAATGTCTCATGTTAAATAACCAAACTGTGCTAACTTTTGCTGAAAATACAGTCTCCTGGTAAGGTCCCATAGCTCAAAATAAGAAGCTGATTGAGAAAATAAGTTTTCAGGGCCTTTAATCTGTAGTGAAAATTTCTGTTGATTAATCAATTATTGAACCAGTTGTTTCAGCTCTAGTTCAATCATTGGATTAGTACGGTAAATCACTACAGCTCGATAGGTCAGTGTCAGTGGTACACCTGTTGGACGTATTCTCGTGGAAAGATTCCTACTCGGCCTCGACAGCGCCCTCTCCAGGTCAGTGAACTAGAGCAGTCCAACAGGTCAATGATATCGCCACGCAGGAAGTGGAGGTGGGCGGTTTGAGGCGGGGTATAATCGCAGAGGGCATGAGCCAGACGAGGTTTCTAAACAAAGAGAGCAGAGCCATGACATCAGACAAACAGCTGCGTGTTTAACAGAAGCTGAAGAGGTTTGTTTGATGATTTGTCATACCCCCAAAACTGGCTCCAGCAGACGGGTGGAGGTTTCTCTCTCCGGGTGAGAGGGGTGAGAGTAGAGGCGGGGCGAGAGGAGGGACTCCTGAGAGCTGCTTTTATAAGGGTTAGGGTAGGGGTTACATCCAGGGTGGGACAGCAGGCGAGGTGATGAGGGAAGGTCTCTGAGGCAGACCACTCTCTCCATGGCGATGCTGTGAGTTCTGTAGAAATCCACCAGGCGGTTCAGGGAGCAAAACGACTCGTCCCAGATGCAGTACTGACCGCCCCCCTCCAGGACTCGGAAATGTTCCACCCTGTCACCGTAGCTGCAGAACGAGCGTGGTGGATAGAAGAAAAGTGAGAGGGGTTGGGCAGGTATGCATGCATGCTCCTTTTTTGCTCCAACACCTGCTACTGCTTCATTCCTTGGCCTGTGTCTTTGTTTAGGAATTCACACAGGTGTATTCTGCATTCTCCTGTCAGTGTAACAAATTAACTAACCTCTGTATGTGCAGGAGCTTCTCCAAAGTCGCCACAGAATTTCTCACTAGCAACAAACTCGCATCAGTCTGCTCTGAGCAGGGGAACTATGAGCAATTGTGTCATTGAAGATAGAGGCAACAATCAAAGGGGGTTTAATATAGAGAGCTGAAACAATGAATGGATCAGTTGATCGACAGAAAAATAAAGTATTTTGATTATTAAAAAAAAGAGTAAACAATAAATCAATTAATCTAATAATGATTACCAGATCAATCAGTAATGACAAAAATACAGTATAAGTAAAACATTGTAGGACAGTTGATCATCTCGTCAACACGATCGTCGTTCATACTAAGCTGTTTAGAATTAGTGTTTATAATGGAAATGACCTAGATTGGGATAGACTGTGATTGGTGTGCACGCCGCAGGTGTAAACATGATGGATGCATATTTAGAGGTTTGGCTTCTATCTCACTAAATACACTGCAGTGTTAAGCTTAATTCCCACCTGCCGTTTACCAACTGAAAAACTCTTAGGAACTTTCCTTGAACATTATCTCTCTCTGCTGTTCACTTTGAGGATTACACTGTGTGGTTGTGTTGTGTTAGTGTCTGCCTGTGTGTGTGTGTGTGTGTGTGTGTGTGTGTGTGTGTGTGTGTGTGTGTGTATGTATGTATATATGCTACTAAATTAAATACACCTCATAACTCTCGGCCCCTGCAGGCAGACAGATGTGCCTTAAAACATTACTGTGTGCGCGCTATGGTCACGTATGTCTGTGGCATGTGTCAGTTGCGTAATGTACCTGTGTTTAATTAAAGACTGTGTAGTATTACATAATGCCCTGATTATTATTGAACACATTTCATTTTCCCTCAATGATTAAATGTGTCCCACGTCAATTTGCTGACCCAAATTACACTTCCTCCTCTATCCCCACACGCACACACACACACACGCACACACACACAGAAACACTGACTGTCTGCGTGGCTGTGATATTTTTAGCAGTTTTCGTAGAACATATTTAAATAGTCTGTCTCTCCCCTCTGCACACACACTCAAAGACACGTGGTTGCTATAACTTGCTAATGTGCTCAGTGTGATGGAAAACAAACATCCCACTACACACATAATGCAACAAGGAGACGCTGCTGCCTGTGTGTTTCATGCAGCACTTCTGGCTGTATAGTTAAGTCCATCAGCAAGGTGTAAAACTGTCTCTTGGTTTTAAAAGGTCTGACCCAGGAGCACATGCCTATCTCTATGGTTATAAAGCAGAGCGAGGGAGGGGTGGCTCAAAGGGAATTACAGCAGCACAGCAGATTCAACACATGCAAATATAACTGCTGCATCACATCATACAAACATTTTGCATCTCATTAAAATGAAATGATGCCAATAGAGATGTTAGGTCAGTCTGCAGCATGAGATTTGACTCGACTCTGTTAGACTAATATCTCATCCTGAACAAGGATGACATATGTCTTTGCATATGTGGTGCTTTCACTGACCTAACGGAGACAGAAAAGTCTCCTGGAGCGGATTCACTCTCCCTCACCAGGAACACTCCAGTGTCCTGCCAGCGGAGACGCTGCTCAGCCTCAAGTCTCGACACCCGTCCCGCAAACCACCTATGAGAACACACACACAAGCATGTAAAGTACACCCTCCACTGCAGCTAGTACATTTGGAGAATTACAGTGTATTCATGCTGCTCTTTAAACTGACATAAGCACGAGGAGCTTGTTATTTAAAAATCAAGTCAGTTAGGTACATCAGTGCTTCCAGGGACACTTTTCTACAAATGAAATGTGGATTATTTTAACCTCTTTTGATATCTAAAAATGTTTTAGGGTAAAAAATTCTAAACAATCTAATGGAAGAATAATTTGTTGGTTGAACACTGAGACCACAACCTGTGATGAGGGGTCACAAGCCATAAAAGGGTCAGGGACCACTGATGTAAAAAGGTTCTAATAATTAGAGCAAACCTTTTAAATAAATTCACAGAATGAATGCAAGTATTTTTATTCTAAATGGATTTTATTTTTAAATGGTACAACATAAGAGGACAAATTCGTTCTTTACGTATGAGGAAGGAGGGAAATGTAGTTTTCGGGCACATAGCCACGCTTCCCCTGGATCTCAGCTGTGAACCAGCAAGAATCATCCTCCATTTCTGTCACCTGCAACACACATGCACAATTATTCTTGCTGTGTAAACATGGAGCCTTTGTGTTACATTTGGCAAATTTCAAACTTAACAACCTCAACACACACACACACACACACACACACACACACACACACACACACACACACACACACACACACACACACACACACACACACACACACACACACACACACACACACACACACACACACACACACACACACACACACACACACACACACAAGTACCTTGATCATGTCCCCTTTGTGAAAACTGATCTCGTCTGTTTCTGATGCTGTAAAAGAGAAAAGAGCCACCGCCTCCATGCTGAACAGAGCGAGTAGAGTCCGCCACGAAAGTAGTTTCACCTCATGAATGAAGAGAGCGAGAGTACAGCTGTGTGAGTAGAGCACAGCAGGATGATAAGACTGTTACAGGATGAGATAATCAGTGTGTGTGTATGTGTGTGTGTGTGTGTGTGCAGTCGTTGACATCCTGCTCATTAGTTAATGAGGAGAGTTTTCTCTGCGCGTGTGTCCCTCTGTTCTTCCATGTGACCGAGTTAGACAGAGAGAGTGTGTGAACACGTGGAGGAAGTGCCCTCCATCTCCACCTCCATCTCCACCTATGACGTCTACACACTTTAGAGCTGTAATGAAGCATTTCCACCTGGGAAATCAGTGACAGCCGACGGTAGAAAGCGGAAGAGACAGAGGAGAGAGAGATGAAAATAACCCTGAATAAAGTGTGAAGACCTGGAGTGTGTGTGACCTGTGATTATCACAAGTCTTTGCAAAGCAGGTGCTTCTGGCAGATTCACTTGCTCAGTCGTTTTTATCTTATAAAGAACACGGTAAAACCAACAGCTGATTCTTTAAACTAGGGAAAAAAACTTGAAGCCATACCAGTGAATGTCCTTTTCTGTGATGCTGGTCTCATATTCCCACTACAACCTCACGTCTCTGCAGTATAACTTGCGGTGGTATTGTACATTGTTTAATTATAATTTAATCGTCCAATTCTAATTCTTATTTGAACTACTGTATTTATACATTTACTGTGTGAGGTGACTTCACCTGCATTTCATTCAGCTGTCAACAGCAGCACAGATACAGAGGAAGTAGTGGGAGGGGTGGTGTCGGTCCAAACAGCTTTGTGCTGATGGATAAGCAGAGAAATTGCACCAATTTCACAAAGATTAAACTGTACATTTATTTACAACAATTAATTTGTGCATAGAAAGTTGGATGGACAGATCTCAGCAGGAGTGATGTTTTCATTAAACTGTTCATCAATATGTAACAGACGTAATTGATTTGTAAGAAACAGTAATATAAAAGTCTGCTACCTGACAAAGGTCCCAACAAAACATGTACGTTTGTTTATTTTAAAAGCTACAGTATTATTTTTCTCTTTCTTTCTCTTGACCGACTTTCCACACAGGACACATTTCAGCTGTTTTTTGGGTTTTTTTTTTGGGTCATCTATCTCACGCACATCTGTATGTAATCAACACAACTTTCTACATCAGCTGTGCAGGAATGAAGCTACTGCTGATGTGTTGCTTTTGCTACAGGGTCTCTGTAGACGAGGTGTGACCGTGCCGATCGTCTCCACCCACGTCTGGATGCCCCGGCGGGGCTCAGCCTTGAGCCAATGGTGAGTAATGGATGAAATAAAGCATCAAGTTGGGTTGTAAATCCATTAGTTCAGGTCTGGTCAGGTCTCAGTTTTAGGCCTCTGCAGAACTGTACTGGTGAATTGTGACTGACCTCTGCTGGAAGTAAAGATAAATGCTACTGCACTGTATCAATATATTAAAGACCAATCAAGATTTAATATCATATCGTAAAAAATGCAACAACGATCGACAACTCCCAGCTTGGTATTTAATGGAGCTGTAATATTGACTCAAGCAACCAACATATCAGAACAACGTGGAGGCAAATGTAGCATGATTTACATGTGTTGTTCATCACTGATAACAAACTAACATAAGGGTGTGTGTGTGTGTGTGTGTGTGTGTGTGTGTGTGTGTGTGTCTCAGTAACAGTCCACTATGACTTCTTGTCCTGGTTGTGTGTCTGGACGAGTGTGTGCGGCACTCGCAGTCAGTATGTCCTGCAGCAGAGAGAGGGGAGAGTTATGGACGTGGTCGCTGCTTTGAGTCAGTATGTCCAGCTGTGCGTCTAAACCCAGAGACCTCAATACCTCACACACACCAACGCACACACTGTCTCCTCCCTCTCTCACACCGTCCTTTCCCATCTCACCACAGTCTTCAGAATCAACCACCTCTGCTCCATCGGCAGCGATGTCTGCCTCTTTAGTCTGATCACACTTCTTCACCCCCAGTATTTTTCTGATCTCTCGCCCCCAGCCACATCCAGGCAGCTCACAGGACACCCTGGCCACTGTTGCCATGGCAGCAGGTGCATCCAGTGCCTCTAACGACATAGGGCAGACCGTCTCTCTGAGCGTAATCAGGAGTTGACAGGCTTTCAGACCCACAGGCCTATCGCAGTCGACCAGACCACTCAATAACGCTGAGATGACTCCCTGCTCGACCAGATTGTTGAGCACAGCGGCCAAATCTGACTCCACATCCTCCGTGTGTGACCCAGTGTGTGAGTGAAGCGTGTAAGTCTGATCAGAAACCACAGCGTACGGGTGTGACAGGGCATGCTGAGAGTCTGAGCCCTTCCTGTAACCACGGTGACCTGAAAGGGCTTCGTCCAGCAGCAGCTCAGCCAGCTCCAGAGTGTGAACTTTGACCTCCCAGTCCAGATCAGCGCTGCCCAGAGAGAGGACGGAGCTCACAGAGTTCATCAGGAGAGAGGAAGGGGAGCGTGAAGAAAACCAGGCGATGAAATACCGCACAACCGCCCTCCTGGCGAATCCCTCTGTGTCCTGAGAGAGAATTTCAAGCAGCCGGCTCACTACGTCAGTCTGGAGGCACACAGACAGTGAGGATTATCAATACAGTCAAGTATTTGTTATACAAAGTGGTCGACCTGAGAGGAGCACGTTACAGTAGTCGATTCTAGATTACATGACATGAATGAGAATTTCTGCATCTGGCTGTTAGAAAATTGGCAAGCTTGATTTTTTTTGGTCAAGGAAGTTTTCAAACAGCTGAGATGTGCAGTAGTTAATAATTAAATGTTTTGTTGGGCAGCAGAGAGGGGGATTAGTGAGAAAGTGAGATTTTTTTCTTCCCTTTTTCCTCCTCTTTCCTTCATTTGTCTGATCATGTCTGTTTTCAATTATTCTGGCTGGCAGCGCTTCAGAGTTACATGAGGACACCTAAATGTAATGAATGTTGAAGTTTGTCCCACCCTAACAGGCACAAAGGAAGGTGGGGAAGGAGATGTCAGTCATGCATAGTCCGTACACTCCCATACGGTCTTGAGAAAAAGGTCTCATCAAGTAAAGTGAAAACACAGACTGTGGGCTTTACCATGGGCGTGTAAGGCCTTAAAGGTTTATTATATACTGAGCAGGTTGGATACATTAAAGACCTGCAGCTCAAAACCGACTATTCAACTATACAAAGACATTACATGACATTAGATTTAGCTTGCAACCTCTTGGTTGGTCTCCCCTAAAATATGACATCCAGCAATCTAGTCATATTTAACTTTAAGTAACTGTTTACACTCTGATAAGACTGCACACTTGGCTGTACATGTTCATGAACCAGAAAGTGTTTGTAACGATGAAGCTATGACAACACCATATGTTTAGAAAGTAGAAAAGTTTAAATTCAAATATTTCTGCCCACCTGCTCCTGTGTGAGTGCTTCCCCCTGCTGCCAGCTGTGTGCCAGTGTCTGTGCCAGTGCAGAGATGGCGCTGGCTCTCACGTAACTCTCTGGATCCTGCAGCGCCTCCCTGAGGAGAGGAGCGCTACAGCAGCCGCCCAGCAAGGCCTCAGACCCGTCGCGCACCTCCCCGGCCGATTTCACGACACCTGCCAGTTTTCCCAGAAACTCCACAGTCGAGTCTCTCACCTCCCAGCGCATGTCACACACACGTTTCTTCACCACCTCAGCGAGCTCTAACAGGGACACACGCAACAATATGATGTCACTGACACAACATACAGCCACGAAAAGAGCAGAGTCTTGTTGTTTGTGTTGATTCAAGTGTATTTATAAGCTTCAGTGAGGAGGCCGCTGGTCAACTTTACCTCGTCTGAGCTCGTCTGTTATAGAGGAGAGGTCTTTACACACACTCGTCCACTTCACTAAGGCCTGGTAGGACTTGTGCAGCACCTGAGAAACATAGATAGAGCGACTGTAATAATACAAAACCATATGAAGGGGGTCCAAACACTTATGGTGTAACGGTTCAGTCGCAGTACGATGGATTGACAAAGTTATGCACGGCCACACACAAACTTACAGTGGGGTCAGAGTCAGGATTGTTCAGATACTGTATCAGAACTGTGAACGCCTCAATCAGCTTGTCTTTCACTCCTGAAACACACAAGGAAAGTATTGATTATAATTAAATGTTCACATGACATTCGTTGCGTGTTTATATACAATTTTGTATCCTACAAATTGTTTAGACAAATTTAAACATCGATTTGTTGAGTTAAATTCACTTTAATACCCAGATACAGACATTTGGACTCTGTACAGAGAAATCACCTTATGAAGTTTTGTGACGCCCTGATGTACAGTATGTATTCAGTATTTACTTTAAGACTGGTGTTCATGTACAATGGATTTGTATAATGTCATGTCTCATAAGATACTTCAGTTGAAATCAAGTGAATGCTTTTTGGCACTGTGGCCGTCTTTAACATTACAATACCTATGGAGGCCAAGTTTTACCTGGGCTGCTGCTGAGACCCGTCAGAGCCTCTAGAGCACTTTTCTGAACTTTGCCACTGCCGATTACATTCCTGAAAACCTCAGGACAGCCGGTGGGCGAGGAGGAAGAGTCGCCACTGCAGATCCTTAACAATGACACAACTGCAGTGACAATTACAGCTGGAGGACAGGGGAGTAAGTCGGGAGGCTGAGGGAAGAAAAGAGAGACGGTTAAGATGGTTAAGAAATAAAGTCCATTTCCTCCTCTGTATTCTCAGATGTCTCTGCAGTCTCACCACGAGCGTGATCTGTGGTGTGTTTGTCAGACAGACACAGATGATAGAGATGCAGGGGGTTTTACTCTTCAGCTGCTCCACCACTGAAAACTGATGCTCTTCTACTGCAGGAAGAGAAACAGATAATGTATAAGCCACATAGATGCTAAACAACACACTTTCAGGAGTATGTGTATATCTCTGTGTGTTACCTTCAGTGTTTGTGCCAAGAAGAGCCTGACCAGTTATTATGTCGAGGGGTAGCAGTAGTATTCTCACAGCCCGGGCTGTGTGGACAGTGTCCCTGAACGGGAACACAGGAAAAAGAAACTAGTCTCGAGAATCAAGCCTCTACAAACTGAGGTTGTACTGGTGAGGCCGAACCAGCATGCTGTGAGAGTGTGAAGTTATTCTGCTTACTGATGGCCTCTGCGGAGGAAAGCAGCTGCAGCCCGAATGAGGTCAGAGGGTTTGCTCATAGCCAACATGGACGACAGAAGACGGGTGACGTGTCGGTCTGGGACGCGTTCATCAGAGCTGGAGGTGCTGAAGACAGATGTCAGAATCAGATCAATAGTATTTTTGACTTACTTTGAACTTAGTCACTCTGAGTTGTCCACGATGGAGAGGAGCTTTTGACAACATCCTCCTCTCCATGACTACAAGAAGAAGGTCCAGCTTCAAACCCGAGGACTGAGGAAAACACGGAAACACATTTAAAGCTGAAGCTGCCTTGATTTTGTTGTCATCATAGCACTTTTTTTTTTCTTTTTACATAATGTTTATGCAGCAGCAGTTTTATCAGTCTACAGATGTGTCCCAAATCTATACTGCATATCAATTCTTGATTTGGGAATGTGCTGTTGATGGACATCGTTTCGTCCCCCATCGTCCTCGCCATCTGTGTCAATATGACTGATCTCTGTCATCTGTGTAAAGTCAGAGCGACACATAAAGCCCAGATTATTTTACCCGGACTCCCAGCATGCTTTGTGGATGGAACCTGGTTGCACCCTAATTTTCATTCTCCTGTATTTTTTCTCAGTTTTGGGGATCGAATTGTGTATCATGTATTTTTTTAATTTATTGTCACTGTTGCTTATATTGCCACATTTATTGTTCACGTGACATCTGTCTTCAAACCAAATCGCCCCTAGGAAACATTAAAGCTCTTTAAAAGCTCTGCTCGACTGTGTCTGCATCCACATGAGAGAGCTGGTCTACCTGTATGCAGCCAGAACAATGTCCATCAGAGGCAGCGTGAGTTGACTGTAGCCGGCTGTCACCAGCTCCTCCAGGGGGTCTGCGACTGTCTGGAGCAGCTGGTCCCGGAGACGAGGTCTGGCCTGGGTCAGGAGCAGGCCCAGCAGTTTGAGGGTCTGCAGGCTCTGACGGAGCCGTGTGTTTTCTGTGGGAACCAGTGACTCCTTGAGGTACTTTGAGGTCGCCACGACAACAGCAGTGTAATCTTGGCTGGTTTCCATGGTGACAACTGAGGTCTCTATGTCTGTGATGGAGGCTTGTGTCTTCTTCTCATCCCCATGTTTCTTACCCACGCCGTTACATCCTGCAGACAACACCGGCTGAAAGAACAGCAGGATGTGGGCGAGCATTTGATTGGCAGCCGAGGCAACAAATAGACTTGTGTCTGTCTGGAGTCGTAGGAGCGGCGCAATGAAATCTGGAAAATCAAACACAAAAAACATCTGTATCAGGATGCGTCAGAATTTAAATCATGACATGGTAAATTTGTGGCCTACAGTGAATCTTCAGTCCTTAATACTGGCTGTCTCTCTCTCTCTCATTAAATTGTCTTCTTGAGCAATATAAAGTGTTTGGAGAAGAGATCTCGTTTCCTACATGAAGATTCACCTGCTTGTACGAAGAAACTGAGAGCCTTTGAGTGCTGCAGCATGCTCCTTAAGCCCTGAATCCAGCCAATCCGTATACAGGGATCCTCCCAGAGACCCGCTTCATGCCAGTGCTGATGGTTAAAGGCGAGGTCCAGAACAGAGCACTCCTGCAGCAGGAGGGGGTGAGGGGTGGGGGGCATCACCAGAGTCAGATTACAGTCAGTGCCGGTTGGCTTTAGAGCAAGTAGTAATAACAGATTAGTAAAAGGTACAAAGTGTCATAAATTCTACCTGAAGCATTTTGAAGCCGTCCTCAGTGGCAGCCATTAAACCGGAGAGTTTGAGAGTGAAGGAGATGACCGCGGGGTCCGATGATGTTTTGTGAACCACAGTGGACATGAACTCAAGTAGACATGGGTAGGCCTTCAGCAGAGATCCCTCTTCATCAGGGGAAAAAAATGGACATGAAGATACAGATTTATTATACATCAATCTATCCAGGGCTGGAACAACCCTCAAGAGAAACTGTTTAGGAATATGCACCATGTAAGCATAATATCAAGAGAAATAATAAAGGTACCCCTCCCCTCCACAATGCAGGAGCCATCTCAAGGACTTTTAGAATTTCGTTTAGAGTTGAAACAATTAGTCGATTGTCTAATCGATTGATTGAATGAATCTGCTATTATTTTGATAACTGATTTTTCTTGTCGGTCACTTTTCAAGCAAAAATGCCAAACAACCACTGATCCCAGCTTCTCAAATTCAGACCTGAAACTGTTCCTACATTAATCGAGTGATCAAATGATAAAAAAATTAAAAAATTACCCGAAGCTATTTTGATAATCGATCAATAATCTCTGGTTCAAATTTCTCAGTTGATTATAGTGAATATATTTTGGAAAGTTGGATGAACAAAGAATGCAATTTTAATATTTTACCTTCAGATCTGAGAAGTTATGACGAGGACTGTCTCTATATATTAAAAAATTAGTTGAAAAAATAATAGTCGGTGATAATAATTTGTGATAAAAGCAACTATAGTCTGTGATGGAGGCAGCTCAGTTTCAGCTGATGCTGTGATTTAGTGGTGCACATTTTTTAACCATAGCCACATGAAAAGTCCCTGGGGTTTGTGTTTCAGTTGTGCAACAGTCCTGAAGGTATTTTGCAGATATTTAGCAGGATAATGAACTGTCACAAACCTTAAACCTTTGGGGATTTGGTAACCCAGCCTTGTATCCAAACAGCTAATTTTAAAACCACTTCAATTCACTTCTCACAACAATAACTCCAGTCTTTGGATCCACAAAGTGTCTAAAAAAACAGCACACACCTTGAGAGGTCAGAGAGAGAGAGAAATGGACGGGGTGGGAGTGTAGGAAAGCAGCAGTGAACAAAGTGAACAAACTCTCCCACCAGTGTCAGTACTAACCAGCTTCAGTGAGCCCTGTGAACCAGTCCAGCAGTTTCTCCAGGCTGGTGTCATCGGGCAGAGACCTCCCCGAGTTCCCCAGCACCTCACAGACCCGGGGCAGCAGCGACACACACTCTCTGTCCATGGTACTAACTAACCTCTGTGTTGTGCGTGTGCGTGTGCGTGTGTGTGTGTGTTAGTTAATAAACCCTCTGGTTGGTTTGCAGCAGACAGGTCACTGATAACGTCACAGCATACACATATCTGGAAATATAGCAGGAATATATAGCTAAGTTTTGTAGTGTAGCTAAAACAAATATAAACCTGTGGTGTTTTCTGGTAGTTTTAGTACACGTCCATCTCGCGGGAAATACTTTCAGATGTGCCGGTGTGTGGCTTCCCTCTTCTTTCTTAGTTCAGTGTAAAATGTGAAGGTTGTAATTAAAGGCAGCGGCGCAGTTTCCCGATCCGTACACATGTGGATAAGTCAAATTATATATCCGAGCGCCACATATCGCCGGTCCCCATGGTTTACGACTTTACGCTTCCCGTGCAGCGCGTCTTGCCTCCGATCAGGTTCCGGTGTCACGTTTCCGTCGCATCGTCCATTTTCACGTAGTCGCACATGGTGCCACACCGGCCGAACACCGCCAGCCTCTTCGTTTTTAGGATTTTTGCTCCGTTGTAGCGAGAAATCCGTCTCGTACTGCTGTTAAATGCAAGATACGGTGGATATGGTGGACGACCCCGAGTATGAAGAGGAGGAGCCTTCCTTCAGCGACCCCGAGGACTTCGAGGATGATGTCGAGGATGAGGGTGAGCGGCAGCAGGAAAAACGCCGGCTTTCTGGCCTACTGCTAACAGTTAGCTAAGAGCTGTACTAACGGGCTCAATGGTGGGGGTACTACAGATGCTAGGAAGCCTGCTTGTCACTTTGCCCAACAGACTACTTAGTAATCGTAGGAGACTGACTACGCAACAATATTAACCAGTTATAAAGAAACTCCCCCATTTGAATTGAAAGTCATCTCAAATCCAGCTAACATTAGCCGATGTTATCTCAGTTCATTTAACGCCCACTGACGCCTCACCCAGACCCCAGACAACCTCTCAACCGTGGCCTTGTCGCTGTTATTTGGGGAATTTAAACCGCATATTAGCAAGGTGAAGCTAACGGGAAACATTTTCTAGCAGATGAATGAAAATTAAGGCCGAGACCTCCACTGCGACCCTGCAGTCCGTGGTTTGCATTGAAGCAGCTGGTAATAAAAGATAGCTTTCACATCCGTGAAACGTTAATCCTCACCCAAAAGTGGAGGGGAGTTGGCTCTCAACCCTTCAGATAAAACGTGAACTAACTGCACATCAGTTTGACCCCAGTCTTGTCCTTAACTAAGGGGTTTTGTGGCATTGCTTGCCCAAAACAGGCTCCAGGGATTTCTGGAAATTCCTCAGCTTAATGAGAAATTGAGTAATACACTGAGCTGCCAGGGAATTAGCTCCACGTAGTTAAATACAGTCTAAGATAACAGTCCTGCAGTAAATCTACCATTAGACTGGTTATAATATTCAGGCTTTGTAGAAACTGATTTTAGTGAGGTTTTGTTTTAACTTAATGGTGAACTAAAGCTGTTGTATGTGGTGCTATTCAATCTAGAGCAGCCACTAATGATTATTTCTATTTTCAAGTAATCTGATTACTTTCTCAATTACTCATTTGGTTAATAAAATCCAAGAAAAAAAATCCACACAAAGCCCAAAGACATCTCAGTAACTGTGATATATGACAAAGAAAAGTATCAAATACTCACATTTGTGAAGCAGAAGACAAAAGTATTTTTAGCTTTTGCCTGAAATATAATTGACATTAATTAACTGCCTAATTATTGTAGCTCAAATTGTATCCTACTTAATTGTACTGAAATAACATTTTGTGCATGCATTTGTTTCAATGAGGGAGGCCACATAATAAAGTCACCTATCTGTATATAGTTCACCAGCACCATAAACTACTGCCACTCTTGCATTGAACTGTATTTGTTTTAGCAAGGTGTCCCTAATTAACTGTGTGGTTTATCATTCACTTTAAAAGAGTTAGTAATTCAGTCCATGGGTGACTATGTTCATCACAGTGCACCATCACTGGGACAGTTACTTTTACAGTTTTGACAGACCATCATAACAATGACCATGTGGTATCTTCCAAAGGATGTCAGCTGTCCTGTGTAGTTTTGAATTTAAGAGGCCATGAAAATGTATTGGGAGGCCCCCAGACCTATCAGATAAGAGATTAACATCAATGCTGCACACCCTGATCCCCTCCTTCTCCTCTTCTCTTCAGAGCTCCTGGATGACATCCTGAGGGAGAAGCCCCAGGAGGCTGACGGCATAGACTCGGTGGTGGTGGTGGACAACGTTCCTCAGGTGGGACCAGAACGTTTGGAGAAACTCAAGAACGTCATACACAAGATTTTCTCCAAGTTTGGCAAGATCACTACTGAGTTCTACCCAGAGGCTGATGGCCTGACCAAAGGGTATGAGCCTGTCGTCTCATACGTGTGATTGGTTTCTGTTCTTTTATGCCTCTGTACTTGCCCTAATGTTGAGTTTTAGCATGTAAAACATACTCTTTTTTTTCATGTAGGTACATCTTCCTGGAATATGCTGCTCCTACTCAGGCCCTCGAGGCAGTGAAGAATGCTGATGGATACAAACTCGATAAACAGCATACATTCAGAGTCAACCTCTTCACCGACTTTGACAAGTGAGTGTGCGTTGTCAAGCAAGACATGCCGTAAATGTAAATACAGATGTGTAGGATACAAGAAGATTAACTTTCTGTCCTTGTTTTCCCAGGTACATGAACATCAGTGATGAGTGGGAAACTCCAGAGAAGCAGCCTTTCAAAGATTTTGTAAGTGTTTGCTGTAAAAGATTCTCTTTGACTAAACTATTCATTGTTTGTCTTCATTTTGGTAAACATATAACCCACATGGCCATTTTGACATAACCCTATTAAAATGGCCATCCAATATTAACAAGCCAAAGAAAATGTCAGAATGCTTTAAGGTCCATTAACTCTGAACGTTTGTCTGTTCAGGGTAATATGCGTCACTGGATTGAGGACCCAGACTGTCGCGACCAGTACAGTGTGATCTATGAAGCTGGAGAGAGGACCGCCATTTTTTCCAATGATGCTAAGGAACCAATCACAGTCGAAGAGAGAGCAGTAAGTAGTTGATCAGACCTGGAAATGCAGGACTTAAAGAGTCTTATCAAACATGATTCATCTGCACTGGTTGGTTTGTCGCCTAAAATTGTCTTTGTGTCTCGATGCAGCGCTGGACAGAGACGTACGTGCGCTGGTCTCCCAAAGGCACCTATCTGGCCACATTCCACCAACGTGGCATTGCATTGTGGGGCGGCGAGAAGTTCAAACAGATTCAGAGGTTCAGCCATCAGGGTGTGTCCCTCATCGACTTCTCACCATGTGAGAGGTAATGAGCATTTCTCTTTAGCAGCACTGACACTTTGGTACCTGACAAGGTGCATTTTACATTCATGCATGTGTGTACATAGATGCACATTAGCATCAGGTGTTCATGAGCGATGTGAACTGTTTGAAATGAAAAAGATCATTTCCTTTTTTGGCTTTTTAAAAACGTGCACAGACGTTGAGCTTGAGCCTTCACTAGCTCAACAGCAGCATTTTCTCATTTAGAAAGAAAACCAATAGAATAGCATTTAAGAGATAAATAATTTATAATTAATCTCGTGCGGTCTTGTATCTCATGGTTTATGACAATGATCTGGCGATGGCGGGAGATGCGGTATCGTATGATGGATCATTAAAACCTACATGTGTGGTTGTGATGTCATGCAGGTATGTGGTGACCTTCAGTCCACTGATGGACACCAAGGAGGACCCGCAGGCCATCATCATCTGGGACATTCTGACCGGACAGAAGAAGAGAGGCTTCCACTGCGAGAGCTCTGCACACTGGCCCATATTTAAGTCAGTTCACTACATCTTTCTCTTTTCTTTTAGAAAATTGTACTCAATTTCAACATCACTGATTTTGCATTTTTAGTGTTGTGATGGTTTGAATGGACTCTAATGTTATTTCTTTGTTCTCAGATGGAGCCATGATGGAAAGTTCTTTGCCAGGATGACCCCTGACACGCTGAGCATCTATGAAACTCCAGTAAGTAGACTTACGAAAAGCATGACGCTGCTGTTTTTGTAAAGCGTGCAAGTGACATTACAGCCATGTTTCTGCTCATTCCAGTCTATGGGCTTGCTCGACAAGAAGAGTCTCAAGATTACTGGGATCAAGTAAGAGTCCTTGATATAATTATTATAATTACACGTTAATTGTGAGAGCGTTCTGTGTGGATATTTTGACAAGACTTTGCATGTTTGTGTCTACAGGGACTTCTCATGGTCTCCTGGTGACAACATCATAGCGTTCTGGGTACCTGAGGACAAAGACATCCCAGCCAGAGTGACTCTGATGCAGTTGCCTTCCCGTCAGGAGATCAGGGTCCGCAACCTCTTCAATGTTGTCGACTGCAAACTGCACTGGCAGAGGAATGGGGATTACCTGTGTGTGAAAGTGGACAGGACTCCTAAAGGAACACAGGTACACAAAGGGAGAGAGAAGGAGGGGGAACAGACGGAAGCTGACTGATTAAAAATGAAATGCTAAACCTAGTTGTTGTTTTTTTTTCTTTTTCAGGGCGTGGTTACCAACTTTGAAATCTTCCGCATGAGAGAGAAGCAGGTTCCTGTTGATGTGGTGGAGATGAAGGGTAAGAACAAAACAAACACAAAAAGTAACGGTGGCTGTTTCCCAATGAAAAAAAGAACCCTCATCTATTGTTTGATATTTGTGTTTCCAGAAAGCATCATAGCTTTTGCATGGGAGCCCAACGGCAGCAAGTTTGCTGTTCTCCATGGAGAGTCTCCCAGAATCAACGCCTCCTTCTATCATGTCAAAAACAACGGCAAGATTGAACTCATAAGTGAGTAGATCGGACACACACATGCGGACTGTCCTGTTGACACTATGTTACACATTCAATGACACCCCATAAACGTCCACTGAATGTGCCGTCGTGTCCTTTATCTACAGAGATGTTTGACAAGCAGCAGGCCAACAGCATCTTCTGGAGCCCCCAGGGACAGTTCATGGTGCTGGCTGGACTCAGGAGGTCAGTTAAATCTGTGTGTGTGGGGAACGACACAAGAAGCCGATGATGACAAACTAAATAACTTTTCTGACACCTCGTATGAGAGCTACGCTCCTGATTCTAACTCTGATCTGAGGCTCACAGTATTTGCTCTTGTGTGTGTGTCTGCACTGATGAAAGACTTTGTGTGTGTGTGTGAGACCTTCACTTCATCTCTCTGTGTGCAGTATGAACGGAGCCCTTGCCTTTGTGGACACGTCAGACTGCACCATGATGTACATAGCAGAGCACTACATGGCCTCTGACGTGGAGTGGGACCCAACCGGTCGCTACGTCGTCACCTCCGTCTCCTGGTGGAGCCACAAGGTACACACTGCTCCTCTCTCACCTGACCAGTTCCCTCTCGATGGGTTAAAACGAATTCTGACCTTGGCCTGCTCTTGCGTCTAGGTGGACAATGCGTACTGGCTGTGGACGTTCCAGGGCCGTCTTCTTCAGAAGAACAACAAGGACCGCTTCTGTCAGCTGCTGTGGAGACCCAGACCACCCACCCTGCTCAGTGCAGACCAGATCAAGGTACCATTGTTTCTAACCATCCATTATTACAATATATATACTCTCATCTATGTGTGTGTGTGTGTGGAGCCAGTGATGACAAAATTAACTTTTCTGACACCTCGTATGAGAGCTGCACTGCAGCTTCTGATTCTAACTCTGATCTGAGGCTCACGGCCACAACACCCTCTGTATTATTACAGCACATATTTGAAATTGTGTTGGTTATTTCATGACAAATCACACTCATGATCTGTGGACATGTAATCTCCCTTTACAGTAAGTATTCCTCTGTCTCTTGCAGTTGATCAAGAAGGATCTCAAGAAATACTCAAAGATCTTTGAGCAGAAGGATCGTCTGAGCCAGTCCAAGGCTTCGAAGGTTTGACCCGTTCCGTTTCTTTATCTCTATCTAACCTGGGTTTTGTGTTGGGAATGATGCTCTTACAAGTATTATGGTCATTTCTAATATTTTGATCTCCATCTTTAGCCATTTAAGAACAGATGATTAATGTGTGTGTAAAAATTTCATTTTAAGACGAAAGGTATCTTTCTCTCTCAGGAAGACTTCAAAGCTCTTAAATCAGAACTGTGGCACAATAAAATTGAACTTAATCATTCTAGTGATTTAAATGAAAAAAGCTGGACGTTTAGACGCCATAACACCAGTCTGTTATAAAGCCAACATTGGGGTCATGACACAAGGATTATGCTGTCGTTACTAGCACAAACAGAGATGGCGCTTTAACACAATAATCTGAATGTGTGTGTCTGTGTGTGAGTAGGAGCTGGTGGACAAGCGCCGGTCCATGATGGAGGACTACCGTCGCTACAGGGAGACAGCGCTGCAGATCTACCAGGAACAGAAGAGCATCCGCCTCGAGCTCAGAGGAGGTGTGACCTCCCACTTTAACACTCTGAAACCTTCACTCGCTTCCCTCGACAGTCTTTACTTTTATCTAAAGAAATATCTGACATGTTTTTTTTTTTTGTGTGTGTGTGTGTGTGGGTTTTCTAGGAGTGGACACCGATGAGCTGGACAGCAATGTGGACGACTGGGAGGAGGAGACCATTGAGTTTTTTATCAACGAAGAAATCATTCCCCTTGGAGATCTGTAGTCCCCTACGCAGGTAACACTTGCATAATGCTGCACATTGTTTGAAACGTCCAACACATAATTATGATTAACTTTATTCATAAATTCTGTAAATGTGTTGTTTGTGGTCAGTTGTTGGTCCTTTTTTAAAAGGGTCACCCATATTACAAACAACCCCAATATTTTCTCATTTACCCTCAGTTGTATCTGACTATTTGATATGTGAATATTTGCCACCTCCCCAATACGAATGGAGGTGAATGGAGTTTAAATGTGACGCTCAAAGCAAAACTGCTCTCAGTAAAACTGTCTCCTGAAGTAGCGTCAACAGTTCTCTGTTCTGTTTACTCTGCTGAAGTGGACCGACTCAGTCAGTCCTTGTGCAGCTACTGAATTTGATGAATGAACGAAACGATTATTCGACAGCATGGAACAACAAAATGAGTCACATTTCTGCATCTGCCTTAAGATTGACAACTGCATTATGTGTATTACTCCCTCTTACCCTGTTTTTGTAAATGGCCCAGAATGGGAACACACACTCTACATTCTCAATCTGTATTGAACTTGTTCTCTCTCTTGTCTCAGTCCATCCGTTTTTGTGTGGAAGGAGGAGAGAGGAGCTGTGTCATTGATTGGAGAAGGACGACGACCACGCTGTGAATCTTGAGGTTCATCTCAAGCCTCAACCTTCAACATTAGCGACACCATCGAAGCACGCCTTTGCGGATCTGCTGTCACATCGAGGGACGAGAGAGGATACTTTGTATTGAATATTTTCTCTTTGTCTCTCACCATCATCCGCCCCATTTTTTTTTCTCTGTGGAACTTGATATTTAGTAATACTGCCTCCATTTTTCTATTCACCAATTGGAGTCGATCAGTCTAACCGCAGCCCCGTCTCTGATTGGACCTTGTTCTTCCTCTTGAGGTTGATTTCTGAACTAGCTTCACCATGCTAGTGTGTTATCACAGGGCAGCACAGAGTGCCATACCAGTGGGGGGTGGAGGTGTTGTGACTAAACAAGTAGCCTTGTTAAGAAATGCGTTGATGTGGCGCTATAGTGGCTTGTATCCTCCTCCTTTCAGACTAGGCTTTCACACAGGGAGGGGTTGTGCAGTGGGAATAACTTTAAATAAACATTCAAACTCAGTAATACCGAGCTCTGTCTTAGTGTTTGGTTCTTTATTATAGAGGTAATTATCTGCTCTCCTGTTCTGCTCAGAATCCAGCTGATCACAACCATTGAGCTAAATACACAGGTAGTTCTGAAAGAAATAGTAAATTAAAAATAACAACCATTTTGATCATTTCAGGCAAAAGTTCCAAAATTTCTGGGGTTCGAGCAAATGTTAGTTTGGTGCTTTTTAGGTTTTAATATAATTGTAAATTGCATAAGACATGCAGTCTTATTTTTGACTCCTGGTTGCACAAAGTAAGCAAATGTTACATACAGCTCTGGGAGACTATGGTGGTCATTTTTTCTGTTGTATGGCATTACATAGACCAAACTATTAATTGGAAACAAAAAGTATTGAAAGTCATTGTTAATTCCAACCATATATACGGGTGTAAACACATCCCTGATCTCTATTGTTCGTTTGATAACCACATATTCTCAGGACATTATGTTCATAAAAAAATATAAAATCAAAAGCAGCACTCCTGATAAGTACATAAGAATTAATGGCTCCTGTTCTTAAAATGTGTAACAAACCCATTTAGTATCTTAACAAAATTAGGTTTTAACATCTTGAGTGAACAGATTAGCTGTGTAGAAGCCCAGATGGATGCCAGTCTGTTTCATCACCCATACACAAACATTAGAGAAACACTTCTAACATTTCTACAAACATTTTTGAGTGAGAAAGGAAAAAAAAAACTCTTCGGCATGTAGTTTGTGGAAATCGATTTCAAGACGTTAAAACGTGAAAGCGATTCAGGCTTAGCTGAGCTTTTTGTCAGGTTTGGTTTTACACACGTTTCTGCGTAATCCAATTTTAACTGCCTCGCTTAATCCATTCAGAGCTGGTAACCCAGGTACCGCATGATCTGATCCTGCCACCATAACGAAGATGCAGTGGAGGTTTCTGCAATATGCTTATCTAAAATACATCATATCTCCAACTGAAGAGGACAGTAAAATTCCACACTAGGCAAAATAATCTTAAACGCTGACGGTACTAACTGTCGTGTGGATCCTGCGTATGACGGGCGCTGGCACTTTAGTGCTGATTCAGTGACGTCATTAAACCATTTTTGTTATCCGTCTAAATCTGAAATGGTTTGCTCTGGCTCTGTCCAAATGCATGTTCTTGTAACATTTTCATGTGCAACAATGAAATTAGAGATGCTTACCAAGAGATATAATGTGCACCTTTAGGTACTACATCCTTTTTTCTTTTTTTTTAAATAAGATTCTGTAAAAAAAGGAAGCAGTTTGGTGTGATTTTTATCCCGACTCGAGTTATCCAGAGTTTATGTGATCAAAAAAAAAAGGAGACCAGCATTACTGAAGTTCATTCTCCTCCCCCAGACTGCAAGTTTGTTATCCAGCCTCATCCTGGAGTTAGAAATTTGAGTTTAAGCCTGTTTTGTTTGGAACAAATCACATCTCATAAACAGATTTCTGCTTCCTCAGAACTGCAGTCAGAATGCAGCTGTGTTTCAGCGGCTGACACATCACCGAAGCTGCCACTGAAGGTTCATGTGTCTGAGGTTAAATTGTCTGAAAAATGTGGCTACGGGGGAAATTTCTTTTCTTCTCACATGAATACAGATTTTTATTATTTCTATCTTTAAACATAGCCAAAGAAATTTACAGTGAAAGTCATAAAGTCGAGCTGACTCATTTCAAATATTTTGGGCACACCAAGATTGTGGGTTCGCTCTATTCTTCCGGATTGCTGGTCTGTCATGAAGGTGTAAATTATGCTTCAGTTTTCTTAGAGATTTTTAACCCATTTAATCTTCTTACAGAAAGTAAAGCACAGTACGGTTTTCTTTGTTTGTGAGGAATAAATAAACTGGACCGAAAGAGATGTCCATGTCCATGTCATTGGTATCAAGACAAACCACATCTGCTGAAGCTCACCATGCAGTCAGACACTGTTTTTCCGCTCTCAGTGACACTACAGGCTGCGGATATATCTTCTGCCTCATTAACCATAACGGACCTGATGTATGTTCACGCTCTCCTGTGCAGATTTTCACTGTGTTGTTTGACAAGGTGAAGAAAATGGTCGACTGATGACTTATTTATAGAAGACATTATCTACCTGTAAGGAAGTTGGTGGGAAAGGTTTGTCTGTGAATGAACCTTCTGAGCCACAACTCAGATTTATGACGCTGCAACATTAGACTTCATCTAAATTTAATGACAGGCCTTTGTTCTGGATTTAGAAACAGTAGATTATAAAGCCCAGAGTCCTTACTAGTCCTCAATGGGTGTGTGGGGTTGTGAAACTATAAATCTGGTGCGTTTTGCTGCACCTCTGGGTTAAAATGCCTCGACTGAATTTGAGTTTTTTAGTGAAAGAGCCAGTGTGATCCCAGCTTTCAGTGGACTGCTGGTGAGCTGCCTGCGCCTTTTGATGTGGCGACGGAAGCCACCCCATCATTTTCCCATCAGCTCACAGATGTTATAAATACTCATTAAAAGGCAGCTCTTCAGCCTTCATGCCAAGATGGATGATTCTATGTTTAGGTTTTTATGACAAAATAAGTTCAGAGCATATTCAGTTTGTTGCCAAGAAAATAGAAACACCTGTAAATATTCACTTTTTATTGACACTGTGCCTTTGGTTTTTGATGTTTGGACTCATTCATATTTAAGCTGTACCAAAAAGAAGGCCTCTGAATTATTTAACTTAGGTCCACTTGGACTTTTCATATTACACTCAATCAGGAATTTAATTCTCACCATTATTTATTATTGTGTTGGCCCCAAAATAGTCAAATGTGACTATGTGAAGTGCTTAAACCACATGGCCTTGGTTTGCTATAGTAGCCCATTCTGACGATAGAAATAGAAGTAATTATGGTGAGGCAAAATTATGAGCTAATAAATCCAGATTATAACATGCAGAGTAAAAATTACACTACTAAGTAACAATTATGAGATACAAAATGTTTCATACCGAGTTAAAATGAGGCACTAAGCCAAAAACAATGACGTATTAAAAATGACAACCTAGTTGAAACCATTACACAAACAGTTAAAAACACAGAATTATTGAGAAAAACACTCAGACAAGAACAATGACTTACTGAGTCAAAATATTATGATAATAAATACAGAGGTATTACAACAGCCTGGGGCACAGGCATGATGTTTTCCGTCTGTCCTATTCTCATGAACACGATATCTCAGTAACACCTCGGGGGAATTTCGTCAAATTTGGCACAAACATTCACTTTGACTCAAAGATGAACTGATTAGAGTTTAGTGTACAGATGTCAAAGGTCAAGGTCACTGTGTCCTCACCAAACATGTTTTTAGCCATAACTCCCAAGTTCACAAGCTAATTATGACATAATTTCACACAAATGTCTAATAGGATAAAATTATGAAGTGATGACATTTTATATTCAATGATCAAAGGTCAACTTCACTGTGACATCACCCTGCAAATGCACAATTATTCAATGCTGTAACTCAGTTAGGGGAGATTGAGACCATGTTTCCATCAACCTTTCTATTATTTTAATAGAAATGGACTTCCATAAAAGGGTAAATATAGCCTTGCTGTTTTTTTTACCAGTGAAGTTTGATGATTCCTAATTCTGCTTCAGCCTCCTCTAGGGCCGCCTGGATGTACCAGGACCTTAACTTTGAGAACCTGTGTCAGAGGCGGGTTTATGGTTTCACAGCGGTCTGTGTGGAAACTGGAGTGTGCACGCTGTTCAAGAGTGGGTGGCTTGGTTCCCTGAATCTCGCGAGACTTTCATTCTGTGGAGAGCGTAGACCGCTACGGTCCTATCGTGCCAACCCGGTCTCATCACCGGGCTGACGGACAGACAGAGAGGGGGGACACGGAGCAGGCGACAAAGGACTGACTGGCCGGCAACATGGAGCTCATCTGCCGGGTAAGATAAAACATAAATCAGCTCGTGTAGTATTTTTCTCAGAGAGATAGATTCAGCTTCAGACTGGTTTAATTGTACTGAGATAGAAAGAGAATAGACCCGGGCTTTATTCCACCTCAAAGGCAGCAAGATGAGAAGAAAAGGTGGAGGAGACTGTGGAGAAATATAAGTTTAGTCTGTGTGTCGTCGGCTGGAGGAAAAGGAAGGTGACCATTTACATGAGAGAGGGACAGTGTCCGGTGCAGCCGGTGAATGGGCACATTGTAACTGTACTGTATGAATTAAGGTTGTTTTCCGACCGAGCACTGGGAGGAGGTGATGGTGAGTCGTTTTGGGGGAAAAAAAGAAAAATATTAACTTAAATAAACACTTCAACAGCCCGCGCCTCCCCGAGCAGCCGACATAAAAAAAAACAAAGTTAAAAAAAGGATTGTGTTGTTTACCTACACTGACTTACTATTGAGCTCCACAGACACATTTAATGTAAAAGGAATATTTTAACATTATTTCCCGTCTTGTGTGCGCACGTGTGTGTGTGTGTGTGTGTGTGTGTGTGTGTGTGTGTGTGTGTGTGTGTGTGGTGTGTGTGTGTGTGTGGGTGGGTGGGTGTGGGTACAGCGCGTGCCAAGCGTGACACGAGAGAGTTTGTGGATGTTAATTTCTCAAAATAGGCCCCTCCAGTCAACGTGGAGTTTGGATTTAAAACCTAGTGGAAAGAAACACCACAGAGAAACCAATAATTTTCTCTGTCAAAATATGAGCCGGAGGAGTTTCTGCTGTGCTCTGCTCCAGTCTGGATTTTGTTTTTCTGGTTTTATTAGGACCCTCATTTTTTCCACTATTTCCCCGGACAGCAGATGTTTTTATGGAACAATACAGGGTGTAAACCCTCTAGCAGGCTCAGGGCTGAATCTACTTCCACCCCCACATCCCCGTTTGTTCACATCTCTGTGACAGCTGAGCGCCCCGGGCGGAGCTTGAGGTTCCCACGGCCCCTGGGTAACTTCACACCGGTCAAAAACACGGCCAGCTATATCATATATATATAACAGTAGGCATATATTATGTAATATCATATACTTTTGAAATGACTCTAGCAGACGTTAAAATTGCATATGTCAAGCACAAAGTTGTATTTAAGTCTCACAGTGATTCGGCACATAGCACTGTGGAAAACGTAAAAAACGTGTATTCATGAGTTATTAATAGTCTTAACTGCTGCTTGATGACTTACGAGGAAATGAGACCCCATGAGGATTTATAAATGTTTTAACATTAATTTAACAACATAACCGAATTATTACCAAACACCAGCTAAAAGTTTTCAAAACCTGGCAACCCAAAGTTTGTTCTCATTAGTGGCTGCAAACAGATTCATAAAGCATAAGCAAATTATGTTTTTACTATTTATAAAGCACTTGCTTACAAATTTTTTAGAAACCTCTTTATAAAAGGTGCCTTGTTAGAAAGTGCTTTTCTACTTGTAGAAAATAGTTGAAAAGTTGATAAAATGAGGATGTTTAATACAATATTAAACCTAAATATGCTCTAAATAAATTACTTTCTACATTCTTTACCATGCAAATAAACCGACATGTTTATATTAGGATATTTTGACTTTAAATAAATATTGTAAAACCCACTGGGGAAGGAAATTTCAAAATCTTGCAACATCACACACACACACACACACACACACACACACACACACACACACGCACAAACACACACACACACACACACACACACACACACACACACTTGCATTCAGTTCTAGTTCCAGTAAATTTACCTGTGAAATAAATATATTGGAATAAAAAGTTGAATATTTCTACAGTACAAAGCAGCATGGTACAAGGACAGTACTTGAGTGAATGTACTAAGCTTGATGAGCCCCCATTGTGTGTCTCATGAAGTTGAGATACTTAAGATGCCACTTCATGTTTTATTCTCATGTTTTATTCCCTACATCTGGTATTACACTGCTTCTATGTTTTTCTTTTACCCCCTGTATTAACCAGTTCCTGTTTTTATAGCATTAGTCTTCACTCAATCCTTTTACTTCACTTAGGCAGTAAAAGCAGAACTGGGGTCTTGGTAATATTTCCTGTTTCTTTCAGTTTCAGCCAGCAAGCAGGAAGTGTCTCCTTCCGTAATATATGGCCACCATGGAGTTGAGATAACCCTTTCCTCTTTTCTTCGCCAATCACGGCTGCGGATCTAATATTACCATGGGTATTTGGCGTGGTCTACGAGTGGCGTTCATCCTGGGGTCTTTGTTTATGATCCTGCTGATCATCGTCTACTGGGACGACATCGGAGGTTTCAACCTCTATCCACTGCAGGACCCCAAACACCGGACACTTCAATCTGATTCTTGCCCACGGACGACTACAGGCTCTTTGCTTTCTCCCTCCACCAGCAGGGTCCAGAGCAGTTCCTCCCTCACTGTCCCCACCACCGCTTCCAGTACAAAACCCATGCCTGAGAAGACGAGGGGAGCAGCTGAAGAACAAAAACAGGAGGAGGAGGGCAAGGACAAACAAGAGCAGGGGAAGGAGGAAACACAAGAGGATGGGAGGGAGAGGAGTCAGACTTCTGCTGATGACAGGGAACAGGAGGCGAGGAAGCAGAGGATCATGGATGTTTGTTCAGGACGGGACGATGTGGAATTCCCTGGAAGGACTCGGGCATTTGAGCAGATCCCCAACAGGGAACTGGATCACCTGATAGTCGATGATACCCACCAGATTATCTACTGCTACGTTCCCAAGGTACAGCTGTTTTGTGTGTGTGTGTGCATGTTTTTGTGTGAAAATGTAGGTGGTGGTACGTGTGTGGGTGCTGAGTTGGCTCCCTGTCTCACTTCGTACACCTGGATATAAGTGTACGAAAAATAGCAAGAAAGTGAGAAGACAAACAAAAGTTTTTCTTCTTCTAGGAATTTGGAACTGATAAAAAAAACACATATTCACATGCACATGTTCACAGTATCTCTTGTCTTTCTGAGCATCCAGTCTTTACTTATTCTTTCCCTCCATCACTGTTCTCCGTTCAGGTAGCTTGCACCAACTGGAAGAGAGTGATGGTGGTTTTGTCTCAGTCTCTGATCTCGCCCTCCTCAGGAAAGCCTTACACTGACCCAGAGGCTGTACCTCCGGACCTCGTACACAACTCCACTCTTCACCTCACTTTCGCCAAGTATGACACACACACACACATACACATATATATATATATATATATATATACAGTAAATACTCCCAGTTGTTTTGTTGAGTTGCTGGGGAGGGAGATGTATTTAGATCTTTTTACCGTAAAGATAAGTATAAACACACCCCAGTGCAAGGCTAAATTTAACAACTTAATATTCTATTGGAGAGTTTAATCTATAACAATCCATGATGTTTTTGATGAAGATCATGATATGTTTTACATGGAAAGTCTTTATCTGAAAAGTAACTGAAACTCCTAAACGAATGTAGCGGAGTACAAAGCACAATATTATAATATTGAAGAATTAAGTAGAGTCAAATCTAAACAGTGAAGTATTTCAAAACTGTTCTTGAATAAAATACTTGTTTAAGCGTACGTAATTACTTTCCACCACTGTCGAGTTGATTTAAAATGAATGATAACTGATGTCGACCATTAAATTGCTTAGTATCTAAAGGAGCAGGAGGAGGGGCCATAACCAGGATTTTAAAACTACTGACACCAAAAATCCAAATACATACAAAGTTATTTTCTGTAAATGCTCTCACCCTAAATGCTGTTTCATGTATATCCAATAAAGGAAATTGTTATATATATATATATATATATATATATGAACTAATCCCATTATTATATATATATTATAAGAACAGAGCGGTTCAGGAGATCCTTTGTCCTCACTGCCATCAGGCTGTAAAGGAAGTGGATCTTGAACTGGACTAATTTAACTATACTTGTTTGTTATTTATTATTAACTATTTTTGTTATTATTACTAATGAGCTATTGGACACCTGAGGTGATAAATAAAGTAACTATCTATCTATATTATATTTTCATTTGATACTTTTTGATATGAAGAAATAAAATTTAAAGATACTGAAAGCTAAAAAATAACAGAAACAACCTTGAAACTCCCCCCTGTGTAATTTGCACATAATTGTAGAATGGAAACTCCTCTTCAGGTTGCTAGAACCACCCAAATTCCCAGAAACAGTACTGAGGACATGAATGTGGTTTCTTAACAAGCCTTTCTCACAGAGGACACTTCGACTTGTCACAGTGGGAAAAGCACAGGTGTTACTCATAACACTAACGATGGCTCCGACAGCGAGCCAGCATGCACGGTACCAGGACACTGAAACTTAAGCAGCTAAATGGAATTCAGCTGTAATTAACTTCATCATTTACACCTGTGCTTTTCCTACTGTGACATGTAAAAATGTCCTCTGTGAAAAAGGCCTTTGCAACTGAGTTTCGTATTTGCAAAAGCTGCACTTATAATCATCTTTTCACTAAAATGACAAGCCAGTGAATAAAGAAAATCAAGAAATCAAGAGATTTTTTTAGATTTAATGAGCAACAGACAAAGGAAAAAGGATGTATTTGACCAAAGAAAAGGTCAGGTGATGCCTATTCGTAATCATGGCGACATACATTTCTTTTTGACTAAACAAGAGCACTTCGTCCATTAGGTGTTGGCAAAAAAAACAATGTTTGCTGGACAGAATGATGAATAAAAAAGTAGTCTGTAGTTTAAATAAAATGTGTTGCAAAGAAAATGTGTAATCTACACAAACCAAATTCCTGCACAGAGAGACCAAGCTCCCATTATAATGTTTTAAACAGCTCGAACTCCCCAACAATTCAACATGGAAAACTGAGAGACTAAAGCCAAACAAATCACACACCTCAGTCCCACAATGACAACAAAGGAGAACTAGCCAATAAATCATGGTGTCAGTACAGAAGCTAATGCCTTTAGCTTCTGAGCTGACACCCTGATTTATAAGCTGATTACAATAACTCAAGATGTCCATTCTGAAATGAAAGTGTCAGTCTGGAAATGTTAAGGGGCCTCTTGCTTTCCAATTTTCCTAATAAATCCAATTTTAAAAATTGTCAGTGTAAGAATTGTAAGAATTTTCACGGGAACATTAATAAATGAAAAGTTACGTGGTTCTCTTTTACATCAGTTCTACAATAACACTTAAGATACTGAGTTATACTGAAACACTGTTTGACAAACTATCCGTGAGCTCAAGGAGTTATTTACTGAGTTGACACTTGGAAGAGGAGAGTGGAAACGACAGGCGGGGCTTGGTGTTGCAGCACAGACAGACCTTTCTCTACCCCTCGGGAGCTGTCTGTGTTTGGATATGAGTATCTGAACATTTGTTTTTCTGTCTGAGCTGCTATACAAGACAAATCTTTTTCCCCTTTAGGACTGTTCTTTTCTTGTTTGGCTTTGTTTTAAGTCATTTAGAGACCTCACCAAATGTTCTCAGTATTGCATGAAACGTGGATGTTTGACAGGCAAACTGTAAAGCATCACAATTGCAGCTTAAGAAACAAACAGTGACACTAATAAAATATCCTTCATGGTGTTTTGTGTCTTTGTCCGTGTGTCCTTCACCAGGTTTTGGCGCCATTATGGTTCTCTGTCCCGCCACCTGATGGCACTCAAGCTCCAGCACTACACCAAGTTTCTGTTTGTACGAGACCCTTTTGTACGTCTCATCTCTGCCTTCAGGAACAAGTTTGGAAGGTGTGTTTCATGGTAGAGAGAGTGAGTGTGTGTTTGTGCATGGAAGCTAGTTTAAGGCAAAGGAATGTGCTTCACTTTTGATTAAACAGAAGTTCTTTGCTTACTGAATTATTAAAGTGTGTGTATTTGTGTGTGTGTTTTTTTAGACCCAATGAGGACTTCTACAGGCAGTTTGGTTCAGTCATGCTACGTCGTTATGGTAATGTCTCTGGGAGTTTGCCAGAGACCGCAGCCGAGGCGTTTGCAGCTGGAATCAAACCAACATTTCAGCAATTTATCACATACCTGCTGGATCCAGAGACTGAGAAGGAGAGTATGTTCAACGAACACTGGCGACAGGTATTTGTCTCACACGGGTACATGCACACAAGCAGAGTAAACCTACACTTAATACAATTGGATTTTGTGAAACTACAATATGCATACATAAAAAAGTCTGTGCTGCATCTGTCTTGTTTGTGCTGAAAGATCATACCAATATTATGTTATATATATGTAAGATTATCCCCTGTCATCTGCACTGCATGTGTACCAATTTCATACTATGTTTTACAGTAATTCTATAAAGATTTACACAATATATTGACATTTTACTATTTTGGCAGTTAATATTCAATAAATTAATTTATAATTTTGTCCAGTAAGAAAGATACAAGGACAACTGCACCATCAGAATATCACTGCTGATTCCAATTCCAATTTTACAAAAAATCAACAATGACTGTGTTTCTCCTGATCTATTCCCCGATTTGTTTTGTCAACTGTTGTTGGAGCCATGGCAACAACTTTCCATTTTTTTCTTAATGCAGTCAGATTGTCCACTTTTGTTGTGTGTTGTATTATGGAAGAATAGCGCCCATCAACAGCACACAAAAAGGAGTCATTTTAATCAGCATGTTGGGATTTTTTAGTATATATTTAAATGGATCACTCGCATAACTAAATCAGCTTATCATTTAAACAGTTTTTCATGTTTTATTTACTAATGTGGTCTCTATTTGTTACATATGATTTTTATAATCTATTTTTTGCATTTCCTCTGAATCATAGATACATAGTCCCAATAAGTATATTCAGAGGGCAGCAACAACATTTCTGAATGCACATACAGCACAGTGTAATTGTCTTAGACTAGCATATCACAGTATACAATAAAATGTTATATAAACAATATGGTTAATAGTACGCACACGCACACATACACACAGTCAGGTTCAAAAACATAAGTCTGTTTAAATAACTGAAAATCAGACGCTGAGCAGGGCAAGGAAGCCAAATCCATTTGGGGTAATAAACACAGAACAGGAGCAGAGTTGTGTTTTCAGTTTTTGTGTGTATGTGTACACAAATTTAAAAGTTATTAAAAGTTTTTTTAAGTGTCTGCTGTACTTTTATGTGTTTCAGGTGTACCGCCTCTGCCATCCATGCCAGATCAAGTATGACTTCATTGGACGACTAGAAACCCTAGAACCCGACGCAGATCGCCTGCTGAAGCTTCTGGAGGTGGATCATCTGCTCCGCTTCCCTTCAGGGGCTCGAAACCGAACTGCAACCAGCTGGGAAAGAGACTGGTTTGCACAGATTCCCATAACAATGAGGAGAGAACTGTACAAGCTATATGAACCAGACTTTGAGCTGTTTGGTTATCCCAAACCTGACAGCGTATTACATCAGTAATCCATACAGAGCCAAAGGCCTGGGCACTGCACTGTGTGTAGAGCCCACACCTCACCTACCTGCCTTTAAAGACCAGTCTACATTGCTGTTTGTTTCATTTGTTTTGTGCATACCTCAAATGACCGAAGGGCCTGCCAGTATTATTTTATTTTTGTCATCATTTCATATCTGAAGCACACCCGCTTACAAGCTAAGTTATCCCATCCGTTCCCCCCGCAAAGGCACTTTCAAATGTATTTTGTGAATAGTATTTTGGTATATCATGGGGGAAAGGGCTGCGGCTAACTGTTTGCTGACGTTTCTGAGGGTAAACATGTTGCAGAAAAATAAAGAGTTTTTCTAAATGTTTGACTTTCTTTTTTATAATTTTACTGAGTGTGCATGGCAGTGCAGAACTGACCCTTTTTTGTAATTTGCTCCTGTTTCCACATTTTTGCCTCTAGAAACACCAAAGCCACATATTCTGTGCACAAAGGTCTTGTGCCGCTCATGGTCTGCTCTTGGTTCTGATAGGAGTTACTGGTTTTTCAGAAATAGCAGTTGTTGGAGAGGCTCGCCGAGCTAAAATCTCACTCGGCTCTGTGTCAGCTCTGTGTCTTCAAGCTATAAACAGCTGTTCAAAACAGCTCGTTTTAAAGACTCTTTGATCTCTGTGATGTTTCCACACACACACACACACACACACACACACACATACTACACGCACTAGAAATGGTCAAAGCTGATTCTTATCGGCTAATGAGACTCATTAACTCTTACCCTTATTACTCAAAGTATGAGAGCATGTATAAGGCAAGTCAGCACTGTGTATGTGTGTGTGTTCATGTCTTTCTATGATTGTGAGGACAATTTTGTGCTCATATTTTTATTGTGAGGTCATATTGGCCAGTCAGCAGTTCCTAACACCACGTACACACATACACTCACCACAATCTGCTGAGGTTCAAACCGGGCATCAAAATGGGGAAGAAAGGTCATATAAGTGAATTTGAATGTGGCATGGTTGTTGGTGCCAGACGGGCTGGTCTGAGTATGACAGAAACTGCTGATCTACTGGGATTTTCACACACAACCATCTCTAGGGGTTTACAGAGCATGGTCCAAAAAAGAGAAAATATCCAGTGAGCGTCTTGTTGATGCCAGAGGTCAGAGGAGAATGGCCAAACTGTTTCAAGCTGATAGAAAGACAACACTAACTCAAATAACCACTCATTACAACAGAGGCATGGTGAACAGCATCTCTGAACGCACAACACGTCGAACCTTGAAGCAGATGGGCTGCAGCAGCAGAAGACCACACCGGGTGCATCTCCTGTCAGCTAAGAACAGGAAACTGAGGCTACAATTGGCAAGGGCTCAACAAAATTGGACAATAGAAGATTGGAAAAATGTTGCCTGGTCTGATGAGTCTCGATTTCTACTGCAACATTTGGATGGTAGGGTCAGAATTTGGCGTAAACAACATGAAAACATGGATCCATCTTGCCTTGTATCAACAGTTCAGGCTGGTGGTGGTGGTGTAATGCTGTGGGGGATATTTTCTTTGCACACTTTGGGCCCCTTAGTACCAGTTGAGCATTGTTTAAACGCCACAGCCTACCTGAGTATTGTTGTTGACCATGTCCATCCCTTTATAAACAGAGTGTACCCATCTTCTGATGGCTACTTCCAGCAGGATAACATGTCATGTCACAAAGCTCAAATCATCTCAAACTGGTTTCTTGAACATGACAATGAGTTCACTGTACTCAAATGTCCTCCACAGTCACCAGATCTCAATCCAATAGAGCACCTTTGGGATGTGGTGGAACGGGAGATTTGCATCATGGATGTGCAGCTGACAAATCTGCAGCAACTTGCGTGATGCTATGATGTCAATATGGACCAAAACCTCTGACGAATGTTTCCAGCACCTTGTTGAATCTATGCCACGAAGAATTAAGGCAGTTCTGAAGGCAAAAAGGGGTCCAACTCAGTACTAGCAAGGTGCAACTAATAAAGTGACCAGTGAGTGTATATTGACAGACACACAAACCATCTCCACCTTTGGATATTAACTATATTAGTGTCTCAATGTGGTAACACAGCGTTTTGGAGGCTTTCACACAACTGACTGTGATTGGCTAATTAGATTGATTAACTCAGGGCATTTCTTTTTTTAAACTGTTGTCCATGTTGTTCTGTTGTAGCAGGAGAAATCACAGTAGCTTTATTGCAGATCGTCTTCTGTTAGGGCACGTATGTGTGTGTATACATGTCTTGCTATGGTTGTGGGGACAAATTTAGGTTCGAAACCATCATTGTGAGGTCACTTTGGCCAGTCTTCACAGTTTCAAGAGCTTTTTGAGTGACTGAGGTCAGAGTTAGGATAAGGATTCAAAAATCTTAAGGAATTTTCTAGTTATTATTATTATTATTATTATATCACAAGTCATTATAAAATTATCTAAAACCTTAACTGGCAAATTCACTACCTGCCAAATACAAAGTAGCGGAATAAAAAGTGAAAAGTACATTTCCCTCTAAAATGTTGTTAAGTGGAAGCATAAAGTCGAATATGATCCGTGCATGGAGTATAATTCTTCAGCAGTTGTTCATGTTGTATAATAAAAAATTCCAGTTTAGGGGGTATTGCCTAATTTCGTTGTCATACTTGCGCTAAATGTACATATATTCATGTAAAGTAAAAAAAATAGAACCTAAGAACAGCACTTGATGTGAAAGTACTTTCTACCACTGACGTGTGTATGATACTGTGGGGGGGTGCATAGAGAGAGTGCAGAACAAATACTGACGCCCTCCACCACTTTCTATTGCACAAAAAGATGCTCTTGTTGCGTTCACCACTGTCCTGCTGTCTGTCTCCACGTGTTCCAGTCTTTTCTACAGCCCCTCCCCTTCTGTTCCCAGGCTCTGAGCCTATTGGTTAAGCCTCCTGTCACTCAGCGTGCGATGGGGAATTTTTGGAAGAAAAAAAAAAGAGCCACGCCCACCTCGCTGCTTGACAGTTCGCTGCTTGACGTCACTGGTTCCGTCCCAACACGGAAACATGGAATAATGGCAACGGTTGCGTTGGTGTTATTATGGATTTAAAGCGGTACTACTAGCTTAAATCTCAACGTGTTTGTTAACTGTCAGAACAGCTTTGGCCATGTTAAACGGCCGGTGTTAACTTTTTGACCGATGGACGCCCGCGCTAGAAATGGAGAGAGAGTTCGACCTCTGTTGTTAGTTCAATAGCTTTAGTCTTCCGTTTTGTTCAGAGCCATGAAAGTCGGTGTTTTGGGGGTCATGGGTGTTCTGGGGCGCCTGCTGCTGTCTCTTCTCCTGTTGTCCTGGGAAGGCAAACTATTTCAGGTAAACTTTACAGTGTGGCTGTTTCTGTTGTTGTTGTTGTTGTTGTGGTTGTTAATACTGTTTGTGTCTTGCGATTTATGCGGAGCTTAGAACGCAACTGGCATCACGCTGCTCTTCTGTGTCTATTTCAGGATCAAGTGAAGTTGCCATGTTATGACAGGACGTTTAAAGTGTTTAGCAGCTCACTGGGGAGTCTGAATTGCCTGAAGAAAGTTAATACCGCCTCTCCCTCTTTCTCTTTCTCTCACTCTATGTCTCTCTTTCTCTCTATCTGTGTGTGTGTATGTGAGTGTGAGCGCGTGCCTGTGCGCAGCTCCATGGGCCCGTGAGGTCCGGGTGGGGGGCTGGGGGGGTGGGGGGTGGTATCTGTTAATATTTATTGTTTGATTGAAAGAACTCAGTTAAAAGACATAAGATGAAACAACTACGAAGAAACTCAAAAGAACTACAGAGACACAAAATGGCAACAGAGATGCAAAAACATTTTAAGAGATACAATAAATAAATAAAATAACCACAAAAAGATTCAAAATGACCGCGAAGAGATGCTCAATTACCACAAAAAGGCACAATACAACCACAAAGAGATGCAAAACGACGATAAAGACACACAAAATGACCATAAAGACGCATAGAATGATCATAAAGAGATGCCAAACAAGCCTCAAACGACTACAAAGAGACACAAAATGACCAAGGAGATACAAAACAACCACTAAGAGAATAGAAATTACCATAAAACGACACAAAACAACGACAAGACCCCAATTGACCAAAAAGACACACAAAACTACTTCAAAGACATGAAAAATGAACATGAATAGGTCACCTAGTAGGGCGTATACCATAATTAAGGCTTGTTTGTTTGTCCTTATTGTAGCGGACTAGGTTCAAATCTAGCCTAGGCCCATCTAATAAAGAAAAGTAGAAATACCATAAAGAGACGCAAACTGGCTTTCAGTCTGGGGGTCTTTTGTATGAGTGGTGGAGGGGCTTTTATCTGTCTGATTATAATTCACCTGTGCGTGTTTGTATGTGTATGTGCATGAGGACGTCTGTGCAAGTCTTTACTCTGCGTTTACCATGGTGTGTTTTTACCACAGCGTGCTGCTCTGTTCTGTGTTGCCAGTTGCCACCCCTTGGTGGGTAAATATGGGAGCGGTGAACACACACATTGACAAACACACACACACACACAAGCTCTCAAGTGTAGAGTGTAAAGGGTGTAGTGTTGGTAAGGAGAATAAGGATATCCTGCTAAATGAGTAACAGTCTGATTATGGGAGAAGAAACTTACTGCAGAGCCAGACTATCAACCCCTGGCAGACCTGACACACCCACTCCCCCACACGCACACACACACACACACACACACGCACAGACACGCACACACTGTAGTTGAGCTATGCTGAAATCTTGGATACATGACACGGTGACTGAACTCCCTGTCAGACAGCTGGCCTAAAGTTTCTCTCTCTCTCTCTCTCTCTCGCTCTCTCTCTCGACTCATCAGGTTGGAGGGGTCAGATCAGTCACCCTCCCAGAGTCCCTCCTGTTTGTCTCAACACTGGACGGTAGTCTGCATGCTGTCTCCAAACAGTCAGGAGACATCAAGTGGACCCTACGAGAAGGTTCATACTTACAGACATCGGTTATATTTCCTGTTTATTTTCATTTTAAAAATTTCTCATGAAATCGTTCTTTGAATTCTTTCAGACCCCATCATCCAAGTACCTGTCTACCTCACAGAGTGAGTAGCATACACATCGTTATACAAAAATTTGACAAGATTTGTTGTCTTCTTTACTTAATCTTTGATCTGATAGCACCTGAATTAAATCCAAATGGAGATCATTTTATTCCTTTTCATGTAGGCAAATTTGCTTGTGTTTAGACAGCATTTAAAGAGTTTTGTAGAAATAAGTGTTTAAAAATGTTCTAAAAATAAGGACCTGAAGGGGCACCTTAGAGGACTAGAGGTTAAGACATAAAAATGCACAAATATATATACTTTTTTGACATTAGTATTGTAAATTGAAAGCAGTATTTAACATTTAAAATAAAACCCATTCCTACAAACACGTATAAATGAATCATTGTACCATCATTGTATGAATGTTGTTTTTGTAGGCCAGGTTTTCTCCCGGACCCCAATGATGGCAGCTTATATGTACTGGGCGGCAAATACAAGGAAGGCTTGATGGTGAGGAAACGCAATGTTTGTTTATGTGTGTCAGTTTGTGTGTCTGTTTTCACTTTTTGAACCCATTGTTTTGATTTATCTGCAGAAACTGCCATTCACCATCCCAGAGCTGGTTCAGTCAGCTCCCTGCAGGAGCTCCGATGGTATACTCTATACAGGTGAGACATTGTGTGTGTGTGTGTGTGTGTGTTAGACAGTGACATATGCCTAGAAAAAGTATGATTTTTTGTATCAATGTGTGCTAGACAGTTGTCAGAGATGGAGAATGACAGATGAAACAAAGAAATATTTGACATGCCTCATTGATGACACTGCTGCAGGTAAAAAGCAGGATGTGTGGTTTGTGGTGGATCCTGAGACGGGTGTAAAGCAAACCAGTTTAACCACCTCCTCCTCTGAATCCATCTGCCCCAACACTCCTCTGCTCTACATAGGACGCACAGGTATGTCACACAGGTAGACACGCACATGCACACACATGCATGTTGCTGAGGTACAGTCTTGGCCTGCTACTCATGAATTTTCCACCTGTTTGTTTTCCAGAATATGTGGTTACCATGTTTGACACCAAGACACAAGAGCTGCGATGGAACGCTACCTACAATGATTACTCTGCTCCCCCTTACGATGAGAAACAAGACTACAGTACGTCCCTGGACATACATTCACTTAGACAGACAGACAGACATGACAGGATTATGGGTGGATTAGCTAAATGTAAATATGAACTTCCTGCTAATATGTTAATACTAATACTTTGAATATCCATATGTCTAGAACAGGTGCATTTGTATCTATGGAATGAAAGAATAGACTACTGTAGAGTCTCTTCGCTTGTAGTCTCATGAATTAAATTCAACAACATTTAAGTCGATTAAAATTTTTGGTGCATTTTCTTGTCCCATTACTATTTCTAAACCCAGGAATATGCTTTGACTCTTAAACTTATAGCTTTTTTATTGTTTGCTCTATATTTAAAAATGTATTAACAGGCTTCAGTGAAACATGGTATATAGTTAGTGAAAGAATAGGGCTATTATTTTTTTTTTTTTTTTGGTGCAGATCTTGTTGTATTCCACCCTGTGCGATACTAACCTGTACTACCTGCTTTGCCTCCAGAAATGGCCCATCTGGTGTCGAGCGGTGATGGTCTTGTTGTGACAGTTGACAGAGAGACAGGTAGGGAGAGGTGTGTGGTTTTTGCTATGTGAATATATCACGACTTTTATATGTGAGGGGTTGAGTGTGTGCCTTTTATTTGATCTCTGCCCTCCAGTAAAACTAAGTGCTCCATTTTTGTCTTCTAGGTGACGTCCTGTGGAGTCAGAACTATGGCTCACCCGTCGTAGGTGTCTACCTGTATTCTGGTGACTCGCTAAGACACGCTCCCCATCTGTCCCTCGCCATGGAAACGCTACGCTTCCTCACATTCTCCTCTGCCAACGACCAGGCAGACACACACTCCACTTTGAAGTGGAGCTATCAGTTTGTAAAGGAGCAAGCCAGTGCACAAACACAACTTGTGTAAGAGAAAAATTGTTGGTGTACACACACATGCATATGAATGAGTAGAATGGTAAATGGACTTGCACTTATGTAGCACTTTTTCCAGTCTTACTGACCACTCAAAGCGCTTTACAATACTTGCCACATTCACCCATTCATACAGCCATCAGGGGCAAAGTGGGGTTCAGTATCTTGCCCAAGGATATTTCAACACGCGGACTAGAGGAGCCGGGGATCGAACCACGATTTTCTAATTAGTGGACGACCCGCTCTACCTCCTGAGCCACAGTTGCCCTTGTTATGTTCAGTCCTGAAGTGATATCCTCTGGCTGGTTTCCTGACTAATAGTTATTCATAATGACTGTAACTAGAAGGGTTGCAGAGAGCACAGACCTTGGCCACTTCTGAACATCCTCCGAGAACTGCCCTTATACTGCACCCAATTGTTGTTGTGAATACAGAGGTACACAGGGTATATGCAAAGACCTTGTAAGTCTCTTATTGTCTCAATCATGATATCTCCAGTGATATTATCATACTCTCACATCCACTTACTACAGGCAAAAAGTTTGCTTATAGTCTTTTTATCCCACGGTAAGGTCTGTTTCACTGAGAGTTAACTGGTAACACAGTATTAACTACTAGTACTGCAGTTTAAAGGAGCTCTTTTTAAGTTTTGCTATCGGTACTTAGCCAGCATTAGCATTGACAGCTGTTTACTTACCAGACTAGAAGAAACGTTGCGAGTTCAGCAACAAACTTCATTCCTTTACTAACCAAGAGCTGTCTCCAGCAGTGGAAAGTAACGGCAATGTTAACTCTCACCTCCCACATCTTTTAGTTAGCACACTAACCAGCTAGCCTCGTCTCGTCACTTTCTGATAGCGACTCACTGTAGCCTCCAATCTGCCCTGAAGACATAGCGCTACTCAGAGGGCGTATTATAACCTCTTGTCTTGTAAACACAACAATGACCAAAGTTCTTGTCAAGCAACAATAGCCACCACCTGCCTCCGGCAAGAAAACACATTCAACGGCAGAGAAAACTTTAAACTTATTATAAATTAAATATAACGTCAGTTTAAATGTAAAGTTTTTATTAAAAACTAGTTTGTATTCATATTTCAGTTATTGGTGTTAACTGATAATTGTTTTAATCTGGAAAACCCCAAATCTAATCATTATTCCTTGTCCAAAGATCAATATGATGATTTATATTTGATAAAAAATCACTGTGTGAGTGTTTGAGGTATCCTGCTGATAGAAGCTTGACAAGTTTTCACTTTCACGCCGAGGAAATAACCCAGCTTTTCTTTCTTAAAGACCCACTCTCTTTGTTGGAAAATTGGATTCTCACCTCTACGCCTCAACTTCCCTCGTCCACCATGGAGTCTCTTTAGTGGTGAGTTCAAATATATAATCCATTTTTGTTATATATCAGCATTCACACATCCAGTTTCCTCCAACATCCACATCTGTAGTAGCACTCCCTCCTACTTTAACAGAACATTTATAATACAGTACAACAGATCAGGTTTATCAGAAAGCGAACAACTGTGTGTGGTTTGTGGTTCTGGTTGTCATGGCAGCCTCGCGGTCTGACCCTGGCTCGGATTGAAGGTCCTGATACGGCAGGAGTGACGGTCAGAGAGCCAGGGGAGTGTGAGATTACACCGTCCACTGATGTGCGCTATCCGCCAGGGAGCACAAACAGCCAGAAGAACCACTGGCTGCTAATAGGTAAACACACACATAGCCTACACAGCCTTTTGAACAGAGAAACTATTGATCATGTAGACATGGAAGTACTGAGCTAAAGCAGGCAAATCTCACTTTTAACTTGAAAAGTCTCACTTTATGGTCAGAATGTCTTGAAACCGGATACATACACAAAATGATGAAAGTGAAATTCTGAAATCTGAACACCCTCACCCTTTTTTTTACCATATTGAAATTTTAGAAGCAAGAACTCTGGCTTAAGAAAAAAAAAAGGTTGCAAAGTTCCCTCAAAACTGAAATTTCTCTCTGATTTATTGACCAGACAAGAAAGTGACCCCAGCCCTGACACCAACACAGACATTCATACAGCTCTAATTTCATTACATGTGTGTCTTTATGGGTTTTAGGCCACCATGAGCTCCCTCCAGTGGCCCACACCACCATGCTGAGGGATTTCCCAGTCACTCTGCAGCGTTCTGGTGAGGCAGTCATCCCCCCTCGACCTCCTGGCTCCTCTGCCTCCCCTGTTTCCCCTGCCTCCCACTACCACCATCGATATGTGAGTCACACCACAACTTAAGACCTGAGAGTCAGTAAATTACACCAATGATATTAGGCAATTATCCTCTCTTACTAAGCTAATACTGTCCATTACAGCCAGCTTCAAGCTGAGCCAGAGACCAAAGAATCGATGTAATGAACTATTCAACGGCCCTTTAACAACCACTTTGATCGCAGACTGCTTTATATGAAATAAAGCAGACAAACACAGATAGAAAAAAAAAACTGAAGCCTCATCATATTTTCATTGTGTCTTCTCTCTGTTGTCTTATTGTGTCCTTCAGTTCCAGACAGTTGCTGGTGGCCACAGCGACACTAATGCTAACAGCGGAGGGGTGGATGGGGGCAGTTCAGGACAGGCTCAGAGGCCGGCCGCTGTGCTGCCCGTCTACGTGACTCAGGACCGTCTGACCCTGGCTGTTCTGACGCTGCTGCTGGGGGGATGGCTGGCCTTCGTGCTCACATACCCTGTTGTGAGTTTGTGTGTTTTATGTCTATGTGCGTTTAAAATGTAGGGCTCGTATTTATCAGACTTCTTAGAATCACACTTGCTCTGAAGTACCAGAAATGTACAGCAAAGTGTAAAAATAAGATTTATGAGCAACTCTCAAGTGATCACATGACTGATCACATTTGTTCAGAGGAGGAATAGCCAGTCAGAGATATAGACTGATAGATTACATCTGCCTTATTGTACATTATTCAAAAAAATCTTTATGGTTCATTCAGTGGCATGTTATTCTGTTAATTTTATTGAAATCTTAAAATCTCTGGGAGTGACTTAAATGGGAATGAACAACAATTGAACATATTTATGATGTGTAAATATATGAATGGAAATTTAAATAATAGGAAATTGGCTGAAATGGAAACAAAATTGAATCAGTGTATATTTATTCTTGTTGGTTGTTTGCACCCTGATGAATGCCAAACAATTAAAAAGTGGTTTAACATGATATCAAATGTTCACATGCAAATAATTAATTATAATTAATTATACTGCTTCAGTTAATGTATTATTATTATTGCAAATTCCCCCCATGGATAAATTTAATTAATCTAATTTTATTTTATTATTATTTTCATTATACAGAAAACAGATCAGTGTGCACTGCAGTCACTTTGAGCAGCAGCAGTTTGATAAATACAGTCCAAGGTTTCAGGGTTTATTCTTGAAGCAATAGTTTTTGAAAATGTTTAGACATACATTTTCTGGCCAAGAGTTCAATGACAGGATTGAACCATGCAACTAACTATTCTCTATAAAGACTATATAACTATTCTATATAAAGACTGGAAACAGGGGGAAACAGCTAGCTTGGCTTTGCCTGAAAGTTTAGTCCTCCTTCCAGCTCCTCTGAAACTCACTATCTAACACACTGTGTTGTTTTTGTTCAATCCATGTGAAAACTGAAGTGTGAAGATGAGAAATTATAATTTGGAATATTTCTTGGCAAGATGCAGTGACCATGTGGTAATGATATTCTCATCAAACTCTCGGCAAGACATTTCCCAAATACTGAATTTCTTTAAAGATATGAACATGTGATGAAATATCCATTCTTAGATTCAATTATGTGCCTTTAATTGGTGATTGCAGGCTGTCATTGCATCTGAAGGGTTATTTTGTAATAGAAAAGTTCATCTCCTGCAGTTAGGTTTTCATCTACTTCTGTTTAAATTAGTAAGTTCTAGTGCCGGCTATTCATTAACCCCTGAAGAACAGTTATGAATATTTTGTTCACACATGTAGGTCTAACAAAGAAATTATGATAATAATGTTCACAGTTGAGGAAAAAGTGAAAAAAATACCTTCTTTTTTTTTCTGGCTGCATTTTGCATAATGTCAGTGAAGAAGATGTAGCCGAAACCTTCTGGAAACAGCTCTATGTAATGTGTGGTAAACATTTGACTAATTATCGTCAGGAATAAGAAAAATAACCGTCCCAAAATAAACACAGAGATGCAAAATGTACTGTATTCACCACCACTGTAGCTGTTTTTATGCTGCCACGGTAGAGATCATAAAGAGGACATTAAATCATTGTGGTGGCTTTGTAACTTAATAACAATACATTATAGACGCATCATATTTGCAAAAAAGGTGATTAGATTTTGTGGTAATTTCCAGCATAAATTTGTATCTTAATTAATGAACAGGTTCATTTTTGTCAAGCACTGTGTTAAAAATAAATCTATATTTCTAAGCTTGGATGTGCTATGGTTACAGTATTAAACTCATTAACAGTGGCTGTCTGTCATATGAAGACAACATGTCAGGACAGATGTGTATGCTTTCATCAGCTTATTTAAATGGGGCATAATTTGTTACAATAATAACAGTAATTAGCAGTAATTATGCAGAGGCATGCACTTCAAATGGCTCTTTTTTAGCTAGTTTTGAGGGCTTAATAGTATTTACTGTGTTTTTCTTGGCAGTCTTGTAGCGTTGTGTTACAATATTCTCGATGCTGAACTCTCAACCTCCATCCTCAAAAAGCCTTTAATCTGATCTGTATCTGTTATTGTGTTTTCTCTAGCGTGCAGCCCAGCAGCTGAAAGCTCAAAGGCAACTGGAAGAGGCTTTTGAGTCTCGTCTGCAGCGCATGCAGACCAACATGCAGACAAGCACTCAGACAGTTTCTTTAGACACAACCCATTCAACTGACACAAACCTCTCCAGTGGTAAGCAACTGATAAAACAAGTTCTCTGATATGCTTTATTCCCTTTATTTAAAGACTTATGGGTTGAGTTCAATGATTAAACGTTTTCCTTTTTATTGCACCAAAGACATAAAGGATTATTAAAATGCATAAAGTAGTTTTGAATCTCCAAGAGCAGAAACATTGATTATTCATTTCTTGATTAAATTAGGTACAGAAAAAGTTAGTTCTATATAAAACTTGCAAAAGATGTACACACATACTTTACATCTACACTTTTCTATATCCAGACTCTTTGCCTGTGTCTGCTGACCCTCCGCCTAGTCCTCACGCTCACAGCAGTGGCACCTCAGATGTTGATAAAAATGGCACAGCTGGGCTCAAACCCACAGCAGGTAAAACATCAAACATTGTTTGTGTCTTTAGACATATTGTATATCATATCCTTCTGTCCTTCGCTGTTCAGATGAGATTCATTTCTCTCTGCTCTTTTCTTCTTTCCCACCTGTCTCAGAAGGAAACAGTGATGAGGTGCAGGTGGGTAAAATCTCCTTCACTCCATCTGACGTCCTTGGACACGGCACAGCGGGAACTTTTGTCTTCAGGTATGACAGTGTGTGCATGTGTGTTTTTCACTGTGCTTTGTTTTACCACAGTGCTGTTACCACAGTTGATAGCATCAGCCTTAATCATTGAACTATATCAGTGGATTTACATTTGTTAGATCATTAACTGCAAAACAGATATACTCTACATTTCTGCCAATTATTTTACAAAGTGTAACATAGGTTTTAACACTGTTTTACACTGACATTTGTTGAGACTGATTTATTAACAGGATGAAAAATAACTTGCAGAAATTTTCCTTGAGACAGTTTGAGGAAGTAATCCATCATAGTGAACAATTAGCTGCCTTTATTTGGTTATTTGTTGTATTAAGAAGGCCTCTGAATGTCAGTGTCAAAGCAATTTGGTTTTCATACCATAGTGAAAAGAATGTAAGTCAGTGGGTAGATTGACTTCTGCTCTGCTTTGGAAAAGGGTCAGCAGTGACAGAAAGCTTACGTAATTTTGAGTTAATGGGCTAAATCATACAAAACCTCAGTTATTTAACATGCAGTTTACTGTAAAAACAGTAACAGTAAATGTTCTCCACTGCGTGTGTGTTTCCTCAAAAATTGCAGACATTTTGAGACAACATATATTGTTCTGACACACACACACTATTCATGATATATTATGAATGCTCTGTGATATTAGGGGTAAATTTGACGGGCGCCACGTGGCGGTGAAGCGAATCCTGCCTGAGTGTTTTGAGGTAGCAGAGAGAGAGGTGCAGCTCCTCCGAGAGTCCGACACTCACCCGAACGTCATCCGATACTTCTGCACGGAAAGAGACCGCCTCTTCACATACATCGCCATCGAGCTGTGCACTGCAACCCTGCAACAGGTCAGTGTTTGTGAAAGAGCAAAGTACTGTAAGACCATGTCAGTGCACTCTTTTCTTCTGTTAAAGCAGTTTAGAGTTAGCAGGCCTTAATGACAAAACTAACACATGTTGTTGCATGTTATCTGATGTGTCTGTGTTTTCTGCAGTATGTGGAGGATCCATCTTGCTTCCCTCAGTTGAACCCTATAACTCTGCTGGAACAGACCTTGTGCGGCCTTTCACACCTCCACTCACTCAACATAGGTCGGAGAAACACACATATACACAAATATACATGTATACACACAAAAGATATTCCTAAACTCCTGCATATGGCATGTAGTACTACTTTACCGTGACAACTTCTTATTCCTCCCTCTCCACCTGACTCCTTCATCTCTTCCTTTAGTCCATCGTGACCTGAAGCCTAGAAACATCCTCCTCTCCGGCCCCAGTGCGTTGGGTCGGGTCCGAGCTCTCATCTCTGACTTTGGGCTCTGTAAGAAGATCCAAGACGGTCGGAGCAGCTTTTCTTTGCGGTCAGGAATACCAGGAACTGAGGGGTGGATAGCCCCTGAAGTACTGCGGGATACACCTGGAAATAAACCGGTAAGATGCAAATTACAGGGCAGAGTGGTCAGTCTTCAAACCTCCGAACTGATTCAGTCAACTCTGATAATTGGCCACGGAAAAGAAACAACTCTTCAGATGCAGAATTGACGGTTTAAAACTGTTTCTTTGTTTTTGTTTTGCTTGTCATTTTTCAGTCTTAGAAATCTCCCGTAACCAAACCCAAACACCGAGGCTGAGAGACTCTACATACTGTTGTATTTTTACTCATGTTTAGACTTTTTGTATTTGTCAGCTTACTGATAGAGTTTTTCTCTTCTTCTTCAGACAGCAGCAGTGGACGTGTTCTCAGCCGGCTGTGTGTTTTATTACGTGGTCAGCAGGGGGCAGCACCCTTTTGGCGATGCACTGAGACGACAGGTCAACATTCTGTCAGGGGAATATTCTCTCTCACATTTTATGGAGGATATACACGGTGAGGGCACACATCTGTGCACATGTGTCTTTCTGAGTTTGTTCATCCTGATGGTTATAATATTTATTGTGAAACACGTAGTTAAAACAAATCTGTCCCTCAAGAAATCTGCATTCTTCCATTCCCAATAGTTAAAGAATTAAAATTCTGTAAATTCCTTTGTTATTTGTGGAGGCTTTGAATTCCTTTGAATTTCAAATCAGGAATAATTTGCATGCGAATGTAGAGGAATGGGTGACTTTAGACACATGTCAACAAACTGTCTTCCTAGCAAATTCACTTCAGCTCCAAAAAATATTCTTGCCTTCACTTGAGGTAAGTTTTATTTCTGGATGCCTGAGGAAAGTCCAAGACTAAAACATAGTATTTCTATTAAACAGAAGGATTTCAACCTTTTCTTGTGCATTTCTGAACCTGGGCTTTTCATCAGACTGCGTTTTGGATCATAATGATCACAAAAATCTGTAAGATTGTAATGAAACAGACATAAAACTATACATGACTTACCTGAAAACAACATTTTATATATCTGTGAAATCAGATGACGTCATAGCACAGGATCTGATTGATCAAATGATCAGTGCTGAGGCCGAGTCTCGCCCCTCCACCGCCTGTGTGCTCAAACATCCGTTCTTCTGGAGCCCAGAGAAGCAGCTGCTCTTTTTCCAGGTGTGTTGAGACAGTTTAAAGAGGTCATTTGGTTTTGGATAGCAACGTTTGTGATGCTACAGGTCTCCTTTCATTTCTTTCAAAAAGTTATTTTTTCTTGGTTGCTGTTTTAAAAAAGTTAAAAAAAATAGGTTTTATTTTTGTTTCCTGGTAATCAACACTGATCAAGAAACGTGCAAGAGGGCTATGAGTCTGGGTAGTGCAGTTAATTGTTAATGTTTCTGCAAGTCTCTGTCTTAAGACTCACATTTTTCTTCTGTGTATGTTTCTGTACGAAGGATGTGAGTGATCGCATTGAGAAAGAACCGGCAGACAGTCGGATTGTGGTCAGACTGGAAACTGCAGGACGAGCTGTGGTCCGAACCAACTGGAGGATGCATATCTCTGTGCCTCTACAGACAGGTACACACACCAACATGCCCACATAGTATCACATAACTGTGCAGGATTACGAAGCCATCAGTGGTGAGCAATAGGTTTTATTCTCATGTGCATTTCAGACCTGCGGCGATTCAGGACGTATAAAGGAAACTCAGTCCGAGACCTGCTGAGAGCCATGAGGAACAAGGTCAGTTGACACACTTATATGACATACACTTCGACATGACACGTTCACATGGACACCTTCAGTCTGTTTTTTGACTTTCTGCATTCCGCATGTTACAGAAACATCACTACCACGAGTTGCCGCCAGAGGTGCAGGAGACTCTGGGCGAGCTGCCCGAAGGCTTCGTCAGCTACTTCACCTCACGGTTTCCGCGGTTACTGATGCACACACATGCTGCTCTGCACATCTGCGCCCATGAGAGACTGTTTCACCCGTACTATCTGCCCCCCAGCGCCAGATAACTTCCACATGACTCTACACTCCATACACTCTTAACACATTCACACACACAGACACTTACACACACACACACACACACACACACATACACACATACACATACATCGGTTTACTTTTTTGGTGAGCGAAGGAGATCCCTGACAGTGCCCTGTTATTGCTTTTGTAAAGCCCATACTGTTTTTTTGGGGGGGGGGGGCCAGTGCTGTGAAAAAGTTTTTATATGCCTTGATTTGATGTTTTATTGATTAATTCTATTTTTCTCCAGCCATTGCTCAAGAAATCGTTTTAAAATTAAATTAAAAAAGCACTCTGAATGTGTGTCTCCACAAAGACTGCATACTGTACATTTGTAATGTTAATAACTTCTTCACCAGAGGAAATTATTTTAAAGAATTTATAGGGTGAGAGAGACATTCAGCAAACATCTCCACCCTGAGGTTCATCTGAAACATGCATGATGTTTCATATTAAATTAATAGTAAAATATCACTTCTTTTATGAGGATATTCACAGTGTGAAAAAGTTCTGTCATAATGTGTAAGTAAGCAATGCTGCTCAGTTCCCACATGTAGACTGTAGCTACAGGCTTTAGCTTTTAAAAATGTAATGACTGCCTGTGGAGCCAATAAAACCTGATGATAGGTTCATATGGAACCTGGTGGGACTTTAGAGTGTGGGATGAATTCACTTTACTAAAATATGAGTCTCCTGTGGAGGGTGATGATCACTTCTGAAGGGCTTTGGAGCTCAGATTAACTTTGTCACAGCACTGTAGGTAACACAGACACTGGACAACACATTCATGAAAACAGAGCTTGTGTTGTTGTTACAAAGCTGCGTGTCACAGAAGAAATCTCCATTATCCATTTAACCCGGCTACTTCAACAGTTTACTTTCGCCGTGTCGGTGTTGCTGCTGTGCCTCTGTCCACTCCTCTGCAGACAGGCTCCACAGTATTTGCTTCGCTGTTTGTTTTTATGTACTTGATGTATGTGTGTCCTTTACTGCACCTCTGAAGGTAGCTACATTGACTGAACAATGTACTCGGCTGTGTTTTTTACTGAAGGCAGCACATTGAGCGTAACAGCCAAATATCATTGGGGCTGTTAAATGTGGGCAGTGTGCATATGCTGTGAAAATCTTGATTTATCACCAGTGTGTCTGGGCAATAACGCAAAAAATGGCAACTACATTGCACATTTCATTTGAAGTTACAGACATGTGTGGGCAATTTTGTGCTGTTTACCCATTTTTAACTGAAATGCAGTATGTTTCTTTGGATCAACACGCCTGAATATCGACACTGCTTCACAGGCTCACAAAACGCTAGCAAACGCTCTTAGAGCCATGTGAAGTTCCCTCCGTGTACCTGCTGGATGAAGTTTTTGTTTATAGTGCTGCAGTAGGATGAATGATGAAGAATCAAACTTTTGTACTTTTTTTTTTTTTTTTGAATGAGTGAATTAAATCGATGCTTTGGGTGTGCCAAAGAATGAAGTAAATCAAGTCTTGTGTTTGAGTTTGTGAGCAGACAGAGAAAGGAAACTGCAGAATCAGTTCGTATCTTTTGGTCTTAAACATTAACACTTCCATTATACACAAGTTGGTGAGAAAATAAATTGTAATAATTAAACAATTATTCGGTTGTCACTCATTATTTTACAGCGCAGTAATAAGTCGTAAAAAAATTACCTTAAAGACTCTGAAAACATTTTCTCAATCTGCTGCTTACTGTGAGCGATGTGGTCTTACATGAATGTGGTATTTCCTGCCAAAGTCAGCACAGTTTTCACATGACAGATTTCTGTATTTGTTTTTTTCTCTGTGGATTAAGCAACATTTGAATCAGGATCTGAGAGAACAGTTGTGGGCTTGTTTGCTTGTGTTTCCAGGCACACATCAATCAAAGCTGATCAAAACACAACCACACAGACTTACTAAAGCACTTTAAGTGTTTGATAATATTGATATTAATTTTCCATCAAACTTTTGTTTTTTTTTTTATTTGTGAACATTTGACATATTCATATTACAGAGAAATAATAAAAGTCATCCTTGGACTTTTTTAAAATTAAAATATACACTTAAAACTCCTGGGATTTTGATAGAGAGTGAAATTAGCTGCATGTAAGTATTATCTATGAGAGGTCCAGCTCTACGTTTCTCAGTTTTCAACAGATAAAATGCTGCGTTTACCTCTTTCCCAAAACCTCCATCAACAAGTTCAGCGTAAAATAGGTGGTTTAAAAGGACACGACTTCTCCTGAATCATTCCTTAAATTAATTCAATACTACTGGATAATAACAGCATGATGTTCCTCAAATACAGAACGTAATTATCTAAGGCCTTGTTGCAGTAGGAGTTGCTACAGTGATCAGCAGTAACCATAAGGGATAAAATCATGAGAAATAAACCTTCATTGCCAAGGGGTGCAGTGTAGCTGTCTCCCTTTCAAGCAATAAGCATAATTGCAGTTGGTTATTTTCATTTTTCTAAACCTAGTGGAGAGGAAAACATCATGCTGTTACTGTTGATAGACAAGATAAGCAGTGGTGTTTTTTTTATGTAATTTACAGAGTAAATGATGCATTAGTAATAATGCATTCTGAGACATTAATTACGCTACGTGAGACTTCACATTTCAAATATGATCCTGTTTTTCTTTTTTTTTCACACCACCATCACAGCATCACAACAATAACAATAACAACCTAATGACCAGGATCATTTGGTTCAGTTTAATCATGAAAGAGTTGGTCTTACTCATGATGACAAGGCACAAGATTTGAATGTGTCATATACGTGTGAATTCAGCCATGCTGAACCACGCTGAGCTGTGCTGTGATTAACTCCCACAAAATCTGCCAGAACTATATAACCTGTATGACTATATTTTTCTGGGAAACCTGTCAACGAATAGATTTGATGTTGGAGAAACCTACTGACATTGAAGTAGATTGTTTTTGTCTGTTTTTTTTTATTTAGTTTTCTTAACATATTGTGCTCTCCTCATGCCTCTAATACTTAATTGGAGCTTATTCCAAGTAAAGAAATTCCCTCTTCTGTAAATTTGCAGGTCAATGATGTGTGAGATTTGTTTTTTTTCCCATGAATATCTTATTTATATGTGTGCATTTGTGAATGAAATGTGCCCAAACAAAACTACTTACCATGCTTATGTGGCTGGGTTAATATATTTTTCATTTATTTTTAATTATTTTTTTTGGGTGAACGTTCTCAAAACTTTTGTGTAATATTCTTTGTCATAAAGTTGGAGTGACATTTTATTTCTGGCTCCATTTTGAATAGTTTTTTTTTTTATAGTTCCTGTTTACCTGTTGTAGCAAGGGGGGCTTTAATTAACGACGTACAAAACGACGCATGAGTGACGTAGCTGCACGCTCCCCGTCAAAAGCTGAAAAACGTTCGTGCCGGTAAGGGCGTGTTGTGATGTTTGTTAAGCTGCGCACAATTAAAACTAACTTCTGTTGGTTTAAACTGCGTGTAACTGTAACTATACATCATCGTGTATGTGTTGCTGAGTTTCACACTTAGTTTTGCTGGTTAAAAAAAAAAAAAAAAAAACTCCCATTACTTATTAAATCTGTGGAGTTTAGTGAGTTTTGTCCTCATTATTATTTTCCCTGTGACTCGCTGCAGGGGTCAGAGAGTGAGAGCCGGCCGCCGTGAGTCGTGACTGTGCCCCTGCTGCTCCTCAAGGTGCGTTATAGTGTTTGTTGTTTGTAATGTTCGTGTGTTACTGTAGGATTGCACTGAATGAGAAGCCTACTATTAAGGAACTTTTATTTTTTTTTATGTGATGCCCATATTTATGTATAGATTGGAGATTGAGGCGTCTGCTACAGACTTTGTATTTTGTTTTTATCTGTACATTCTTTTGGTGTGCACATTTTGTTTATTTTTTATTACACATGTATGAATTTTAATCTACTTGTGTACCAAAAAAAAGCTGGAAAACCTTTGTGCTGGGGGTCAGGGAGTGAGAGATCTGCCACTGTGTGTGTGTGTGTGTGTGTGTGTGTGTGTGTGTGTTGACTGCCCCTTGCTGCTCCTCTAGAGTAAATGTGCAGATCCTGATCCCTGGTGGGACTGGTCTTCTTCAACCATTCTACAGCTGCTACTCTGAAGAACACTTTAAAGGTCAGTGCCTGCAAAACACTGAGTTACTTTAGGCCTTTTTTTCCAAGTTACAAGAGAAAACATGAGAGTCCAAACCACAGGCAGTGGTGTGTCAATTAAAAATGTTGCATTACTCCTTTTATATCAGCAGAGGGAGACATCTGCCTTGTACATTGCTCCTCTAAACTACTGAGGATCGACAAGTGATTAATAAACTCTTTCCACATGTTCAGTTTAATTGTTGTAAGAGGCATGAAGTCATTTTCCTGAGGTTGTGTATGCATATGTAGTTGTGTTTATCATTATCTTTCCGTGTGCGTCTGTTGTGCCCATCTTCACTGATTAACAAGCAAACTGCCCTCGAGGCTCTGCGACAAAACAGAAAACACGTCCTGCGGAGCTGATAACATGCCAGACATCACTGAGTTAATTCCACTGTCAGTGTGAACTAAAACAGAAGAGGTTTAATGACGTGATGGCCTGGGGTCCAGTGATGTGTCATGGCCAGATCATCCGCTAATGAACCATTAGTTGTTTATATTTCACTGTATGATTCATTCGTTGGTCCGTTCTCCAGTTCCCATGTCCGTGTGTGTGTGTGTGTGTGTGTGTGTGTGTGTGTGTGTGTGTGTGTGTGAACGGTAGAGGCAGAAACACAGGGAGTACTTGGCTCATTATTAAATATCAGAGTTCAGCTGTAGGCCCAATCAAAACAACCTTAGGGAAACATCAGCTTAACCAGAGTCATGAGACCAAATTCACTCACACACATGCAGACACACACACACACACACACACACACACACACACACACACAGCTTTGCAGATAAATGTGGGTGATAGTACTCAGGTCTGAGGTTAGTCAACAGACCCTGAATCTCTAATTTCTCTAATACATAATTTTAGCTAAGTTAGATTTAAACTAAGAAAGATCATAATAAATTGAGGCTTGCTGTCTCAGGAACTCATTTGGGCCTGGTTTACAGTGGGGTGTTGGTAGGTCATTGGTTTCATATAGGATATTTAGTGTGGGTGAGTTGCTTACGTGTCACTAAGTTGCCATACCGGCATGCTGACATGTTGTTGTTGGTTTTTTATGGTGTTTTTTATGGTCTTTGGGGGATTGCTAGCGTGTTAATAAATGATAAGGCTAAGAAAAAACACGTTTCTCTCTGGAGGACAAAAAATGACTTTGGATATATTATCATGCTGCTCGCTCTACCTTACAACTGGATGCAGTTTATCACTTCTGTCGCTAATGATTTTACATGAGTGTGTCTTATATCTTCTTTTACTGCATTTGTTCCTTTTACTTTTCACCCACCTTCTTTTAATACCTTCCTGCTGTTCGGTTTTTGTGTGTAACTTCTTTTTGAATGTAAAGCATTTTTGAGCACCTTTTTTAAAAAGCCCCGTATAGATAAAATAAATTATTATAATAATTATTATTGCTGTCATTATGCTTTGTGCTTCATTACAGGAGGTAGATAACATGCTCATTGCTGTGTACTAAATGAAAAAGCAGAGTGGTTCTCACTGGCAACAAGAAGAGCTACATTTATTTTATTTTTTACATTTTTGTGTACGTGAGGTCTGTTTCAAAAGCTGCTCATCAGGCCAGATCTCAGGCCTGTTTACTCTAGTCTAGAGGATTTTAAAACTTGAATGTCTCATCCCGCTGGCCAGTTTGATACTTCAAACTTAAAATCTACTTGGTGATGTCTGTGATTGTCTCTGACGCTGTACGTGCTTTTCTTATGTCTGGCTTTGCACTCAGGCATCTCTTACAAAAGAGAACTTAATCTAAGTGAAATTACCTAATAAATTAAAGGTTACAAATTCAAGGTGGTTGCTAATGTGTTCTGATTGTTTGCCGGCGTTTTACTAGCTGGTTACTATGATCTTCTAGGCAGTACTAGGTGGTTGCTATGGTGTTGCTATAGAGTCACTCTTCTTGTTTTATGTGCCGGATTGACAGCTGTTTAGTCTGGGGTGTTAACAAGTAAACTCAATTTATCTATCAACTTGGAAGTATGCAGCTGCAGTGACCAGCACGTGGTGGTTGGTCATGTGACAGCATGTCAAAATGCAGATCTGTGCAAATCACGGTGTTGCACTGTTGCTTGCCAAATGAAAACAAAAGAGTAGCTGTTCCAATTAGATAAAATATTTTTTTTGTCCTGGAGGTTTTCAAAATGGCAAAGTGCAAGGAAAAAGTACAAAAGATATGATGCCAAAAGCAGCTGAGTTTACGTTTGAGGAGATATTAATGTTAGATGCACAATTTTTTTTATGAAAAGACAGTTGACCATTCCACACAGAAACCATATTTGCACCTACTGTGTGCAGTTATCGTAAAAAAATATTGGTCTTTTTCACAGAGGACATCTTGATTTGTTACAGCAGGAAACAGTACAGGGGTTAAATAATAACATGAATGATTCCTGCACACTGCCTCACTATTGTCATGGCTACCTGGGAGTCATCGTTAATGATATTAGCAACACCTGTGCCTTTCCCACTGTGACAAGTCAAAATGTCTGCTGTTAAAAAAGGCCTTGTATCTTCCTAAGTGATTCATAAGTTTGTATTCTTTGCTTTTTGTAGTCACATTAACATGTTACAATATAATAATAATAATAATAATGTGAGTTGTAGTGATGCTGCATTTAATTTATTAATTTACCTTGTGCACATAGTGTTGTCTGTGGTGTGTGTTAAATGTGTATGTGTAAAACTGATGCCTCTTTTTACTGCAAAACAAATTTACCTAAAGTAACCTAACCTAATAATAATCTCCATAATAATAAATTCTAAAATATGAAATTCGCTTCAAGGAAAGACTAGTAATCAAATATTAAACTATCCCTGCAGGAGTGTTTTGCTAATGGCCGTAGCATGTAGTTTAACACAGATATAAACACGCACACATGCTGTATATAGGCCGCATGCAACACACACATGTGGAAGTGAAACCTGAGGACAAAATGTCCTGCGCCTCTCTGCCTCTATAAACGAAGGCTTCCTAATGTTTCAGAGACCACTGGGGATATATTTTTCTGCTCCCTGCTTTTTCCTCTCATCTCCTTTGTAGGATACTGCGGGAGGCTGGTTTGGGTTTCTCTGATGTGTGTGTATGTGTGTATGTGTGTGTATGTGTGTATATGTGTGTGTATGTGTGTGTGTGTGTGTGTGTGTGTGTGTGTGTGTGTGGGAGTGGGAGAAGGGGGGGGGGCAGATCGAAACAGGCAAAGGGATGTCGTCCTTACAGTCTCTCCATTTTGGGATCAGGACAGGAAGTGGGCTCAACAGAGGAAACATGACCTCCCCCACTGCCCCCCTCTCCCTCCTCCTTCTCCTCTCTCCCTCCCTCCATCCTCTTACTTTTTCTTGTATTCCCTCTTCCTCCCTTTGTCCCTCTCCCAGTCTGTGCCTACACATTCACAGGGTAATTTCTGTCTTTTTTTGTTTGTTTGTGGAGATCATGTAGGCTGCCACGTGTGTGTGTATGTGTGTGTGTGTGTGGGGGGGGATCTTTAAATTACATTTTACTCACATCCTGTGTAAATAAATCTATGTTAACCAATGATTTCTAAAACAACGCTAATACTCTGGTCTAGTTGTTTCTGGGCTCCCTCCCTCTCTCTTGAGACTCGCAGTCTGTTATGTATCAGAGCTCCTCTGATTAAAAGCCAAAGCAAAGGTCAGACTCTGCTGGGTAACAGAGATATTGCCCGACTTTAACTTCACTCTTATGCCCAGTGGTCTGATAGCTTTAGCTGATGAGTTTCATATTACATTACGTGCACTAAGAGCCTATGGTTAGCCTCCAGGCTATACATTAGTATGACATTACTTATCAGGAGCTTCAACTCTGGCTATGCATGTGTTCATAAATAGTGATCAAACTGCCCCAGGACATAAGAAAAACACATTTGAATTTATTTTCTTCGCCACATCCACAACCATCGCCTTCATGAACTTCAAACTCCTCTGCCACCTCTCTCTTGCCCCCCCCCCTCTGCTAGTCGTTCCACCACTTTTCAATTTCCAGCTCAGAGGTTCTTGACCTTTTGCTTTACCATATACACAATCAAATACACACAGACGCCAACACTGAGAAAATAAAGAAACAGCATGTCAGCAAAAGGCAGTGTATTTCACCACAGAGCACAGAGCCAAGGCACTGGGAAACAAAAAAACAACAGCAGAAGACCTCCCTCTCTTCATCCTCTGCCTCCATCCTGCTCGCCTTTCAAATCTGCTGCCTGTTTATTTGTTTCTTTGCCTCCCGCCCCCCCAGACATTTTTCCCTTCTGGTCGTTTTTCTCTTGGTCACATCCAGTGCAATGACGACACTTACAATAAAAAAAAAACTTGTGTGAGTGGAAAAGGTAGGTTAGTTAACGACAAATGTTACAGCAACATTACAGTTACAGTGATACTGTTAGACCGAGTGGCGTTTGTATTGTAAGGTTAACACACAGTGTCAGGCAAATACTTACAGTTTTCTATGTACAGGGAGTATAAACATGCACAAAAGGGCCATAAGTCACTATGAACACACACAAGAACAGACAAACTACACAGTTTAATATAATAAGGCATGTGGAAGTGCTCATGAGCAGCCTCATTCCTCTCAAGGCCATTTGGACTCAATACTCAGGGTGGGAGGAGCAGCCCAGCTGTGTCCTACTGCTGCGTACCAAAATGCACATCATGCAAACACTGGGAATCAAATCAGCATCGTCATCTCACAAATCCTCCACTTGAAAACATAATACACAGGAATGGGAGAAGAAGATCGGGGTTCAAATTTGAACATATTTTGAACGTACTTGTTCCTGATTGGCCGACAGGCATTCAGTAAAATCATGTAAAATGACACCACCCACCGACATGGGAACTACCACCAGTTTAACCACCGTTTGAAATCAGTGCACAAAGTTATGTAAAACTGCAAGTAACCATAGCAACAGTACTTTTTTTTCTTTATGCTACATTACCAGGTAACTCTCACTGGTGAACAAGACATAAATAAGGCTGCAACTAGTGATTATTTTCATTAGTGATGAATTATTTTGATTGCTTGATTAATCAATTGGTCTTTAAAACTGCACTAACGCATTTTTAATTTTTTTGGGCCACCTAGGGGCATTACAATAAGCTGTGAACCCACCATTCAGTGTTAGCATGGTGAACTTGTTGGCGAAGATTTGCGTATTCACACATCCAACAGACAAACAGCAACATAAGTATTTATTTGGAGTCGTGTTCATGACCATGTGATGAATCTAATTCCAATAATCACTCTCTTTAAGCTCCGATTTTGTTCTCCACTTCCTCCTGAAGGAAATATCAGACTGTTCAGCTGCTTAATGCTCCACTATGTCCACCAACTAGTTGCTAGTGTCTGCTGTTTGGTGCAGAGCAACTTTTGTCCAGTAAGTTTATCGGTTTTATTGTTTAAAAATAAAATCAGCTGGAAACGGTGCTCTTAAAGGCAGCGGCACTGAACCCAGCTCAAAACAAAGAGCTGAAAGATGCTTCAACGCTCTCCACATCGCTGAGGGGAACTGCAGAGTCGATCAATAACTTTTCTGTGGGTTCATCACTATGAGCGACCTTTACACAGTAACGTTTTCCTTTGGTGATATAAAAATATTGACTAGTGCAGCTTTAAAATGTCAGAATATAATGAAAGAGCCAAAGTCGGCAGCAGCAGCAACAGCAGCAGCAGTCTGAAATTCAAACCCATTTAATTAGAGGAAACCAAATTAAAATGACCACATCTAGATGTTTACTTGATTAATAACAAACGATTAATTCACCAGCAAAATTATTGTTGAATAATTTTCTATTTCTGTCCAATTACTCGAGGGTAAACACTGACTTTAAAACACCCTCTTGAGATGTCTCAATATAGAAAATGCCAGACATAGTAGAATAAACGCCGCTCAGTCTGGCTCGTTTCTTTCACTCGTTACTGTTTTGATGTTTTGTCAACCTCTCATCCCAACTGCTACAGTCGGTACAGTAAAGTCCAAAATGGCTGCCGGAAACATGGGAATAAAGTTAGTTCGACCCTGTCATGCTCCGCTGTTCTCGTCACGTTCACCGGACAAAAGACCAGGAACGAGCAGTGTAACCGTATCCCAGAGTCTCCTTTTTAAAAGGGGATATTTATACAATAAGCCTCAGGTTAAGTTTGCTGGGATGTTGTAGAGATGAACCATAATTCATGCAAAATCAGGAGCTGTGTGTTTCTTTAAACCAAAAAGAGTCACTAATTTGACCGTCTGCTGTTCCTGCTGCAGAGAGAGGAGGCGAACAATCTGTCTTTTGTGCCAGAGAGAAGAGGAGAGGGATAGGTTAAGAGGAATACGACTTACTATCTGCAGCTGTTCATCCCCAGTATGATGGTGGGATGTGGAGAGTAAAGTAAGGGAGGAGAGAGAACGACAGTGCAAGGGAGAACACAGGGAGCATTAGACAGATTAATCTCTTTCCTCTGTTCAAGATCAATGGCAGGAACACTTGTGCAACCTAATCACATAGCACAGCATATGACCAGTACGGGCCCAAACCCTCACCCCTCTCCCCTCTCCCTCTGTCACATGTACATTAACACAAGGCATTCTTCAGCTCGCTCTAAACTTTCTCTCTTCCTTTTTGTCCTTCTTTTCCCCCTCTCTCCCCTGCTGTCTGCTGCTCGCACAGTTTGATCCAGCTACTTTTCAACAGGCAGCAGTCTGACTCGGTTTAGTGACGGGGTTGTCATCAGTCATATATACTTCTGAGAAAAACACTTTCAGTGCTCATGTCATGTAGTTGGTGCTTTTCTCTCTTTTTCTTTACACATTTCTGAACATGTATATTAAGGAAAGAAACACTTGAGTGCTACAAGTAGGAGAAGGCGACTGTCTTTCCAGCATACACACATTTTTACAGGTTACATGCAGGGTCTTGTCCTCTATGACCCTCACAGTTTCCACAGGGGCCGACGTAGGTCCAACAGGTCCAGAGTCACTTTATGGGTTCCACAGGTTCAGGTTTCAGTTAGATCCACTCCGTGGGTCAACCGACTGCTCCACAGGCCAGTGTTAATATGTGTCACAACGAAACAGGCCTTCTCCTCCAGGCTCGAGTTCATGGCTGGTTTCACAGTTTACAATCAGAGACAGAAGTCGTTGTCTGCAGCACGAAGGTCACTGCAGCATGATATCTTTGAGGTTTTCCTGCAGGATGGTGTCCTTGACGGCATGGAAGACAAAGCGGATATTTTCTGTGTCCACCGCTGTGGTGAAGTGGTGGAACAGCGGTTTCCCCCGGTTTCTCCTTTTACGACTGAACGACTGCACCAGGAACGCCTGGAAGGAACAAGTAACTGAGTTACAGTCAGCTTTCTACAGTGACTTGTTTTCTTAAATGTCATGCCTACGAGAAACCCTGTTTCTCTAATTGAGTTAGGGACCAGATTTCCCCTGGTGAAAGCCATGTATCAGGATAACCAAGTGTCTAATCTGCTCTTTACATGTAAACATTTGCATGACAAAGACTTCACACAGTGTGGGACGGGAGGATGAAAGGAAAAGGATTATTAATAATAGCAATTTATTATATGATTATATGTATAGCCATATAGATAATAAATCAAAATAAGTTTCTAGAGCTGAACATTTCAATATATTTGCGCTCTACAGTATTTTTTTTCCTCTGCACTGAAAATAAATATGTAGGGTTTTTTTAAAGTGGTGTACCCTGTATTTTATCACTACTGCATTTCAAATCAGTAAGCAATGGATCCCAAGCAATGGAATGACCTGCTGCATGTTTATGCAAATTTGCAGGTTACAGGTGACTACAGTGCATTTAAATGTGTTTCCGTGAGTAGAGAAAGGTGACACATCATCAAACCAATCAATGCCATAGAGCTTCACATTTTACTTAAAAAAAAATCATCGCTTTAACAAGTTTTTCAGCTCTGCAGCCACGAACAGTGGTAACAGGAAGTCACTTATACGCAAGGCAGTGAAGTCAATGACCGAATTCAACACAGGTGTAAAGCTGGCATCATTCAAAAGGGGTGTAAACTCTCAGATAGCTACAAGGGCAGGGAAAGGCACAGCAAACAGAGCACAGGGTCTAGTCTAATAAAGTGCAACCTAGAAGAGGAATACAAGAATGTAACTGCTATAAAATGTTTAAAAGTAAAACTATTATTATTCACTGGACTTGGAAAAAGTTTGTCTCAACAGAGGAAGTTAAATTCTAAGTATCTTTCCAACACAGAGATTCCTCTTGTTCAAACGTATCAGCAATGATATGTGAATAAAATCTGAAGCTCTACAGGCTTTGATTGCTTTGATTGGGTGCCACCTCTTTCTGATTTGTATTTTTCAGGTTAGAACGCACACTTGCTGTCTTTTTTTTTTTTTGATTAACCTGCCTTCTTCTGTGACTGAAAGCCTGTATACATGCTCATTCGCTTACTCTGAGTGTGTGTGTGTGTGTGTGTATACCTGCACATCCTCTAGCCTGCGAGGGTCTCCTCTGAACTCGGGAAAGTTCTTGTGAATGTCCACCGTGCGGATTTTCTCCACCAGCAGGTCTGTTTTGTTGAGGAAGAGGATGATGGACACATTGAGGAAGAGCTTGTTGTTGACAATGGTCTCGAAGATGTTCATACTCTCCACCAAACGGTTTGTCCTTCGATCCTCCATCAAGACCTGGAATCACACACACACACACACACACACACACACACACACACACACACACACACACACACACACACACACACACAGACACAGACACAGACGCACACACACACAAACACGCACACACACACACACAGACGCATGTTATCCGTCGTTTTATTTCAGGTTTTATCTGTGCACCAATTACGAATTCAGCCGTCATCATATGACTTGATTTGAACTGGAGCCACGACTGAGGCAACAATCAAGTTTCCTCAGCCAACCACAAAGAGAGCTTTGTGTGAATCTCAAATGTTGCGTCTCTCTGATGTTTCTCGTCCATTTCGTAATTCCACTAGTCCAGAGAATAATGATCAGACTGTCTGAATAACCTCTTAAAAATTTCCACACTAGCGTTACATGATCTGAAGTGGGGGTATGTGTTCGAATGGTACCTGGTCGTATTCAGATGACGACACCATGAAGAGTATCGATGTGATCCCGTCAAAACACTGGAACCACTTCTGCCTCTGAGACCTCTGCCCTCCCACGTCCACCATCTTGAACGGGATCTTCTTGATGACAAAGTCGTGCTCGACGATTCCTTTAGTCGCCTTCCTCGCAAATAAAATGTCCTGTTTGCTCGGGATATAGTTCTGGGAAAAAAAGGGGGAGATTTTTTCTTTTAAAAAGTTGAAAGAGGTGAAACAATACAGAGTGAATTTTTAGATTTAGTCACTGTGACTCACCAGTTGTCCAATACGATCCAAGTTATCCAGGAAGTATTTCACTGACTCACTCTGCAGACAGGAAGAGAAAAAAAAAAAATCCATTAAAGCTGAAAATGGAAGAGAGTTATCTTATTACACATTAACCAAACTCAAAAGACACAAGTAATCCACTTAACCCACTTAATCTGATCATTACGACGGTTTCATTTCTTGTATTTTCTCCGTGTTTACTTCTCATTTCATAGAAGCTTATTGATTTAATAATACATCAATCGATGCAACAAAGGACTGAGAACATGAGACCAATAATAATCATATGAATCTCCGTCCTTCCATCAGTCCCATCATATTTTTTGTAACATACTCTGAAGCTGCATTTATGGACAGGCTTGAGCGATTTCACAGTGTCCTGAATGTATAACTAGACCACGAACTGAAGTGACTCAAGTGATATAACTGAATTGTAACTGGGTCTCTGTGTTTACATGAGCCACGTTTTTATTGGTGCTCCCTCTAATCACATTAAGTGTACTCGTTCACATTGTCGCACAGAAACTAACATGACTTTATGACTCCATAAAGCTCTGTAAGCAGATTTTAAAGCTGCACTTACCAATATTATTATATTAACAATGGATCAAATGACAGTGTGTAATTTGAAAGGGAACGCTTGTAGTTTTTGTGTTTTTTAGTACATTATTTTGTTTTTCTGGACAACAAACTCCACGAAAAGGCTAAAACAAAGCTAACTGGGGGAGTTAATATTGAATTTATATTCATTTAGTGGCCAGAACTTTAATTCCACATTAATGCAAATGTTGTTCCATGTCTGCTACAGACTATTTGTCAGCACGTCTGCCTTCACTGCTAAGTAGCCAAAAATTTGTGAAGATTAGTGAAACCTACAAAGACGTCCCACGCATAAAAACCATTTGTGCCAACATAAGCATTTCTTTCGGTCTCGAAAATCAGGAACTAGTATACAGTGGATGAGAGGTTAACTATGATTTCAGCTGTGTCACGAGGCAACTGTTGAAATCTCTCAAGAGCATGAAGTCTTGAATGTAACTTTATTGAAACATTGACAGAAACAAGCGTCCATCAAAAAGGGCTGCTGTTATACAGCATACTGTACTTATGGTGCTGGTTTGTGCAGTTTTACTTGGTGGAGAACACCAATGTGTTTACAAGTTTTAATCATAAATACTTTATTATTTATATGGTTTTTTAGATTTTTTTAAATGTATTTTTCTTGCCATTAAAGCCTGCAGGAACCGAATCTTTGCCTCTCAGGGGCGGTGGAAACAAGGAGAACTTTAGTGATGAACCCACAGAAATGGGGAACTTTTTTGGCAAACAGTTCCATGTTTACACAAACAGCAGTTATGGAGCAACATTAGCTTTCACTTGGAGTTGTGTGTCTGGCTATGTGACGATCATTGTCTTGTAAACTCTGTTTTTTGTCTCCATGAACTCCTGAGGGAAATATCTGGCTCTTTAGCTGCTCAATGCTTAACTATGTTAGTTAGGCAGTTGATGCCTGTGTCTGTCTGCAGTTTGGTGATAGTGACAGGTAGTGTACAGTGGGATTTTAGAGCTTTCTCGCTGAAAACAGCTGCCTGCTGTGGCTGAAAATGACACTACTAGGTGAACCAGAACAGAGGATTTGCAGACAAATGGCTAAACAATGAGACAAAAGTTGCTATAAAGCGCTGTAAGACTGAGAGGTGATAATTCTCTCTAGCTTCTTCATCATAAACAACCCCGTTCACATTGTCACACTGACCTTTTGAAAGTCTGTTACTAGAAAAATATCAATTACAACCACTTGAAAGCATCAGCTGAGTTCATTTCATTTCCGTACGAGAGAAAAATCAATTATCAGACTCTTGAAACTTGAGTTGCGTCATCCATCACATTTGCATTCATTCTTGTCAATGCTACACTATTGTTGAGTCGTAATGTGGCTTAAGTGCAGGCTGGTTGTCACTGCAATGGATTACACAGCTCAAGAAAATTTTTTAAGAGGCTGCTAATTGATTCTCATGCTGAATAGAAACTTCAGTGGTGGGATTGTAAAGGGCAGCAGTGGTGTCAGGGATTTGTAACTTGTAGTAAACGGGCTACAACTCACAAAAGCAAAACTTCAGTGTGTAATACAACACGAACTGTATGTAGAACATTTTTTTTAAAAAAGCAAGGTTTTAAGATGAAACATTCGGTGTATAATGTTCAAACTACCTTAAATATTCTTTCTCACACTTATGATTCCTGACAATAGTTAAAAATTGAATCTCTCTCTTCCTCCCTCTCTCGCTTAAACACACACACATTCAACAGGAAACAGCTGTGTGTGTGAAAACAGTGGGGAGAGACATGGGGGAGGGAGGGATTAGAGAGTCAGACAGAACTGAGTTACACAGTCATTTTAGCACTACCATTACACACACACACACACACACACACACACACACACACACACACACACACTTGGGCCTCACTACAATATAGCGTTATTCCACTTTAAATCCATGTTGACAGAGACTTTTTTTCCCCAGATTTTCAGTTTCTGACGGAAAAGAATCAGTAAAAACTCTTCATGCCGCTGTTAAATTCATCTCTGTCGTCCCTGACATGTCGCATAACAACCAGGAAACGTGACCCCTGTGCGGGTGAGATGTGACACCATGACCCCGCCGCTGACCTACAGTGTCACTGCAATAGGAAACACAAAGCCGGACACTCTGATTGGTTCAGCAGGACGGGAGCAGGAGGGAGGGGCTGGTCGGAGGGAAAAGCAGGGAGAGGGGAATTCCCAGAGATGAAGGGATACGCAAACACAGACAGAGACACAGACATTTGTGAGCGAGCATGCACATGCACACGCGCACACGCGCACACGCACACACACACACACACACACACACACACACACACACACACACACACACACACACACAGATCATTTCCACAGACGCTTTAACTGGCATCAGCAGAAACGAGACAGCCTGATCATTCATTGTAGTGGAAGCATAAAACTACATATCAAAATAAATTCATTTTATTAGACCAAGATGAGTTTTAGTGCCTTGTAATGCAGATCCATAAGTAGTAAAACTGTAAAATACAGCTACTGTGTGTGTGTGTGTGTGTGTGTAGTTGAATAAGGCAGGAGGAATGTCTCCATTCATGGCTTGTATGGGGCAGATTAGGGGCTTTATTACCGTAAAGACCTGAATAAGCTCACATTCTGCAGTGTGTGTGAGTGTGTGTGTGTGTGTGTGTGTGTGACCACAGGTATATGTGTCACTAGCACTGTGTGTGTGACTGGGTGTGCCACTAGTCTTTCACTAGAAACTGCAGTGGTATATTAACCGACAGTGTGAATATACTGAGTAATAATCCAGGGCAGTAACTAACAATTGTTTTAGTTATCGATGAATCCATTGATTACGTTTTGATCATGACCATCACAGTTTCCCAGAGTCCAAGGTGACAATGTATTTCATTTATAACTGTATCCGTTTAAGAAGCAACAGTTTTGCTTGATAAATTATCAATAATGTTGTCAATACTCTGTTAGTCGGTCTGGGTTCTTATAGCAGTTGCATGTTGACAATTTATTAAATTAAGTCGCACAAATCTCTTTCATTTACTGCGTTTTTTTAACATGCAAAACTTTTTCTTTTTTTTTTTTAATACAACTTTTATTTATCAGATTTTTTCAAGTTAGAAAAACATTGAACAAACAGCTCGCGTGTGTGCGTTAGGTTTGTCTGACTGTTTGTGTTTATTGCACAGCTGCACTTAGTTGAACTGGTGTTGGTGTGTTTCAGAATCTCCGCAGCTGCTTTGGTTGAGAACAGTATTGTCAAAAGAAGTAAAAGTCCTCATTTTATATTCATGTATATTATAGGATTATAATTCTGATGCATTAATGTACATATCAGTTCAAAAATATACAAAGATGGGTTCACACGACACCCAAACAAGAAACAGGGGTATACAGAAAAAGAATTTCCCTCTGTAAACACCTACATATAAAGTGCTTTACATACAGAATAGCCAATGTTAAATCATGAAGTAGCAGCAGCAGCAGCAGCATGTTGAAATCTACTCAACCTTATGGAATATGTGTTTGTGTCTGTGCATGTGTTTCAGCCTCTGTTACAGCCTCTTCACATCTTTGTTGGGCTTCAAACTTCCCTATACAGTGTAACCTAAACTCATACCTTCTTTATGTCTGCGCTGCTGAAGGCAACAGCAACAGTTTACCATCACAGCATGATATACAGCCTTGTTTTTGTCAAGCAAAGGAGGTTTTGGTGTTTATATCCTATATCAAACTCTGCGTTATCTGGGTGTGGTGGGAACACAGAGAAGCCTGCAAATAAACAAAATCCTCACATGTGCTCGCTTTCGGTTTGTTTTTCTGTCACTATCTCCACTCCGTTCTCTCTCTCTCTCTCTCTCTCTCTCTCTCTCTCTCTCTCTCTCAGCCTCCCCATCCCCCTGCCCTTCTCTAGTTTTCCACTCCCTTCCTCTTTTCCTCTCATTGGACTCTCTCTTTCCTCGCTCTCACTCTGTCTGCCCGTGGCCCTGCTCCAGCTGTGCCTGGGAAAAGCTGACTGTGGTATCCCCGGAAAACCTCTCAGAGAGTGTAGAGAGAGAGACGGGGGAGGTTTAGAGTCTCTAACTCAGCACATTTGCTCGGCGGTAGACATTTTTGTTTTGCTTACTTTGAAAGGATAAGGCTGGTGATACTCTATAATTTACTTATTGTCAACAAATCCCATGGAAAGACCCAAACCAACAATGCATTAGCCCATCTCCGTACTTCTCACTTTCACTTCCCTGTATGTGACACTCAGCCCCTACTTTAGATAGGGTTATAAATGTAGCAGTTCAGTTTTGAAAACAAGTAATTTCCTGAAACAGCTGGGCACCGTAGTTTTTAGCAAACAGGAACAAAACAGGAGCAAATTCTGCATTTTTTTTGTACTATTTTTAATCACAGAGTCATGAAGGAATTCTTTTATTTATTTCAGGTCTTATTCTCATAAATGTGGCAATTCTGACTATGGGCCGCGCTAACTTTGCACTAGGCACCTCCTTTCTACAGATTCGGAAAAACTTGACTCTAGCAAAACAGTTGCAATCCTCCTGATATTTTCCAAAAAAACCCCTGGGTTAGCTGTTATGCTTGTTAACTGCATGAAGATCTACTTCCTGGGCAATTTGCCAGCCAACTAAACAGCTGCCTGTTAATCTCAGCTCATCTACACATGGTTTGTTTACATATTTGTTTCGGAGGATCGCTGTCGATTCAGCGTGTGCACATGCAAGTGAAGTAGTAGCAAACAACTGGAAATTTGTTTATGTTTCTGTTTTTTATGGAAAGTGCAGTGGCTGGATGAGAGAGGGGCTGGCTGGACCAAATGATCCGCTGTCCATGCAGTAATTGAGTAAGGTTATATATGAAATGATAAGTAATAAATGTTTGTCATGGATGCAGATGAGCAGTTTGTAAGATGGCTAGCCAAACAGCTAGCTCAGTTAAAGGTCCCATATTGTATGACATGAGATTTCAGTGTCTTCTTTGATTATAAAACAGGTCTAGCTTCTATATTAATACTGTGAAAGTATCAAACTCTCAGTCCACAGAGAAATGCACACAGCCTGTATTCAGAAACTGAGCCTTAAAATAAGCTGTCAGGACTTCTGTAACTTTGTGATGTCACAACTGTACCGTAACTGCCCTCACCTGGACCTTCAATCCAACCTTGCATGATTTGGTTTCTCTAAAGGTTTTTACTGAAATCTGCTACATTTTAATTCGATCACTCAGAAAGCAGTCAGCCAATCAGAAGAGAGGCGCGGAGCTTTCTCTCTTCTGATTGGCTCACCGACCTGTTGTTACTTGAGCTCCAGAGAGAAGCCTGAGAGAGGAGATGTGAAGATTCACTAAGATGGTTTTTGGTTCTTAAAACCACACTTACATCTTATTATGGATATCAAAATGTCAAATAAAACACCGGAAAAATGTAAAATATGGGACCTTTAACACAGGGGGCTGCTTTATGTCTTTACTATCATTTGGACTTGCAGACAAGTGTTTAAAATTATAAATGAAAAATGGAAGTATATAAAGGATTTAGGAAGCTTGTCCCAGTATTGTTTAGCTGGAAAAATCAGTGACTCATTGGTCAGTCATGCCACAGTTATGAAAATAAGATCCAGGTTGAAAAAGACAAACCTTTTCCCACAATGCACGTGTATGCACATGTTCTTGCGCTAATGAGTGTTTACAGCTGCAGGACGGTGGGTGTATGTGGGGTTGACTCAGAGTAAACTACTGTGCAACACTGTGGCTCATTGATGTGTTTCTAATAGTTTTTGGACATCAATGGAGCGCTACAGCACGCATGGAGCTATTAACTGTTTCAGGCTTTCACTTCTTCGATTTGTTGTTGGTTTTTTGTTCTTTTCATGGGATTTCTTATGACAGTAAGAAAAATATAAGAATATCAAGGGCCTTATCCTTTAAGCTAGCATGAGCCTGAATGATGAAGGGCTGTGCAGCTGGAACATACTACTTTTATCATAGTGACTCCAGATAAGACAAGGCAGTCTGACCTGAAGCTGTGCACTGACATCTCTCTCTCTCACACTCACACACACACACACACACACAAACACACACACACACACACACACACACACACACACACACACACACACATACAGTATGTTAAGTGAGAGGGAGACGGAAGTGGCTTCCGTCTGACTCCAGATTGTTTTGTCACTGATAAATGTGAAACAAGGTAAAAGGTCAAACTTGCAGCTCTGAGCGGACAGTATCGCTGCAGTGTCACTTTACATAAAGAACCAATAAACTAGCTGCCACAGCCGATACAAAGCACACCGAAAACGAGACCATCTGGTGATGCCGGTGGTGTGAGACATTCGCTATGTTGACAATATGGTTAGCGATCATTCATGACATTCTGCTGAACCATTACGCGTCATTAACAGTCTGTCTGGCCCTTCACAGCATATTTGTGGACGGGTTTTCCAACTGTTCTGTTGCTCACAAATTGTTCTTTAAACTACAGTAAGTGGCTGCTTTAAAACTGTCACTATTCGTTTGGTTCGCTTAAGACAGCAGAGAAAAAAATCCTCTCCCATTTCACTCTATCTGGACATCTTTATGTGACATCTTTTATTGTTTATAATATGCTTGCTTATAATATGCAATCACAAAAAGACAAGCTTTCATATGCTCAACTAACATAATGTAAATTTGTCCTATTTAATGTAAAATTGGCCCAGATTTTGTCTTGTAAAATTCAATCACAATATTAAGAGTCCACCGCTTTTCTAGTGGATCAGTGAAACAGACAACGCAGCTAATGCCAGTATGTTAACATGCTCACATGCTGCTTTATATAAGGTTAGTATTTTCCATGTTCATCATCGTAGCATGCTAACATTTGCTAATTAGGACTAAACATGAAGTGCAGCTAAAGCGGATACAAATGGCTTCAGTTTTGTTGGTATTTAATGAACCAAATGAACCGAAGTACTTGACAAATTGAAATTTTGACCTAATGTTAGGCAATCAACCTCATATTTATTGAGACATTTCACTAAGAAACAAAATACCTCTTGGTGGAGCAGGATGAATAATTGGCGGATCATCAAAGTCATTAACATGCATCAACCCCATTCACCCTGCCGATGATGGGATGTTTTACTGCATGAGTAAAATATAAACTTTGACCCCCTGGTGCCGCTCACATTTCTCCTTTCTGACATATTTCAGTCCTGACCAAAGTGGTCGACTGACTCTGTCATCCCTAGAAAATAAAGTGTGCCATTTTATCAAACCTTTTTGAAGATTCCTGGCATTTTCAAAAAAATAAAAATAAAATACTGCCTTATTTTCCATCTATTCAATGTGACTAGTTAAGAGAAACTCAAACCTTCAGTGTTGTCTGCAACCCGCTGGTTTTGATGAGTGTCTGTTTAAAATATTATGGGTAAAAGGAAAAAGAATGACACTGCAATCTACAAGCCATTTCAAACTGTGTTTGGTGCAGTGTAGCGTGGCAGATGAAACTCCGCAGGGCTCTATTTCACCAGCTCCATTTCCAGTCAAGGGAAAAATAATTACACATTTGGAAAGTCGCCAAACAATAAAAAGGAGAGAGGTAAGTTACTCAGGAAAAACATGAAATACTTCCGCAGGCTTCACTCAGTGCAGCGCTCCTACACTGGGTTGATGGGTAAAAACATTTCTGATATCATCCAGTTGCTTCAAGTTTAGAGCATGTCAGTGATTATCGGCGCTGTGAGGACGGGCTGTGGTAAATCAGTTACCATGAGGAGAGCTGCCACTCTCCACTGCTCACGTCACCGAAGTTATGTGGAACTATTCACAGCGAAAAACATTTATGGTTCACAGCCACAGGCACTACAGAGCTGGAAAACATACACAGCGCAAGGTATTTTATTAAAGGCTGTTGGGTTTGTTTTTTTCACAGCAGAGTGACACAAAACCGATGATGGAGAGGAATGACGAGTGTCGAAGGTGCTGCGCTGTCTTCAGCTCCAGGATGTTTTTTGATTTTATAGAAAAAAAGGTTGACTTACAACTTTTAACCAAAAATTGCTGTTTAACCGACACTGATACAGAAAAGGCGATGTTACATTTTCATACTGATGAATAAGTGAAGTTGGTCGCAGGTCACACACTGGACGCTCTTCAGCTACTGTGACGCACTAGAAGAGAAGCATCATGTCAGCCAGCGAGTAATCTCTGAGTAAACATGACTCTTGGCCAGTGGATGAACTGGAGGCTGGTTTTTTGATGCAGACGTTCATGGGAGGATTAGTGGAAGTGGCTTATCTTCGCAACCTGGAGGTCGGGACCCACCCAAAGGGTCACAAGGTCGTTATAGAGCAGAAAAACGACATAACGATTTATTTTTGTAAGACTTTCCTCTAATGTTAGCTGTTTTTTTGTTCTTGTGAATTACTTGATAATTCTTGTAAGTATTTAAATAAACAAAACAAGATGTCTTAACATAGGCAGATGCTAACTGTGAGGATGAGTCATCAGCTGCTATTGCTTTGTTTTAAGGGGTCAAAGACAGGAAACGTCTGTCATAGACAGCTACATGAATAGCTTGGGACATTATTATATTTTATTATCACGTTTTCCTCTTGACTGTCTGAAATGTCCGTGACTGAAGCCCTGTACAATTGTTTTTTTTGTTTGTTTTTTTTGGGGGGCATCTGTCACAGGGTACAGGAAAAGATTGTGCTGTAACTCAGTTTTTTTTTATATTAGGAGAATATACTGAAATATAGTAAATATAAAGTAAATAATGTTAAATTAAAGCTGTAGTCTATAATTTAACATGATGGGCATCCACTGGTTTTAACAGAACTGAACAGTGATTAAATGCCTTTGAGTGTAAAATTAATTCAAACTAATGTAAAAAAAAAAAAAAAATGATTTGTTTAAAAAAAACTATCCACATATTTTTGTTGATAATAAACACAAGTAGAATCTGTGTGATGCTGATCTTAAGGTTATTCATTGTCACAATAATCAGTAGATCACCAGTGACAACAGCTCATCCTCACCACCATCACCAACAACATAAAAACCCAACAACACATGTTGCCACTGAGATCGCAGGGAAACTCACACACAAGCTGAGAAGTCTGAATAAATCACTAAAACTAGTTGAATAAGCACAAATTTTTTAGCGTCTTTCCTGTTTTGCAGGAAAAAAAATGTATAATACTATATCCATTTAAGTATAATCACTAGTGTTAAATAACGTCCAGTTTAAAGTCAGTACAGACGAACACGTCAGGAGCCAATAAAGAGAACTTGATCATCTAACACAGCTGTGTTGGCACGTTAGACAGAAAAATCTGGAGCCTCCTCTCTGATCTACTCACCAGTTGGAACTCAGAGCGCCGTGCGTAGGCCTCTTGTATGCCGACGTCGGCCCACAGCGCGCTCAGTGCCATCACGTACAGCTGAAACTCGCTGGGCTCGACCCCCGTGGCGCCCACGCGTCCCTCCCACGACATCACCAGCATGCCTTGCTTCTCGTTCTCGCAGACCTGCCAGCTGATGCCCAGCTTGTCCCGGGCGTCCACCAGCACACGCATGCCCTGCAGAAACACACAAGCAGCACACATTTACGAGCCCGAATGCAGCGAAGTGGTGAAACAACTGTCATTTCTAATGTCAGCAATATTGTAGAAATATTTCCTGACTACGAATAATAATTAAAAAAAAAACTCTGAAAAAACGTCGCCACTGAGAGTAGCAATACTGGTAAACATGGAGTAAGTTTAACAGTGCAGCACATGTCTCTGACATACGCACACATGTGCTCAAACACATGCACGTGTGGCTGCTGGTGGTTTTCTGGAGAAAAAGCCATGCAGACTGATCTGTGTGGGAGGTCTCCTACCGAGTAACCAACACACACACACACACACACACACACACACACACACACACACACACACAGATTCAGTCTTTTGTATCTGTTTCTCCTTTTGTCCTCGTTTTTATTCCACCTTTTTCAACCTTTTGTTCAGCGGCAGTTCTTATTTGTACCTCACTATTTCTACTTTTTAAAATCTAAATTTAATTTAGACAATTTTTTTGTTTGTTATCTAGCTTGTTTTCTACGCGTCTAATTTTATGGTTAATTAACTGACACTAATGTGAAGCATATTTCACAGCATGTTAAATTTCAAAACGTACTGTATTAATAAAGCTTGTTTGCTTGTTTGCTTGATTTATTGATTGACACAACAGATGACCCAGTAGCAAACATTATCAGTGTGGCACAAAGTGTTTCAGGGGTCACTGTAGGTTAATAGACGTGTGTGTGTGTGTGTGTGTGTGTGTATATATGTGTGGTGTGTGTCTGTCAATGACTCATGACAACCTTGTGCAATAATCAAGGTTGTAGAGCTTAATGTCACATTCAATAGGTGTTACATGCGCACAAATTCCCTGACACAGCTCGAACTTTATCCCCACGAAGACAGAGAAAATCCTTGAGAAAAACCCGAAGCAAGGAAAAAAAAAGAAAAGAAATCTGTGAGAAACCTTAGACAAGATAATTCAAAGACCCACCTAGGTCTCAGACATGTGGGTGTACAACAGGAGTAAAAAAAGGCAAGTACAAAAAACACAACAAAGAAAGGAAGATGTGACAGCTACTCTATGTGTACGTTTGTGGCATGTGAGATCGTATGTGTGTCTGACTGTGATGCCCCATTGTGACTAAGTGCTCTGGTGTTCTGAGCCGTCATTTACCACTTTTTACGTTTATATGTTTATAGTGGGAATGAGTAAAACGGGCGACAACCTAAACAACCGAGGAGACCCCAGACTGTGACTCGTGTTAAACACAAAGACACACATGTAACCATCATCTGACACACATGCAGATGCAACACCAGCATGATGGTGGTGAAATTACTAACAGAAAGTCACTCTGACGGAGCGTTGAGTCACATCCAGTCATGACTATTGTCTCTGTAATCATTTACTTTTTTTTTTTTTTCTGTTTGTGAACCAGCATGAACTTTGTCAGTTTGTCAGTAATCTGTGTATTTGCTGAATAATCCACTGTATTCTTGTCTGTCTCTCTTCCTGTATGCCTGCGTGTTTGTACGGCTGTCTGTTTCCCTGACAACGTTTGTCTTTCTTTCCCGTCTGTACTCAGTTAGTAGTCGGTAAGCGTGCCCTTATAGTTTACATTTCTACACCAAATACGACAACACCATATCAAGTTGACCAGGCCTGTCTGCTGTTTTCAAAGCTGCCTCCAAATTCGGCCAAGAAATGCTGCCTTTTTTTGCCCAAATTTGGAGCACAATACCAGAGTATCCTTCCCATTCTCCCATGTGAGCTGGACAATCTTTATTATGGACATTCAGGTGATCCTTGTCAATTTATGTAGTTAAGTTATATAGAAATAGCACATGCCCAATTTGTATTTAGTGATAGTTGCGTTTGAACTACTATTCTGGTAATGCTGCTTTACAGATAACTGGGAATCATAAAGATGCCTTAATCCTGATTCCGGTGGACTATTATCTATTTGTCCTTCATGCATTAAAGGGATGTTTCACAACTCCTACCGTAAACTCGCGTATAATTTACCTTAATCCCAGTTTACCACCGGTATTTCCTCTTTGTTGTTGTTGTGTGTTTGAGGAGGACTTACTGGTGATGAACATGGAAAAGTCTGACTGATAAAGTGAATGCAGTATTGATTCTGTTCTCTCTGAGGCTGCAGGTGTAGCCCGATCTCCAGTATGCGGACTGCGTCCTTTCACAGGATGCAGCCTCTGAACTGGAACACAGCCTCTGTCTGTGAAACTTGTTCTGGACCTGTCTGTGTGCTTGACGTACACAGTAGGTGTAGCTAATAGATAACTACCAGAAACACCAGTATACAGGGACTATTTCACAACCTTACCCTAAGCCCAAATATGGAGGGCAACAGCACTCGAGACGAGAAACAGACTTCGACAAAAGACCAGCTCTTGGTATTCGTCACTGTCACTGGTGTCATTGGTGTCACTGGTTCCTCAGTATCTGACGACATGGGGCTAGAATCCCACATCTGAGCTGACAACTTGTATTTTTACAGTCGTGACGTGGTCGGTGGTGGTTAGTAGCTGCCTACAAGCTGTCTAGGAGTGTCAGAGGCCTGTGTCTTTTATCACTATTTTGTAATTACACAGTAGCTGCCTTCCTGCATTGATGCTGTCCACCCCATGAACTGCGCCGCCCTCCTCCTCTGTCTCATAGTCCTCTCAAAACACAAAGAGACCGAAAACATCACCGCTGTAGATCAGACCTCAAAAACTGTAAGAATACAATATCCAATCAGGTAATCAGTCCCTCCTTCCCCTGCCCCGAAACAAACAAACGCTAAGTAGTGATTAACCTCTTCAATCTGCACAGTTTAATCAGCACAAACTGTCTTGAAACCCACAGAACTTTATTTTTAATTCCTGTGAGTTTCCAAAGATGCCAAACACGCTGAGTTTTGGGGCTTCAATAGTGTGACAATTACAGGGTAATGGTAAATGCTAAAACATACCGTACCGTAAAGTTTATGAACTGACACAACAATATCTATGTAAAGTTACTTAACATTAGCCACCAAGCTACTGGTCCAACCAGACCAGGTGAACGTATAGCAGCAAACCCGTGAGTGCACTGAACTGAGTGACGGTGTGTTTTAATGCTAATGAATTCAACCTTTTACTTGAAAGAGAAGGACTGTGACTTATTCTTCCAGAGTTTGCCGCCCTCGCTTTAAAGCTGCTTAAAAGGGAAAATTAATGGAAATTTGTCAAACAGGGTTGAACTGGGTCAAACAGCAAATTGCACTTTTTGTGTTAAGACATACACAATTTTCAAACACTGAATTTGTAACATCACCCCTGATTGCTGGGGTTTGGCCATAGTTGTGTTTACAAGACAAGAGGTTATAACACACCCTCTGAGCAACGCCACATCTTCAGGCTGCAGTGAAAGTCTGATAGTTGATAGTGACGAGACGGGCCAGGGCTAGCTGGTTAGCACGCTAACTTCAGTAGAAGAAAAGACAGGATAGAGACAAGAGTTTACACCGGTGATGCTTTCCACCTCCGGAGTCAGCTCTTGGTGAGTAAAGGAATAAAGTTTGATGCTGAACTCGCAACAGTTCTTCTAGACTGGTAGGTAAACAGCTGTTAATGCTAACGCTGGCTATGTAGCACTAGCAAAACTCACAAATGGCTCCTTTAAGGAAAGAACCAAATGTTTTAAATTTAGAAAAAAAGATGTTAAAGATAGATAATTGTATTTACAAAAGGTATAGCTTGTAAAAAGATGGATACTCATTGGTCCACTCCTGAGTGTAAAGCTGTTTCCTAAAAGCTTGCTACCTGCACTTGGTGTGTGCAGCTTGTCAGACTTAGTTTGCACCAGGCTGCAGATCTTCAGCTGCTGGTTTGTTTCAGCTTAACTCGTGGGAAATAAATTACTCCATTTTGACAAGGATTATACCGGAACTTTATCCGTTACTGGAGGTATAATTACAGAGGCTGAAGGAGCCGGACCACACCTCTGTTATTTATCTTTATATGCCAAATTGTGCCATACACCTGTGTCCCCCCCCCCCCCCCCCCCTTTGTTCTCCTCCTCTTTATTTAGCTTCCAATGAAAGGGGGTTTCTCTACACCCGACAGGTGAAGCTGATCCTCCACCAACGCCCCAAACTTTAGACAGCCGCCCAGTCAAACCACCAGCGGCTCTCTGCTCATGTTGAGTTTATGGTGTGGTGAAGTCATTTTCACATACATCAAGTTTAGTTAAGATAATTTACTGTTGATTTACAATGAATCTCTGTTATTTATGTTTACTAATGAGTATACATTCACCTCCATATGTTATTTCACATTATAGTAATTAGTGCTAGTGGGTCATTCATGTCAAACTCGTTCGAATACACATAACATTATTTTAAGTTGTAGTGGAGATACCAAAGCTTCCAGAGATACCAGATATGTCCAGCTGAATTTTGGGGTCAGTGTGTCTAAAATGATGCACATAAATGTGGAATATGTCTCTTTCTTTTTGATGAAATGGTGCCGCCACAAAAAAAAAGAGAAAAAAAAAAGAAAAACATGGGTTTGACTACTTCATTCACTGTAATTATCATACAGATTTGAGCTGGAAAGAGCTGATACAAAGGGATGAATTGACTGATTAAATCTAATGAGTAACTATTTTGACAGTTGATAATTGTTTATAACTGTTAGGCTTCTTGCGGCAGAAACTCATACCAATATTGTGACTTGTGTTGTTTCATGAGATTGAAGGTTCTCAGGATGCTGAATAATGGCAGGGTGAGAGAAGCGATTACAGGCATGTGCTATCGTGTTAATGTTTCTATGTGATGATGCAAATGCATTTACTTTTTTGTATCTCTGAATGTGGGTAGGGGACACACAACTGCTGCAGTGGAGAAAACGCCCACTTCCTTGTTTTTGCCTCTTCTATCTGCTCCTACACGTCAGATATTGTGTTTCTCTGCAGTTTAGATGGTGGTGGACAGTAAGTGTATGGGGAGAGCGGGGGGAGGGGTCTTTCTGTTCTGATCTGGCCCGTGACAGGACCGCCACTGTATGCCGCTGTGCAGAAGTGCGGGCTCTTATCATCCTTGTCGGGGCTGTGTGGCACTCAGGGCGGATGTGCTCATCCCTCAGGAATAGTCTGGTATTGTTAGCTGGTGAGGGAGGCCCAGCCATGACAGCAAACAAAGGGGGTGCACACACACACGCACATACACACACATACATACAAACAGATACACACACACACTTCAGGGTAGAAATATGTACTATGTCAACAAACCTCTTTGTGTGGTTCAAGAAAGTTCTCAACAAACCAAATATCAGTTTAAAATAAAAGTAAGACCAAAACATGTGTTGACAGCAGATAGCCTGTTATAGCCTATATGAAGCCTAGAGGATTAAACTTTGGAATCAGGGCTGTAAAGTTTACCTAAGGGCCTCAGGCTGTTTATTTCCCATTAAAAACCTTGTCCTTACCTTCAGTATATTCTCATAGATAGTGTCCCGGAAATCCAGCAGTGCCTTCTGATCAAACTCCTGCCCGTTGATGATGCGCATCTGTTTGAGGAATGTGGATTTTCCGCTCTCTCCGGCCCCGAGCAGGAGGATCTTCACAAGCCGGCGGACGGCTCTCCTCTCCCGCGCGAGCATCGCGTCTATCTCCCGGCTCCTGCGCCTCGCTTCCCGCTCCTGCGCCGCGTCCCTCTCCCTGCTCCTCTCCTTGCTGCCGCCCGGGTCCCGGCTGGCGTCGGCCGGGAGCAGGCAGCGGCTCAGGGTGCGGACCACTCCCGACATGGCGAGTCGTGGGAAAAGTTCACCGAAACTTCAGTGGGAAAATGTTCATTATAGGACGTGACCTCTGGGGTGGAAACGGCCCAGTCCAGTTACATCCACCTGATGGATAATACGTTTCCTGCGGATAAATAAATAAAGTCTACATTTAGATTTAGTGAATGAAGCACTTATCTAGTCTCCAACCGGCAGACAACCCGTGTCCATCTTGGTTAGACCGCGCCATCAACAAAAATCCTTCTTTGGGTAGATGAAAATCAAAGCCACGAAATGTTAAAAAAGTTTCAAAGTTGAAATGTTTGAGCTGCTTCCTGCCCATAAAATAAAATGTGAAGTCGACCCGCAGTGAGTCTGTCCATCCGACGCACAACAATAGTAAAAGGCAACGCAAAGACTCACACAGTGGGACAGCCTATCCAAACTAAACACAGCCAGCGGTTTGTGAACTTGAGCAGCTCCTCCGGGCGGCGGTGGGACGGTCAGACTGTTGGGGGACGGGGGACGGGGGGGGGGGGGGGGACGGGGGGGGACTACCGGAGATCACCGTCAGGGGACGCCACCGAGCACAACAAGGAAGAAGTGACAGACAAAGACCTATGATGGTTGACCTGGGTCACTTAATGAAAAGCTATATTGGGTTAAAGGCCATTAAGAAGGAGGCCTACATATTAGTTACTAATTCTAAATCCAATAATAAACATATTCAGAAGGTAGAGGGGAGTTTTATAACTTGACAACCTGAAGATATTTATTGGAAAAAACTTGATTATTACCTCACATATTCTATATACCCAATAAGGCTAGACAAATACTTTTTTTTTATTTTTATAATTACATAAATTACACACCATGTTTTTGCTTCACGATTTGCTGATGTTAACAGTAACTGGATATTGTAGAGAGAAAATTGAATCTCTCACTTAACGTAATTTCATCAGCAAACTTTGATCGTTAACTTTATGTTAAAGATGTCATAACAGGCCATATTTTGGATATAAAGACCCCAAGATTGAATTTATATGACTATAATGGGAAGGTTTTTTATTCATTCATTCTTGCAGTAGTCATGTTTTACTTCAACTGAAAATATAATTGGCAAATGATTACAAAGTACTAAGACTAGGGTTCCCAAACATTTGCATTTAAATTCATGAAATAAAAAGTAACAGTGCCTTAACATTTAAAGAAAGACTCGTTTTTAATGTCTGTTTGCTGCAGGGGTTTAAACACCCACAAACATATGTAATTTGCAGATTTGCTGAGAAGTCTGGCCATAAACTGACAAAACAAAAATCAAAAAACAAATACATACAAATACATAAAAATCTACAATCACACTTCAAATGCCAAATGCTTACATGATCTCACATTGTTTTACACAGCATACAGAAAAATAGGAACTGAACATTAATATTTAAGCACACTGCATTACTATCTATACTGCTGCACAATCTAGCAACATTTCAACATTCAATCATTCAATTCAATCATTTTGCCATGGGTTAAAGTACAACACTAGCCCAAAAACTAAGTGTGTGCTCTCTGTACTGTAAATTTGTCTAAATTTGTCTGATCAAGGCATTGCTGGAAGAGAGAACCGCACTCTCAGTGCAACGTGCTCAGTTTAATAAAGGTTAAATAGCACAGAGTAGTCGTAAGGCAGCTTTAACTGACGGGCTGCATTTCTCTCCAAGCTGGTTCCTCGCTCACTTTCTTTTGATCACACATTTCTCCACACTTTCTCTTCTCTGTCAAACCGCCAAACAAGACAAACTGTAGCATCAATGCCCGTACGAACCAGTCAATGTCCCTGGGAAACTTAAGCCTCTCGTTTCGGCCAAGCTAACCAGAGACCCTCTGCTCGACAACATCCCTGCCAGAGAAACAGTTCGTCTGATCCAGGCTGCTTCAGGGCCAGTTTCACCACCAGAATAATCTGCATCGCACATGCCAGTTGGGTCCACAGAACCTCGAGTACTCCAGCAGACTCGTTTCTACCCACCAACTGTCTGTTGCTGTTACCAAGATGGTGCCTGTGAGCCAAAGGAAGTGGACCCAGCAGAAAGCAGCCAGCTGGATGAGGCAGCAGACATGGAGGTGGAAGGCTGTGAGGAGGTGTGAGGGCCATCAGAGAGAATCCATTTGGACGCAATCGATGCTGAGCGACGCTAACTAATCAGCATCCGAACTCTTCTGTGATCAAAGGAAAACAGTGCACCAGTGTTCTCAGTCAGTGTTGCAATTTTACTTCATTTTTGTCATTTTAATTTGAATTGGCATGGCCTCATCTTGTTGTTACAAAAACACCAGCACATAAGACACACTTTCTTTCTTCCCTTTCATTTTTTTTTTTTTTGTGCAGAGATGTGAAGGAATAAATTACATCAGAAAAGATGCTCAGTTCTTATTAAAGCCAGGAAAACAGATGTCAAGACAGAACACAATGCCTGGATATCCATTATTCTTCTAAGATGAATATATTGAATATTCCACATTTTCCCCCTCCTCTCACTATTTTCTGTCACAGCTGTATTTTGTTTTCTCATGATTGCTAATTATACTATCATTATCCCATTAATATTATTAAAAAAAGCTATGATTACTGTAGTTAACTGATGACAATATAGTATAAACATTTTAAATCCCCCAAATTAAGGGTAATAGATTTTCGGTACTCTTATCAAACCTGCTCTAATTAATTTGACGGAATGACAGAACTACATTTGAGGATATATTTATCTAAACAGCTGTTTTTGATATCACATTTGACTTTGACTTCAAATACAAATTTCATTGTATAAAACATTTTTTAGACACCCAATGCTTTTATTACAGGAATGGGCATAGTGAACAGATTGTGGACCCTAATGAAAAAAGCCAATAATGAGTGCAGTGAGTATGAAGTCCCTAAAATAAAGAGAAAAGAAGAATTGCATATAAACTGATATAGGTCTATACAAGAATACAGATTTCTTTTATTTATAGGCCTACACAGCAGAGGTTTTGACCTGTCATAGAAGGAAAAGCACAGTTGGAGCCATGACCTTGAACCGGCATGAACAATCCCAGGGCCATGATACCGAAGCAGCTAAGTGGAATTAATTCAGCTGTTATTATTTGGGCCTGTGCTTTTTCTATTGAAAGATGTAAAATGTCCTTCGTGATTTAGGCCAAAGTAGTGTCCTTGTGTGCAAAGAATATTTCTGTAACAACAACTACAATTTAATTCAGAACCTCTTTCATTCTTCTTCTTCTTAGTTGGATTTCATACAAACAAACCTGTGCAGGTTACACTTGCCCAGAGCAGTGTCAATGCTGAGCTGAATATAATAGTATATGATTGAAATATTTGAATGGCATAAAATGCCAATGACTTGAATGCATGTATCCTTGGAATATTATTCACCAATTTTCCTCTTTTTTAGTGAGACCACATAGACCCAGGATAAACTATCCTGCAAAAAACTGTTATCACATTCTCATTTATCTATTGATTGTTCTGACTCTGCTTCATATCTGCTTCAATCTTGTTTTAACACTTTGTTTTATATCCTGCTTCTACTTTGCTATATTTTGTTTGTTTCATTTAATTATCAGTTATATTCATATATTGTTATATTTTTGAATATGTGGAAAATATATTGTCTCCACATTGTTTTATGACAAAATAAAACCAAACCAATCCACAGTCTTTACTCTAAATACTTCTACATGTTGCATGAGACTTGTTAACTTATTACATTTAATATTTACTTCATATCAAATGTTATTTGCTGTATCTGTCTATTTTGGTGGAGGAATCTCTGCTCTTGCTTTTCTTGTGGTTTTATCTTCCTTTTTCCTGTTACAGAGTTTTATTGTGCAGTTTGTTTTTATCCAAATCAAGAGTCTATGTTGTAGAGACTGTAAAGCCCTCTTAGACAAATTTATAATTTTGGGCTGTGGGCTCTAAATAAATATTGATCACTGACCATTGAATCCTAAAGATCAAAACTCCTGGAAAACATAATGCTGAGTTTTCCATGTCAAATTAAAAAGGCTGTGATCTTGCAGTTCTGCTGTCTCTGGACAGAGGGCGCTGCTAGATTAGATTTGAAAACAAATATATATATATATATATATATATATATATATATATATATATATATATGGTGATTCCTCTCTTCAAAATTCTCCCTTTTATCCTTCAATTAAAACAGAAAAGGAATCGAGATGGTGACTGAAATGCACTGTCAGCAAGCGAGGTATCAGCAATGAACCAAGAAGAAGCTGTGTAAGTCACGCTCAGAACATCATGTTCATTATTGACTCAATCATGGAGTTAAGTGTTGTGGAAGACGTGCCAACACACACACACACACCCATTCACACATAAGAACAAGTTATTCTGTTAAAATGACTCTCTACTTTAAACAGCAGCAGCAGTCTATTGAACCAGTGCAGCGTGAGTCTGCACATATTTGTGTGTGTGTGAGGAAGAGAGTGATGTAAGCACAAGCTTAAAATTAATCAAGATAGCAACACACTCCTTTCATGTAATTAGCCTAAAAGCCTTTTCATCAGGCTTGGAACAGCACTCGCACACAAACATTAATGGACCTTACTGGAGTCTGCTTATATCCACTAATATTCCACATTCACCTCTTAACACTACAGGAAAATGCATTTGTGAGATGGCCCCATTGTCTCAGTCTGCGTTTTTGTGTTTGTGTATGATTTATTTATATGCTAATGAATGTGGATGGCCATGTTCTGAGTTGTTTGTGTTTGTGTGTGTGTGTGTGTGTGTGTGTGTGTGTGTGTGTGTGTGTGAGAAAGAGAGAGAGAGAAGAAGGCAAGAGTCACTACAGCCGGAGAACAGATGGTGGAGGAGAACCTTGAAGACGTATGTCCGTTACCTTTCTGTTAAAAGTCATAACAACACAACTGTGGATCCATCCTGATCTATGTTTACCCTGCTCATCCTCTTCCCTGTTATTCCCACTTTACTCTGATGAAATATTGTTATTCAGGAACCCTGTCGGGATGCCTGTCTGACTTGAGGTACTTTGGCACCAAACACACCTTTCGTACCTGACTGAAATGCCAAATGCAGCTGTTAGCGTTGACTGACAGGCCCACACTCCAGCCAGCGCAACATGCTTCTCTTCCTCCTGTCTCTAATAGCAGTGCTGCAACTCATTGCTCGATGTCAGAGAGATGAGACGTACTGGGCGGAGTGGCAGTCAGTAAACAGGAGAACGCAACTTTTGTTCATTTTTTTTAATTTGACTGCTTTTGCAATGTTTAAGAACTATTCAGTTTATTACATCTAGGTCTTATTTTCATAGTTTTGGCCATAACAATCAAAATCAATCAAATCACTATGTGAAAGGGACCACTCACAGCGATGAACCCACAGAGAATTATCTCCTGGCTCTGCAGTGCAGCTCATTGTTTCAGTCTTACAGCCACAACTCGCCGCTCTCATCACCGACAAGAGCCCTAAGGATCCACTGTGTGCGACCCGCTCAGCACCAAAGGGCTGACAGACAAAGTTAGCAACTCTCTAGTGACCATATGAAGCATTTATAAACTGAACTATACATTTCTGTGAGGAGTTTGTAGACAATATGAATATTGAATATTGGACTTTCACCAGGTGGCCAGAAACATGAGTCCAAATGAAAGCTAATATTGCTCTGTAGATGCTGGATATTGAGACGGATAAGTGTTTGCTCACAAGTTCCCCATATCAACATAAAATGTGATGCGTCAGTGTTGCGCTCATCTGCCCCCAAGTGGCTAGAAAATTATCACAGCTTTAATTGCAAAGATCTGGGAGCTGCAAGTGTTATTTGGATTGTTCAAATCACAATTTGTCAAAGATAAATAGAGATGTTTTTACTTTTCTATAAGGAGTTTTACTGAAAGGCAGTTGTGCCATGTGCTTCTTCACTAATACACAATACTATATATACAGTGCAAGTAAAGAAGCAAACAAGGCTACCAAGAAGTAGGCTGTCTCTGATAATGTGACCTTCACTTTGACATGTTTGTTTCCCGCTGAAAGTCAATGTTGTTTTCTTCTGTTTTCTTTTATCCACAGCTAAAGATCATTCCCTCACCTTCACCTGTCACTTTTTGTGTCTACTTTCTCTTGATCAGAAAATGCTCATATGGGTCATTTTGTAATGACCCTTGTAAGATTAATTGATCTGATTATTTAACTACTGATATGAAATACCCCATTGGACTTCGTTGTAGTAATGATGCCAACCTATCAGCTCTCAGCAATTTCTCGTCAGTTGCATTTTATCATATAAAAACAGTTAAGTACGAAAATAAGACCCAAATTATAGTGAAGATGAGTTACCCTTTCATTGCATGTCTCTCACACCCAGCAGGAGCACACTTTCCAAAATGTATATTAGTCATCAGTAAAGGTTTGAATTAGTGCTGTAATGATCAGCCCATTAGTCAATAGACAATTAATAATTTAAGACAGTCTTTTCAAGGTAAACTGACTATGTTTGGGTTTTGGTATGCTGTCAAACAATTCAATTATGTTACCTTGGGCTCTGGGACATTGTGAAGGCATCTTTCATATTTTTCTGACATTCATACTTGATATTCAAAATGATTAATTTATCAATCTGAAATATAATTAGATAATCAGATAAACTGATAAAGAAATTAAATATTAATGATAATTAGTTATAGCTGTAGTTTGATTCAAATATGGTTTTAGGCTTGTGCCTGCTGTTGATCACTGTAATGATGACGCCTGAAAACATCCAAACCAAGCCTTGAATAGTTTTCCAGGTTGCCAGCAGGTGCAGGTCCATTGATTGCCCTTAGAGCAGAGATTCTGGCTAGCTCCTCACATAAATACAGGTGAACATGGTATTTCAACAGCTCGCCACCCACCAGCTTTTTCCTGTCTGCAAGCCAGCATTTTCCATTTTACACTTGAGGCATTTAGCTGTCACTCTTATTCAGAGTGAATTAGCCTGGATGGAACAGCAGAGTGAGCTTCAGTCGCTGTATGACTGAAATAATAAGCAAGTAAAAATTAGAAATGCAAGGTTGAGCCTCGTACTGTTACCATGCAATTTTCTTCATGGCTCTGTGGCAGTCATGTAAAGGCTGAAGTGCTTGGAAACGAAAGATGAAGGATTTTTCTTTTAAGAAAAAGTAAATGAAAAGGTTGAACAAGGAAGATGAAACTCAGTGGAGAGAAGGTGATGTGTCATGTGTTTCTTAGGAAATGGGCTTTTATGGAAATGGAGAGTCACTTTGCACATCTGATTGGTGAGAGAAGATAGTTCTTCAACAAAAAGACTGTGTGGTGTGGAATGATTAACATGCTGGAACTAAAAAAAAATGAGCTTAGTAAAGCAGAGAAGCTTTGTTTTGCTCACTGCTTAAGATGGCACACAACAATGAAAGATGGGGGACAAAAAAACATAAGCAAGGACTGCAGTCGTGCTAGATTTAATGCCCCTACACACCCATGACGCACTCACACAGGTGCCTCTGTTTAGTTTGACTGATAGACCTCTTTTCAGGACTTTGTAGACATGACTGTGCCTGTTTGAAATCTCAATCACGCTCCTAGTTTTGGTGCACCTGGATGAACTCAAACTTTATCATTCTTAAGGCCTCAGTATGCTTCAAATAAACTAGGTCATACACCTTGTTTTTCAACAGGATCAATCTCTCACACTGTGGCTTTTGGAAGGATATTTCTTTTCGTGTATGGATGCCTACATACAACCCTGCACATGTCCAAATTAAACATGATACACCATGATTGACAGAAGATAGGCACAGTTGCACACATGCATTTAAAATTAGATGGCAGGACATGTATATATTTGTTGCTTCTGTAGCCCATAAGCAGTTAATAGACCCAGGCACAGTACATCTGTGAAGAACCCCCCCCCCCCCCATCCTTCTTGTTCTCAGCCATGTGATATGAAGCCCAGTGAAAACAGCCACATCAAGAATCATAATTAGATAATGTGTACACTAGAGCCAACGAAAAGCAATCCAGCCACAACCGTTAGCCCACCTAGCATTGCCGTGATATGCTGCCCAGCAGTGTTGGCACTAAGCTAGCTAGCATCAGCAACATTTGTCGAACACATTCATAATATTGGTAACAGCAAGTTAGCTAAGTTATCATGCCTTCTGTAGCCAGTCACTAACGAAAACAGACATGTAACATTATGTAGATATTAAGTTACTTACCCATGGTGGAGAGGAAAAGGAGGCTCCGAGTCAAGCTGGAGCTCTTCAGCAGCATGTAGGGCTCTTCATCCAAAACCAGATCAGTGCTGGCTCCATGGTCTGACTGGGAAAGAAAGCCTTGGGTTGATCTGCTTGGACCATCCGCACAAATGACAGAGAGGGCCGTTAAAAATAAAACAACCTTTGTTTTGATGGTCCACGTAATGATCTGGATCGGAGCCGGTACTTCCCATGGCCAGTCCGCCTCTGCTCTGGGCTTATCTCTCTCTTTGTCAGAGACCCTTTTAGATGAAAAACGTGGTTTCTTTAGAAGAGGAAACTCTGGAAAGTGGCTTTCACCTGAAAGGTAATCACTGCACTGTACCATCTCACCTGTGGGCGGTCCCTGTGTGTTTATAAAAGTGGGGAGGTATGCACCAACATCGTAACTTCGTTTTCTGCTCTGGACGCAATTACTCTACAATATCTTCACTTAGAGAATAGTTGGGAGCTAACACTGAGCGAAATCCAGATGAATATGAATAATGTAGCTAACTATTGTCACAAATATGTTGTCCACAGGTAAGAGTACAACATTGAAAGTTATGGTGACAAAATACTGTATAAACTCTTGTAAACATGACAAATGTTAGTTTTGGCCGCAAATTTGTGAATTTGAGTTAACATGCTAGCATTATAAATGCTGTATGCATTAGCGATTAGCATTAGCTTTAGCATTAGTTTAAATGATTAGAATCAGTGATTATTTAGAGTCTTTAAAGCCAGCTCAGGTGTTTATTTAATGTATGCCAACCTCAACAGTTCATGTGGTGTTATTTAATAATGTTTATTGTGACCTATAAACAGTATTTCGTGTGTTGACACTGTGTAAAATATTGGTAGTAGAGAGGCAGTAAGCTAGCAGAGTTAAACCTGTCAGCTAGGTCTACCTAAACTACTAAGTCAAGCCAGGGAATGCAGTTAAAGTTACAATACGAAGTTTTCATCCTGTAAAACAGTTAATAAGATAGTTGTGTAAAACCAAAAGAGTTGTTCTCATACAGGTGTGAAAACATTGAATACATTTTATGTGTTTTGTATATTTGCAGATGGTGTTTAGTTTAGGTGCAGTGCACACAAATGTTTCCTGTTATGTACTCAGTATTCTGTATTATTATGAGGTCTGGACAAAATAATAAGTTAAGGTGATTACAGCCCAGTTCAAAGTTGAAGTTGATAGCAGAGTTGATGAACACAGAGTGAATGCCGAACAAAGATATGAACAGTATTGCTGACTACAGTTATAAAAATGTTTTGCACAGGTAACCTGTTTTCCATCCAGATGGTTAGAAGAGTCTTTGAGGATTCTGAAAATACCCTCAGTACAGTGGTAAGTGTATTTAAATGACCGTCTGAGTTTTTCAAACACTGCCAGTTAATTATCTTTTAGAGAAACCGGTGGTTACCTCTGTGACCTGAATGTACGCTAATACATGAGAGGCACAAACTGGGGCTAAGGTAGCCGCTGTAATTAAATGTGCCTCACCACCAGTCTGTAACGATTCCAAGGGAGATCAGCCCCCCACCTCAACCAAACACAGTTTCAGGTACTGTTGGATGATCCAACAAGCTTTTAGTTTGAAGCAGACGGAGGTCTACAGAGACTTTTTTCACTGCAGACATTTCAAGCTTGTCAAACAGAGGTGTAACCAATACTGTTAACGGTGTCTGCATTTCTTTTGTATGTTTAAATTCCAGAGCTCTGGTATAGACACCTTTTCACAGTAGACAATTTGGTATGCCATAGCAGGAAAAGCACAGGTGTGCCTGATAACATTAAAAACGACTGCATTCCATTTAGATGAGCCAGTTCCAAGGTCCTGGTATTGTGCACACTGGTGAACAGTCATAGCTTACTTAAATCTGTTACAGCTTTGCTTTTCCTGCTATGACAAGAAACCCTCTGCTGTGAAAAAGGTCTATTGGGCATGTTTACTGAGAGAAACGGGAAAGGACTCATCATTAATGATATTATTTCCAACTGTGCTCTTCCTGCTATGAGGAGTCAAAACATCTGATGTGAAAAAGTCTGTTAGTACATGGTGTTTGGTGTCATCACATCATTCCCAGTATAGCTCGGTAAACCTTCAACCTGAGCAGACATCTCATCAGCCAGAACAAGTGAGAACACCTGTGTGGGTGTGCACATTTCAGACTTACATGATAGCCTTTTAAAGGAATAGGTCAGATTTGGGGGAAGTTAATGTTTTTTTCTAGTTAGAAATCTCATGGATAGCTTTATTATATTTCTATCTGGAGTGTGAGGGTATCATCACTTATTTTCACTGATAAGACCTCCTCACAGGACCATGTGGGTATGTACAACGTGTTTCATTGACATCTCCCTGACTGTCTCATTAGTGTTTCTGCACCTGATTGGGTAGGACAATTTTCAAGAAATTACAAAAAAGTGGAAGAGGAGGAGCCGTGGTGGTGGAAAAAACGCATCAGCCTCTGATTTGTAATCCCGAGTTGGGCATAGAAAGAATTTAAGACGTAGACAATATCTCCCACATGGTGAACAGAAGACTGCACCAACTCTAATAGTTAGGTAAAAATAAAATCCAATATAAATTCTGTTACAATCCATTGTGTATCTATTGAAGCTATACACCGGTTTTGCTTCTGGTTTCACCTTGGTAACAAAAACCTACAAATACATCATTCAACAAAAGAGGCAAATTTAGGCTGTTTGTCTGGTGTGAGTACAAGGTTGCTACAAGGCGAATACAACCTTGTAAAAATGAATGAGTTTTCCTGTTCTTCCCAATCTGGTGACATTGTGTGAATGCAGCATTATCCCCCCTATTTAAAGGTACATTTCTTACCCTTGAATATTCACTCCATTTGCCAAGTCAGAGTTTGCTTTGTTCAACTTAAGCACATCTGCTGGGTCTGCCAAAAAAAACACTGCTGCACTGTGACTCTCTGGGAAAGGAGAAGTTGTTTTTCTAACGTGTACTTTTTGTACATCATCAATTCATAGTGTGATCGCTCTGATCAATATTTATCTATTGCACATATGAGCGCCATGACATCACATCCTTTTTTTAAGGGCAGAGTGCAGGGAGAAGTAATGTCACTGTACCGTAACTTCCTCATCAGTGTTGCTGCAGTCATAAATCGGTCCCATGATCACTTATTCACTACTCCCGTTATAATGGACATTTAATAGTTTACTCTATAGGGGGCAGTGACTTGAGATTTTGGACAATGATGGATCATCTTAGTTGCATGACTCTAATTTTCACAACTATAAATGTGTCACTTTGCTTTATGGGATTATTAACAGAAAGTAGCGTACATACCCATGACTTGTTCCACCACAGGGATTTTTAGGGCACGATAGAGCATACATTACACACTTGAATATTAGACACTCAAATAAAATAACCGACAGTTACTATCGTACACCATGTAGTAATTAGAGAGTGATTTTGGACACAGTAGAGTTTCTTTGACCCCCAGGTAATCACCAGCAAAGCACCACCAGACATTAACTTGAGCCAGGGGTCTAATCATCCAGAAGGATTGGAAACACCTGTGTGCAGGGCCTTTAATATTAAATGGGCCTTAATGATGGGCCCCTTACACAGTGGCCTTTTCAACCAACAGCTTGGATTTGAGGAAATTTTGCTCTTTTCTATTTTGAGAGTTAGACTTTTTTTTTTAAGGTGTGGTAAAAATTCATGGTGAGCTTTATTATGTCTCTGTGTGCAGTTTTTAAGGTATACTGAGAGGTTAGCACACCTGCCTGAATCATGCTTAAATCCACGTAGATTATGCTGATTTTTAGTGATTAGAGCATTTCCCAGGACAGTGTGGGCATGTGCAAAACATGCGTGATTGACATCTCCGTGACTGGATTTGATATCTGTGGTCAGTGATTCTAAAAGCAGACGATTAAGAGTCCATCGCAGTACAGTTACTTTAGCCCTCAGGTGTCTGGTGAGCATGTTTTATTTACAGTACCTTAACTTTATTTATATATTATGTAGAGACAACCTAACCATTTCAAATTGTTCATGTCGGTAGAGTACATAGAGTACTTCATGTCTGTAGACCATAAAACATTGTTTTGAAATTGTTTCAAAACTGAATTCTTAATATTCCCATTTATGGACATACTTAGACTTTCAACATTTTTTTTCTGCTGTCTTTATGTGAAGTGAAAAATATCTTTACAACCTAGAACTACTCTATAACAGTATTTAAAGTAATTATGACTTAAGAATTATGCTTTTTTTATTTAAAGACATCAGTGTCATTTTTATTGTGTTTTGGGTTTCTGGAAGCTTTACATTGTTCAGCTGAGTTAGTGCTGATCAAGGGATACCATGTGGGGTGAGGGCAGCTTAAAAGATGATAAAGATAAAAAAGCAATGCAAAGAATGACTAAACTGTGCATTTTGTCTACGTTCTTCACATTTCAATTTGTATGATCTCTTTTGAAAGGAATAGCTCAAATTTTGGGTAATTTTACTGTTTTCCTGTTATTTTTAGATGAGACAGTCTAATTGATATGGATAGTGAACCCCATGTTCCACCCACACAGGTGTTTTCATTTATTTTGACTGATTAAATCTCCTCTCAGGACAATGTGGGCTTGTAAAAAAACAAACAAAAAAAAAAAACCTGCTTTGTGTTTTGTTAATGTTGTTGCACCTGTTAGGGAGGGACAACTTACACCTTTTATCATTCTTAATCATGCATATATTGAGTAATTTCCAGCAGAGCTTCACCCAACTTCAAGCAAGGGTCCTACTAGCCAGAATAATTGATTTTACATCAGTCACTTTTCAGTCTTACATGGTGGCCCTTAAAGCTAGCTACACTAGCCATAATAACTACGGTGTAGGAGAAGGAGTTAAGGAGAAAACAAATGTTTGAACATCTAAAATAAAATTTCCCTTATTTTACCTTGATTTTTGAATTCACATTATTAGATAGGTAGAACACGTTGGCTAAATTTTGGCGTTAATAACCCAAGGTTAAAGTTTTGACTCCAGCTCCTTGACTCTAGAAGCACCTCCTTACATTTGCAAGCATGAAATTAGACAGTAGTGGATGGAAATGTGCATTTATTTGCATTTTCTTTTGCCAAATTTCTCTAATTGAATTTTTTAAAAATGTGCACCACATTTGGCAACCCTGTCTCCTAGAAATAACGTTTCTATACAACTAAACTGCAACAGCAAGTAAGTTTTGTAGGAAAAATAATTGCTGGCTGGATTATGTTTGTATGTTTTGAATGAATGAAGCGCTACATTTATTAGTCACCAGGAGGTGGTTTGGGTGGATGATTTATCTTTGGCTAAGGAAAGATCATGGTTTTGGTTAAATGTAAATAAAGACATTGTGCCTCTTATTAAACTGCCAGTGCATAAACATAACTATAAAATGTTTGATAATGCTTTAGCCTTATATTGCTATAGCTTATATTGCAAGATATTGATTGCAGTTATTTTGGTGGAAAACAGATAATCTGTGGAGATTTTACTCATATGTTCAGTGCAATGTGTTTTTGACTTGCCAAATAAGTAAATTAACAAAATATCATGTTAATAGATAACATAATCCAGTCACCATTACTTTCTGACTAAACGTATTTGCTGTTGCAGCTTAATCATACAAAAACATTTTTAGGCAATGGGTTGCATTTGGATAGTAACCGATCTATTGACTTCATCTGTCCAGATTTCCTCAGACCTTTTGTCTTATCAAACTGTGTTGTTGGACTTTTTAAATAGACCTGTAGGAAAAGGGCAAGTATTACTAATAAAATGAGCAATGGCTCCGTTCTATTGAAGTCCCAGTAAGAAATAACACTGTGACAATGACCCAGCATGCACAAAACCAGGACTCTGAAACTGAAGCAGCTAAACGATATTCATTATATTTTGATTATATACACTTTTGCTTTTCCTACTGTGACGTGTCAAAATGGCTCCTGTGGAAATGATCTGTTAGTAAACTGCAACTTTACATTAACTGACAAATTCTGGAGCCAAACCAAATGTAAACGTGTTATTTCAAACTCACCATGAGACATAAAAATGATCTACAGATATGATGAGAAGATTTAGGATTTGAAATCTTTCATGGTTAGAAGCCTTTTTTCCCACTGGAGTAGCTGTGGGTCTACTGTGTTAACATATCCTCTGTCAGCCATGACATTTTTTTAAACAATAAAATCACTAAATTTAGTCAAATGTTGTAATAGAGATGAAGATTTTGCTGCCTATGATAACACCCTGAGAAAAGCTGGACCAAGACAAAAGAGACTTAATGGTATCATGTCTAAATGAAACCATTTTCCATTGCAGTTTCCTAGTTTTACTTTGTATTTGACCAGAAAATGTTTTTTTATCGGTAGTTTAACCTGACCAAAACAATTTGGTCTGGTCCATGCAGTATTCGGTGGTATGTGAATAGAGTGAATTTATCACCTCATCCTCTCAGACTGTCTTGGCTAATCCAGAAAATTGAGAATCTTGTTTTTGTAACCTTCAGGTCGCTGCAGCAGGCGTTAACATGGAGAGAGGTGTGGAGGCACATGGGGAAGAGAACGTGGATCAGAGGGAGGTGAACGAGGGGAGATAAATAGGTGGAAAGACACATGAAGGAGAGACAGAAGGTGAGGTGGACAAATGACATTTTTATTTTCACCTCAGAGAGGGAGAGAATGAACAGCTGGCTCCTCAGACACACACACACACACACACACACAAACACACACACACACACACACACACACACACACACACACACACACACACACACACACACACACACACACACACACACACACACAAAAACACAAAAACACACTTTCCTCCATCTTTCCATCCGTTAATATTCATCTGAGATCATGTTGAGCGCCAAGCAAAGAGATCATGATTTTTGCATAATGGATGTATTTGTGAAACTGTGGGTGAGCCTGTGTGATTCTTTCTCTCTCTACGCTTTTCTACATCACCTTCACTAAAACACTGCTCGCTACATGCACACACACACACACACGCACACACACACACACATTCACACACATACAACTTTGTCTGTGTGGGTGTGTGTGTGTGTTGTGTGTGTGTGGTAAGTGTTATTTTTGCCTCCACTATCTGAAATAGCATTTTTGTTGTCTTAGCCTTCAATCCTGTGTGCATGTGTATAGTCGTGTGTGTGCGTGTATAGTTGTGTGTGTGTTTGTGTGTGTGTGTGTGTGTGTGTTAGTGTGTGTGTGTAATGAGGAAAACTGCCATTTGGGAAAACCAATTACTACAGGTAAATAATATAACCCCTCGCCCCTTTAGCCAAACAATGAATTTATAAAGAGGAAAAACCTCCTCTTACACACTGGTGCACAGCAACACACAGTGGTTTTGGTATACTTTAGAGCACATGGCATTGACTCACAATCATTCATTACCCTTAATACAATCATAAATTTTACCTTGGAAAATTAACCTCAAGCCCTTATGTCTTTATCTCTACGATCTGCTGGTTTGTCTATGAGGTTCGGTAAACATTGCGCGCTATTTGGTTTCCTTGTAAGTCCTCACAAGTTCAGATAAACCCCATCGCGTGCACACATACACACATTTCCCCCTGAGACTGAGTGTAATTATGAGTTTGGCCTGGAATGGTTTGATAACTAATAAAACTGAGATTTCTTGGGAAAATAAGGAAGAGAAAATTAAAGTGTTGGAGTGTACAAATTCTAATTAAAATAATGCAGAGTTTATGGTGTGCAGGACACAGAGAGAGAGAGAGAGAGGAGGAGGGGAGGGAGAGCAGGGAATGAAGAAGTATTGGCATTAGAGCAGGAAGGGAGAGGGGAGGGACACAGTGGGTGAGGAGGGAGGTTTATCATATTTTCACAGGAATTTCCTCATTTAAAATCTTCATTAGGTGCTCCCTCACTTTATATTTGTTCTCAGCTCCTCCATCACGGCACAGCAGCCTCTGGTCCTTGGCTGTGTGGTGCGATATACTCTGCCTCATTGTGTGCGTACATGTGTGTGCGGGTGTGTGCGCGCACGCACGCCTGCGACAGTGTGTGACAGAGCGAGCAAAGCCTGCATGTCCAAGTACGAGTGCATGCTGGCTCCTGATTATCCTTTGAGTTTATTAATTACAACTCTTTGTCATTCATCCAGGTTCTATCAGTCGCCGCACAGAACACTTTTCCCTCTTCTCTGTCATCTTTTTCTTTAGTTTCATTACGTTTCTGTCCCCGCTCCTCCTCCTCCTCCTCCCTCCTCCCTCCTCCCTTTCTCACCAGAGGAGCAAACACTGGTTTTGCATCAAAGAACAGGACACTTTAGTGCGTGAACAAACAATTTACTCTTCTCCACAGTCTATCTCTTGCAGCTGTCACTCTAGGACAAGCCTGTTGATTTGATCATCTTTTCTTCTCTGTAAATAGGCCTGTCTGGCTTTAATCATTTAACACACATAGGCATAGGTATAGATCTTAATCTGAATAATCCTGGATTACAACTCAGCTAGGAGACATTGTATGTGAGTGTGTGTTGGTGTGAGTTTGTCTGATATTTGAATGAGTGAGTGTGTGGATCTTTTTGCAGCTTGTCGGTGTCACTTTTTATTCTTTGTTCTTTAATCTGATCCCTATTAGCTTCCACCAAGTGCTAGTGCTAGTCTCCCTGAGGTCCATATAAACTAAAAGGAAGCAATTTAAAGATCACACGGTTTCAATAGACCAAGAAGAGGCAGGAGAAACAGAAAATAACAGCACTGGTGGTTTATTCAAATACTCAAAACTTACCATGTTTAAATTTTTTCTGACAAGCGACCTCTGGTTTTTGTGCACATAATGACATAAAAGTAAAAAGACGTTAAAAGTGGAAGTAGTGTGACATTATAAATCGATAAAGCCTCTCAGAGATGGATGGTGAACAGACTTGTTGGTTTGTCTGAACCATGACCAAACTTTCTGAAATTTAACCAAGTAGTTTTAATTGCCTGCACTTGGCCAAACATTGAAAAGTGTCAGATCAGAGAACCAGTTTTTTCATGGATCATTAGGAAGACAAAAATAAACACGTCAAAGGCTGAAAAAATAATAGTTATAACAGAATGAAAAAGTAGCAAACCATCACAAATGAACAAAGTAATAGGATCTATTACACACCTGGTGGGCAGATGTGTCAGAAAATGAAATGATACAAAAAGATACTGTTCGGGCATCAGATTCACAATATGTCAATATATCTCAACATCTGAACATCTTTGTCTAATTTTAGGGCTTTTTTAAAATCAAATATTATGTGAAATTATCTCAGGTGTTTGTAATTTGACTCAGTTTGACTTATTCTGCAGCCAAACCAAAGTTTTATTTCCTGGGTCAATATGACAATGTGACATAAAAACATCATTTAGATGTTAAGATGTCGCGATGAGAAGTTTTAATATTTGAAAGTAGTGCAGTTTTTCTTATTATAAAATCACTGACAAAGGGCAAATGTTAAGTTGTTTCCACTATAGTACATCTACTACTGTAATGAAGTACCATGGACCTGACTTGGGACTAATTTTACAGATGTTCTTTGTTAACTATTGGTGGCGTAATTATCTCAGGTGTTTGTGATCCAGCTCCTTTTTGACTGGCTCGATGTTCATATCACGAACAATAAAACAAAAATCTGTGACTGAAATGATGCATTTTCCATAAAGTTAGTGCTGACAGAAGTTAGCTCAAACCCGAAAGCATTTATGTGAGGTGTTATTAGTTTTTGTTTCTGTGGCTTTTTGTCAGAAAATGTACTTTTAAATCTAAATTATGCTGCATATTACCGGCAGAAGATGGTCTACAGAGAACACTTCAATTCGTTTATGTACATGGCACAACAAGACGTGCTGTGCTAACCTGATATGTGACCAGTTTATAACCGGTGTATTCTAGTTTTTCACAATGCAACTGTGGCATATTATTTCTGAATGACATTTTGCACAAATAACATAATTTATGCAAATTTGAATTTACCCTCCACAGTTAGCTATGAATGTTGTTCTCACAGACATTAGCTCAGAAAGAACAATGGTGAACTAATGTGGATGGTTGCTGTTAGTTTGTGTGTGCATATTCATGTGCAAATGTGTGTGTGTGTGTGTGTGTGTGTGTGTGTGTGTGTGTGTGTGTGTTGTGTGTGTGTATTACCCTCTAAATACTGCATGTAATGTGGCAGTATATTTGTATAGATGGAATGTGATGGTATTTGTTTTCATTTAGAGCTCTGACATTTTCATTTTTGAGAGAGCTGAACAAATCAGTTTTTCTCTTTTTTTCTTGCAAACTTCTCGTCTCTGACAGCCTAATACTCCACTTTAATAACGCCGAAAGAGGATTCTTTGTGCACATAGTTGAAGTACTCAGTGTGTGTGTGTGTGTGTGTGTGTGTGTGTGTGTGTCTATTTGTGTGGAACTGTGTGCCACATATAAACTCACATATGACCTCTTTCTCCTGTCTGCTCTGCAAAGGCTTCAGCTTTCTTGCATGACTGAACACACACAATGCAGCTGTCCAAGTAACCAAAACACACCAGTCCATGACCCACATGTCTGTTATTGGTGTCTGTCGCCAACCAGGCTGCACACACACAGATAAACAAACACATGCATAAAAACATCGAAGACTCAGAGATGTCAGTGACAAAAACGGCCAAACCTGTGAGAGTTGAGACTGTGTCAATATTGTATGACACACAAATATTTTTTAATTAACATGCAAATTAACATGCATAATGGTTCAAGACTGATATGATATTACACCTACAGCTAATGATTATTTGCACCATTCATTAATCTCTTGAATATTTTTCCGATAAATTGTTCATTCTATGGAAAACCAAAATAAAATTTTGCTGAGCTGAAGGAGGCGTCCGAAGTCCAAACACCCCCCAAAATAACCCTCAGTTTACGTTGATATATGACAAAGAGAAAAGCATTTTTTCCACAATTTTTCTTGAAAAACAACTAAAAGGATTAATTATTGTAGATTATTTTTCTATCGGTCAACTAATTGATTAATTGACAAATCACTTCAGTTCTGACATGAAATAACTATACCTCAGGCACCATTAATCCCTGACTTGAAGTCAGTGTACTCTGCAGCAAAGTGGCTAAAAGTGTTTTGATATAAATGCAAATAAAGGCTCTCTTTATACCTATCTTTATTGCCTGTCACACACTTGAGGATCAGCAGGTCGATCTTGAACCCAATTTGTCTCCTGATAATCACAAAAGCGACCCAATTTCAGGCTGGTCTTAAGTGATTATCTTCACAGATGATCCTAACTTTCCAGACACAAATGCAGACCAGTTGTGACCACACGGAATTCAAATCATGCTCATTTAAGTGTAAACTATTTAACAATTTGTGCAATCCTGTGCTGTGAGAGTAACACCAGCTGCTTCATATACAATTCATCCTTGATGTTAAGTGTGCTGCTCTCAAGGTTTCAGTCATATAACACGTTCTTCATCAGCATTTGTCTAGCTGTAATGGAACTGTAGATATTCATATCGGCATTTTGTTTAGATGACACCTTGGTAATTCAACTTGCTATTGAAGATCATTTGATATAAGTGAGAGCTCCAGAACAATTATGGACCATGTGGTGAGATTGTTCTCTCAATTTTGATTTTATATTTTAGCATATTTGGTGACGTTTGAACACATGGGACTGTCAAAGGGGGGTGAGGGTGTACAGTATTGCGATTTTGTTGAAATAGGATCAGGTTGATTTTTAAAGTGACAGTTTGAATTTGTTAAAATATAATTTTTTTGAAAATGTGATAGCCCTCGTAAATATTACATCATTTTCTCTTCAACCTCCTCTGTGGCTTTGCATGTTATCACAGCCGACTGTCGGTTAGTGGGACAGTGTAAAACTGGCTGCTTTAATGTGTGTTGTGTAATTTGTCGCCCGTGTGCTCATATGCACACGCATGTCTTGGTATATGTGTATGATACAAACAAAACGGGATCCCACTTATAAAAACTACTCCATAGCACTACAAGTGGTCATAAACTCCCAGGATACCTTTAAAATACATATTAGTAAGTTTGTTTGTTATATATCAATGAATGAATGAATCAGTGAATCAATTAATCAATCTTTTGTCTTATTTAAAAAGGCCAACAAGAATAATTTCAAAGATTTTTAAAAAATCTTTGCTGAGCTTTAAAAAAAAAATTCAGCATCTGTTTTATGGACTTGAGATCATGTAGTTATATTTTACTTATTCAGTTCAACCCTTGAAAATTAATAAAGAAATAAAAAATAAATAAAAATGACCCATTTACATAAATAGTACATGAAGTAGATCATTCTTAAAAGACCATATGGAGTGACTGAAGGCAAAACCTCAAAACGTAATCATGGCTTTAATCAATTAATGTGTGATGTTTTGTTTTAGTTACATAGTCTTAAGTGATGCTCTGATGACAGAAGAGCAAAAACTGGTTTTATGTAGGGACTCATTTTTTTGACATTCAGAATATGAAGCAGTCTGATGTGTTGTATATAGACCCTGCAAAGTTTACCCAGCATCCTTTATGGTTACTTCCTGTAAAGTAGCTGTTGAATAACATCGAGCTTCTGTATCTATATATCTATTCTTATCAGTGCTCTTCATTAAAACTGCCCACTCGCTTGCTTTATTATATATATAGTGTACAGTTTACTGATGAAGACTGAACATTGCATTGACACTTTTTTGTTCCTTAACTTCCTCCATATGTTTGAGTTGTAAAAATATGATATATATACTCAGAACATATTGGATGTATTTACACCTGTGTTCACTATAATTATAATTTAAAGTCCCGGTGTGCATGAAAATAGGCTGTTGTCAAGATGTGAAATGCTTTCCCATTTAAAAAAAATATTGGTATTCCTTCAGTTTCCGTCAGGAGAGTCAAACAAACAAATGAATGGAATCTGATATTATATCTATAAAGAGGACCCCTGCTGCTGGTGTGATAAGTTTGCTGGGGCCAGGTCCAAATTACTGGAAGCTATCATGTCTGTGTAAAAGATGTACCTGGGTTGATAACTTCCTCTTATATTTCTCAGAAGCTACTTTGCTATACAAACTGTATTGTTTCTGTTACTTGCACCTGTGTTGTAGGTTGCCATCTGAGCATCCCAAAACCTTGATGTTTACATGTGTGTTACATGCTGGTAAAGCAGCACAAGGTCAAAAGGTCACAAGGAAACAGTCATGACGTTAGTACATTGACTCACTGACTAATATCTGTTAAAAACAATATCTAAAGTTAGCTGTAACATTAGCAACATTAACCACTATAAGATACTAGAAGTGGAAATCACAAATCACTTTCTCGTTTCAAATCACTACATTCATGATTGGAACTCAGTGACCCTGCAGTTTGTTCACTTTTGTTCCCTAAGTGAAAGCGGTCACAGCACCATGCATATGCACTTCAGTATGTTAAACAGCAATTGAACGCAGCCGTTCATATGGCCGCGATTTTCAGCACTGTTTCTAACCGTCATGAGTTCAGTTGTGCATTCAGTCTGTCATGTTCAGTACTAGTAGCCAATGCACATAACATAAAGTTCAGCTCAGCAGCCTTTTATTTACGATCAGTTTATGATCATGATTTTATTTTCTGTGACTTTTGCAGTCGTTTAATAAGTTTTTAATGAGGAAGTAACGTACTGTGAATGACAGCTGAGCAGTCACCAGTGAGAGGAGCTCCCCAGGCAAAAATTGCTGATTCAGTCAGTGACACTAGTGATTCAGTTGGTTCAGTTTGTAGATTGGTTTATTAAAGATTTATTCCTACTGTACTGAACGTTTCTAAAAGCCACTGGTCATTTTAGACCAACTAACTGCAGCAACAAAACAAGTTTATGGAACTCATTGACAGTGTGTTTTTATTTCCTCTGAATTCAACTTTTCATTTGTATAAAGTATAAATGTGTTATTTCTCCTTTACAAAGTCATTCTCAATATAAAAAAGAGTAATGGAGAAGGCTTGTTAGACAAATGAAAATGTCCACGCTTGCTTAAGTATTTAGGGAGATGAGGTCATTCAAGGGGCCTGAAGGCAGCAGCTTTAGGTTTAAGCACAAAAATTACTTGGTTTTGGTTGTTTTAGGAACCGATTGTGGTTTGGGATTAAATTACTACTACTTTAAGATTAGATAATCTTTGTTGTCATGGTTATAACAGTAACAATGTGGTTATATTTGTCGAACGGTCATGGTTAAATGAAACAACATTAACTGCTAGTTTCACATAGGAATCAAACACCCGTCTCCTGCTTGAAAGTCCTGTGATTCGTTGACCCATACATCCCCCAAATATGGACTTTGTCCTGTTATAATTACTACGACCACTAGATGTCGCCTGACAACAAAATGTAACTACGAGTCATAATAACCTGCTGAACAGAGACCTTTGGGCTAGATTTTTTTTACAGGCAGACAGTCCAAGCTGCTCTGTTCGCACCATTGCATTTTTAAAGACGAATAGCCACTAGGGAATTTCAAACACTCAGCCGACCAGTGGTGCAACTCCATCAGTCAGTCAGGTAGGGAAATTTGCATGTATAGGGCTGGCCCTGCTGTTGCAGGAAGGAACAGAGCCATAAGATCGGGCTCTCTTCAAAGAGCCGTAATTCCCATCACTACAAGCAGTTGGCTGGTTTGATGGTACAGAGCAGCAGGTTCATGTCTGTCTTTGAGTTTATTCTGCAAACATTCAGTTGGCTACGGACTGAAACTCAGTGACTGTCTGCCAGTCAGTATGTCCACTCACCACGCTCTCTGTTTTTCTCTGTTTATGTTTTAATTAGTTAATTAGTGCTGGAGCATCATGACGACTTTTGTCAGGCAGCTTCAGGCTTTATTTGTAAACACCACCCCAAGGACTTCACAAACACACACACACACACTTACACACACACATTCAAACGTGCACTCACACACATAAGCATCAAATTAACATTTAGAAAGAAAAATATCAACAAAACCAGGACAAGAGAGCATGGTGCTGAGCCAAAGTCTTCAAAGACAACTTCTGACAGAATTCTTGATGAGTCAGAATAAAACAACATGAAAATGAGAGAGTAAAAGCAGAAAAACAAGAAAACATCATTCTCTCTTTCACTCTGTGTATGTGTGTGTCAGCCCTGGCTTTCATGTTCACAACTATGTCAACAGTAAATAGCAGAGAGATTATTCTTTTCTATTTTCTGTGATTAGCCACTTAATTATTGAAGCTGTATCTTTGTGAACGTGTCTGTGTGTGTTCTTTTCTCGACTGAAGAAGCACTTAAATTTTTACTTTTTTAGATTGAACCGCTCTGCTTTTACATGTACTTATGTGCATGTTCTCCACTTGTGTGTTGTTGTAAAGTGGCCAGCAATTTGATTTGTGAAAGAGACATTAAGTTGTTGAGAATGGACTATCATTGTTTAAAAGAAAAATAATTATAAAAGCAGCTTGTTTATGATGAAACAGTATGGCAGACAAACCTAAACAGCAGGGGTAAACACTACATTGTGGTGGTGTTGTCTCAGGCTTCATTAGTTTGGAAGGTGCTTTTAATATTTTGTCCACCTTGTTACTATATGTGAAGGAATAAAATATTAGAGACACATTATAACATAATACAACAGTAACAAACTACGACAGTCTCATCAGCAACTCTGTCTAAACGTATTTGCCAGTTTGAAAGAAAATATTTTTATGTGATTATGTTCAAAAACCTTGTAGTTTGTATTTGACCGGAGAAGGTTAGGGTTAGTTGAGTATCATTATATAGTAGTTTGTTCAAGTTTTGATGAAGACAGAAACAGGTTAATTAGAGGAGGTTATATGGCCTGAGGCTGTTTTTCTGGGTTTGGGGCCCTTGGGAAACGTAAAGTCCAGTTTGGAGGAAGCACATTTCCTGTTTCAACATGTCAGTTCCCACATGCAAAAGCGAGACATGATTATCTGAATTTATTGTGGAAGAACTTGACTGGCCTCAACCTGTTCCAACACCTTTGGGATGAATTTGAGCCAGGTGTTATCTGCCACCATCAGGGTCTGGCCTCGCCAATGTTCGAGTGGGGGGAGCAAATCCCTGTAGCCAGGTTCTTGAATATTGATCTTCCAAGAAGATTGTTACAGCAACAGATTGATTTTCACAGTTTTATAATGTGATTTTTAACACATTACATATGGGTATCCACATCCATTTAGTGTGCTATAGGATTACAGCAAGCACTGTTAAACTGAGAAAGTCTTCAGTAATAATATTATCAAAACGTTAACTAATCCAAGTACGCATTGAGCATTTTCCAGTCTTGTTTATTTGTCCAGTGTTTGATCTCTGTTACTTTCTTTCTTTTCATATGTGTAACTGTCCATATACCTGGTGGGAGGGAGACTGCTGAATAGTGTGTCTCAGGAGGTAGAGCAGGTAATCCACCAGTCATAGGGTTGGCGGTTCAATCTCCAGCTATTCCTGTCCACTTGTCGTCAAGTGTCGTCCTCAGACACTGAACCCCTAATTGCTCCAGATGGTCGGGCCAGCACTTTGCAGTGGCAGCATGTGTGTGTGTCAGAGCGAACAGCAACTCGTGAAACTTTTTGGATGAAACTACTATATGAATGCTGCCCGTTACCATTAATACACGATAAAGGAATTTCTGTTTTTCTGCACTTTAAAAGAGGCAGTCTAATTGTCATAAAGACACAGTCCTCATCCACACCTGTCCTTCATCAACCTCAGTGTGTATCCATGCTGGATTCATGAACATCGACAGAACAGGAAGAACAACAAAATCTTCTGTTATTCCAACTTGAGATTGATGAGACATTGTAGACATGTAGTCACACCATTACATGTCCTTAATGAATAATTCAAATTTTTGTAGCTGTTATTAGCAACGAGAACCTGATACAAACAGTGTATGTAGTGTAGGTATTTTTTTTGGGACATTCTTGCCTTTATTCTGATAGGACAGTGAGAAATGGACAGGAAAATCAGGGAAAGAGAGGGAAAGAGAGAGGGGATGACACGCAGCAAGGGGCCATGGGTTGGACTCGAACCCGTGGCTGAAGCACCCAGGTCTCTCTCTTTTTCTTTTTTTCTGTAATTAATTGTAGTGTTATTATTGGATTTTATTTAAATGTAACTGCTGGTTGTTGAGCTATCCATGTCGCAAGTGCTTTGACACTATTGTAGTTCTTTGTGCCGAGTGGGAGATATAATAGCAGTTAGAAGTTTTTGATATTTCTGACTCGACGTTACAGCTCTGAGACTGATGTGAAAGATTTCCCCCCTTACCTACTTGTGATTATGGTCTAAAATATATGACGTGAATGCAGCTTTATACCGTCTCCCCTCCCATTGCTGTTTGCTAGATAGATTGTCTGTTGTGCCATTGTTTGACTGCCTACTGCCGACCTTCAACCAAGACTCAGTTAACCTCATTTAACCTTAGCTGCTCTGCCCAGCAATTCCTGCTTTTGAGTCCAAACATCAACGACCAGAATTGTTACACTGGTGCTGATTTAAATATACAAGTTTTCATTATGGTCTCATTAATAAACTTGTATAAATAAATATCATCTTAGCTACAACCAGAAATGGACAAATGGAACTTAATGCTGCACTACCTCTAAGTAATACAAAAGGATTAGTTGTTTTTTCACGTGATCCCCTTTTCTCTGAAAAACCTATAAGATCAACACTTGCAGGTTCTTATGTTCACAGTCTTCACTGAAATAGAGACATCGTACTAAAACACATGCTGACCTTTCCACCAAGAAGTAGCTGTTAAACTGATGAAAACACTGGTCATGTCGCCACCTTCTTAAACATTATTTGGCTTCTGTTCTTGTTCCCCTTGTTGAAAGAGTTATCTGTTTTCTATGAAGTAGATCTTTATCATCCAACACGAGTCAGTAAAAAGCCAAATTATTGGCCATTAGATTGCTGTATTGACACACACGCGGCCTATCACAGGTTGTTATTGTGAAACAAGAGATGTGTATTACAAATACTTTGTTAGGAATCACAGTCTCTGCTGCAATATCTCACACGTACAATTAGTAATGTGTGTGTGTGTTTATTCTTTGTCTTGTTGTAGTCTTTTTATGCTCTGTTGCCCCATCATTGGTGTCTGTTTCCAGCATTTGAGTACTTTGGTTTGACAACGTGAAACCGTTTTTAGCAATTTATATGCAAAGCAGAGATGAGAAAACATCAGCTGCAATGATACACAGTAAGACAGGAAGAGATCTAATTGGACAGTAGGTTGCTGGTTGTGGATGTGTGAGGCTGCTTTGCAAACAGAAAGAAAGTGCACGTGCACGAGCACACGTGTGTGTGTGTGTGTGTGTGTGTGTGTGTGTGTGTGTGTGTGTGTGTGTACATGCACACATACAATTTAGACAAAAACAAGGCACCTTGTGAGATCTCTTTAGCAAAGGTTGAAGGTAAAGCTGATGCTCAGAGAAGTCTTCTCATCAGACCTGACCAGGGGCTCTGCAATTCCTCTACTATCTTTCCTTGCAAGCTGTTAAGACTGGAGGAGGTGGCGGATTCCTCTGTGGTGGTTCGATACAAATAGAGCGTGTTTGGTTTTCTGTCGATGAAAGTTTAGGCGTGGATGTATGCACAGAGATTCTAGGAACATAAATGTTTGTATTTTGAGTCCAGTTTTTAAATTAGAAGTTTATTCATTAAAGCAAATAAATAATCCAACACCTATATCTCCCATGTTAAAAGGTAATTCCCACCCTAAACCTAATAGCTGATTGTCTCACCTTTAGACACAACAACTGCAACCAAATGAGATTGGCCCATTCTTCTATGCAGAAATGCTTCAATTCAGCCGCACTGGAGGGTTTTCAAGAGTGAATCACCTGTTTGAGGTCTTACAACAGCATCTCAGTGAGGTTAAAGTCAGGACATTGAAGAGGCCACTGAAAAACCTTCATTTTCTTTCTAGGTGTCCTACTCGCCTAACTCTGGGTTGTAATAAGCGCAGACGACCTGTGAGGTTTGTGTTTTCACAGGAGGAAAGTCTCGATGTGTATATTGTGCAATGACTTCCTGGATAAGTTGTCGATTTGCTTTTGGTTTACTTCTGTACCAGGTTTTCTCCATTTGGAGATAATGGCTCTTACTGTGGTTCTTTGGAGTCTCAGAGCCTTAGAAATGGCTTTATAACCCTTTATAGAATAATGTATTTCCTTTTTCCTCATCTGTTCTGCTATTTCCTTTCAGCAACTTCACATCACTGAAGAAGTGCTATATTAATGATCAGTGGATCAGGCAGGGTTGGCAGTAATCAGGCCTGGGTATGTTTGCTGCAGTTGAACCTAATTATCAATAAGGTTTGGTAGGATTTAGTCATTAGAGGGATACATACTTTTTCACATATGCCCAGTTGGTGTTTGTGAATAGATAAACTTATCTTTTATAAACTGCATTTTGTTTTCTTAGTGTGCATTTTATTTTGTTTGAAACAATTTAGTATGAGATACACATAAATATAAAATAAAAGACGTCAGGAGAAATACTTTTTCACGGCTCTGTATGCATACATTAGTGCTTGTTTATATATGTGTGTGAGATTGCAGACGTGTGCAAATAGATATGTTGCTGTACCGTAGCAGCACAGCATTAATGGCTGACCTTGTGCAGCTCGCCAAATATAAATTTCCACAAAACAGTTCACTTAATTTGTCTCTGCAGGCTTATCTGAATATTCTCCCTCCACACTCTGTAAAACAAACACAACCATCTGTTAACCTGCGCTGAAGAAACCGCTCACCTCAGAGGGAAAATTCAGCGATTATACAGTCACCCAAATGTCAGAGATATTTACGGTTTGAAGGATCACCAGCCAAATGGTTAGTTAACCCCTGCAGTGCTATTTCAGCATTCTCCCATAAGTGTGATAATGAATAATGTCCTGTAGGTAACCCTGAGTGCGGTCACTTGGCAACATGACTTTTGGACAACGCTGTCGAAGCTGTTTGGAGAAAGTTTAAGTAAAAAGTAAAAAGTTTCTCGGAGACAGGGTAGGTTAACTGAAAACTCCTAAACAATGTCAAACTGAACAATTCGGTGAATGGCAAATGTTATTTTAGTCTAACATATCAACCTAACATATCATTCAGATTCAGATCATGAATTATTAGGGATACTGGTGATTTTACAGCTGTGCCATCACATTCAGACGCAGATTGTTTGATCAAGTCATGCAATTTCATCACGTTAAAGAGTTGGTGAAGCGGTGCGGAGTACCAGCTTCATGCCTCGACAGCACTCAGACAACATGCCGAGCTGCAAAATCCAGCCCCTCCATTATACCACGACCCCTCTTTAAGGCAAACTGGTTCTGTGCAGTGGCGGCGTAACACAATGATTCCCAATTTTTTTTTTTTTTTTTTTTTTTACACTAGTGACCGCACGAAATGAAGCAGTGTCTGCTTGCAACACCTCATCACAGGCTGAAAGTGTCTGAGTTAAGTGCACTTCAACCAGAAAGTGATTTCTTTCTTCTAAACCTCTCAGACTGATTCATATGAATAACTGTTGGAGGCGAGATGAGGTAAAATTATTTAGTACTTCCAGGAAGAAAAGCAAAGTTTACAGAAAAGCCACAAAAACAGAATCTGACTTTGAGTACTTCTTTTCTGTCCCATCAATCATATCACGGTTCTCGAGACCAGCGTTAATTTTGACACTAGATGTTGATTTAGAATTAGTTCATTAGTTTTGGTGGTTTTTGTCAGTGACGGTAAAATTTTAGTCTCATTTGTCATGCATTTTAAGTTTTTATATATTCTAAGCAAAAGGCAATGTTAGCATGTTCACACTCAGTGTCTATGTGACCCTGGTCTGTACTAAAACAATAACAGACTGGTTTTCTTCAGTAAAATCAGTTGTCATTTCTAAATTCAGTCTGTGTGAACAGAATCGCTCTCTTTGTTTTCTGCACTGTCTGGCAGCTGATTCGCTTGTTCATTAAAATACTCACTGTGTGGGTTTAGCTTGAGAGAAGCTAAAACGCTGGATAATGCAGTGACATTTCTTAAACTGTTACCAGACACCTTCATTTTCATGCACAAGCCTAAAACTTGATTATAATTATAGCCCTGGTCTCCTTTGAAAGGTGACTTGAAATTTTCCACCAGAAAGTCAGAATGAGGATAAGAGAGACTAAGCTAAAGTTACACAGGCACAAACATGGTAGAAATTCAACAGGCGTAGAACTGATACAGAGATCCTTTGTATTGTCTGTCAAAAAATATATAATTTGTCAGAGTTGTGTGAAGATTGAGTTCAGTACTGACCAAAACGACCAAGGCCGAAGTGTCCCACAGGCAGGACGGTGTATTTTAAAAGGGAAAGTGAACTTCTCAGGGAAGATTTAGATGGTCGGCTGTCGACATTAATCCTGAAACTTACTCATTCTTTGTGATAGCAACATGAAACATAGCCATCTGAAAGTAACATCACCATCACATCCACAGCACTTGATGATGTAACATTAGCTTATCTTTTTATAAATATGTGTGTATATAAATATATATATATATATATATATATATATAAATCATAGTTTGTCTCAGCTGTTTTGTTGCTGCTTCTTGTCTAATTCTCACTGGATTGTAGATTCATTTAGTCCATAAATCTGTTTTTCCCGTGAATCGCTAACATCAGATAACATTACTGTCAATTTGACATGTTGAATGCTTCTTATTAACGATGGAGCAACAGCAAACCACCAACTCCTGAACAAGAGATAATTTGCACGGCTGAGGATACTGTTTTTCTGATCAGGAGCTAGGCTATAGTGTGTGATTCTGCCGGTGCATGCGGGTGATTAAACAAGATTTTTCATGAGCTCAACAGTTCTGCACATTGTGTAATACATTTCATTATAGTTGTCATCTTCTAAGGTCTACAGTTTAGTTTTGAGAAAATAAATTGTCAATGGATATATTAAGTCACAGGTTTTGTTAACCAAATTAAAATTGCCACAACTGACTCAAAACCCAGGATGGGAATCACTGACCTGTATTTTTACTACCTTCAGCACAGGTAAACTTCACCTTTCCTCATCAAACAATGCTCTTACGTTCAGTGAGCGTGATACAATTAGAAAAGCACAAAGGTATTAACTTTGTTTCAAATGGTAATCAGTTCAGATTCAAGAGAAAAAAAACCTAAAGCACAACATAGATACAAAGCTGGTTTACTTTTACTATAATCCTCTGATTTCAAACACAAAAAGCTCAGAACTGCCAAAAGCGGCTTCTGTCCTTCCTTCTAGTTTTCTCTGATCTGGTGTAAACAAATACATCAGCTCTGAGTACTCCAATTATATCTTATAGACATGAAAAGAGAGAGAGACATCAAAATAAAGAAAGGGAGAGGAGAGAGAAAAACAGGAACACGCACGCTCACACACCCACACACACACGAACACACACACACACACGGGCAGACAGACCAGTGGAGAGTGAAGTAAAGGAGGGCCTGGATGGGGGGCTTAAGAGCTCTCATACATCATCTCATTACGTCTGCTGTGTGCATGTGTTGTGTATTTTCACATTTCTCCTTGTGTGTTTCCTAGTTTGTTTCTGTGCGTCATTTAATGTTTGCGTACGTGCACAGACTTGCGTGTCTGTGCATGTGATGCGTGAGAAGCGGGCAGACAGATGCTATTATTTGCATGTAAATGTTTCTTCTGCTGAATTTACAGCTGCCATCCATCACCAAAGATTTCCACTAACACTGCGTGCTGCTACACCGACTAACATCGGTTTACACACCAGTGGACTGACATCAGGATGAATGGTATCAGAGTCTCATATCAGGTCTTTCTCTGTGTCAACGTGGAACAGTGAGCACAAAGGTTGACTGGATGAATGAAAGGGAGAACAGACACAGTTCAATCAAGAACTGTTGATAACATAATACAGAAGAACAGCTGAGTGCGGGAAGCTTGACTGACCGAGGCTGTATCAGGGGTTGGTATTTGGCGAAAGTGCTGACTTGAATTTTGAGGATGGATACTTTACATTTGAGGGTCGAGTAGCAGAGCAACTGACGTTTGATAGTTACAAATCTGTGTTTTCGTGGTCTGTGCTTGATATACAGGCGGATGTCTCAGTAAGAAGTTGCAGCTTCAATGTACCATGGCATTTGATGATGGTGGTGGAGAGCACTATCCAACATGTCAGTCCAAAATCTCCCATATGTGTTCAACTGGGTTGAGATCTGGTGACTGTGAAGGCCATAGTATATGATTCACTTCATTTTGATTCTCATCAAACAATCCGGTGACCCCTCGTGTCCTATGGATCTGAGCATTGTCCTCCCGGAAGAGACCACTCCCTTCAGGATAGAAATATTTCATCAAAGGATAAAGGTGATCACTCAGAACAACTTTGTATTGATTTGCAGTGACACTTCCCTCCAAGGGGAAAAGTGGACAATGTCAGCATAATTCCCCCCAGAGCATAACAGAGCCGCTAGATCCCTTCAGTGTAGGGGTCGAGCATTCAGGCCTGAACTGTTCTCGGAGTGTCTCGCCACACAAGCACTCGCCCACTTGTGGAGGATATGTTGAAGGATGACTCATCTGACCATATCCCTTTTTTCTACATCACTGTAGCTCAGTGCCCATGGTTTTTACAACACTGAATTCTCTAATGTGCATTAATCTTTGTATTGAGGGATTTATGCACCACAATCTACTATAATATCCCTCTCTGTGGAACTGTGGACTTGTGACACAATAATGGACGAGCGTCACTGTCATCACATGTGCGCTGTTGACCACAATTTCTGTGACGTCTTTCCCATAGACTTAAATGCAGATGTCACTTAAGCATCTTTGTGACTGAGGTTCCTGCCATCCACACCTGGACAATGAACCCTCTTTCAAAGTCACTTAGATCTTCTCCCCTTGCCATCTCGATACAAAATCAGAATCAACCGGACCTGCTCAGCATTTTCATAAATGCCACAGATCATGATTACTTGCTTAATTGTACCATGCAGTGCAGCCGTGTGGAAGCATTCGTTATGTTGTTGCCTTTAATTTGTCACACGTCTGTGTGTTGAATATAAAGATTAAGAGACAACATATTAGCAAAAAGTAAAATCCAACCATGTCGTCTAACACGACAGGGTTTATGTAGCGCTATTTTGAAGAAAAACTTAATGCAGCCTAAATTCCTTTTTGTCAACATAATTTGGAAACGGTTTTAATCAATGTATGTGTCAAAACAAAAAATGTTTACTTAACATATAAAGTGAACAGTGACAACATATTTCAGTTGTTTATCTACAATATCTGCTCATAGCAACTAAACCATTGTTAATGTTTGTTTTGATTAAGTTTAGGAACTCAAAGCATTTGGGGAAGATCATGATCTTAAATACTGACAAAGGAACTTGGAGGACGGAACACAGTGTGTAAATGCTGTAAGTTGTCCATCCACATTACATTTCCTTAGAACAATATTTGGAAATCAAAAATATATTTTTAAAAAACGAGACAAGGTTGTCTGATTCTTTAGTGTAATAAATTAATCAAAAACATTCATAAAGCTGAAAAGCACTCTGAGAGCTTTGGGTTTTGTAGAATACCTAAATACTGATGAGGAATACAAGGGCTTTTTATCAGAATGAATTGTGCAAAATTTCAAAGGCTTATGATTCATTACAACTGCAGCATGGAGATTTTAATCCATCATGTGCTAGTGGTACCACATATAGGTAGGATGACATTTTGCAGGATTGCTTATAGCTCATAGTGCACCTGTCATCAGTATTTGTACAGTGCATTCAAGACTTTATGCCTTATGCAAGAAAAATGGAGTCACTCATGGAGAAGCTGTATGTGACATTTTAGAAATAACTAATAAACAAGTCTAATCTGTTTGATCAATACTCCTCTGAAATGTGTGATCTTAATAATAAAACTAGTTGAAGGGAGTGGTGAAAACATTGTTTTCCAAAACATTTACGTAGCCATTACCTGCAGTGATAAACCATGAATAATACAAATTTGCTTCTACACCTCAGAGTTCAGGAGTTATGTGCTTTGTAATTGTACACCTGCCGCTATTGGATCTGGAGATGAACCAAAAACTAATCAGTTCTTCCCTGGCCCAACTTTCCACCAAATGTCACTGAAATCTGTTGACGTTTTTTTTTTTTTTTTTTTGGCAAATAGCTGCTAAATAACAGACACAGACAAATATACACCAAATATAAGCATCTGTTTAGTATTTCTGTTTATTTCTGCTAGATGATGGCTCTGTCAATGTTTATCTGTCACTGCTACTTAGCTGTTCCCTGCACATACCACAAGAGAAGGGAAAATGTGTCACTAAGATTTGTTCAAGCATAGATTTCCTGTTTGAAGCTTGGAACACATCACACGATTTAAAGCCCAATTATAACCCGGTTTTGGCCATGACAAGTGGTTTCAATATTTTTGAAAGTCCACGCTGGTCTGCAGAAAATGGGGCAGGTCACCTTGGAAAGTCAACAGACATTATCATCAGACTGTGCGGGGCTTTTTAATTTCAACCTTCCACTTGACCCTTGAACTAGCTTTGAAAGCAGTCAAGATGATTTCAAGCATGTCTGACTTTTAGGAGCGAGACTGGTCTACATTTGAATTTAATTCAGCAGTTTATCCTGTTTAAACAACTTATCTGAATGTGTTCTGCAAGTCTATGGCTGTAATCTGTAAAAGGTCAGTCATATAAATGAGTCTTTCAACAGTCAGTTAGGGTTTTAAAAGTCTTCTTTTATGTTGGCAGTTATATATCATACTGCATGTCACAATCTCTGTTTGCATTCACTGATTTTGCTATTTGAGCACAAATAACAAAATAACCCTCTAAAATCCTGCGTCTGACAGTGAGAGAAAGGTGCACTTGAAGTTACTCTTGAAGGCACTAATATGTAAAATAAGTTTTAATTGGATTTGCCTTCATTGTGTATTTTATGTGCTATACTCTGATCATGTCCAGGTTAATCCGAGCCCAGAAAAAAAATTTGTCAAATGTGCATGTCTTTCTTTTTGAGCGCATGCATCTTGCTCTCATATTTCTGTTTAAATAACAGCTTGGCTGCAAGAGGCTTTTCAGTTTTTCAACACACACACACACACACACACACACACACACAAACAGATGCAGGAGATGCAGAGATGTAATATGTAGTGACATGTTTGAGTGGAGCTCAGAGACAGAGTGAGTGAAGCGGGGAACGTCTTTAATGTAACACCTACTCATCTACATCAGAAACAAACAAGTCAAAGACAACACCTCTTCAGACAGGCTTGCACACTGACTCATACCCACACACACACACACACACACACACACACACACACACACACACACACACACACAGAAAGAAAGAAAAGGCTGCACTGCAAATGGAATACACTCCATATTCAGCTATGTTCTCACATGCTGGTACCAAATATTAATCAAGAATAGACATGGAGGAAATTCAGATGCATCATCGCCTTGACGAAAATGTTATGTGACCTTCCCTGCATTGGGAATTAATAGAATACCAGCAGCAGATGCTGATATAAATCAGGTTGAGTGCTAACCTCTGCAGAACATGCTAACACAATATCTTATCCATCACCTTTTAATTAAAAACTATAATTAAAACTCTAATAGTTTTTGTAATGTGCACTGTGCACGTGTTTCCACAAACACAAAGGTCTAGAAACATTTTTTCTCAAATTTTCATTTGCTGCCTCTGGCAATCAGGAAAATCTTCTTATTGATTATTTGGCAGGTTACTCTCCAGTGATTTGGGATCATTACTGATGTAGTGTTGTGGCTCATGGTCAAATGAGCTGTTGTGCAGAGTGAATGGAGGCACTGCTACTACTGGAGAGTCAATGAGATGACACTGACTATACGGACATATCTATTTGAAATCAAAAAGCCAATCTTAGACTGGGCAGCACAGAGTTTCCATCCCAATTTAGAGCAAATTTAAATGGAAATTTCAGCAAATCAGTAAAACAAAATATGAATGAATGCATATTTCTGTCCACTACTGTAATGTAGTAATGTAATGGATGTAAGGAATGTAATCAGAATATACCTCAAATGAACAAAAACCATGGACATTTATGTTTGTTTCATATACTAATTTGAGAAACAATAGTGTCCCATCACTCCACACAGAACTGGGTTTTCCGCTCTCCAGTGGAAGCTTAAGTTATATACTTCATGTAGGTCATGATTATTATACTTAGTCTATTATCATTGCTTTCATTTAATTTCATTTCCCCTGTAGCCAGCGATGGAAGATCTGAGAATGATTGCTCAAACCACCTCAGGCATTGTTTTCAAAGGTGCCGAGCAAAAGTTAAACTGGCTGACATCGCAAACTATTCACGCAAACATATGGACGAGTCATGTTGGTAGATAATGAATGAGACAAATGTGTTCTTGCTATATGGGCACTTACACACTGCACTGTCTGACCCTCACAGATCATTGAGTGGTTTAACTAAGCTGTGCATAAAGCTGTAGCCTTTCTCCCTGTTGTACAGAAGTAGGTGATTTTTTTCGTTCTTATCTTCTATGATTATTAGTTGTTTCACAAAAGCCAAAAATCAATTTTTGTAATGTTTATAATATTTATGTTGACTGGAAAAGTAAATAATTCAATCCATAGTCTGTTTTATGTACAGCATGTTGGGTAACAATGAGTTTCCCCCGTATTAAAGCTAAACACAGAGAAGCTATTCTCCTGAAGACACAGTGTTAACGACAACAACAACAACACAACAAATCACTCTGTCTCCTTTACCCCACAATACATAAAAAAAAATTTCAACAATGATGTCGTCAGTAAATTACACTTTCATATAATTACTCTCATACAGGAAGAAAACTGTAATATTATAAGTTAATGCACTTAACTTAAATAAATAACTAGATAAGTGGATAAGTTGAATTTAAAAAGCTGCAGAGTCTCACTCACCTGCCTCTGCTTTTTTCTGTTATGTAATGACCTTCGATCAAGACCAGTCAGCTTAACTGTCAGGTACGTTTCATTTGCAGCTCAGTAGGAAAAGACAGTTGTCAGTGGTTTGGCGCTCAGTTTATTGGAGATACAGCCAAAATATAGTGCCCCACTTGCTTTTTTATTGAATCAAGAATTGTTTTGAGGGCTACAAATTAAATTCCTCAAAAAGTTTGCTCTTTCCCATAAATCAACTGGCAGCATCCATCGATTACAGCAGCTTTCCCTTTGAGCTAGAACATCAATGCTTCACTTACCTGGGTATAAATGTTACACTCTTCTACAAGAACCTTTATGACCACAACTTCGAACTGCCATTAGAACGCACTAAACAGTACCTCATGCTCATTACTACATCGGCAGGTCGGGTAAACACAGTCAAGCTGACAGTACTGCCACAGTTCTTATATATATTCCAAATGATCCAAAGTCCTGGTATAAACGATTGAATAGCCATATCACCACCTTTTATCTGGAACAACTCCACCCACAAATCAGTCTGCTTAGGGATTGGCCAAATGCACAGGGGGGCTGGGTTTGCCCGATTTCTTATTTTACTAAAGGGGAAACTAACATTTCTAAATTCAATTACTGAATTTTAATACATGAAAAAAATTAAGACCAACATGGGCTTCTATGGAACTCATAATCAATTCATTACCTTCACCTATTTCTATCCTGAGTTGCTCTTTACCTAACAGTCTAAGTCTCTGAAGTCTGAGCTTAGTTGTTAAAAATTACCTTAAAAATATGGTTTCCATTCAGCAAACATTTCCTCTTTAACCAGGCAAACATCCTGCTCCTTTTGGTAGACAATCACCTGTTCCCTCAATCTCAAAAAAACACTGCCTTTCAATATGGCACAGGAACGGTTTGGTATTCTTTGGTGACCTCTTTTTCAAAGGCACAGTCACTTCTTTCGAAATACTGCGGAAAAATCATAATAGTCAAGTGAATCAGATTGTATTAGAAGTTGCTCTAAACTCTGCGTCACTGAATGGTGGAGAAAGGCTTCTTGAATCTGAAGTTTAATTTCAAAGGTTTACCAGATGTCTCGCTTGACAAAACTAAGGCTGTGTGAAGACTGAGTTTAGTTATCGCTGGAGTGCATCCAGCCTGCAATATCACATGCAAGTACAATCAAACACCAACAATGTTAGCTCTCGTAATATGCAACACACCACACTCCACAGTGTTTGGCGGAAAACAATGGCTACGCCAACCTTCAGCAAAGTAATGATAGCAAGTGTCAGATGGATAGCCACAGCATGCAGGTCGATTTACAGAAGGTGGGGTTATGGTTAGGACGAAGGTCTGCTTACAGCGACGGTCGCACTTACTTGTGACTAGGGCTGTCCCAAACGATTATTTTTTAAACGATTAATCTAACGATTATTTTTTTTATTAACCCAACAGTAATTTTATTGCAATTATTTTCCAGTTATTCATTTAATATAACAATTTGCCCCGTCCAACATCTTGACTCGCTGCACCATGGTGTTTCCTCTTTATGTGCTCGTGCATGACTGTCGTGCTAGAGTGATATGCCAGATGCACTTTGCAGAGTCTGCAGACTACCGCACTGTTGGTGTCAAGATTAAAGTATTCCCAAACTTTGCAGGACCTTGTGCGAGCCTTTTTTGCCGCGTGTTGCTCTACACGCTCCGTCGTACTGCTGGTAGACGCCGCCATGTTGTTCAAACAGATTACACAGACGCAAATCATTCACGTAGTCAATGACTTCAATTACGTCACCGCGTTGTCCCAGTCCGTGCGCTGTGCTTGTATCCGGGTAAACCAAAGACGATGGATATAAACGGTCCCATTAGAAAGTTCCGGGTTTGTTCTATGAACATTTACCCTGTGTGGTTTTACACGACGCGTCGACACTAAAATTCCATGTCGAATAATTTTTATAATTGACAGCGTCGATTACATCGGATAATCGTCCCAGCCCTACTTGTGACTACTGGATACTGTGGACACTACTGAATAATAGCTACCTCAGGTTACAGCCCATTATATCTATGAAAATAGGAATTGCATTCACATGGTTTGACTATCATGAAAACAGAGGAGAGACATCATGCTGAGTTGACATTTTAGGAATGTAGCAAAGCAGTGGTGTATTAGTGGTGGTGAAAAGAAAGGAAGCACAGGTAGTGCACGAAACATAATTGCAGCACAGCATTCAACATTCTGTCACAGTGTCTCTGCAGAATAATGCAGTCGACAGTACGCTTTCTAAATGCACTTAAAGCACAGTCCACCAAATACCGCAGAACTCGAGAAAAAGCAAGTTGCACAGCAGCTGAAGACAGTCATTTATACAAGACGTGCTGAGTAGGTGGAACTCTGTTCTCAAGGTGGTTAAGCTTGCGCAAAGAAACCAATAACCACTAAGAGATGCATTAGCCTTCAGAAATCCAACGTCACCATGCCAACAAAGACTGATAAACTACAGAAGCCGGAGACATTGCTGGGGCCCTGCAGGTAAGCCTCACCTTCTCCCTCCGTCTCTCTCTGGCTGCTAACACAGGTCAAGCTCATTATTTTCAGAGGCATTGTCAATGATGATAGGATACACAGTGCTAGTGTATACTAATGTAGATTAACTTGTGCCAGTGCTTTCAGCTGAAATAAAGGCCATGCTATAGTTGACAATGACTGCCTGTAATTAATCCTCACGTCCATCTAAATGATGTTCAGTAATTCTTTTTGTGTGTGAGTGAAAATAAATGTGAAAAATCCCTCACAATTTAATAGATTCTGAATCGTCTTCCACAGATACTTTACTGAAGCACCTGGAGGAGAGATGTCTGTTTCATGTTCAGTGGGCCTGCCCACTTTGTGCCATTTGTCTCAGATGATGGAGAGTTCAGAGGATGGCCCGGCCTACAGACTCAAGTTCAAGCAGACCTTCACCATCGACATGGAGGACAAAACAAACGGTACATGGCTGAAGATTTCCACAGCAAGGTTTTATGACCTCAAGTGATCCCATAGAGCTGAGGCATGGGCAATGATTGCTGGCATTCTTCAGGAAAAGGTGTTTGCACAGCAACCAGTGCAAACAGAAAGGTCTGAAGCTCCCCAGAAGAAAGCTGCTCTCTTTGTTGCTTCAGAGTCTGAATCTAATGAGGAGGACTGTATGGAGAAATGTGTGGAGCACTACAAAGCAGAGCCTGTCATCAGCATGGAGGATTGTCCCCTACAGTGGTGGTCCAAACATGCGGGGGCACACAACAAGATAGCCGGCCTTGCTCGCAAGTACTTGGCAACACCTGCCACATGAGTGCCTTGTGAGAGCTTGTTTTCCCTCTCTGATCATATTGTGCAGAATGTGACCAGACTTATGTGTCTAAGCAACTGGCTTGTTTCAACAAAATAGAAGTAGTGTAAAATTGTGTTTATTCAAAATAGTCCCAAAGGCCAATCTGCAGTTGTTGTTGCGAAATTAACTTGTTTAACTGAACTAAGAGCATCATTTTGATTTGTGCTCTATTTACAAAAATCCTGTTTTCGGAGTAGTTTTTTAATGGACTTCTGCAAAGTTTTTGAGTGAGATTTATTGAGCGTGATTTAGCAATACATGGTCATTCTAATACGAGGCTACATGGCTTAAATTTGTGTTATCTATTTTACAATCTAGGCCCAGTTTTGTGTTTTCTTTGTTCAATATTGCTCAGCCATGGTGAATAAAAGTCCCTTACAATTGAAGTTTTATTGAATTTTCTTTTGTTCCAGTTACCAGAACCTTGTAAGTACAATTGTATGAAGTATATTGTGTCCACTCGTATTATTTTAACCTCATTGCACAAAAAGTTTTCCATTAAGGTAAAATTTACGACGAATTAAAACAATTAAATAAATGTGTGATTAATCATGTTTAACTACAAAAAGTCATGCGATTAATTGCGATTACATTTTTTTAATTGCTTGACAGCCTTAGTGTAAATGTTTATATGCAAAATGGGGATGTGTGTGTATGTGTGTGTGTGTGTGTGTGTGTGTGTGTGTGTAATTGGTGATTCTGACCAGTTTCGACGGCAAAACAACTGCATCGGACGGCTGAACAAACCCATTACTCTGGCTCAGTGATTCTGACACACACACACACTCACACATACTCAAGACTCAACAGTGACCCCCAGTGACTTCAGAACACCACATGACCTGCTACACACTCTGAGAAAGGGCAGAGAAGGAAAAAAGTGGTGGAGTGGAATAAAAAAAAAAGTTGAGAACGAGAGTCAGAGGAGCACTGGAGGGAATCTGAGCTAGAGAAAGACTGTTTTGAATAGAGAGAGAGAGAGAGAGAGAGAGAGTGTGTGTGTGTGTGTGTGTTTGTGTGTGTGTGTGTGTGTGTGTGTGTGTGTGTGTGTGTGTTAGAGGGAATTAATTAATTAATTATTTCTGTCTGTTGTCAGCTGAGGGGTGCAATAGAACATGTCCAATCCACTTTCCGACACACACAGGCAAGCAAGCAATCCTACCTGCCCTGTACCTTCATCTACAGGTGTGTGTGTGTGTGTGTGTGTGTGTGTGTGTGTGTGTGTGTGTGTGTGTGTGTGTGTGTGTGTGGTTTCTTGAGGGTTAAGACTTTGTTTTAGGGTTCAGGTTAGAATTAGGTCAGGGTAAGGATTAGGCATTCGGTTGTGATGGGTAAGGTTAGGGTAAGGGGGCAGGGGAATACATCATGTCAATGAGTGTCCTCACAAAGATAGCTGTACAAACGTGTGAGTTTGTGTCTGTGTGTGCATCTGAGTTTGTTGGGAAGGTGTGGGCATTAAATTGAGCGATGGAGTGCTCTCATTGATTTCCACAGTAAAGGAAAAGTAATCTTCTCTGGGCTGGACTCAATGTGCACGTAACTGTGTGTGTGGGTGTGTCTGTGTGTGTCTCTGTGTGTGTGTGTGTGTGTGTCTGTCTGCTGTATCGGTGATTGAAACAGTGGTCAGAGAAGAGTATTAAAGATTTTATATGCTCTCCTCATAGATATATCACTCCAAAATCAGTTGATAGCAGATTATAATAGCAGCAATAAAACAGGAACACTGCCTGTACAGTCCAAACAGAAGCCCCGCTGAGCTTCACGTGCTTTTATTTGGGGGGATGTGGAAGGTTTCAGGTCAGTTTTGCCTCTACAGCTCTAAATTGCTTTCCAGTGAAATGGTACATGACATTTTTCAACCTGTAGAAAGGAGAAATACGCCATTTGCCTCAGCGAGCAAGTCGTATGGGCGAGTTAAGTGTCAGCTGCTCATGAGATTTATAATACACTGTTTGGAATTGAGGAACCTTTTTTATGATAATACTGAAAACACATTTTTTATTTTATTTTTTTTACAGTATGAACACTTGCACCATCCTCACACACCTCTTCTGTCCCTGAGAAACACAGAGGAGGTATTGTGGGTATTTCGGTGTCCCAGTGTAAACACAATCATTGTAGTCCATCTATGTTACAGCCTTTATCTGACCTTTCCTCCCTCGTAAAACTTCATCCTTTACCACCTTACAGCAGCAGACACACTAAGAAATAAATCAAGCCTCAGTTTTATTTTTTTCCATTAATAATGGTCAGTTCCAGAGACACGCAGATGACCTTAGTGATGAAACATAACCAAGGTTAATTCAATATAATCTATATATTACGTGATTTATCTGTTTGCCAATAGTACAGACAGACACGCTGTCTGAACATATTTATCTTATTGATTGAACAGCATATTGTTTTTATAATGTATCATGCATCAGAAAATAGACATTGTTCAGACACATGAAAACAGATAAATCTACTAATGATTGATAGCAGTGATGGGTGAAGTGATAAACAGTCAGTATGTATATGTGTACTTTGTGCATGTGTGATCATGTAGTCCCATTGAAATAAGGAGTGTTATCAAGAGGAAAAATATATCAAGATAAACACTTAAACAGAAAGCTAGATATGTAATTATTAACACACGCACTTCACGTCAAACACTCTAACACTACTTTAACCCCCTTATTTAGCATTTATGAGAACTATATAAACATTTGATAAATAATGACATCGCACTAGTTTTAAGCTGTTACACAGACACTTTTAAGTGATGTACAATTTTTACTTTTTACATTTTATGATTTTTATGAGTTTTACCATATTTCAGCCACTATCTGTCCGTAAATACCAAATACATTATTAACCACTTATATCTGCTTCCAACCAATTGTATTATAGTGTGTTGTAAACCATTTATTCAATGTTTATACAGTAGTAATAAATGCTTTAAGTGGGGGAGGAAGGGGTTTAATAAAGTGTGACCTTACACTTAATATTTATTTAAATCTGCATTCAAATTTTTTCTGAATTTTTATAGTAAGAATATTGAACCTACATTGGTTGGTTAGACAGACACAGAACTAGTATAATATATATAAAGTATTAGTTTGAAGTGAACTGAAAAATCAAACATAAAACACTTAAACATTATTTTAAAAAAACAGCAGTGGATGGTGTAACTTGTATTTCTTGGCTAATTTCATGTGGTGGCCTATTTTTACTGTGATTGAAATAATGGCCAAATGCAGCGTTAGTGTGCATCTTGTCACCAGATCTCTCTGGTGGGACTTCAGTACAATGAAGATTAATAGGAGAAAATATTCCAATAATCTAAAAACATCGGCATTACCATCAAGCTTTGATCTCCGTCCTTGAGAATCAAAGAGCAAGAGCTTATTTCAAGGCCACCTTTTTTTGCACAAATGGCAATCATCATAATTATCACAATCACACAGGAAGAAATCCATGGTGGAGCAGGATGACAGCGTGATGCAACATAAATGTAGATTAAAAAACACATTTCAAGTAAAACTGGTGATTCTCTTTGATTTTCAGCCAGAAAGCGTTACCTCGTGCTCACAGTATGGATCTGTGTCACTGTGCTCTGTTCCTGTATGTGTAATCAATAGAGCTGTCTAATCACATGATATTGTCATTCAACAGCTGATTTCAGCATTTGTAGTTACCCATTCATCCTCTTTCTATTGTTGATTACATCTGATTTGATTAGTCAACTTACAGTAAACCTGCAGGGGGGGAAGCACGGCTCATTTAAGTGATTGCCAATCATACAATCAGAGTAGCTGTTATACTATTAGAATAGCATAGAATTAGAGTTACGCTGGTTCGACTGTCACTCTCTTTCCTGTTCGATTGACAGGGAAACTTTGTGCTCTGCAAAAGTTTAGTAACCTGACAGTGTGCACACTAGTGAAGTATGAGAAATCTTGTTTTATTCAGCCCATAAGGCCGTGCCTTATTTCACCAAACTTGCGATATGGAGTCATTTCCCTTTGTTTTTATTCTGACACATTTCATTAACCTGCAGGCGGGTCCCAATTAATCAATGTCACTGCCAATCAACATATCAAAAGCCCTGTTCATTATGAGCAAAATGAACTATTATTCTTCCTTGTAACCCCTCCATGTGTTTTATTATGGTAATCAACATGTTAGCGTCAAAGTTTTCTGTGTACTTGACCCCAGTGAAGTCAGAAAACTTAGTGACATGGTTTGATTTAGAACCTGAGAGTTATTCTGAGTAAATATGTGTGTGTGTGTGTGTGTGTGTGTGTGTGTGTGTATGTGTGTATGGGCATGTAACAATTTTTTATGGGTGAACTTAAATTTTACATATATGAAGTTTCTATATATGCTCAGCTCTCAGCTGGCGAGCAATAAATCCTACCCTCGTGAAGATGACACTGTTTTAGAGAAGTGTTGGTCAAACTGTATGATCATCTTTGTAGTTTTCATAGTTGTGGTGCTGTTGAACTGTATTGCATTATACTGATAGGTGCCTCTGTTATTTTGTCCAACCCATTTTTTTTTTATCTATGAGCAACTGGAAACTGAGTGTAATCCATGATTAGCCTTGAATGTTAACTATTCATCTAAAACAGACCTTCATCTTCAGGAGAGAAAATATGTACAGCATTCATATTTGAATCTAATGACTGACTGAGATGCTGATAAATGAAAGTAGTCAAATTTTTGCTCCAGGACTAAAAGGGTTCATGAAATGAAACGCCATACTTGTGACCCTGGCAAATTTATCTGCAATTTTTTGTGCAACAGTCTTTTGTGAAACATGACGCTGTCACCATTTGTGAACTGCATGTAAGCAATGCCTGTAAATTACTTCAGTGACCCGGGTCCCTGATCAGGTGTTGCCTCAGCCATTCACTTTTGGATCTTTAATATGGGCACAGTTCATCACAAGCTTTTTTATTGGGAGCAGAAGGTTCATTAATTGAAAATGGCTCCATGAGGTTGATTATGTAAAACATGAACTGCAGATCTGAGGCTCTCAGGGTTGTCAAACAACATTTTGGGAAGTGTGGAGAGAGCGTAGACGATGGATGAGGCAGGTTGAGGAGCAAAAAACGATGTTAAGGAATTCTCCTTTAGTGCTGTTTTCCCTACCTGTCCATCAGACTTTAATTTGCCCATTGAAACTTACAGTACTATAACTTAATGATAAAATTACTGGGTGTGTTTTTGTGTGTTTTGCTAATTGATTTATTTAAATGTATTCATATCAGGGTTTTCTTCATATTCATAACTATGCAGTGCTGCAGCAGTCAACATTTCACCACAACTGTCGTGAAAGTTTGATTCTATGTTCCACATTCAGTTTTTAAATTAAGTTTTCTCAAACTGCAAAATGAATGTAAGCCGAACACATTCACGTTTTCTTTTTCCGGCACTGTCTCAGCATGATTTGTTTTTAGTACTTACAATTTAAACCTGCACAGTTTGAAAAAGCACCGTCTGTGTTGCTTGGAACATTTTACATGTTTATGTACTAGATAGAGCTGACTAACCAGTATGCGCCCATGTTTAAATTATATTCAAAATGAAATGTGCTTCCTTTCTTACTGCTTTATATCCAGGTCTAGTTTCCCATTCTGACTCGAGAAGATGGGTGTCGTATCCTGTTGCCAAGTAATAAATTATTAGTTCAGTCACTTGCTCTGTATGTGCATCTCTCTCAGGTGGTCTTAAAGGCGCAGTGTTTCATTTATATGTGAGGCTATAAGTGAGTAATAATTAGTGTTCCAAACTTTCACTGATGAATCAATAAATAAAACAGTTTCTTAATTTAGAGTAAATCCAATCAATTTGACAAAATGTCACAAAGGAATATAAAGTAATAGTTTTTTCTGGGCACTTCAAAGCCTAAGCTGCTTAGTGAGTCTGCCAGATGATGCTCAATAATCATTTTCATTTTCAAAAAAGAAAAAAGTTTGCAAGTACATGAAATAGTTTTTGTCCTAATTAATTTTGGACCTTGGGGGATGGACAATGTACAGTAATTTTCATTAGGTATTGGGCCAGGGGAGTTTAAATAATAGGGAAGAATAAAGCTTAAAGATAAGTGATGTACCAATGAAGAAGAAGCTGATGAGTGGACAGGTGTGTGTGTGTGTGTGTGTGTGTGTGTGTGTGTGTGTGTGTGTGTGTGTGTGTGTGTGGTGTGTGTGTGTGTGTGTGTGTGTGTGTGTGTGTGTGTGTGCGCGCGTTTGTGTGGATATAGATAAAGATATATTGTATATTAGAGGTTGTTTAATATAGAAATAGATTTCATGTTGATGTAAAACACACACACACACACATCCTCAGCTACATCACCCATAAGGTGACCCATGGCATCAGCATTTCATCCACCCTGTCGAACTGTTACAGGAAGTGGACACATCTTGTTTTCATTCCTGCAGCAGTAAAATTGATGAGACCTGCTGCCAATGAGTCGGGACTTTGAAGATGCTAATAGCATAACTGCTGGTGCAGCTCTATGAAAGCATAAAAAATGTCATTCTGCACCAACAAACAACGGCACATGCAAGTAATTACGTACCTGGCATGACTGCGCCTGTTTGTTTTTTTTTTTGTTGTTTTCGTTCTGTGTTTGATTCCTGCAGCCCAATTTATTTTCCACTGCTGAAAGCTTCCTAACACTGCTGTCACTTTGCATATGAGGTAGCAGCTCTGCTAATTTCCCTGTCTGTCCTCTCTGTGGAACCTTAAACCTTATGTCTCGTGTCTCAGTATCAACTACCATGAAGTACACGCACACAGAGGCAAACACGCAGTTACACATTTGTGCACACTTCCCTATAGCCTGAGGACAGCCTGGAGCAGCTCCAATTAACAGTAGCACTCACTAAACAAAAATCGCAAACTCCTCTGTTCTGTAAATTTTGGGGGACTTTAAAAAGAGGCCACTCTAAAATCTGTCCTTCAGGGGGGAGTAGTTGCCCTGAAGCAACATGGCACAGGACACACACACACACTCACTCACACACACACACAGACACACACGCATTGCCACTGGGAGATGTTTGATTAGTATCTTTCTGACGACTTTTTATCTTTATTACCATCGTCATCATTCTAACCTCCGCAGTAATGAACATCTTGCCCTAGAGAGAGAAAACACACATTCATACATACACACACACACACACACACACACACACACACACACACACACACGGTGGCACATGTACAAACAGCGATGAACACACACACACCGTCTAATGGAAGGTTGAGTGTGGGTGGATGAGAAGAAGAATGCTGGTAGGGAAGGGATAGAAGGTCGGATGTAGAGACAGGGGAAAGGCTGAGCGAAGATTAAGGATGAGAGCAAAGTAAGAGGGTGGAAAACATTGGTATAAAGGCAGGAGGGCGGAGGGAAGTACTGTACGTGGTGTGTTGAGGAAAAGATGAAAGGAGGATTAAAGGACAGAAAGAGTTAAAGTGGGAGGGCAGAATGGCAATATAATGGTGGGAAGAATGGCAAAGGAGGGACAAGAGCTTCTGCGGTTAATTCATCTGACTTGGAAAGTAAGAAGTGAAGGAGGGGGGCGGAAATAAGAAAGACAGAAGGAATAGCCTTGAGTGGGACCGGTGATATGCATGATGAATAATGGAAGGACATAAGGTGCATAAGGAATTGAGATGCTAAGAGGAGGGGATGACAAGAGGACGAATTGAGTCAGAACGGATGAAAGAGATTCAGGGCATCTAGCGTCCAGAGAGAAGGGAAGTTTTAAAATTAAAATGAAACAAAGCGAAGGTTGACACAAAGGGGTTTGTTAGAAAAGATTCAAATTAGATTGACCAAAGCAGAACAGTTTGACATCAGAGAAAAATGTCTGAAAGAATATTATAAAATGGGAAGGGAAACACAGCTGTCGGTTTATGAGGATTTTGGCTTTTTCAATTAATTTTTGTCACCAGTACCTAAGGGCACCAACACCTACTACAACTATCAGTTTTACCCATGGTGTCGCTTGTAACCATTGTCTGGTGAAATACTCTTTTCAAATGATTCTGATGGTTTAACATGTCTGGGACGCTTGTTCGTGTCTTTCTGAGAGTGATATGTGTAAAGTGTGGAGCTGGAGCCAGGGGGCGATTAACTCAGCTTAGAATAAAAACTGGGGAAACATCTAAAGTTAAAAAAGTTAAAGATAAAAAAATAAAATTAAAAAAATGCAACACCTCTTTCTGGGCTTTCAGACCAAAAATACATGTTCGATATTGTGTAGAGCGAGGCCATCGTTTTCATGGAAAGAGCAGCTGTGCCGCACCAGGTTTTGTGGGCCAAGTTCAAACAAACTGAACTTTGACCCTGAATTACAATGACTTCAACAATGCGTTCCCAGTGGTATTCAGGCAGAAGTTATGACAGTGACAGTTTTATTGCAAAGGAAAAATGTTCATTTTGTGCATTTTACTGTCAGATCCTACTTGAACTTATTAAAAAAAAATATCAAGCCTCTCTAAGAGGACAGGGATAAAAAATGAATATTGTGATTATTTACATTCAGATGAAGTCTGTAGCATCTTAATTAGCAGCATGGCGAGGTTAGTGTAGTGCTCTTAATCCGACGTAACACCTCATTCAAACTATTAACTTCCCCTTGTTGTCAAAGTCAGGTCACCAGCACATACCTGTACATATCTATAGCTTGAGATGGTGCACAGAAGTCACTGAGCAGAGTGTTGTAATGAATATTGATCTGCTGATCCCAGAGTTACGTAAATAATTATATATCTGAAAATGTTCAGCTATGCCTTTAAATTTCTTCTCCTGAGGCGAAATTGGATTTGCAGTACAGGCACGAGAAGACACACAATAAAAAAAGACTTTGTCTAGTCATGATAGATACTCTTAATGATGGAAAATCACCTATGGTAACTGTATTTGTTATTGCAGAAGCATGACAATATACAGGAGCAATCATCATTTTGGTGTGAAAACAAATGTGAAGAGAAGTGCCACTTGTGTTAGTGGCGAAGTAGATTTTCATAATGTCACATTATTGAAAGTCTTTTTTTTTTTTTTGATTTATACATTTTATTTCTGTGTGTTTTTTGAATCTATTATGGTTAATTAGATGATGATCACCACCAGCTGTAGAAGGACATGTTGGGGTAGAATTTAATCAGCCAGTTTTATTTTTATTTTTTGCTGAAAGTGAAAATAAATCAGCTGGACTGGATGCAACAGTATCAGCATCTGTGGAGACTTGTATTGTTTCAAGCGTGTATCAAGAATCTGGGTCCAAGTTTAACAGAACTGTGAGCGTTAGAATTTTTAATTTTCTTCTTATTTTCTTATACCTGCTGAATTTACCAGAGAGCATCAGGATAGAATATTAAGCTGAACTACAAGTGTTGAAGCTCCCTGTAGGCAGAAGTGTTCCCATGTGGGCTGAAATGGCCTTGAGCGAGCCATGCATAACTTTACCAGGGTTACTGCTGTGAAGATGACCCCGCGCCACCTGTGGATACACAGATCCTCCTCTGGGTGATCAATACGGAATTATGCAACATTAATGCGGCTCAGGCTATGTTGAAACTGGCAGCCCAAATCAGATTTTTTTGCCATCTAGACATCTGATAAAAGCAAAAATCCACATGGAAGCTTATTTTTGAAAATATGATTTCCCTTATTGACTTTCAAGCACATCTTTTTTTTTTTTTTTTTTGATTACCTCACCAGCTCCACTAAAGCTTTCAACATCATTTTCAGATACTCTTTTGCCCCAGCCTATTCCATAGAACAGAGACAAGTCTTCAACGAATAAGTTAAACTCTAAACTTTAACTTTGAAATTGACCAGATGTGACAATACCGATGATTTAATACGTCTCTATAATCAAACCTTTTCTGCACTTCCATCGGCAGTCACAGGGTCCCCCTCATGAGAGGTAATGGAACAGAAGCACTTAAGTTAATTAAGCAGCCTTATCTATGGTCCCTGCGCTCAGAGAAAAAGAGACCCGTTTGAATTGGCGATAGCTACGTAATTACCCTTTATCTCCTCGTAGAGAGGTTAGGAGTTCTTCAATGAAGAGCAGTTTTGTTTAAGAGAGAACTGGAATATAAATGGTGGGCACAGGCATGTGTGTTTGTGCATGTGTGTGTGTGTGTGCACGCATGTGTAATGGATATGTGTGTGTGTTGGGGGGGGGGGGGGGGGGGCTAATTAAAAGATTTAATTATTACTGTCCGGTGCGACAATGAACTATGAAATAGAATTCTACATCCTCTTCCACATACAACGCTGAAAAAAGAAAAAGCTTTAATGTTTCAGATATGGTTTCCATTTCATTGACTGAATCTTTTGTCCGTCTGGTCTGAGATTTCTTCACTGTAAGATAGTCAGTGAAATCACAAAGAGGCATATAGCATTTGTTTGTGAAACCACATAAGTGTGTGTGTTTGTGCATGAGCTATTGCCTCAGATCTGAAGTGTTTACTCCAATCTTGGGAAGGGCGCCACGCTCCTCCGTTGGTTTTGTAATACAGTCTTTGGCTCTTGCAATGAGAGCAGACTTCCACATTACAAAATCCTACTTTGTACTCTCCAGCTCTGCTCCTTTTAATGAAAAGACAGATTGTGCCCTGACGAAAGTGGCCTGGCAGCAATTATGAAAGATTCGGCTGGAAGCTCTACCTGACTCATTTCACTATTTACCAAAAAAAATTAAAACGGAATTCGTCATGGTGCCATCATTGATGTTACATATGACGCATTAACAGTGAATAATACTATATTTGAGCAACTGTCAGTCTGTGACTGTGTACAGCACAGACACACATATTTATTCCCTGTGACCTTGAATCTCTGTTACGTCTCCTCTTTCATGGCAGAAAAAACCAAATACTTATTGTTGCTTTAATTTTGTTCACATAAATGTTTTAACGTGGGTTTCTCTTTCGCTTATAAAAACTATTTCTATACAATTTAACTACAACAGCAAGTACGTTTTGTTGGAAACGTGAGTGCGGATTGATTTGATGTTCAGAGGCAACAGGTTTTTTGAATGAATGAAGAGTCACATTTATTAACAGCAGCTGAGGTGCTCAGAGGTGGTTGGGGTGATGTGCCAGTTCACATCCAGAGCCCCGTCTGCGGTCAGGTTTTGGCAACAAGAGCACTTACTTTGGCGAAGGTTAGGTTAAGGTTATATCTATAAAAATGTAAAATTAAGCTGTAGTCAGTTCAAGTGAATATTGTAATGCAAGATCAGATATTTTGGCAGAAAGCAAATAACATATTTGCGACTCGTCGAATACATAGACCTAAATGAACAACATAGCTGTCACCCTCACCAGCTAGGATGAGAAGAAACCGTCTCCTGCCCTCGTTATTGTTGTGTCTCAATTTGCGTACTTCCATACTCACACTTGCTATTCTTTCTGCATAAGTGTGTTCACATTGAGAAGTATTGACCACATGCATTGCAATATAATTATCCAGGTGGCGCACTCAAAACAGTCAAAAGAAAACACTTGAACGCTTCTCACCTCCAACGGTCGCCATCTTGACTATGAAGTTGAAGGGGAGGGATCTCAGGTTAAATTTCATTTTGTGTGAACCGCGAGACCGAGCGAGGAAGGCGCGTTGTTGGTGTCGATGGCGGCGTAATTAATGTGTTGTGAACAAAGCAGCCTGTAGATATTTTGACAGAGGAACGTCATGAGTGCACAGTGTTTGATTTGGGACGACAGTACCCTGTTGGACTTCACGCACCACCCTAGTATACAGTGTTTACAGTGTGTACTGACAGATGTATCCAATCTGAGACACAGCACATGTCTGTAGGTGTACAGATATGCAGCAGGAAAAAGGCTTAAGAAAGGAGTTCACATTTTTATGTTTTTAGCAACTATGAAACTGGGAAAACAGTATTGGACAGCATATATAACACAAGAGCTAATCTGGTCTCTCCGCACCCTCGAGTCATACAGTGGGCTCAAACAGTTTTCATTGCGGACGGATTCTGGATTTAATATCTTAAAAGAACCTCAACAATTCACTTCCACTGCAAAGGTATTGTCAGCTGTTTTTTTAAGACCCACAGTACACAAAAAACTGTTTGTTGGTAGGTTTCACTATACACTCACTGAATACTGTATTAGGAACCCCTCCACACCTGCTTAGTCATCCAATCAGCCAATCATGTGGCAGCAGTGCAACACATAAAGTCATGCAGATACAAGTCAGGAGCTTCAGTTAATGTCGACATCAAACATCCAAATGGAGTAAATTTGTGATCTCAGTGACTTTGACTTTGACATGATTGTTGGTGGCTGGTTCGAGTGTTTCTGAAACTGCAGATCTCCTGGGATTTTCACACACAACAGTCTCTACAGTTTTTACTCAGGGTAGTACAAAAAAAACAAAAAAACATCCAGTGAGCGACAGTTCTGTGGGCAGAAATACCTTGTTGATAGGCGAGGAGAGTCAGAGGAGAATGGTCAGACTAGCTGGAGCTGACGGACAGACCACAGTAACTCAGTTGCCTCCGCAGCCACCAGATCTAAATCCAGTTGAACACCTTTTGGAATTGGTAGAACGGGAGATTGGCAGCATGAATGTGCAACTGACTGAGGCTTTTTCGAGACCAAAGGGAGACCCTACCCAGTCTTAGTATGGTGTTCCTAATAAAGTGCTCTGTGAGTGCATAAGAAGAGCAAACAAGTTATACATATCAGTAAATGTCACTCACAGAAGTATGTGTTCATAGAAAGGATGCAGCAGCTTTTTGTGGCTCTCCGGCGAGATAATAAATGTATGCAACAGCTTTCGGTGAAAGGGGTGGACCAGTGACAGAGAGAAGGGAAAAAGAGGAAGGACAGAAAAACAGGACATGCAGGAAGAGCTTGATTGGGGATTTAAAAGAGGAAGAGAAGTGAAAGAGCCTTTGATCAGCAGAGAGAGATGGAATAAAGTCACCTCTGTTCCATTACCACCCTGTTGCCGTGAAAGTGGAAGTGCAGTGTGTGTCTCTACAGGGCTTTGTCACACACTGAAAGGCCCAGTGGTACACACATATGTTCAATTCATTTTAGTTCAAAGACACACTCATCCAGGCTACTTTATGAAGCACGGCGTGTCGGGGGCTTTTTAGTGGAGCAGGCCTGGGATAGTGATAGTTTGGGGATGATAAAGGTGTGTGTGTGTGTGTGTGTGTTTGCGTGTGTGTGTGCGTGCATGCGATTGATTACCTCCTTTCTCTGATCATTAAAGAGTATGTCTGTAGAGAACACTTCTTAACCATCTCGCAGTTTTGAAGGAGATTTTTCAAGGAATTTTGCCATTTATATAATTCACCGCTTTTGTCTGTGATATTTTAACCTCCTCCACTGCAAACAAGCTTGTGACAGCATTTCAGGCTGAAGTTATAATTTAACAGAGCAGCGTGTATATCAACACGGATCAATAACATTCACACTCACTGTCCATATTCCTCAGGTTGTCTGTAATTTATTTTCTCTCAGTTCTCTCCCTTCTGTCTTGATTGTCAAACAGCCACTTTTGCTCAGACACTAAAACAACCAGTTGCTCAATGCTGTATTTGTTTTTGAAACCTGAACAGCAGCTACGTAAATTCATATGTTCGTCGCTCAGATTTTTAAAGCATATGAACAATTTAGAAATCGGACTACCCCCCCATTTATATCAGGACGTTCTCTCAGTACGACACGATACAATTCAGCAGCGCCACAAACTACAGCCTCCAGAATGATGATAAAGTTAAAGGTCCCATATTGTGTAAGGTGACATTTCCATGTGTTTTTTGATTATAAAGCAGGTCTGGGTTCAATATTAATACAGTCAAAGTATCAAAGCACTCAGTCCACAGAGAAATGCACACAGCCTGTATTCAGAAACTACAGCCTTAAAACGAGCAGTCACCATTTCTGTAATTTGTGATGTCACAACAAAGCAGTCACCGCCCTCAGCCATGCCCCAAGCCCCGCCCACCAGGATCCACCATTTAAACTCACAGGATTTGGTTTCTCTGAGTATTTATGAGAAATCTGGAGGAGGCTCAGAGCCTCCTCTCTTCTGATTGGCTCACCAACCTGTTGTCACTAGAGCTCCAGAGAGAAGCCTCAGAGACGAGATGTAAAACTACACTGAGATGATTTTTGGTTCTTAAAACCACAAATATATCTTCTTATATATATCTTCTCAAAATTTCCAATAAAACACTGGAAAAGTGTAAAATATGGGACCTTTAAATCATCACCTCTCTTAATCAACTCCAACAAGGACTTAACATTATATAGGATTTATTGCAGGGCAGTTAAATTAGACTGTGTTAGTTTTAGCTACGTGTACCACTATCTCATCCGCTGCATGGGAGACATAGAAGACAGTTATTACTGTATTTATCTGAATTGTTTTCAAACAGTATGTTTCAATTTTACAAGAGAAAAGGCTTTGAGGTGTTCGGTGTGGCAAATATACGTCGGTTAACTTTTCCACCTCAGATAAAGAGCCCTGCACATTGTTCCCTCCCTAAGATTTTTAATGGGAAGCATCCGGGACCCTCTCTCAAGCAGAGGATGAACAGCTAAACACACAAGCTGTGCCTAATAAACTGGCAACTGAGTGTAGGTACACATGATGATTAACTGTTTGGACAAAATAGGCTCATCAAAGAAGCTGAGAGGAGGCAAAAATGTGCAGCTGTGTGTGGTCGAGCTCATTTGGAAAACTGCCCGATAAGAGTTTCTGCTTATACCTCCTAAATAATCTTTTCAAAAATGGTCTGTACAGGTCCAGCAGGTGTCAAGGGCTCCACTTTGGTCCACACTGAAATATCTTATATAACAACCATTGGATGGATTGCTATAAGATTTTCTACACACATTGTGGTTCAGAGTGAAATTACTTGACAGCTCTTGAATTGTTTACTGTTCAGTTTGGTGCAAACATTCAATAGTTTTTGTGAACTTTGGTGACTCCCTGACTTTTCTTCTGAAACAATCAGAAAAAGGAAAATCACTGTTTGGTTGAGCTGCTCACACATATCAGTATGCAACCTGTACAGAGGAGCTGTGAGCACTTAGGCTCGGCAATAACAGGTCACAAGTTATAAAAGGTAATGCATGTGTTCGTTATAAAAGAAAGAAATCATGCTATTTTCTATGCGGAAATGTTGGACTTGGCATGAAAAATTAAAGCATTTCTGCAGTGTTGTAGCTAAGAGCGACAAGGCAGTGATTTGTATTCAGTGATGAATCAGTTAATCAGAGATCAATGGCTCTTGACAGCTACTCTACAAATCACAGAGGAACTCTATGTGCTCCATCAGGTTCTGTTTTAGCCAAACTTGTTAATGTTTCAGCAGTAATCCATACACAAGGTATGACATGCTGCCTCTGGTGAAGGTAAAAAAAAACAGGTTGCCTTCGTGACACACACACACACACATACTTCTACAGAACACACACACTCAGACTGGTTAAATCAGGTTCTGTCCTGCCCACACAAGCACTCGCACACAGTGACATGCACATTTGAATGTTAAACCATCTCTAAATGGTATCCACAGATAATGTTTTCCTCAAATAGCATGCATCACACTACACTACTGTTTACCTGCACAGACACGAAGGTATAATTAAAGAAAGCTGGCGGGATTTCTCCTGGCCGTCTCATTTGTAATCTCTCCGTCTGCCTAACAACCTTTCTTCCCTCTCTCTCTCTCTCTCTCTGACTCTATCTCAGTCTCTTTGTCCCTCACCCATCTATCTCTAACTCTATCCTTCCAGTTGTGATTTGCTCCTCCAGCAGATTTTCTCCTCCAGAGGCCCAAAATCCTTAAATGGGAATTTCATCTTTTTACGCTCTAACAAGAGCATGAGATGACACAAAAATATGAATGGGAAAATGTATACTAAATCCAACTCTATCTGTCTCGCCTCTCTCTTTACTCTCTCTAGCGTGTATTTATCTCTGTGTGTGTGTGTGTGTGTGTGTGTGTGTGTGTGTGTGTGTGTGTGTGTGTGTGTGTGTGTGTGTGTGTGTGTGTGTGTGTGTGTGTGTGTGTGTGTGTGCGTGTGTGTGCGTGTGTGTGCGCCTGTGCATGTTACAACAGACAGTACAATGCTACAGAAACAGAGAGAAGATTGAAAAGGGATTGATGTAAACTAATCTCTGTCAGCAGGCTACTTCTCCCTGGAGGCAAGAAGTTCATTTCACACATACGCAAACTGAACACGCACACACACACACACACACACACACACACACACACACACACACACACACACACACACAAAAACACAAGCTTTTCATTACTTCAAATAGAAGATATCCTTAATAGCTAAATGGAAAAAACAAAACAAAACAAAAGAACGAAGATAGACTCTGTGTGTGTGTGTGTGTGTGTGTGTGTGTGTTGTGTGTGTGTGTGTGTGTGTGTGTGTGTGTGTGTGTGTGTGTGTGTGTGTAAATCTTGATAAAATGTTAAGAAGTATATTATGCTTTTGCTTAGTGGTTTACTCATTTTTCAGTGGAGGAAAGGAAGAAAAAGAAAATATGCTGTCGATGATGGGTTTAAAGTATGTAGTTGATATCTATTACGTAGAAGAGTAATTCACATTTTTCTTACATGTAACATTTTTAGAGACCTGAAGAGGTAAAACTATTATTTCACAAGTAAACAGAAAACAGAAAAATCAATCATTCTTCTCATTCTGGGAAAGTGGTCCCAGACTTTTGGATCCCAGTGTATATTTTTATTTTATTTTGTTTTAGCTACCTGGTGCCATCACATATTAGGTTGACATGGTGAACAGTGTCTTGTTTACACATCCAGCAGTTACAGAGCAACATTAGCATTCATTTGGAGTCAGACACATGAAGTCCATTCACTCTCTTTTTAGTTCTGCTTTTGTTCTCCATCAATTCCTGAAATGCTCCACTGAGTGTTCATCAACTAATTGTTAACAATATGTGTCGGTGTGTGTTCGGTGCTGAGCAGGTAGTCTACAGTGGGATTTTATAGATGCTGGCTGCATTTGAAAAAGACGAGAGTAAAGCAAAAGAGCAGACACCTAAACAATGAGCTTAAACTCAATCTAAACTTCTGTAAAGAAGACAGCAGCTGCTAACCTGGTTCATCACAACAAACAACCCTTTTCACATTCGCAGATTGTTTTCACATTGTCATTTGATACTGATAGTTACTATAAAAATATCAATGAATAATGTCACAACCTAGCTCGCAAGGCCATGAGGAAAGCGAGAGACATATTGTTTTCAGCAGCCAAACAGAAATAGTTTATTATCAAAGTGAGTATATTTAAATACATAACGCAAGATACAATAAGTATAGAGTGTGAATGTCAGTAGAATCAGGAGTGTAAGTAAATGTAAATGTGCATGAATGCGGGGAATGTGTGCAAGTGTTATAAGTGCACGAAAACAAAGTACAAAGGAAGAACTATCAAAGAACTAAAGCATCCTGACTAAACAGCTGCCTGCAGGGAAGGTGAGAGAGGGACTGCCAACAGCAGCCAGAGCTTTTAAAGGCTGCTGACACCTGGCCCAGGTGATACCGGTTGATCCCCCGCTCCACCGCTCCACCCACCAGGCGTCTGAAACAGAGGCAGACCAAACAGGTTGACAGGGAAGGGCGGGGGTCGTCACAATATGTTTATATACTAGAAATTTAACAGACATCTGGATTACATTTTGTATCAATATAATGAGGAAACATTGGAACAATGTTGATAAGGAATTAATCTATAAAATCTTTCACTGACATTGTATTTTATTTCTTTGCCTGCAGTAACCGCTCTTGCAAAACAATGTCCTTTGTGGGCAACTACAGCATTATAAAACTCTTTTATGGTAATTTTTAAGCACTCAAAACACTCATTACAAATGTTTCAAAATCTATTTCACAGAACACACTTGTAGTATACAAATGAGATTTGTAGGAGTCAGGGTTTGTGACCACTGGAATCGTCCTGCCCTCAGGTTGGGAACCAGCGGTTGAGGGAAGTGGTAACCAGGAATTAAAGTAAATTACAGTAACACAGCAATAAGAAGTACAACTTATAAGGTTATACCATTAAGTGTTTTTAAGTGTTTCTTGAGTGTTTTTTACTTTATAATATCAGACTAAATGCAGTTGTATTGTGACCAATTTCATGGTCACAGTCCAACATGAATGAGTATTGTGACTGCCACTCTGCCGCCGCACAATGTTACATAAACACAGGGTTAAATTGCATGTCCTCTTGTCTCCAGTATCTGAGGCTCGTAATCCTGTTTCATTAATCATCTAAACAGTAGCACCATACATCACACTCAAATGCACAGCAGAGAAGCGGGACCTAAAGGTGGAGGAGAATGCTTGAAAGTGAATACAGCTGCCCTTAAGTAGGCCACAGATTAATGATAATAAATTCATGAGCAATGAAGTAATGTAGAAGTGGCTCAATCAAAGACTAAATGCTTTAAGTATTGTTTGTGACTTGAATTAGTTTCATAGCTTTTTTTTATGTCATGGTGGCCACAGAAAATAGTAAATGACAACAGTGATTTGTGATCTATGGACTGGTGACCAATAAAAGGAAAAAACTGAATAAATGACAGTGTGTCCATTAAGGTGGGCGGCTATTTTACTGGCAAGGTTTGGATCCACTTATTGCCTTACAGACGGAAGGGTCATTGACAATCAAAACAGAATTATTGAGTGATTGTTTTCATCCCAAGTATTATGAAACATTTCAGTCCTCTTCCAGAAAGACAGGGCATGAGGCTTCACTAAATGGTTTCCTGAGTGTGAAAATGACGTGAATCGAATGCTACGGCTTTCACAGTCACCAGATCTCAACCTGACTGAACACCTTCGGGAGATTTTGGGGCGACATGTTAGACAGCGCTCTCTGCCGCCATCATCAAAACAAGCAAACATCTTTCAGAAGATTGTTGTTCCAGTAGCGTTTCAGAAAATGAGCAGCTCTGGTTTCACCTCACTAAAGACAATTGAACTTAGTGTTCCCTTTACATTTGGACTCATCTGTAGATATGCTTGTGAAGTCGATGTTGCTGTTGATTCACTCAGTCCCTTCGGGAGTGTAGGGATGCACTGATCTATAACTTTTTCTCTCCCAACACAGATTGCAAAGCCTCAACTCAGGGTAACTGCTGATTCACTGCACTGATTCAATGCTAGTGCTCTATTTTTCCACAGGTTTAAACCTCACTGTGTACAACTCAGAGGAATTGTTTTAATTTAAGGTAATATAAGCCCAGTAATTGATGCGGCATTAAAAGCTGAGTCAGCCATAGAATTTAATAATGATACTGACAAAGAAACAGTTTTTAACGTGCACTGGGCTCTTTGTGGACGATACGTGATTTGCCTAAAGTGGCTAAAAGTGATATTTTTGCAACACGTGACAGCGTGAAAGGGGTCACTCGTAGTGATGAGAGAACACAGAGAATTATCACCTCAATCTGCAGCTCCCCTCGGTTTTACTGACCTTTATAACGAGTTTCAACTAATTGTGTAGCTGTCCAGCTTGAAGCTTCACTGTTTTGGTTCACTCTCACTGCTCTCTGCTGCTCTAACTGTTGGATGTGTAAATAAGCAACTGTTTGCTAAAATGATCTTCATATCAGCTCAGAAGGTGAAGGTACTGTGTGTTGGTGTTTGTGTCCACAACTTTTTTTCTGTTGACCCAAATGGCCAAAAAAAAAAAGTTAAAAAGTTAAAAGCTGTTCATTTTCTGCTCCCGTCACGTCACTGTGCATGTGTGATGGGTGACTTTTCAGATCTTTATCTCAGCTGTTTTTGTGCATGTATTTGTTTTTGATTCGGATCACAGAGTAAACAGCAAGAACACGTGCTGATAAAAAAAATGTCATTGTAACAAAAGCAGAAGTGTTACTAATAACAGTAACAATGGGCCAGCATGGACAGTACGAGGCCTCTGAAACTGAAGCAGGTAAATAGAATTCAGGATTATTTAAACCTGAGCATTTCCTGCCGTGAAAAAAGGCCCATAGTGCAACAAAACAATGTCAGTAAAAACTGCTTTCTATGGAGAGGAAGTTAACATGTTGAGGCTTAAGCAACCCCTCAAATGAGCTGCTGGGTCCTCTAGTTCCACGTTTCTCTTTGTTTCCTCTTCTACCAACAATTTAATTACATTCCAGGTGTAAATGAGTCCCTGATTAGATGGCTGGAATGAAAACCAGAAGGGCCTTTGTTCTTCAGCATTTGAAGATTAGCCTGTAACCTGTCAGGGGAGCGAGGGAAATGTTGAATGCAAAAGCCAGAATAAGGAGGGTAAAAGGAAGAGAATGATGTATAGTGAGATAAAGTGTTTTCAGTTGAATTGATTCTCAACCAGTACAGCTGAGACCACTCACACACACAGAGCACACATACACACACACACACACACAGACAGATTTGCACGTATGCCACTCTCCAGCTGCACGTTAAACCTAAATGCTTGTAAAAACCGAAACCAATCAAATCTCCTCCTGGGTGAGAGGGCAGGTGTTCAGCTGCGGTTGGCAGCTAATTTGGATGTGAGTATCTGCGCATATGTGTTCACAAATGTGTGTGCATCTGTGTGCGTAATAGAATGTGAGGTTGCATGGGAAATCCACTTCAGCCGTCAGCCAGCCTTTCCACACATGGTGATCTTTCAGGGTCAGGTCATCTGCTGAGCGCAGGCTCTGATTGGTTCCTGTGACCGGGCTGAGAGGTGGTAACCCAACACACACACGCAAACTTGTTGACATTCAGTCCATATGATGGTGTTAACAAATTTGTGTGCTGAAATTTGATTAGTACAAGTACCAACAAACCATACACACCTTCTCTCTCCTTCTCTATGCACCCAGAATTTTAAAACTCTAGACATTTTTGTTTGAATGAACAAATCAGCCTCACATTTCTGCTCTCCCACACAGAGATGGATGGAGGACCGGCTTGCCTGAGGGGGGCAGTGTGGCTCTGTGGTCCAATGGGAGACAAGAGTTAGAGGAGATAAGAGATGAAGATAATCTCACTTTGCAACCTTCACCTTTTCTCACACTTGTATCACTTGTTTTGCCTCATTCACATGCACATCTTTGGAATAGGAGTCATGTGTCACTGTCTCATCTTCTGCTTTGCTGTTGCTGCCTTCAAGGTTTCATAAGCTCTTATCCCTGTGAAAGGAGCTGGATCCTAACTTGTTATGTATTCAAGGACTGTTGGTCAAGAACTGAAAATAATCAAGGTTGTTCTCAGTCCAGAGGTGCAATGCACTTCAACAAGAATGAACTGCAGAAGCCAGTATATTGTCATCCAGTATACTCGTAACAACAAAAACGGATCACCTGAACCACCTCTTGTTGAGATGGTTTCCATGCACTCTCTTGCATGTGTCATGTGTCGGCACAGCAGAACACTGGTGCTTTCCTTGTTGACTGGTATTGTTCACTTTGCCTTTGACTCAACTCCTGGCACATTTTTTTTTTTTTTTTTTTTTGTCAACTGCAGTGAAGACAGCATGTGTGCGTTTCAGTAGAGAGACACAGAGAGAGCAGGAACAGAGGATGTGAGGGGGTGACAAGGTGCTGTGATGTGCATCATCTGTGACAGATGCATGCATGTAGAAAGCATGTGAGGGGTGTACATGCACCAGTTCAGCTCAGCCAGGTGCATGTATGTGTTACTACGTGTGTGTGTGCGTGCGTGCGTGTGTGTTCAACCCTGGAGCCATGCCTTCATGCGTGACTTGCATAATGGCAAAAAAGTACATATATTTCTCTCATTCTCTCTCTCTCTCTCTCTCCCTCTCTCTCACTCACTCTCACACGCACACATACACATACGCACACACACACACACACACACACACACACACACACACACACACACACACACAACCACTGTGTGAGATTCAGGGAATAGTTTGGGGAAATGTGCTTATCCGCTTTTTGGTGGAAATTTAGATGAGAAGATAGAGGATGTCTGTGCAGTATAATGCACAACAATAATTTATGTAATAAATATATGAAATATGAAGGTTAGCTTAGCTTAGCACAAACACTTGAAACAGGGGGAAACAGCTAACCTGGCTCTGTTCAACAGTCACAAAAAACACCTACTAGCACTTCTAATACTCACTAACACATCATGTTTCGTTTGTTTAATCTGGACAAAACATAAACTTGTAAACACCATCGCCATTTTACAAGTACTTGTAACTTCCTGCTGGTTGCCTGACAACTGCTCAAAGCCAAGAAATAGCATACAATCCCCTGCAAACTTTTCATTTGTGCACTGAAACAAATAAGATGTACATGTAACTTGTTCATTAAGTGAGCTTTATAGGTACTAGTAGGTGGATCTTGTAGCAGTTGTACAAAGCCAAGCTAGAGGCTTCGCCCTGTTTCCAGTCTTTTTGCCAAAGTAAGCTAACCGGCTGCTTGCATTAGCTTCGTTTTTACGGTACAGACATAAGAGTGGTATCAACCTTCTCTTCAAATATGTATTCTCTATTCCTGTAACACTGCAAGGAGCCTGCCACAGATCTAAGTCAGACACTGTATTTAAATGAATTACAGTGTTTTTTTCTGGGATACTTTAATCATCAGTAAAAATGTTTTCTGTGAGCTATGTTTCCACCTTTAAATACTTTTTTTTTTTGTTTTTATCTCAGTATATGTGCAAACAAATAATATGGTTCTTTTAATTTAATCACTTTGAAAAACCTTGTTTTATTGATAAAGGTTAGTAATAGTAGATCCAGGTTCTTTTCTGGCTGTATCCCTCTTGCCAATAACATCATTGGACACTTCAGCCTCTGTTAGCATTCAAACATACATATTGATCAGATGTTAAACTTGATACTGGCTCTAGTTTGTGTGGCAACATATTGACTGGAGCCAAACAAAAATGAAGCAATATAACGATCCCGTCTAATGAAAGCATACCCTGCACAGTAATTAACACTATGCAAATTAATAGAAACTGATGGGCCTGGATCATCAATTAAAGGTCAGGACACTGAGGAACTTCTGTTTGATCCAAGTTATTTCTGGTCTGAATTCAAAATCCTTTTGTTGTGAAACAAAAACAACTAAAGTGTACTGATGTGGCCTTAGAAAGTAAACCACAGGAGGAATTCATTTCTGACACAATGAGACATTTTTGTCTCACTTGAGTCATTGTTGAGCTTCTCTTAGAAATGTGTCTTTGTGGTGCTGAATTGTTATTCAAAGGTGTTTTCAGTGTGTGTTTCTCTGCAAACTAAGCACCCTGCAGACACAATACAGTCAGTAAAGGTATTTTTAAACCACTAATCAGTTTTTACACCTCACATACTTTATGTGTTGCAACATATTCATTACATGTGATCCTGTCACACATACATTCACCATATGTTATGCTGCTTTAAAATGTTGCTTTTATATTGTTGTATAAAGAATGCCATAATGTACGTAAGTAGATGGCAGCCTAAGCCAAATGTATCTGACACAGAGTGGATTTGCAAGAATGGAAGGGAAGGCATATAAGGTGATAAAATGCAGCGTTTCTATGTTTGTAATCCCCACAGGGGGAATAAAATGTATATGTGGTTGAAAGATGGAATTGGTTAAAAGTAAGAAAAGAAGTGAGTTTAGAGGAGGACGAGTAAAGGGCAGCGAGGTGGAGAGGTATGGAGAGATGGCTGAATGGAAAAGAGGAAATCAAAGCTCGTAGTGTGTTTCCCTCAGGGCATGGCATCACTTTTCAGTGAGATCCCTGTAATACTGTCCACACCCTGCAGACTGGAAGGGCCGGGAGTGAGAGCCTTTGAGTGTCCCAAGTGTGTGCAGGAACAAATGCTCTCCCATGCAACAGACATGTGTTCCTCTTTTGTTTGCTTTCCTTTTATGTGCGGTTCACGAGTGTACAGCATGTCCACTCTGTCTCCCTCTCTCATCCACAGTGTGATGCTGGATAATTGTAAGTGATTACAGGTGCACTGAGGAGCTTCAGAGTTTGATCCCAAATGTTCACACTGCAGCTCTCTGAGACCAGCTGCGAGGCCCTGCAGTCCGGCCGGACACATGAGGAGCTGACCGGCATGAGACGAGGCGGAGCTCCAGATTGACTGTTCACTTTGTTGCCGTAAGTTTGACACACGGCAGGAGCTAAGAGATCAAGCAAACACATGCACAAAGAAATTAAAACAAACAATAAAAAAAAAAATAACAACACAGACCCACAGACTCATCCACTAGAACACAGTGTGAACCTATCGTTTTGTATTTCTCTCTGCACCCTCTCTGCCCCGTCCACGCAGCAACCCTGAAATTGTTGGTTATATTTTCCCTTTTCTTACTTTAATAGCCTCGCTCTCTCTGCTTTCCTCACTTACTGTTCTTCATTCTCCTTCCATAAAAGAGCCCTGAAAGCCTAGCCTGTGATTTTCACACCCCTTTTTATGTGCTTGACTCACTAAAAAGTGATCCCCCTTCTCGGCGATCCTCCCTTTCTCCCACCGGTGTTACACTTATCCCCACATCCCTCCCTGTCTTTTTGAGTCTGCTACAGGTGTGACCTAACTCCTTACAATTCCTTCTTCATTTCCTTCCTCGCGCCCTTTTTCACATGAAAGGCTTACTGCTACCCTCAGCTCACCCTCATTCCTGCTCTTTCTTCTCAGTGCACCCTCACCTTTCTCTGTTAGCCCCAGGAGATAGCTTGGATAACAGGTGGAGCCGCTGGTTTTGGGAGATCAAGTTTCCATCTGCCTGAAATGCAAGAATGCAGGATCACCCTGGGCTACAATGAAACTAAACAATAAACTACACATTTGGGTGCACACACACGCACGCACCCACGCACGCACGCACACACACACTCACGCACGCACGCACGCACGCACGCACACACACACACACACACACACACACAGAGGCTCATGAAGTATCCAGTGAAGCCAATGTAAGTGTGTTCGATTAGAAAAGTGGCTCTATTTATTCAGTTTATTAGCTTTTAATGTTGTGTCTCCCCCTGTAATTATTTTTCTCATAAATGTGAAGAAAACAAGAGAAGGTGGATAAATAAGTCAGGAGAGACAAGACAGTATCATTTCTGTGCACAACTGCATTCAAGCACACAAGCATGAGTGGACACCCACCCACCCACACACACACACACACACACACACACACACACACACACACAAAGAGCTCATTTGGCAGCATATAAGCGTCTTTAGGTTCCAGCATCTTCAGCTTTGTTATCGCATTATAACGGCAACCAGAGCCTCAACACAAAGACCTTCATATGGTCTCTTGATTTTTCTATACACCTCAGAGGTTGTACAGTATGTGATTCTGGTGGAGACTGTTTAGTTTGGCACAAGTGCTGTATTTAAGCATGATTCATATCCAGCAGCCTGAGGCAATTACATGATGATGAAAGGGCATTTTACAAAAAGGAAAAAAAGAAAAAAACACCTATTGTGCTGATGGGAACAAAAGTTCTAAAAGCAACGGGAATCAGCAATTGATGTTGTTGGTCAGTGTCCCACAGTCATACTTTAAAATCTGTGTCTCTCTCGCTCGCTGTCTGCAGCCACTTTCCCATTGTGTGTCTCCTCCCACCACTCCACCGCTATGCCAGGTCAGTTAATATTGACATTATCCCCTTCCTCTTTCCTCCTTCCGATGACAGCTCGAGCTGCTGGAAGCCGCTCATTAGCTCGGCATGGGCTTGTGTGTGTGTGTGTGTGTGTGTGTGCGCGCATGCAATGCTGTGTTGATTGCCGGGACAGAAGTCATTAGCCTAGTCAAACAGGTGTTAAAGAGACAGGGGACAGTCCCAATGTTTGCCTCTGAGAGAATAACAGAGATTGGTGTCATCGTTCAGCCCGATCATAGAGCCCTCTATGGAGGTCATCTCATCGCTGCACTGTGAGTGTTGAAGAGAGAGTGGGAACACCGTGCGTGCGTGCGTGCGTGCGTGCGTGCGTGCGTGCGTGTGTGTGTGGTGGAAAGAGAGAGGGTGGGTGAGAGCAGCAGAGCACAGAGAGAGAGATTTGTTGAGCAGATGTAGCGAGATGTGTTGAAATAGATGTTCATGCACATGTCAGGTTAGATATTTGTCTGAGGTGAACTTACAAGATGAATATTATGTGCCCTGTGTGTGTGTGTGTGTGTGTGTGTGTGTTTAATTATGTGTGTCTGTCTTAGGGTGAGAAGCCATAACAGGATGCTTTGGTGATAGAGAGCAATAGATGGATTGAGGGTAGAAATGCAGTAGTAATTGTAGTGGATACACAGGTAATTGGAAGCTAAATTGGCTTCAGAATTAGAACCTGTGAGCACTCAGTCAGTCTGTGTCTGTGAACCAGATAACCCAGCGTGTGTGTGTGTGTGTGTGTGTGTGTGTGTATGCATGTGTGTGTGTGTGTGTGTGTGTGGGCGTTTGCACACATTTCTGTTGATAGACAGAAAGGGAAATATATAGGCTTGAATGACTAATAGGAACTGGACACGTTACAAAAAAACCCCCCCCAATAATGTTATACAAAATTAATGCTTGAGGAAATGATTCCAAGGCGTTCTGGGTTTTATTTCAAAACATTTTGTATTAAGTCTGACATTTATTGGAATTTATTTCACCTCAACTGTTTGAGCGTGCTCTTGCGAGTTCTTGGGTGAGGAGGACAGGTATGGAAACAAGATAAGAAAAAAATTTGGGACATGAGTGTAAAATGGTGAGAAAAGTTGCAAAAGTGAATTGAGGAACATTTATATTCAACCAAGATTGCTTACAGTTATACGCTGCAAACAGTGTCATGCATTCAAATGATCTTTTCACATTTGAATTATTAGCAACTTCATGATCACAAGCAGCTTCTGCAGTAATCAAGCCTCTTATGATGATATAAATGAGCAAAATAGATGAATAGATTGAGGATATTGAGTCAGTAAGATCTGAGCACTGTTACGTTACACATGTTAAATATGCTAATTATCAACATGTTTTGTGTTTTGTTCATTTTTTCTTGTGCATTAAATAAAGGCTGAGGGATAGGCATTGTGAAAATAGGAATCTCCCTGCCATCTATAAGATAAGGCACATGTGAGTGGAGAATACCACATCCCATTCATTATCACTAGAGTTAACCCAGGCAGCATATTGGTGAGTCTTAGTTCTGTGATTTCTGGCTTTGGGTGAGTTGTTCCTTTAGTCACTCTGGGTGTATCTTACATAAATAAATGAGCAGAATTTTAAACTTTCCTCCAAAATCATTTCTTTTTACAGGGTTTTTATCAAATAAAATCTAGCCTAATATACCAGAGGGTAAAATATCACCTCGAACATTTTCCTTTATGAATTCCTAGCCCTCTTTCAATTTATGATTCGGGTCAGTTCTGGAGAATATTTTCCCCTGCAGCTAAATGTGTTAAAATGCTGCTTACTTTCATTCACATAACATTACTGCAATATCCATGACCTGCCTTCACTGGAACAGGACAGCGATTGGGAAAAAAAAGTAAATGAGAGTTTTATTAGAAATATGGGCTTGTGGAGGAACAGCACCGGGAATCTGAAATAGGTGAGAAACAGTTTAAAGAAAATGAGAGTGGAGGTCACAGGTGAGCAGGGGGCGTTATTGTATTTAGAGCATTTTAATATATTCCATTTCAAAAATACCTTGCTCAGACTCAAGGACACTACACAAAGTGGGACAGAAGACTGTTTTTTATTAAAAAAAATCATGGTTGCAAACAAATTAAACTAACTGCAAAAAAAAAAAAAAAGAGACAAAAACAATAGCTATGTCTTTGTGAGCTTGAAAGTTGTGAAAACGGTGATGGTATCATAGCAACTGGCATCCAGAGTTTAGGAGCAGTCTGTCACTGTCTGCCAACACGCTTCTGCTTGCCTGGTGTGGAGAAAGGTGGAGATGGGTGACTGAGGGGGCGACAAGGAGGCCAAGATCTAAAGGTGCAGATACCCCTGGGTGGTGCAGATACCCCTGGGTGGGCCAGCACGGTGGAACAGGTCAGCCAGGTGCACAGTCGCTAAACTTTTAGTACCTTACAGGTGAGGAAAAGTATCCCAGAGGAAATTCAGAGTTTGACACAGGTAGTGTTGCAGAGTTTTTATTATTGTGCAGCCAAGCAAAATATGGTGAAGACCCTAGCAGAAAGATGTCTGACACCGAAAGCAATTAAAGGCCTCACTAGTGCCACTATACTGGGTTCTCTGGTAAGATTTCGGGACAGAAATCGGATGAGTGACAAAACCAACCTAAGGAGTCTTGGTAAGGTGTTAGGCCACCATGAGCTGTCACAACAGCTTCACTGCTCCTTGACATGGTTTCTACAAGTCTCTGAAAATCCACCTGGTGAGGTGAACACCTTTCTTCGAAAAAAATATTCCCTCATTCAGAGTTTGATAGTGTTTTGATCGTGGCTCAAAAATCTCTCATACTGTATGTGTTATACAGGGTTGAGATCTTGCATTATATTTATCAAACTTTCAATTATACTTTGGGTGGCAAAAATCAATTTTCCTATGATAACAGTGTATCCAAGGACAATGTGAAAAAGGGTTACTTGTAAATTAATCTACAGAGAATTATCACTCAAATCTGCAGCTCCCCTCAGCTTTGCAGAGCTTTATAGTGAGTTTCAGCTCAATGTTTAGCTGTCCAGTCCACAACTTTACTGTCCTGGTTCACTCTCACTGCTCTCATAGTGTCATTTCCTACTGCAGCAGGCAGATGTTTTCAGAGAAAAAGTTCAAGACATAGTTAGAAACGCTGTGAACATAGTGGAGCATTTAGTAACTAAAGAATCAGACATTTCCCTCAGGAGTTGCTATAGAGACCAAAAACAGCTAAAAGAGAATGGTAATGTTGCTCCATAGCTGTTGGATATGTAAATGGACAACTTTTTGCTAAAAAGTCAATTTATAAAGAGATGACATGTCAAAGTTGTGTTCACAGTTTCTTTCCACAGCGCCCAGACGGCCAAAACAACCAGTTATTGCAGGTTTAAGAGCTTTAAAAATCCAACTAAAAAAGTTCTTCCTGGGTGTGAAGAATAACATATTTATCAAGCGACTAACTCAAATCTAAATCAAATTGTAAGAGAAACCGTTAACAACAGCAGCAGAAATAGCCAATAAGATTTAGTGGCATCTAGTTGAGGTTGCAGATTCCAGACCCCTCCTCTCACCCCGCCCTTTCCAAGTGTACATAGGAGAACCTAAGGTGGCCTTCAGGTAATGTAAAAATGCAAAATGCCCTCTCTATAGCCAGTGTTTGCTTTATTCCTACTGCACAATAGAAACATGGTGGTGCATGGCGAGCTCTGTGGGAGAGCACCTGCTCCCTATGTAAGTATGAAAGACTAAGACTGCTGAGCTAAAGAAAACAAAATTGATTCTTAGTTTCAGGTGATTATACACTATACACTATGTTCTATTTTATGCTGCTTTATACTTGTACTCAAATACATTTCAGGGGCAAATATTGTATTTTTGCTCCACTTTATTTGTTTGATAACTTTAGCTACTGTTTTAGTTATTTTGCAGATTCAGATTATTAATACAAAATATAAAAAATATGGTGTATTTTTAAGAATTTAGCAACACTCCATTATATAAAGTACTTGAAATTAGCCTCACGCAACATTAAAATGATGCTTATATATTAATGCATGAACTTTTACTCATAATGGAGTATTTCCAGACTATATGTGATTTTTTAAATTGATGTGAAATCCCTAATAGTTCTACCAGAAATTGACATGTAAAATAAACAACACTGTGAAATATCTGTAATATACAAATGGGGATCGACGAATAGGAAATTAACTGAAATGCACAAATCAAATGCACTTAGTTGGCTAAAACTAGCCTCTGGGTTATCAATATTGCTTAAAAAAATATATGAATTATTATATGGCTCTGAAAGTACTTATGAACTGGAAGATGGTGATTTTGGTGATTTGATGTGGAATCCAGAGCAGTCTCTTTCTGTGGTTTGGCAATGCAGATGGAGTAACAGAATCTTTTCATGGAAACTCCAGGCAGTATCATAGCCACTTCACTCGAAACAGAATGTCGGGAGCCAATTGCCAAATGAGGCTGGATGGAAAGATAAATGGATGTGCTGAGGTGAAGGTACTTGAGGAGAGTGCGTTGGGGACAGCTAGATGGCCTAGGGAGACTATTTGGTCACTCAGAGGATGGAAAGTCTGTCTCTGAGGATTTATGAAGGCAATAAAAGATAAGGTCACTGTGTTGTAGGCTTTAACATTAATGTGCCATTTAATGACCCTCACCATGGAAGAAACTAGGTTATAACTAGTACTAAGATATAGCTCTAGGCAGTTATTTTGTAATGAAGCAAATGCCTGTGTGTGTAGCTGGACCACCAGTGGTGCTTCAGAGTTTCTCCTTAGTCAAATAATATATAGTCAAAATTCTTTGAAGTAAGTGAGGTGAGAAAATCCTCGGGCTTTACTCCTCTCATTGCAGTCCTGCTGACTACTGCCTCGCCAAACACACTGACATACAAATTCTTCTGTATTTTTTATTGTTTTAGTAGAATATAAAACTGCAAAATGATAACATAGAATAAAATATCTGAACTGACAAGGTCACCAGGGGTTATACAAAGCCAGGAGCTTTTTATGTTAAATTTTACATTTTTCTCTGGTTAACATTTTCAGTTTTCATGGGAAAATTAGATATACCTGCATATGGAGGGAAAAACAAACAAAAACAATAAAACTTTCCACGAATACGTCATTCTCTTCTTCCAGTTCCCACCATGGCTAGAAATGTCACCATATGGTTGCCCAAGAGCAAGAAGGAAATAAAATAGTACTGAGGAGGGCTGGGTGGTCAATTTCAGGCTATTTTAAGTAAATAATTTCACGTAGCCCCCTAAAGAAATTTGGCTTTATGAAGATCCTCACTTTTCCCCATACAATTACAGCATTTACTCAGCAGAGGAGAAAGATATACATATGATAATACAGGCTTACAGAATAACATGTAGCATAATAAACTAGGATCTAGAGGAAAAATGAAGAATGATGGGTGATACGAACCACATATAAAGGCCAGATGAAAACAAGTGCAATTACTTAATAAAATGTTAATATGGAGTTCCTCAATACTATAAATGCTTGATTTGATATCTAATTTGGGAGAAAAAAATACTTGTAGTAACTTCTCAGTGTGGGGTTTTCTCTTTTGGGGGGTGGTGGTGGTGGGTGGGTGGAGGGGGGCGCAGTCCACTACACTCACAGTGCCTTGCGTTGCTTCCCGCCCCCTGTTTCGGTTTGTCCAATAGGAACAGAAGGTGCACCCGGCTCAACCAATCAGCAACAAGGGATGATGGTGAATAGAAGTTTAGTTTTTGAGTTTGGGATAGATCGAGTGGAGAGATTAACGGAGGAAGTGTACAAGTCATGGGGGTATGAGTGAAAAAAGTACATTCGGTCTCATGACTCTTACTGTTTGCTTTCACAAAAGTCTCATAAAAGCAACTGAATAAGGTTAAATAAGAGCGCCCCCCCCCCCCCCCCCCCCCCCCCCGCACCAAGTCTGTATCGCGGAGAGGAGGGTGGCAGGTGTTCAGTGGAGGGAGACGCATCGCCTCAGTCTGCTCCCCAAGCCTCAACAGGGTGCTGAGACGGACGAGACCGGCTAAAACGACGCTAACTGGGAACAAAAAACTCCCATGAGTACGAACGGACAACGATAAGACCCATTTTAAGTAAGGTTTTTTTGTTTTTTTTTTAGGTTTCTTTCCCGGGTGGACTGTTTTTGAAGACCCTCGATAAAACAAGCGAAAGGCTCCAGTGTCGCAGTGAGAGTAACGTTTACCGTCTCTGTGTAACGGCTGTTTTTCAGTTCAAACCGACTGTTACTTTTACATGGTCTGAATTAACTGCTCTTCAGCGGCGTGTGTACATAAAGGTAGAAAAACTCTACGTGGTTGCTGAGAAACTTGATAGAAACGTAGTGTGCTTATGTTTTGCTAACCTGTTGTGTCATTTTTCCGTGTAATCCGAGACGCAGCGCATTACGGCAAGTTAGCATATCTGGTATCCGAGACAAGAGTCCCTCTCTCTGGGAGAGTGGCGGACGATTTCGACCCGCAACGACTTTAGGGTTAACCGTTAATGAGGATATCTAACTTGTGCTCAGATAACAGACTGCAGACCACGCTTCTCCATCACTTGGAAAAAAGCCACTGAGGAGAGCCCAGTTTGTTTGCAGACACAATCCAGGGTTGTTCACAGAATCAATTACTGAATTGATTTTTTTTTTTTTTTTTTTAGCGCACACACATACACACGATGGATAATTTATGTATTTTATCGCTTCTCTGTTAATACGACTACTGTCTAAACAGCTAAATGATCCGCGGGGCAAATCCCCGGTGAAGACATCAAAAACAAGCGCGGATTTGAGGTCTGTAGCAGAGAATAAGCCGATAAGTCTAAAACACACTCAAATGTATTAATTCCGTGCTCGGATCAATCCAAATGAAAATGAGGTATCGCAGGGCGCAGGGCACTCACGGACTCCGCCACAGCAGATAGAGATTACCGGGCCGTTATATCGTGGAGCCACACTCGTGAGGGAAAGTCTTTCTGTTGGTGAAGCGACCCCCCCCCCCCCCTCCTCCTCCTCCCCCTCCTCTTTCTCCCCTCTGCTTGCTGAGTTTTGGACACCGGAGCCGGGAAGTCATAGCGGGGAGCTTGTCGGCAGTGACAGCGGTGAACTCGTAGCTTCGCTTCACCGGGAGAGCGCGGAGCTGCCCGTGCTGAATCCCGTTTCTCTCCGCTCGGACTTCCTCCCCCAGAGAGAGTTTCAGCAGCAAGGCACAAGCGGACACGGACACTGTTGGTCCCACACCATGAAGCCAGGAATTAGCTGCCCCATTGGGTCCCCGGAGCGTGTGGAGGGACCTGCAGCAGGGAGCCGGCAGATGATGATGATGGGGACCGGGACGACCCGTAGTGGGAGCCGGTGTTTGCCTCTCTTTTTCCTGCTCCTTCTCGGCAGCAGCTGCCACATGTTGCACGGCCAAGGTAAGAGCTGGGTTCAAATATCACATGGTGCAATAAAGAACATTTATATTAATGTATGTATTTAGGTGTAGATGTTTTAACGGTATAAGTTGCATTATGCAAAGTGTGTAGTCTGAAAACACCTACTGACAGACTCATTTGTAACTGGGACCATGGTGAACAGGAGAAGAGTGAGATGATGATTCAAAGACTGGAAACAAGGGTGTGATTTATTAGACTGAGTGTAGCAGTTTGTCTAATAGTTAGGATGTGTCTGTGCTTGCTGGATGAGAATAGAGAGACTGGGGTGTTTTTATTAGGCCAACAACATTGTTTTTTCTAATTGAGTCCGATTGATTGTGTGAGGGAGAGAGAAGGGGGTGGAGGTAGTACGGACTACAGTGCATGTGGGTAATTTATTGTTATTGTTATGATGATACATAGATTGTAGGATGATGATTGTTGGATTAAGGTATTGAGGATGTGTGTGTGTGTGTGTGTGTGTGTGGGGGGGGGTTACAGCGTCCAAGCATTGATAATCCCCCTCTTAGTCAATGACCTGTTTAACTACACAAAGAACATAAATGTACAAACACATAGACACTCGCAGCTGCACATAGTGTATTAAATGAAGTTGCCTCCTATTAGTCTAGTGTTAACCCTGTTGCGCTGGATGGCGTCCAGATTAATGTCTGTGACTTGTGACTGCAGAAGGTTACTGTGTGGAGTAATTGTTGAATACAGCAACAGGAAAGAAGAAAGATATGATGACATATCGATTCATGGCAAAAGCTGTGTGGAAATTGTGTGTTGCCATGTTACATTAATTTCTGTGCTCTTTTCTTCTATAGCTATAGAGAGAGTGATGGAGAGAAATTGTGGATGTTTGTGTGTGTGTGTGTGTGTGTGTCTTTTTATGTGTGCACGTAGCTCATGGGATCATGTCAGAGTGGCAAAACAAAAGCACAGAAAAGGTCAGGCTGGTGTCGGCACAGTTTTCTCTGGGTCACAGATGGCGTGGTGGGCAGAATGTAAGGCTGAGGGGTTATTGGGAGGAGGGGGTCTCAGGAATGTCTGTGCATGTATGTGTATGTGTTTGAGGTGGGGGTGAGCTATTTGTGAACGCATGGAGAATGTGTGTGTGCCGTTTAAGTGCAGGAAAGTGCCCGTGTGTGAAAGAGGGGAGTGAGAGAAAGTAAGGAGGAGGGAGACTGTGGCAAAGAGGATAAGGAGGTGGTGTGGGAAGGAGCAGAGGAGGGAGAGGGGAGTGGCAGGAAAAGGGGGTGAGAAGAAAAAATGGAGTGGGGGGGTAGAGAGGGAATGCAGCGCACCATGCTTGTCACTCAGAAAGCTGTGCCTGCAGTTCAATCGATGATGACGGTATGACAACACCTCTGTGTGTGTCAAAAGTTGCTCTCCTCTCCCTTCTTTTCCCAGTCATCACACTCACCGTCTCTCCTCCCTCCCTCCTAGGTGTTGAGGAGGAGGTGGAAGACAGAGGGATGGTGTGGCTGCAGAGTCAGCTCCTTCCGTCCTCCCTCTAATGTCAAGGTCTCAGCCACAGCACCCAAGTTACCACCCCCGCCCTCAAACCCACCAACCCCTTTGAGCTATCTTGGCTCAAAGGGGTTGCCCTGCTGTGAAATATCTATACGTCAGAATGGCTGGCAGGGCTTGTGTTTGTATGTGTGTGTGTGCGGGGGGTAGGGGGTGAATTTGGAATTAGTGAAACTGATTCGGGATGAGGCTGCTGGAGGGGTGGCGGAGGGGGGGGTGTGGTTATTGATTTGATAAGCTGTGCCAGGCGGCCAATCGAAGGCTGTAGATTTTCCAGGTTCCGACCCTTCTATCCCCAGCATTTATTAGGACGTTTTATTTTAGGAGGAAAAGGATGAAATTCATGAGCCAAGGTTGATCCTCCTGATCTCTCCGCGTCTCTCTCTCCCTCGCTCCCTCCTCCCCCTCCGTCCCTCCCCCTCTTTCACTCTCTCTCCCTCTTACTCTCAGTCAATCGATGCCCACACCCCTCCTCATAAATGCGAGGCTTTATATGAGCCAACTCTCGTCTCTGGGAGCACATTTAAATAAGCTCATCGATCTTTCATTTTAGAGTTTAAGTGACGGCAGCATTTTACTGTCTCTCTCCTCCTCTTCCTCTCCCCTTTCCTCCACCTCTCATCTGATCACCTCTACATCCTCCCTTCTTTATTCATAACTTACCCCTCGCCCACCTCCCCTCTCCCCCGTTGCCTCCTTGTCACTGAGTGTGTTCTGCTCCACAGCTGTTTGACTGATTCACATTTCCACCATGGATACAGACAGAGCCTCATTCTAGATTTTATATTCTGAGTGAAGTCAAGGATGGGTCACATTCAGCGTGTTTCAAAATGTAAATCATATTCTATATCACTAACAGGCAGAGTCCAGAATGCCTCACTACCTTTAATATCACCGTTGTAAGATAAAAACCTTGCCAGCTGTTCAGGATTTTCTATTAAATAACTTTGCCGTTTGAGAGCCATGCATCTTGGAGACTTTCAGTATGATTTTCAAACATTTCTATAACAACCCAAACATAGCAAAAGCGATATGAACCATTAGGTCAGTTATACAGAGAATGGAGAATGATTTTGTTCCCGTTGTTAATGTGGATAATGATAATAGTCTATAAGTAGCCAAAGTGTAATGAAAAAATACCGCTGGTCCTCATTATTACTACCCTTGCCCAAGGTAATTGCATTAAAATGTGGCTTGAATGTCCAAGTTGTTAAACCGTTGCACTTTTCTTTGGTCTAAATCATAAATTTCAGGTCACAATTTTTAGCGCTCTTTCTAAAGTTAAGTTTGCTATCATGACTTTAGAAGTTGTCTTCAGTTTCAAGTAGGCCAAGCAGGGTTTTGCAACGCCATGCTGTCCCACTTAGTGGATCTATCAGTGTGATTAGGTTTGATATGACACGTGTCATTGGCTTAGCTAAGCCAGAGCTTGATGCTGATTGGACCACTGGGCATGCTTTAGTGAACAGAGGCCAGTGGTTTGACATTTGGACGGTGGGCTGTGGGCTGGGAGAATTCTGAGCGTTATGTCAAAACCCAAATCAAATAGACTAGCATGCAACTTACACATGTGCAAGCAGACACACACGCACACACACACACACACACACACACACACACACACACACACACACACACACACACAAAGTCCTTCTCTCTCATCAGTGTCAAACAGTTAAAGCTGATGTGGAAATTTGCTTAACCATGTTGTAATGAGGAGAGGGTACATTAGATGCCTCGTCTAACTGATTATCATCGTCAATGTTGCATAACCTTACTGTGACTTTTCCACCTCCCTGACACTCTTATGTCTGTTTTTACATTTTTTAAATTATATCTCACTGATGGTCTCTCTCTTTGTGCAGCGACCTTTGAAGCTAGTGTTTTTAGAACAGTTGTAAAACAATTTGTAACAGGCTGTTTGCCACCAGAAGTATTGTAGCATGCTCAATTACTATAGCATGTAACCTGGGGATTTTGAAGCATTTTAAACACATTTTCTTTTTTTTTGCACAAAGACACAAATTTAATCCCGTATTGGAGTGGCTCAAATTCTGGAGGCCTCGGGAGAGACTTAGGAGCCTGATGGATTGTGTGTGTGCATGTGTATGTGTGTTAGAGAAAGAGAGGACTAATGGCGGAGAAGATTGTGTGTGTGTGTGTGTGTGTGTGTGTGTGTGTGTGTGTGTGTGTGTGTGTGTGTGTGTGATTGCGTGTGTGGGTGGTGGTGGTGGTGGTGCGGGGGGAGTGTGTGATAGATGTCAGGTTAGTCAGGTCTAAGAGGAAGTGAGGTCCCTGGTCGACTCCCTTATTTCCTGTCTGTCAGGAGGAAGAAATCACCACACTTACACAGCCGCCTGACACTTTGTGGTCTGTGTGTGTACCTGGCTGTGTGTTTGAGGGGGGGACAAGAGTTTGTGTGTGGCTACCTGTCTCTGTGTACACTGGATTTGTGAAAGAGATTTTAGTCTTGACAGGACTGCAGACTACATACAGTATTTGTTGCTGGCAGGTGTGTGTTTGTGCTGGTGTCTGAGTGTTGTGTGTGTCATATTGATGCTAAGCCTCTATCAGTCATAAGTGTTTTCTTCTCACAGTAGAAGAAGTGGCAGCTATAGAGAAATGTGTGTGTGTGTATAAAGGATGGTGAAGCAGGTGCATTTACTTTCTTTTTTTATATGCAAACTTGCTGTAGCTGATGTAACTTTTTTGGTGAGTGATTAGTTGGGTTGGTGAGGCCACTTAAAGGTCAGCTGTGTCATGTTTCCTTGTGCAGCAGTGTTACTGTGACTGGTCAGTTCAAGTCACAAAGTATCTAACATTAAATATATGTCATAGATGCAATTGTCAGTAGCTTTGAGTTTGTGTGAAGTGTCTGCATGTGTTTGCTTCTGCCCAGTCAGACTGGTTTCCTATCTGCGTGAAAAGATACATTTTATAGAAGTTTTCCTCAAAAACATCCTTCAGAGCTTTGAAATATGAGCCAAGTGGGATACACTCTGGTCTCCCTCTGCCTACCTCTCTGTCTTTCTTCTTTTGCTCTTCCTTTTTTTGTGTTTTCTGTCTTTCAGTATTTCTCCTCTTCTTTTTGGTTTCTTCTTTCTTCCCTCTGTGTCTTCCCATAAGGGACTAAAAGAATCCATTGCTGCAGGCCACACAGGTGGAATAGAGGCTGTTTTGTTGTTTAGGCCTTAGTGTTTATTATGTAAGATAGGGGGAGGAGGTTGCTATTGATCCGCTCTGTGTACGTGTTATAGGAGTGGAGGGGGGGGATATAGCACAAAAGCTTATCTTGTACTTTTCAAGACGGTTCTACAGCGAGACTTTCATATAAAGCAGAGCGCTTGCAAAACATGAACTCTACTGACTGACTGAACTACAAGATATCACAAATCAAAAAGACTGACAGACAGATGTAAAGATTGGTAGACAAACAGAAAAAGGTGCGCGCACATGCACACATACACCTTCACAACTTTTGCTTGTCAACTAAAGTGTAGGTAAAGTTTAAATCCTTGATGTCGGCCTAGTGATTCCCCTCAGAGGTAACATGTATGACAGAATAATTGTTATTAGGTTAAGTCTTGTATATGTCCCACTTAGACATAGATGGCAGACATTCATGGTTTATCAACAATTATTTAAGAATTGTTTAATAGTTGGAGTTTTTCAAATAAAAATCAAGATTTGCTACTTTCTCTGTATTTTTTTTTTGTACACAATTTTGTGTTTAGTACTGTAGGTCAGACAAAACAAGACATTTAAAGTTGTCACCTCAGGTCTACGATCGATATTTTTGATCAATAATTTAAAAAATAATTGTTAGTTGCAGCTCTATTGGAGCTACATAGTATAAAGATTCTTTTTGCAGGTAACTCTGTGCAGTTGTTCTTAATTGTGTATTAGGGGTAATGTAATAATGTATATAATGTAATTCTGTCATTACCACGATAAACACACATGTTTTGGTTTTAGCACACACACAGGGGTGATCAGTTGCTTCAACAACTGATGAACTGTGTCACGCCCACAGATTACCTACTGGCAATAGGCTCATTTGACTTCATGTAGCGCTGTGCACCGCTGACTCGTGATGCGGTGGTGGCTGGTATTGTTTTCACCTTGTGAGTCTGGGTATGTGTGTGTGTCATCATGGCAAAATGTGGCCCTTGAGATACCTAATGTAGTGGGAACTACACACAGAGGTGATTTTGAGTGCTTTGGCAGGTGTTTGTGTGTGTGGACAGATTTTGTCACTGTGATAGGGTCACAACCGTGCAAGATACAGGTGTGTAGTTGAGACCAAAATGAAGGGTGAGTTTGAAAATGGGTATGAATTGAGTGAGGGCACCAGAAGTAGTAGGTGGGAAGTGTAGGTGTGTAGTTAAGATCAAAATGAAGGTCGAGTTTGAAGATAGATGTGGTCTGATCCATGAAAACTGAGTACTCATGTAATAATGTACTAATGACTACTGAGTACTCTTGGTGGTGACGGCCGTTGTGGCTGGTGTGATCCCAGCACAGGTCTTTAGTCTTTTGTCCAACTTTCACCGGCGCTGGCAGTTCTGGAGGAGTATATTAAGGCCTTACATTATACCTGAGCAGTCACACCCTTTAATATGCAGCATCCACCCATGTGACCAAAAAGTGCAGATTGGTGAAGTGCGAAAACCAACAAAATCAAAGTACCCATTATAAGAGAGGAACATCCTTGTCCAGGTCTGAATATGAAAGTAATACTGTATTTTCAATATGGAACATGTGACATTTGGCTTTAATTATACTTACATATATCTTGATATGTTGAATTAAACAAGATAGTGACCTCCAAATGCAGGTTTTGTGCAGTTTGCCTGAGGGTTATAGCTGTACCCAAAAGTAATAAAGTAATAATTTATTGTTTGAATGTGCTAAATAAGGCTCTTATTAAGACTGAGTCATGAAGAGTCAAAACAAGACTTTCTAGTGGTTGCTGTACAAATTAATGCCGGTTACGCACTAATTTAATAAGACCTCTGGCTATTGTGAAAGCAGAATGGCTATGGGGAATTGAAGAAGGAAAAATTATTTTCACTGTTGAGGAGTGACAGTGTGCTTGCTTAGCAGCTTACATAAATACCAAAGACTAGAGTTACTAATTAAATGTATCAATGATCTCCTGTGCTCACACCTGCTGCCAGGCCCATCAGTTAAAGAGACAACCAAAAAAAAACCCAAAATTAAACTCTCTTTTTAAGCCTCTGTGCTGGCGACAACCAAATGCTGGAGTCATTATGTTTTCGGGTTTTCAGGCCTTAAGTCTGTCTGTCCCATCCATGTGAATGCAATATCTTAGTAACGCCTTGAGGGAATTTCTTCAAATTTGGATTTTTTGTTACTTGTTTTTGGATCATTGACTGCCTGTGGGTTGTCTTTTTAGATGTAGCACATGTTGTTCGTGACTGGCGACATCTAGCATAATCCAAAGGAATGAAGCAGCTAAGGTGATAAAATCAATCTGTTGTATTTCCGCTCTCGGATGGTTCACAGTTTACACACAATGATGTTCTAATATCAGTCACACTTAAAGAAACCTAAAGAACTGCCATACTGGCAAGCTGATCTGTCCTTTTTGTTAACAATTGCGTCTTTACAGGCTTTCTCACTCCACGCTTCTGTTGTTGCTGTTGCAACCAAACAAACTCATCTGTTAAATTATGTTTGCGTGTCACTTGTAGCACGCTCCATTATCAAGGGATTTGATAGACTGTGTTTATGAGCCATGTAGGGAGCAGGCCTGGGGTTTGTTCATGCAACTGTGAAACTCTCTGACTTAATATGAACAATTTTCTTATTGCTGTTGATGAAGTGTCTATTGTCAAGTTCATATCACTATTATTTCATCGCCCAAGCCTAATATTTACTTACCATCCAATGAAAAATGGACTTCCATGGCCTCTGCCATTTCTTAAAATGTCATCAAACCCGTCACAACTTGTGAAGTGAGCTGAGCTTTCAGAAAAAATCAGAGGTCGGTGAATACCACAAGAGGGGAGCATTTATATTTACTCTTGTCGTGAACATGGTACATACGACCCCATTTGAAGGCAGCATTTCTTCCTGTAGCATCTGATAGAAAAAGACATGAAAGGAAACCAAAAGTGCCTGACGAAAAATAAACCAGTCACAAAACACTAACCTTGTCAAATGTGAAAGGGGTCAAGAGTGTGTATATTCAAAAATCTCAAAATTCTCTAACATTGATGCAATGGATTCTTCTCGGGAATATTTTTTTATCTCACATCACTGCTTTGTTCTTTGAGATAACCCATATGTGATGAATAGTTTTGTCCTTTACTGAGTATTTTCATTATTTTTGAAATAAGCTGCAGCCAGAGGAAGATGAGACAAGAACTAATAAATGAAACCAAGAGCCACTGTGACAGGTTCATCATGTGCAGTACATTTTATGGGGCTTAATGGTATTAAGAACTTTGAACCCAGCGTTAGGAATAAACAGTGCAAAGTTGTTATCCAGAGCAAAATGCCTCTAAAAAGGACCACAGACAGGATTAATCTTTAATCAAGGCAATAATAACATGGGTCCCATATGTGGAAAAAAAATGTTTGTGAAACTTTTTCTTTGCCTCATTTACTGCAGGTTATGTACTGTATGTTCCACACTTATGAACCAAGATGACATTGTGATATATTTATCACCTCATCTTCATAGTAAAGTATACCCATGTTAACAGTTTGCTTCCTTTTCTCCAGACCATCCCTATTTTATTACCCACAGTCATGCTTAGACTGCCTGTTTGGCAATCGGATAGTTGTTATAATTGTAGGAATATTTGTATAGTGGTTTCACATAATTACTCAGTAATATGTGTGTACAGTTATTGCATTTTAATGATTGCTTTGAAGACAAACAGCAAAATCAGGTTAAGAACTATTACCATAATAAAACCGAACTGCCATGATTAGGAAGTGGTTTTTCACTGGATAAACTGGTGGGGCAGAGCTGATACTCTGAGCGATATATGCCATACAAGAAACATCTGGTCGTAAATGTCTTGGTCCAGAATGGGAATCAATGTCACATTTAGCCAAACCCTTAAATGAAACTGAATAGATGCACTTCCCCTCTGTAAATGATGAAGATTATTAATTTATTTATTGGAAGTGGTTATTGTACAGCAGATTTCACACTGGAGGTTACATGTGAGGAAAGGAGTTTTCTTTTTGTAATTAGTATTCCTGCAGTCAGTGACAACCTGTAATACTGCAGATATAATCACATCCTGTATATTGAGCATGAGCAGTGTGTTCTGCATACATATTATATAGATAGATACAGAAATAATAATCACATGCATATTCATGAAATATATTTACATGCATGCCACATGCCCTCTGTTTATAAATATTTTGACAATTTATGTAAATATAACATTTTACCCAGATATTACAGTCCATATGTCGGACTGTATGAGGAGAATATTGAGTATAGGGCTACTAACTCAATTTAAAATGATTTAAAACTTGGATTTTTTGGAATTTTTATGATGTTGAAAAATTACAGAATTCAGGTTCCTGTGACATGCACATGGTAATCTTGGAACAGATCCCTTTTTACAGGAACAACTGGTGCAAGTACAATAGCAAGTGGCTGGGGATACATCAGACACACACACACACACACACACACACACACACACACACACACACACACACACACTCTCTCACTCTCCCCCCTCTCTCTCTGTCTCACTTTCTCCTTACACCTGTGAAATACCTTTCAAACCTTAGCTTTGGACTGTCAGTCATTTAGTGGCAGCACTAGATTAGTTGAAGGTTCAAGAGCAGTCTTATAGTGAGGTGAAGAAAGCTACTCTCTTTACCTCATCCAGCATCTTTCAGACAGTATTGGAATTCAAACTGGCAACCTTCCAGTGGATCATACCCCAGACTGTCTCTCTTTATCACTGCACTTTTTCTGTTTATCTCTCTCCGCTTCTTCTCTTCCTCTCTGTCTCACCTTTCTTCTCTGCTTTCACTGTAGCCATTTTTACCATGGCACTCGCAGGGCGTGGAGTGTTATGGAGTGTAGATTTTTCAGCAGAGGAGCATTGAATGTGCCCTTGTCCCTGTGCTCCCCATACCAAATGCACCTGGCTGAGGCTCTATTTGTTTGTGTATGTTTTGATTGTGGTTGGGGCCATCTAGCTATTTGAATAGTATCTTTGCATAGTGAATCTTCAGTCACAGAATATTACTGAGGTCAGGCGGGGTTGAGTAGAAGTGTGGGAGTGTACATCATTGTGTGTGTATCAGAGCAGCATGGTTTACTTGTTCAGTGCAAAGGCTTTACCCTGCTGCAGGTGTGTGTTCTCAGCTTGATGCATTTGATCTGCCACAGGTGTTTGAGAGGGTGGCTTTGTGTGTGTGTGTGCCTGAATGTGTGTGCTTGTGCACACTTGTCTACGTATGGTGATTTATACTATAGGCTCAGAGCGAAAAAGACCCTTTTTGATCTCATCTAGAAATAACCAGGAAGTACTATACTGTGTGTGTGTGTGTGTGTGTGTGTGTGTGTGTGTGTGCGTGTGTGCGTGTGCGCATGTCTGGCCAGAGGTTTTTAGCTTAGTCCTTTGATCCAAGCTAGAGGTGGGCATACCTCTGTGAGGAGCTAGCCAGCTGTATAGAGACTTGGCTTGCACTACAGATGTGTTTGTATGTGTGTGTCTGTGAGAGTGTATGTGGGACGAGTCGAGCGTATGGCCAGAATCAAAAAGTGGTGGCTTGTGTTTGTGCTGCATGTATATGAGTGTGTATTAGTGCATAAGCAGCACATAATAATATGACATGTCTTCATTCAAGTTTCTCAGTTTCCTGACTGATGGACAGTGCTGCTGTGAGTCAAGCTTGTGGCTCTGCCTTTTATAGTGCTAGTTATCTAAAATGGCATGGGAGGACGTAATGACGTTTTTGAATGGTTAAGTGATATACGTTTTAAAGGAGGGTCGACTAAAATTCTCACAAATAATGTCTTCTCGAAAGAGGCCCTTATACAGCACCTAATCAATTTCCTTTCCATTTCCTGTAAATACACTGGGATGTGATTATGTCTCCCTGTCTGCCTCGGCGCTGGAATTGGAACGCTAACATTGACATCCTGTAAGGAACTGGTAGCTCATTTCCGAGGTAACATACCATATGTATTGCAGGATAGCATATTTCCAAAAAATGGAATAAGAAGGTACGTTGATGGAGAATTTACATAAATTATTCTTATTTTATTACCACCTCCTCAGTTAGGCCCCAATTTAGATCTGTGATTTAAGTTTTTTGCACAGTGGTGCTGCAGCTGTAATTTTACATCTACACCCCAGTGCGTTAATTCCATTTGTGGAGTTCCATGCAGGGATAAGAGGCTTTCTGCAAAAATGAATCATTGCATTAGTGCTGGCAGAGCACTGAAGTTGTGCACACCATCAGCTCATATAATCATTAATCATATTTTAACAAACCACCAATCACTTTCTATCAAGACAATGAGGAAATCTTGACAAGCTCTCAGTCAGTTTCAGATGATTACTGTACATTGATGCTGGTGGTTGTACCTGCAAGTGTTCTCCCTGCACAACCCCAGTCTGTTCTACTTTCTGTGCCAAAGTTGGTGATTCAAAGATATCACTGTGTTGCTGGGTCTGCTCTGTGTAACCCTCGGTTCTGGTGGCTGACTCACAGAGTGTAAAGAGTTTCAATGAACAACAAATGTTCATGCACAGTAATTTTACTTTTAAGTTTGAACTTTTACTGATTTTCAAATTTTAGATTCTGGAGTTTACATGTCTTTATGCTCTTGGTTTGGAAATGCATGATGTCATAGCTTGTACTGTCTATTTTATTGAATCTGTCTTCGTTCCCTCTGTATGTCTGTTCATCAGCTAGGGCCATTTTGCAGTAGAAAGTGGTGCTAGAAACTGAATAGCTTTAACTTATCAGTGGGCTCACTTCTCCACAACTCAGATTTGTGCTGATTTGGAGACAGGGTTCATTTGTGAAAAGCTACCTTTTTAAAGCCAAGTGTACATGAGCCACCAATTTTAGTTAAAATTACTATATCAGTGTTTTTGATTCTAACTAGTATGCTTTGTTTAAACAAGTAGTCAATTGTAATCTTCCTAATATTAAATAAATGTTTTTACTTGCATGGGATTGAATGGATAATGATAAAAATGAACTGTTCCTTTAAAAACAGAGAAGAAAAAAGTGGTGTTGATTGATGGATGAAGAAACGAATGGGCACAGATGGATGAGAAGAAATTCTGGTATGAAGAGAAGTAATGAAAGAGAGAAAATAAGTAATTCAAAGAGAAAGTAGGAGGAAAGAGAGAATAGGTTGTCAGTTATGGGGTCAGTGGAATAGATGGATGGATGAGAGAAGACGGCACAGAAACGAACAGACGTAATCAAAACAAAGTCTAAGATACTTAGTCAAGACAGATGAAGTGAGTTCCTCAAAGAGAACGACTAAAAAGAGAGAAAATAGTTTGTTGGCTAATGGACACACTTTATCCATTTTCTTTACCATTCTTCTAATCCCCCTCTTACTCACTTCATCTTTCTTTCCAGTCGTTACACATCATTCTTTTCTTCCTTCCCTGCCTGTGTTACATCTTTCTCTCCTTTCTACCACTTATTTCTCTCCTCCACTCTCAGTAATTGGGAAGGGGCGGTGCACACGTATTCATCTCATTAAGTACACACACACACACACACACACACACACACACACACACACACACACACACACACACACACACCATTCTCAGAGACATTTTGTCATCCTGTAGTAAAATGAATGTGTGTGTGGATTGAATCACAAGTCATCTCTCACAGGATTCATTTTATCTTGTGAATGTGGGAGCAGAAAGAGGGAAAGGCAAACAAATGAAAATAAAATGAAAGCATTCAACTGAAAGAGAGAAATTAATTATCCTGTTTGCTTGCTGATGCAAACCCTTCAATAGTACCCTGTGTTGAGCTGCTGTAGAATTTGCACACACAAGTGAACATTTCAGGATACACACACACCTTCAGTTATCGTCAGTTAATTCAAACCTGGTGGCTCAGCTCTGTCAAAGTGTGGTGGTTGTGTTTGACTCAGTGAAATGTTCATGACAGTCAACAATGCCACTGGACATTACATTTAGCTCTGTTTGTTTATAGTGTTTGCAATAGAAAGTAACAATGGAAAAAAATATGATAAGGTTAATATAAATTATGGATCAGAATTAATTGAAAACATACAGTAATAAATGTAGTCCAGAGCATAAGTATTTGGACAGTACAAGACAATTATTGTTCTCCAGGCTCTGTGCTTCTGCACATTAAATTTGAAGTTAAATAATGGATACTACACTGAAGTGCCAAGTCTCAGCTGTATTGTGAGTTGGTTTAAGTAAATATTGGAAGAACTGTGCGGGAGATATAACCCTTTTAACACACAGTGCCCAAACTGCAAGGGTTCAAAAGTAATTGGACACTTGGCTACTAAATGTTTCTTGGGCAGTTGTGTGTTGTTTTCAACATTAGTTCATGCCCTAAGCAGCTCTCATGTGGCTCAAGAGTTACCAGTCCCAGTCCCCTGGGTGGTGCACGCACATAGTACACATGCCATTGGAATGAATATCAGTAGGTGATAAAAAATCTATCCAACTTAATTTGAGCCTTTTAAACCTTTCTCTCTTTTCTCTTTCTTTTATTCTTATTCCTATGTCAAGCTTCTCAAAATTTGATGCTTTTCTTTGTCAGACATGATTTTAAACTGAATAACTTAGTTTTGGACTGTTTGTCAGACAAAACAAGACATTTGTAGGAGTCCCATTGGGCTATTTCACTATTTTCTGACATTTTATAGACAAAATAATAATAGTTGCAGTCGAAAAAACTTGAAAAAAGATCTGAAAGATCTTTACATTGCTACTGTAGTTTGATAATGCAGGAGTAGGCTTGTTGCCAGTGTACTAATGGTAAGTAAAATTACACTTTTCATGCAGGCCCTCTGTAGATTACACCATGCATCTTGTGTTGCTTTGACATGACAGCAAAATAACAAACTTTAATGAATTTTACATTTAATTATCTTCTCTTATAAAAAAGGACATGAAATTTATCAAATGGATCATTTCGGAAACAAAAGACTGTAAATGAGCCAAATGACATGACAGGATAATTTTTTAAATAGATGATACCCAGAGTTTCCCTGAATGACTTTGTTCTTCAGTAGCAGTATGCTGGAAGCCAGGTTGATGCTGTTTGATCTGTATGGTTGCTGCATGTTTAGCTGTGAGTCAAGACTATCAAAAGTTTATAGTGTAGTCAATTTCATCATAAAGGAGGTTATTAGCAGAAATCAGTTGCATTGTGACAGAGTTTACAGCCTTAGAAACAGGAGGAGCTACTTGCTTTTTATACATTTTATATTCTTAATAAAGGTTTTTTAATTGTTAGTGGCGCTATGTCAGCACACACTGAAAAGGTTACTTAGTGGTTTAGCTGTTATGGGTATCTTGACCTTTTGTTGAGTAAAGAATAAAACCATCTATTAAACTAAAAATATAATCATAATTTTAGAGCCTGTGGGCAGGAGTTTCTTACATGCGATCATGAAGACTGCAAGAATGTTTGTTTTCTTTTTGTTTTTGCTAAAATAAAGCTTTATTGTCAGTGTGTAAATGTACCCAGATATGATACGTTGTTGCCAAAGTGCATTGATTTTACAACTTTCTTTTAACATTACTTTATATGAACTAGAATTTCGTCTGCCCTTGACTTGCTGTATGTTAATATTTGGGCCTCTAAACAGTAATATTTGAGACAGTCTACTCTGTGCCTTCTCTTCATCCATTAAACTGTCTGTTGCTAATAAAGGCAGATGAAGGGAGCTGATATGATTGGCCCTCATTGTTCACACCAACTACACCTGCTGATATGGCACTTCTACTAATATTATATTCATCCACATTATGCCCTACTGCAGTGAGGTTGTTCTTGCACTTTGGTCATCATGATGGTAAAAATTACCTGTTGACACCTACGTGTTTGCGCTCAGTTCAGGAAATTAGATGAAGACCAGCATGTCGTTGTGGCAGAATTTATTTGATGATAGGTGTTTTGATAAAATAACTGATGAACTGTGTTAAGCAGCTCATTCACTTTCCTATAAGGTCTACAAAAGAGGGTGCAAAATTAGTCAGGGCTAACAGTTCTTAGTATTGAGGTTCATAGTACTGAATCATGATTTAATGCTGTTCCATTCAAATTCTATTCATGTACAGTCTACAGTTTGTTTGTTTTTTACAAAGACAGCACAACCGTGATTATCTTTCCTACGTGAGATAGGGAGATGTTGCATTATAATCCAAATGAAGTTGATCTTGAAGGCAGAGTTTGTCTCTAGCAGAATTCTGTTTATTGGACATCTCACAGAAGTGGCTGAAAGGAGAGTACATATGAGATTGGGAGTGACGTTACATCAGTTTACATTAGTATGAAGCATGATAGCGTATTGGGGGATGCCAGCTGTGTGTCTACCCTATGAAAGAGGAAGTCATAACAATAAAGGGAGCTAGCATGTTGAAATAACACGGCTCTTCATTCCAAGATGCTGACATCCTGTGGATTTACCTGGATAAACATATTTTGTATCGGTACAAGGTCAAAAAACATGTTTTGCAATTTCAGCAATATGTAAGGAGTCAAAGATTATGGTAAGAAAAATCAGAGTTACATTAGGCATCAAAGCATATAAAATTTCTTATGCAACAGGGGAACTTTAACTGATCTAATCAGTTGCATGGTAAAGCTTTCATGCATTGCTCAAGAAAAGACACAAAACATAGATTATTAACCATAGTTATTGATATTTTCCTCAGGAAAAACCGATGATTGATATGTTCACTGCCAGGGTACATTTTGCCCTCAGCAGTGGAGAAGTCAATGAAAATGTTCTGTGGCTCTCAATAGGACAACTTACCTGTCCTCCAGAACTCAACATCCCTGACATGATTTTGTTTTAAGTGAAACCATCAGGACAGTTTACTGCCTCTACAGCAGCTCAGCTCTTTGTCCTGCATTCATGGACACCCACCCACCTGCTCAGTTTTTGAGAGCCAATTTGTACCAATCAATGGTAAATAAGTCACGCATGGACAAAACAAGGCCTGACTTGCACAGTGAAACCACAAATTCTCATGCGGACAGTGTAACATTGGTATTATAACAGTAATCTATAATAGTTTTCTTTAATAATATGATATGTTCTCTGAAAGGCACTGTGTGGGCTTTGCTCCAATAATCCACTGTTCTAAATGTCAGTCCACGGCTCTAGGCAAACATTATGCTGATTACTCCAACCATCATTTCTAAACAGCTCCTCATGCCTGGCAAACACACCTTGAATGGCCTTTGTGTGTGTGTGTGTGTGTGTGTGTGTGTGTGTGTGTGTGTGTGTGTGTGTGTGTGTGTGTGTGTGTTGTGTGTGTGTGTGTGTGTGTGTGTGTGTGTGTTGTTTGTTTGGATCTGAAATTTACTGTTCGGTATAGTTCTTGGCCAAATCTACTTGATTATGTGCTTTGAGAGTCACTTTATTTGACATTTTGGCTTATTAGGATGTCAGTTGCTCATCAAAGTGGGCTGTGTGTGTGTGTGTGTGTGTGTGTGTGTGTGTGTGTGTGTGTGTGTGTGTTGTGTGTGTGTGTGTATCGTGCATCTGAGCATTTTTGTGCATCAGGAGTGTGGATGATTGCAGTGTGTCTGTGTTTGTGTATGTGAATAGGCTTTTGAACCACCTGCTTTCAACAGGCTCAACACAATCACTGCTGGAAGGATTTCTCAGTCTTCAGCACCTCTGTTTCTCAATTCTCTCTCTCTCTCTCTGTCTGTCTGTCATTTTCCTTGTGTCACTTTCCTTTACCCTCTCTATTCTCACTTCATGGTCTTCCTGTCCATTTCTAGTTTAAATCTAATTAGCTTGGATCATGGATGTATTAGGCTCGTATAATGACACACCTGGGCCTCCCTCTCCTTTCACACAATCACACTCAGTGCACAGCAGACATTAGATGCAAACCTACATTGTCATAAATGAAAAGAGCGAGGGAGATGGAGGGAGGGAGAGGTGCATTTTGTTTGTGTGTTTGCTGCTGAAGGAACAATACTGTGTGTAATACAAGATCAATTCATTTGTTCATATCCTCATATTTCCCTGCAGCAACAACTCCTCAACACAATGAGAAACATATTGAGCTAATGTATCCCAAAAATTAAGATCATTTATGAAAAGCCAACTCTGAGCAAAAGCAGAGTGTAGCAGCCGTCTACAGACGGAAACACACATGAGTATTCAACACAGCCTACACACATATGGGTTTAAGTGGACTGTATATTGATCCAGATGGATAGAGAAAAACACTTCACACAAATCTGCTGAAACTGTAAACTGCATTGTGTTGCACATACACACATGCTTATAAAGCCACACACACACACACACACACACACACACACACACACACACACACACACACACACAAACAAAGAAGTTAAGTTTACAAAATGCACAATCCAAAAGCTGGTTAATGTGCTGACCGAACAGCAAGACACAAGTTTAAGTTTAAGTGTAAGTGGTCAGTTTAAGTGGTCAGTGGTTTTTCTCATGTTAGCACAATCATAACAGTGTTAATGTATTTTTTCTGTCAAAAACACACAGACAGAACACACATAATGTCTAAAGTGTGGTGACACGAAATGAAAGCGAGAGAGGCTCAGTGCATCTGAGCATATGAGGTTTACACTTCCAGTTAGTTTTCAAATTTCAAGGAGTTTTGCAAATCCCCTTTAATTTTCCCTCTCTCTCTCGTTCTTTCTCGTGCTCTCTCTTCCTTCATGGTCTGACTGAGTCTTTCCATGCTGTCACCCCCCACCCCCCACCCGCTGTGGTGTCACATTACATTCAGTCTGCAGAAACTTTCCTTTCTCATTTCTCCCACACCTCTCTTGGTCTGTCTGTCACTTTCCACCCCCCTTCCCCTGTCTTGTCCCCATTTCCTTCCCTTTAATCTCACTTCTTGTTGCCCCTCTTTCCCTCTGGCTCCATACAAGGAGAAGGGGGTGGTAACCCATCCCAGAGGGGAGATCCACTAACTGCACCCTTTGGCACCAGCTGTCTCAATGTGAGGCCCAATGTATGGGTACTATGTGTACTCTTGCATGGCTCTGGGTGATGGATTTCTTTCTTTCATGTGTGTGTGTGTGCTCATGTGTGTGCGAGAACACGAACGAGTCAGAGAAGAGGGTGTTTGGTGAATGTGGTCGGTAACTCTATCTTGGACGACATGCAGCTAAAAGCATTAGGTTATAACAACTGCCAGCCCTGGCAGCATTTGATGGGGCTTTGGGCAAGGATAGAAGGACAAATGGGGTGTGGTGCCTTACAGCTGTGTGTATATGTCTTTGTGTGTGTGTGTGTGTGTGTGTGTGTGTGTGTGTGTGTGTGTGTGTGTGTGTGTGTGTGTGTGTGTGTGTGTGTGTGCGCGTGTGCACGTGTGTATGTCTGTAGCCCATTCCATCAACGCCAGTCCCTGTGTGAGCACTTAGTGATTATGGTGGCCCAGAGTTGTTAATTTGTGTAATCAGTGTTTAATTGGCATTGAGGAAAACACATTAATCAGACTAGAATAAGTCTCCGGCTTCTTCATGCAGTCATTCATTAGTCTACTTCAATCAGCCAATCACAGGCAGCCTGGGAGCCTGGCATATTGGGTTGCAATCACAAGTTCCACTAAAGCACAAGGATGGCATCTTACTGGTCACACATGTTGCCATAATGCCACTTCATGAGTACAATTACTCAAGTGCCAAAGCCTGTGTTTGAACATTTCACACACTCAACTCCTTTCACGTGTGTGCGTGTGTGTAAGCGTGTGTGTGTGTGTGTGTGTGAGGGGGTTGTGTCACTGAGGTATAAAGGTCTTGAAGGTATAATGCTCTCCGATGTATAAGAGTTTGTGTTCACGTGGGTGGGTTTACCTTTTGTTTGTGTAGACATGGGCTGCATCTATAAACGTATCTCATCCTCTGCAGACAGAACAAACACACACACACACACACACACACACACACCCACACAAATATAAAATGAGAAGTCAACTGTGAAAAGGCAAGTTATCAAAACCGTAAAACCACAGCAGCATGAGCAATGACAGATATTACTTTCCTGTAAGCACAGAAAACCCCTCACCCCAACTTTTCTCACCCTGGCTCTTTAAATCTGCTGCTGGCCCACAACCAGTGTTGAAATATTGTAACAATTCTTATCCAAACATGCAGACACAAAAATAGGGATGTGCCGAGAAGCAGTACTTCGCCACAAAGTCGATGCCAAATTTGTGAAAATTCAGTTTTTACTGTACTTGTACTTGTTTTTCTACAGTACTGAAGGCATCAGATGTCGCAGGTACTGTAGATGTGAGGGCAGTATCATTACCTTACAAACGTTGTAGTCTGATATCAAACTTGAAGAGAAGAAGAAGGCAGGCACAGACAGACAGCAATGGATTAATGTATAATGATATTTTATGTTTGACGCGGATCATCAGCGACAATTTATAGATGACCAAAAGCCATGTATGCAAACAATGCCACAGAGCATTTCAAATGACAGGAGGGAAAACATCTCAAACTTATCTAAGCACCTCAAAGATAGACCTCCAGATCTGTGCACAGCATTCAGGGTGACTGAGTTTAAGTTGTTAAATTTATATTAACATGTCATCACAATGTTCATATCCTGAAATCTTCCCATTGTTGTTAATGCTCCACACACAATGTTCACAAAGGCTAATGTTAGCTTGTTTAGTCTAACATAGTGGCAGGTCAGTTCTCACAACATAAGGAGGCTGCTGCCATTACTGATCAGTCAAAATATTACGTTGACTTATATGTCAAAAATGACATATTGCCATCTCCAAATTCTCTGGTAAGAGACAATGGTGAAGGTGCCAATGCTGTTCTTAAAGACTCTCCTCATTGCCCACCCAAAAACCTCAACACAAAATATGCCTGTATGATTTTTAGGAAGTATTTGCTCCGAGCCCCTTATTTTCCAGAATTGTAGATTAGATATTTCAACGTAGAAGGGTGTTATTGTTAAGCTGAGCAAGATGGAGATGAAAAAGGTTTTTTGTAACGAGTTTTAGAGAGCTGCAGACCGAGCCTTGTAAGAGAAAATAATTTGGGTTCTTAGCAATGCAATTTGATGTTTCTGTTCTCCATCAAGAAATGAAGAACACATCATGAGAACACACTGGTCCACCTTGATGCTTATAATTGGACCTGAGATTGGATTGTCTGGTATCTATCAAGCTAGTGTAGCAAAGCTATTGTAAAACTTTCAAAGGAGACTCTACGGTATGGGCTTGAAGCATGCGATAATAAATGAATGGGGTTGAATGATGGTGCTGACAAAATTTAGTTTTTTATGCGTCTCCAGAGGAGCTAAGGAAGAGACAGGAAGGATGTATTTTCTGCTATACAATAAATACTACTGAGACTGAGGGAAGACTTGTCTTCACTTACAATGATAGGGTTACACTGACACATCCACGCAGGTGTTACAACCTGTAGCTAACGGCTGAGAGTCACAAGACGTGCAACATGACAGGCAATATGAGCCTCAATGTCTTTGTCTTAGGAGATTCACTTGCTGTTTGAACCTGGGTTGTTTGTTTGCGCGGATCAGCACAGCATGGTTTGCCAACCGCTGATAAGTAATTGAGCTGTAGCTAGGGAGGATGAGGCTGCATCTGGTTAACTTGTTATCTCGCAGGACTGAATATTTTCCTTGATGTCAGGCACATTCTGATCTCCAAAAAAAAACAACCCAAAAAAACAGTTTCTCTGATTATACTAGTGGATAATCTTATGATAATCTTAAATCATCAAGAGCATTATTATCCGGTAAAATGCAAAGCCAGTTTGATCTGTTGCAGAATAAACAGGTTTTAAAAAGGATTTTGTGTTGAAGTGTGAATCTTATGTTTTAGCATGGGAGTAAATCTGAGTTAATGTACACCACTGAATCAGCTGAGAGCTGTTTCTGAAATTAGGCGCCACAGCACTTCTTCAGTGCTGGAGCAACATCACTGCGAAATCACATCTTTTTGTTGTATGTGTTTAATACTCATGGCTCTTGCGTCCAACCAGGATCTTCTTTATTAGATAAGATTAAAGCTGAGAATCAATATTGAGAATATTGAGATACATGCACTACAGTAAATTACAGTACTTTGTTTTAATTCAGAAACTTAGAACATTGTGTTTCTTTCATACCGCTCATTATGGCATAGACTCAGATGATTAGTTGAGCTTCAGCTATCTCTAATTTAGTGTGCATTTGTGTGTGTGCGTTTTGGCCTGCTTGTTAGCGCCATGCAAGAGCCAAAGTGCACTTTTTAATTACAGCTCTCAGATAATTTAGAGAGGAGGAGAGAGAACGCAGGAGGAGGAAGAGAAAGTCGTGGAGGAGGGTTAGTTTAATCTCACAGTTCGTTTCACCCGTTGCTTTTGGTTTTATACTTCCTTTTAAAGACATAAATCACTGATCATCCTAGAGAAAGGCAGAGAGAGAGAGAGACTGTTAGATTAGCAGCAGTAGTTATATAATCATAATCAGATTATAAGTACATTAGTCATAATTTCCTTCTATGTGATAAAGGGGTAAAGCATGAAGGAGTACACGGCAGCCTTGCAGCTGACCAACCTTAGATGTAAATAAATTGGGTCACAGAAGCATGTATGTGTGTGCTGTTTGGATGTGCATGCATGTGTGTGCGAATGTGTGATTATGCATCAAGTGAGTAAATGTTTCTGTTTGTCTCTTAAGTACATCTGCTCTCAGTGACTTCACAGTGTTTACCAGCTGCTCACAGTTGGAGCATCCATAAATATACAAATAACTCATGAATTCATTCATTTAGTCCCATGTATGTCTGGCTACCTAATCTTAATATTACACTGCTGTCTGTGTCGACCTGTGTGCTCGGTATGTGCATGTGTGTCTCTGCATAAATTGCAATAAATCAAGTGTTTACAGGAAAAGGGAAACTGTGGATAATTTCTGCTCTCCTCTTTTCAAACAAGTCTCATAGGAAAATGTGAGGAGAAGTAGAAATCAAGCGGAGAAACTCAAATAAAACTTTCTGGTGTATGTCGGGGTAGAAAAGGAATAAAACATGGAGAGCTTTCCTTTTCTTTCCAGGCCAGTGATTCCCTAATAGGAAGGCAATCATTTCTGGAGATTTTTATTCAAAATTTGCTGGAAAGAACCATGAAATGAACCTGCAAATTAAAGTGTTGCCAGTTATTTATAAACACAAATTGAACCTCTGCTGCACTTTTTGTCACTCTGACTTTCCTAACGTCCTCCCTCTGGCCATACAGGAAGTTGGAAGATGGAACGAGACAGAGGAAGAAAAAAGTGGGTATCATTTAAAGTAAAAACTTTTTTTCTTCTATTCATGGAGGAGCAAGAGGTGGATAAAGGAGTCAAGAGAGCTAAAAGCAGATGGGGAATGCTGCTTTGTGCTGCAATCCAGTGTAGGCTGCAGGACTTTATAAATAGACTCGGATATGCATCATTGACTCCGGGCCCTATTCTGGTCTTTTCATATATGTATGGTTGTGGGTAGAATTTTGATTGTTGTGGAAGGTGTGTGTTGAGGTCTATTCTGAGGTTTGTGAGCGTATGTGTGTGTGTCTGTGTGTGTGTGTGTGTGTGTGTGTGTGTGTGTGTGTGTGTGTGTGTGTGTGTGTGTGTGTGTGTGTGTGTGGGGTTTGTTTATGGAGAGAGCGGAATATCTATGTGAGTGCGTGTCTTCACACCTTGGCCACAAACAGGAGTGTTAAAACCTCTCTGGCAGTGTGTGCAGACAACGTTTTCACTCCTCTCCCCTCCATCTATCTCCCTCTGCCACTCACTCCATCCTAGAGGACATGTTCTGAGACATTTACACCCTGGTTCTGTCCGTGTGATATTCAACCCCCACCACACCCCACTCCCCCGCCCCATGACGCCTGTTTTCCCCACTCTTTCCTCTGTTCTCTCTTTTCCCAACATGCCTTTAGACACCCCACCACACCCATCCACCCCCACCCCCACTGTTTCCACCGTCTTCCACCTCCTCTGTTGTCGATCCCTCCTTCCCTCCTGGGTTCAGGTGTGTCTAATCAATGTCTAAGCTGTTTAATCCTCTCTAGATGCTGCGCTGCTGTGTGTGTGTCTGTGAACGTCGGTGTATACATGTCGGCCTGATTGTGTTGTCCTTGTATTTAATACAGACACAGAATGAAAATAAGGGAAGTCAAGGTAAGAAAGGCAGAGGGTTGAACTACTGTAACCTCAACAAAGAACCGCCGTGGATGAATTTGCATGCATGGTAATTAATTTGCCAGCAAGTGTCCTGAGAAGACACCAAAATGTTTTTCAGTTGTGGTGTGCCGTTATCCCTCTCAGACAATTTGATACAAGTCTATACATGATTTGACAGTATGATCCACAATTCAAAGTCAATTTTATATAATTTGATTATGCTCCTTTTAAGTACATTTTAAAGTAGAACCATCATGTTTCCTCAGTTTTTGTGTCAAGAACTGAAACAGAAATGCTCCGGAAAACAACCCAAACCCACAAACTGTCATGGAGGATGAATTTTTCACAAAGATTATGCCAAAAGGACATTGTTTACCTGGGTTCCCTGGGGACCCTGTCATCCATCTAAATGTGGAATTTTTTTAAACAATGTTATATATGGTTGGTAATAAAACAGTTTATGGTTTTAAACATTCCCTTCACGAGTGGAGTTTGGGGCCAGTGTGCTTAGAAGTAGCATTTACTCATCTTACAGTCTTACTCTTATAGTTGCATATAGTGTGTATTGCTGTATTTTCTGACTCTCTGGGTTTTTGAGTATGTACTGTAATCTGTAATGGTGAAAAATAATTTAGTGTCTCAGCTAGCCATTGCTTTAACTACTCGCATGTCTTTCTTACATGAGGAAGACCATTTCTTATTTGTTGTAGTGCTCCTTCAGTGCTGAGCTTGAAGATTGACTTATAACCCAGTCTTGTCATGACTTTTCTGTCTCCTGACCTCAAATCAAGCCAGCTAAGTGCACAGGTAATCTAAGGGTGATGGCCAACAAGAGCCTGATAAGGCAAACACCTACAGCACAGTCTAACTATGAACACAGTGCTCAATGATCAATTGTGTCATATTGAGCATGGCCTTCCCTGAAGCAGTGGTTGGAGGGAAGGCCGTGGTACTTCATTGTGGAGGCCATTACCCTGATAATTTTATCGCCATCTTCTGGGTTGAAGGGCAGAAACCCAAAACACAATACTAACTGGAGTAAAAAATATAAATAAATAAAAATCACCAATATTTCCTACAACAAGGAGGACAGTTTCACCAGTGGAATAAAGTTGCCCATTAGATTAAGTGGTAGAAAGGCTTTCTGAAGTTTGTGACAGCAATGAGCCGGCTAAAGGCTGTTAAGGGTTTAAAGGTCCTGTAATACTAATAGCTGGGTTTGTAGTCTACTTAGCCAAGTTAATGACAAGGTCATCCAACGCCTCAACTGTCACTTTCTCTCCTTCATACTAATCCAAAAACTTTATACTGATTTATTCATCTCTCTTGCACTCCCCATCTCTCTGTTTGTCTGTGTGTGTGTGTGTGTGTGTGTGTGTGTGTGTGTGTGTGTGTGTGTGTGTGTGTCTGTCTGTCTGTCTGTCTGTCTGTCTGTCTGTCTGTCTGTCTGTCTGTCTGTCTGTCTGTCTGTCTGTCTGTCTGTCTGTCTGTCTGTCTGTGTGGGTGCGTGTGCTGTGAGGGCCCAGGGCAGAGTACAAGCTCATATGTGCTTAACTCTGGTCTCAGTTCAACTCTTCTGGATTAGCTCCTGTCCTCTACTCTTGTCACCCTTTCCCCTCCTTCTCCTCCATCCCAACATTTTCTCTTAGCTAAGTCCACATCTCTTTCTGTTGCCATTCCTGTGTATATATTCACACTTACTGCAGCAAACAGATTTTTTTCTCTTTCTCTCCACCAGTCTCTCTCTCTCTCTCTCTCTCTCTCTCTCTCTCTCTCTCTCTCTCTCTCTCTTCTCTCTCTCTCTCTCTCTCTCTCTCTCTCTCTCTCTCTCTGACATATGGCAGTGTGATATCCACAGCCGCAAGGCTCTAATTTATTTAGCTAACGATCTACACCACCTCCCTGAATGCAGAATGAAGGTCTAGTCTCTCCTTCTTTCTTCCTTTTCCTTTCTCTGTCTGCCTTCCTCTCTCTTTATGCTGTCTATGCTGTCTAGCGATACCTCACCTGTTGTTCCATGCATGTAAACACACACACACACACACACACACACACACACACACACACAAACACACACACACACACACCCACATTGTTTAATCTAATAAAGCAGGAACATGTTTTTTCAAGCAGGTTGTAAATACTGAGACTGTATTAGTGGAATGAAATTAGGAGCTGCTCTGTGTAAGGGTGTGGGTGTTTGTCTATATATTGATGTTCAGTAAAAATATATATGTGTACATATTAGGGCTGGGACGATTATCCGACGTAATCGACGTTGTCGATTATAAAAATTATTCGACGTGGAATTTTAGTGTCGACGCGTCGTGTAAAACCACACAGAGTAAATGTTCATAGAACAAACCCGGAACTTTCTAATGGCCGTTTATATCATCGTCTCTGGTTTACCCGGATACAAGCGCAGGGCTGGGACAACGCGGTGACGTAATTGAAGTCATTGACTACGTGAATGATTTGCGTCTGTGTAATCTATTTGAACAACATGGCGGCGTCTACCAGCAGTATGACGGAGCGTGTGGAGCAACACGCAGCATAAAAGGCTCGCACACGGTCCTCCAAAGTTTGGGAAATGTTAAAAAAAAAATTTTGTGTGTGTGTGTGTGTGTGTTGGATGGGGCAAATTGTTATATTAACTGACTAACTGGAAAATAATTGCAATAAAATTACTGTAAGGTTAATAATAAAAATAATCGTTAGATTAGTCGAATAATCGAAAAAATAATCGCTAGATTAATCGTTTAAAGAATAATCGTTTGGGACAGCCCTAGTGCATGTACAGATTTTTGTTAAGCTGTATGTCAGATGTTAATCACTACAGGGTTTTGTGCTGGTTGCATGATTGAACTAATGAATCCAACATGATATATCTGCACCATGTCTGCAAGAGTGTTTATAAATCATGTGTTTCTGTGTTATTTATGTGTGCATCTGTGTGCGTGTGTGTGTGTGTGTGTTAATGAGTGAAGATGTTGGGTAGCATTGGACTATGTCAGGCTAATATAGGAGGATCAGACCAGATTTGGGGTTTTTGTCTCACTGCTTGACTACTTTCATCTCAATCACACATTCACATTCACAGTCACACACACACGCACGCACGCACACACACACACACACACACACACACACACACACACACAACTTCTCCCTCGGCTAGGTCTAATTTTAATCCCTTCAATTACCATATTGGTGCATAGCCGAGATGCACACCTTGCCTTAATTAGAACCCGGTTAATTTCCAACTCCTCTCCTCTCCTCTCCTCTCCTCTCCTCTCCTCTCCTCTCCTCTCCTCTCTCGCCTGTGGTAGTGGTCAGTGGGATTGTTAAAGTGATAGTTCGGTTTCTTTGACGTGGAATTGTGTGAGGTACTAACACATAGTCCGTGTATTACCTATAGTAATACAGGAAAACAGACAAGAGCACCGACAGAGAAGCTGAGCCATGTACTGCTGTGGACAGTCAGCAGGAAAAAAAAATGCCAATATCAGTTGAACTGTATTCTTTATTCAACGGTTTGTTCAACAGTTGAGAAAATGTAAGTCTCAAAGGAAAGGGCTGTTTGACAAAAACTGTGAAAATATTGAAAATGAAGTGTACACTACAACAGATATTGGCTTTTTTCAGTCAGGTAATACATGTAGGTGTGTATATATGTATAAGGACCTCACACAACCCCACGTCACATAACCAGAAGTAGCACTTTAAACGTCCCACTAACCACTCCCACAGGCTGGAGAGGAGAGGAGTTGGAAATGAACATGGTCAATGAATGGTCAAAGAATGAAAGAAGAGGTGAGAGTAAAGTTTAGGCCCTGTCATGAGGAGTTGGCTGCCTCTCCCGGTAGCTATAGCAACAGAGCCACCCTTGGACCAGCCGGTATGTGTGTGAAGGGACTGGGATCAGTTGTTGGTGTCAGTTTGGATCACATCAAATTATAGTGGACTACAAGTTCCATTAGTTGGCATATTCAACAGATGACTGATGATGCTCTTCTGGGAGCCGTTTAAGCATTATTGGAGTCTGCATTTGTATGAAAGTGTGAATGAGTGTATGGGTAAGAAGTAAGGAACTCTTTTCCTCTTCTGTGTGTGTGTGTGTGTGTGTGTGTGTGTGTGTGTGTGTGTGTGTGTGTGTGTGTGTGTGTGTGTGTGTGTGTGTGTGTGTGTGTGTGTGTGTGTGTGTGTGTGTGTGTGTGTAAGTAGGCCAGTGTTGCAGTTTAGTTTGAGTCCAGCTCCTAAGAGGCAGCTTAATAAATTGCTTTTTCTCTGCAACAAATCAGTGGAGAGATATGTGATTGGGAACTATGAGATGGAGTGTGTGAGGTGTGTACGCATGTACGTGTCTGTGTGTGTGTTGTTTGTGTCAGGTGCCGGATTGAATTGTATTCAGCCTGTTTTTATTCCCTGGACCTAGCAGGAAAAAATCAGCTTCAGAAGTAAGTCAGGTGTATATAAAGCTTTCCTGTAAAAGGCGAGTGCCAAGGCGGAGATTCTCTCTCTTTCCCTCTCTTTTCTTCATGAACCATAGTACAGTAGGAGGAAGCATAATATTTGCACTTGTATACCTGCTTGCATCATTTGTTTTTGTGTGTTTAAGTGACACTTTCTATTCATATCTTTGTTTAAATGAAGGAAAGTGTGTGAGTGAGTCTGTTTATGTGTGTGTGTTTTATTTGTGAGGGACTATCTAACTAAAGTCAGTCAGAAACAAAGTAATTAGCTAAGTGTTGTATTTACTCTCAGTTCAACCTGCAATCATTTTAATTTGTTTATTCATACCAGGCGGCATTTGTTTGTTCTTTACTGCGGACTCCTGTACATTTGCTGCACCAGAGGGTGTGGTGTGTGTGTGTGTGTGTGTGTGTGTGTGTGTGTGTGTGTGTGTGTGTGTGTGTGTGTGTGTGTGTGTGTGTGTGTGTGTGTGTGTGTGTGTGTGTGTTAAGCAAATATGTTTGTTTACATCTCTAGCTGCAAATGCGAGGCATATTTCTAGTGTGCCTGCTTTTGTGTGTGTGTTATATCTAGATATGTGTATTTGGGTGCAAGTAAGTGCGTGTGCATTTATCTGCATATCTGACTTGTAGAGTTCATTAGCTATAACACTATACTTTATGGTTTGCTCTCCAGTTGTGGACCGTTTTATTGGACGACTAATTGGCAGTATAGATAGTGGTATGTGTGTGTGTCTGTGTGTATTTTAAAAATGGAAATTAGTGTATTATCCCATGTAGCTGATCAACTCTCACATTCCCACAACCACTATTGTCAGTGAATATTGTTCCCCCTTTAATGCTTTTTGTTTTCAGATGTGTTCACATGTGAGTGCTCCTGCAGGGGGGGTGTAAGTATGTGGATTTGTGTGTCTTTGACGATGTATGTGCCAGTCAGAATGTGGGGCAGGCACTAGCAGATGCAGATCAATGCATCTATTAGCAGTTATATTGATCTAGAGCTCTGTTAAGCCTACTAAACGCTGATCAAAAAGTCCTCTGATACATTATGAGCCCATAACCCTCCCATCCCCAATCCTTTTACTGTCTCCATCACTCTTCCTTCTATTGCTCTGAACTGGGCTGAAATGCGAAACTGGAACCTTCTAACATAGCTTGTATGACATTACTGCAGGCAGCTGAAAATTATATCAGTACAAAAGGTTTTCCAATGATCCAGTGATACAGGACATTCATTTCAATTTATTTCAGACAAGGCTTGTTGCTGCGTTGACTCAAAAGTTGTTGAAGTTAGTTTGAGTTACAGCAACTACTGATGTGTACAGTTTTCGGTAATCTCCCTGGCAAAGGAATGGGATTACAATGGCACATACATGTACACACACACACACACACACACACACACACACACACACACACATATGCAGGCTAACCTCTGGCCAGCGTCCCATCCAAGGTATTAGGGGGTCTTAAGAGGCAGAATTTACTAATGACTTCCTTTATCTCCTACACACAGCTTTAGACCTGATCACTGAGGCTCTACACACACACACACACACACACACACACACACAACACACACACACACACACACACACAGCACACACAGCACACACAGCACACACAGCACACACACACAACCCAAAATACCATGGCTGGATAAAAGCAGACAGGCTATAGCAGTGTTGGATAGTCAGACTGGAATTTTTTGTCATTTCAAAAGTACTCTAGCAGTAGTTTTGCAGCAGCACATCTGATTAGCCTAATGGTGTCCGTAATACCAGACTCAAGAAGTTGTGTTAAAGGTCTCCTCTCCGCCCTCTTCATCTTTTGACATTATTTGCGACTTTGGTTTCCATTGCCCTTCAGCTTTTGTTTTGTATTGGTAAACTAATTTATACCTCTAAAGGAGAGAGAGATGAGTAAAATGGAGAGAGACATAGAAAAAGACAGAAAGAGCAGTGGGAGTGTGGAAGGAGCCAAGGCTTTTATTTAAGAAGCTAAGGCAGGATTTGCAGTAAATAAGTCAGGTTGGAAGATGGGACTAAAAGATGAGTTCACATGGGGAGAGAGAAGTAGTCAGAGATTTGGGCGGATGAAGGAACGAGGGCAGCTAAGCCTGGTTGCTCATCTAGCTAGCTCTAAACATAAACATACACAGACATGTTTGGATACATGCGCTGTGGATATAATTCCAGGAAATACTTTAATAATCAGTCCTTTGGACATATTTAATGATTTGTAACCACCAGACTTCCCACCTCCACACTTGAGGAAAAATTTTTTCCCTCGCTCAAAGAAATTGCTTTGCCAAAGCACAGCTTAGAGCCCTGCCACTACATGCCACTGTGCAGGCTTAGATCTGATAAACCATCTGGCTTCATATCAGATGTAAACATTCCTGTGTGTAGACCATCAATATTTCTTCATCACAGAGCAGACAAGTTAAAGTATGTGTGAGTGTGTAGTATGTTTGTGAGCACATCTCCTGCGTTGTAGAAAGCACTGTGCAGATGATGTGTGGACACCTGCTCTCAGCCTTTACACTCTTCATCAAACCACTATCCTGTTGCCTGGCTATTGCATGTCTCTTGCTTTCCTTTCCAGTTCAGTTTAGCCTCTTTTTTCCCTCTCTCCACTCTGGTAGTTGTTCAAGCACGTTTCTGTTTGCAGTTTTAGTGCAGGCAGAAAATTGCACAATCACTTGTTTAATTTGAGCAATCTTTATCCTACTTTATATCCGATTTCTCTCTTCTTGCTCATCTCTGTTTCTGTGTCGGGTTTATGGTAGCTCTAATGTGGCCCATGAGCAAAAATAAATTTGCAGACTAATGCATGATGAAAAGAGAACATCAGTTTGCCATTTCTACTCTGATTTGGATTTGGTTTGGGGTCATGTCTAGAGCCTGACTGATATTGGATTTTTGGGGCTGGGGCCGATACCGATATTAGGGAGTAAAAAAAATTCAGATATCAATGTATTGGCATATATATAAACACTTGTGAAAAAAAACCAGTGCACTAAAATGGTAAACTTCACTGGGAATTAAGTAAAATAACTATAAAATAAATAACCATAAATAAAAAACATAAAAAAAATGTATATATATTATATATATGTATATTTAACTTGAATGAAAACAAAGGATCACATACATAAAATGCTGCCTGTATAACTTGACTTGAGCCGAGCATTTCCGCTGCATTATTGCTTCTTAATAAAAGTAATCATATAAGTGCATATCGGAGAATATATGCGCCGATACCAATATTTTTGTACCAATATAAGCCAATAAAATTGGCCGACCGATAAAACGGTCTTGCTCTAGTCATATCTGTGTACCATACATGATCTAATTCTGAAAATGTTTAGTATCAGTACATACTAAATATCATATCAGACATTTTTCTGGGGTCACTATCCAGGTTGCTATGTATTCATCAATGCTTCATACATGCAGCATTATTGGAGATTGACAACTGTTGTATTAACTAGCAAAAGTCTTAAAGTGTTTTGTACATCCTACCACATAATGAACAGGTAAAGGGATCTGTTCCCTTAGCTAATCTTTCTTGTAGCAACTGTTGTAACTAGGTGACTGTGGGTACACTGCAAATTATGGCAACTGTGGTATCTTTAGAAAGTGTTTCACCTTAATTTTCCACTTTAGCACACAAAGACATTATTGTTCAAATGATTAGTTAAGTAATTGATTAGTCAGTTGAAGGAAAATTCATAGTGGTGATTTTGGAAATGTGTAAGTCATTTCTCAAGAAAAAAGTGAAGTGCAAAGTGTTTATTTTAGTTACTGAAATGTGAAGGTTTACTGCTTTTATTGTTTGATATTAATTGAATCTCTTTGAGTTTGGAACTGTTGGTCAAAGAAAACAAGCAATTTGAATTTAAATTATGCTCAGGAAACTTGTGATGCAACAGAGTGTAAAAGCTCTTGTAACTCACAAAATATTTTTTTCTACTTATTTAACTGTCTGTTGATTTATCTGTGTTATTTGTCTGAAATCTGCATGTTTTATTCATTTATTCACTCATTAATCATCACTGATAAGCAGTGACCATTGTTTGTTCCTAGGAGGGATCTAGAGATGGATTTAAAATGTTGCTCTATTGAATGTGAAGTTGAAGAATTGAACGATAGTCCAGTTATTTTTGTAGTCTGTCTGCAGGGTGATTTTCAAAAGGTATGTAGCTTTGTTTTCAGTTGGCACATACTGTAGAAGAGTAAGTGCAAAATGAAGTAAAAACCTGAGTGCTGGAAACACAGTGGATCAGTAGCAGTCCAGCAGGGTCAGGAAGGCAATCCTAATTAGATATTGGCTGAATGCAGCATGGGCAGCTCTGATTTTAGTCTGTCTCAACATCCTTCACAGCCATTATAAACTCACCAAGAGAGACCAGCTGTTATTTCTGACAGTTCCACAATGGCCTCGTTCTGTGTGTCGAGGTTCAGAGATAGCGTCTAAATGTTGCAGAGTTTGAAAGAGATCGGCTACTTCCGCGCACACCCTGACTCCCCTGTGATGTGAAATTGAAAACTGATCATGCAAAGGCTTTCAGGCTTCCTCTGTCTCCTGCTTTCTCACTCTCTCTGTCTGTCCCTCTCTCTGGCTTGCCCTGGCACATGTCTTGCTGAGACGATGGAAAAGAAAACACACACACACTCATACGCTTACGCACTCCCACAGAAAACTGTGAACTTCACTTCTTCCATTTTTCAGTCTCTCGCCGGCAACTAGACTAGCTTCAGCACTTGCAGCCCCAGGGTGCTTTTCATAGCTTTAAACCTGGATTGGTTTGTGTGTCTGTGTGTGTGTCATCGAGTCGGCATCTTTGTGTTTCTGTTTCCGTGTGTGTGCGCATGTTTGCATGCACACACTCCAGGGAGACTGCTATCTGATCCATTGAGATGAATGGCCTGTCTGTATCTCCTCTATACAGCTGACACTATCAAATAGCCACTGCCTTTCCCTCTCTTCTACTCTCTCTCTCTCTCTCCCTTGCCTAACCCCATTGCCCATTGGTCTCCTCTTACTCTATTGCGCCCTCATTTGTTGTTTACAAGTAGAGCAAAGGATGACTGGCATTTTATCTTGCAGACGAGAAGAGCAACAAAGATAGAGGAGACAGAAAAATAAAACCAGAGAGAGAGAGAGATTCAAAGACAGAGAGGTGGAGGAAGCCTCTCTGACTGCCAGCATCTGTTGCTGTAGGGCCGAAACAAGGAGGTGTGTGTGTATGTGTGTGACAGGGGAAGCGTGATGGTAAGGATTAATTCAGACAGACCATTTGATGCCTGAGTGACTCGAGTTTCTCCTACTAATGCTTCAGTCTTTCTGATCCTCTGATTCTCCTGGTACCTTTTATCTATCCATCTATCAGCCATCTTGACTATTGCATCATTACTATCAGCTCGATGACTTCGTTTTTACAGTTGTGTTGGAATAAAGTCATTGGCAGCTGTTTGGCTTGTCAGGACAAGCAATATTACTGGTGCTGTCTGGCGCACTAGCCAGACAGCATCCGGTGAATTGTTTTCCACATTTACCTGCATTTACATATTTCCTAAAAATCCCACTTTATTCAGAGAGCTTCACCCCAGATATGAAACACTATTTATGATTAACGACAGAGTGAAAACAAAACTGATGCCATTTAGCGCCCTCGGAGCTCATGGAGTCATAGGAGATACTGTGAATTCAGATCACAGAGAATTTGGTTGCCCAAAAGAACACAAATACTCCAGTGTGACGGTACTTTTAGTTCAGTGTTAAACTAGCTTATCGCTGCTGGAAAGAGTTTTTATCAGTATATAAGGAAAATGTACTTTAATGAGGCTGGCATTTAAGTCCTTATCCTAATAGTCCTGTTGCCTGTGCCCCAGCGGCTTGATGTGGGTCGGCTCAGTTCAATCATTCGTTTCTGTTTCTCCACAGTGATGCAACACTCGCGGTCTCCAGTCTTCTACATTACTTAGTCCTGTGTGCTGAGTTGGAGGTTATGCCTCATTAGGAAACATTAGCAGCTCAACTAGGCAATAATAACAGCTCCATAAATCACACTGTTCCAGCATATAGGTCTTACTAGTATTATGGACCATTATAATTTATATTCCACAGGTAACACTACAGGTCAGGTCACTGGTCAATCCGGTGCTGTTAACAACAGATGGCTGATAGTGCCATTGTTTGTGATAGATTCATTTCTTGATGTTTACTACCTCTATTTTCCAACTCCTGCTGCAGGCTGTTTTATAAACTTCATTGCCTCTGAATGTGACTCAGAATTACCCACAGTGCCTTGTACTTTACAGTATAGTAGAGTATGTTTCCCAGCTCAACTTTGTTGCCAGGTTGTAAATTGATACCTATTAACACCAATGACAATTGTCTTGTATCTATTCAATCAAAGAGAGAAGAAACATTTTTTCTTTTATGTGACTGTTCTGTGTGTTTGTGACTGTGTGTATGTGTTTGTTGCTGTGTTGTACTGTACTGTGTTGGTGATAATCTGTGGTGTTATTGAGAGTGTTATACTGGGAGTTGTATTCCGTCTCTCTTCTTTTGACTGTCAGACACACTAATCCTCTTTCCTTCTCGCCCGCTCTCCTCCTACTCTATCCTCTCTTTCTCTCTGGTGCTTTTCTCCTGAATAGCCAGACTCATGGGATGCTGGCCATACGATTCCACCTTTGTCTCCTAAACAGCCCCTATTCTACTCTGTCGTTTCATTGCTTCTTATTATTTCAGCAAAATCAACGTCTTTGCCCCTCTGCTGCAAAATTCATTTCTCTTCATATTCCCCTTCTGAAGTGACTGAAGAAACAATTGCTGCTTTGTCTTTTTGTTGTCTGGTTACACATTTATTATTCTAGCTCTGGGTTTGTCTTATTGTGAAACTGGGTGTGTCTGTGTGACAGGCGCCTTATTTGATGTCTACCTGTAGTGTACTAATTAATCATTCATAATGCAGCTTGTGTTTTTAATTAAGCCTACACTCAGATGCTGTTGTCACAGTTGAGCCTTTTTGACGGTGTAAAAAGAGGCATAAAAACCTCTCTTTCTGTCTCTGCCACCTTCCTCTCTGGTTCGATCTGTTCTGCAGTTGACAGGTAATTTATGAGAGAGAAAGGGGGGGGGGGGTACTCCAACACAGACCTGGCGTCAGCAAACACACACACACATACACACACAGGGGGTAAATCATCACCTTGTCTGTGTAACTGATGGTTGAGTTCAGAGGTCAATGACCAATACCTGACCTTTCTTGATACCACAGATGACGTGTGTCTGTGTGTGTGGGTGCGTGTGTGTGTGTGTGTGTGTGCTCTGCATGTGAGTGTGTTTTTGTGTATTTGCAGCCGTCTTTGCTGGGAAAGGGTAATCAGTTTCCTTGTAGTGGTGATTTAATCTGTAGGTCACGTGCAGAGGATGGATTCATCACAGGACAGATAGATCACTGTCACACACAGACACAGACACACACACACACACACACACACACACACACACATACACACATACACACAAACACACACACACACACCACACACACACACACACACACATACACACAAACACACACACACACACACACACACACACACACACAGTAGGTAATTTATATGAGGTTAAATGGTTGGTCAAATGGCAGAGCTGTGGCGTTGACCCTGAGGTCACTGTGGGTACTACCTCCTACTGTCCTTCTCCCTCTGATAGTCCTCTGTCATTTCACATGAGTTCAGTCTGAACAAAAAATCCACCTCAGCTCGCATCTTCACTGCTTCCTCATTGTAGCGCACTTTAAAGCTGCAGCTTTTACTCAGTCTGTCTATGTTCTTAGATGTGGGTGGACTCCCCACTCTTTAGGGAGTAGGATGTGATTGTGAAACTATGAAAAGGCAGACAACAAAGAAGATAACGGGGTCATAGGTAGTCTTGTTTCTTTTGTGAAAGGTTTTTCAGTGTGTGTGTGTGTGTATGTGTTTTGTTGTGTTTGTGTATTCTCTCTCGGCTGATGTTGCTTTTCTGGATAGTGCAGAGCGCAGACACTGTGTATGTATCTTTTTGTAGCCCATGCATGTATTGTGTTTTTAAGTATATGCTAATGTTTTTATCTCACTGCATCCAATCCAATTTTTCTGAACTGAAACCTTTAGAGATGTATTTTTGGCTTTTGTTGTGTGGTAGCGTATGTGTGTGTGTGTGTGTGTGTGTGTGTGTGTGTGTGTGTGTGTGTGTATGTGCGCACATTAAAGTGTTTCAACCAAGAGATCGAGGCCTTAAGTCAAAATGATAGTGGAGTACAATAACAGTTTTTGTCTCACCAAATTATATGGAAAAACCCTCAATCTGCATTTGTTTACTGCTTTCTCTGTCTCACTCTCGCATTCTTTCACCACACACAAACACACACACACACACACACACACACACACAACACACACACACACACACACACACACACACAGTAGGTAATTTATATGAGGTTAAATGGTTGGTCAAATGGCAGAGCTGTGGCGTTGACCCTGAGGTCACTGTGGGTACTACCTCCTACTGTCCTTCTCCCTCTGATAGTCCTCTGTCATTTCACATGAGTTCAGTCTGAACAAAAAATCCACCTCAGCTCGCATCTTCACTGCTTCCTCATTGTAGCGCACTTTAAAGCTGCAGCTTTTACTCAGTCTGTCTATGTTCTTAGATGTGGGTGGACTCCCCACTCTTTAGGGAGTAGGATGTGATTGTGAAACTATGAAAAGGCAGACAACAAAGAAGATAACGGGGTCATAGGTAGTCTTGTTTCTTTTGTGAAAGGTTTTTCAGTGTGTGTGTGTGTGTATGTGTTTTGTTGTGTTTGTGTATTCTCTCTCGGCTGATGTTGCTTTTCTGGATAGTGCAGAGCGCAGACACTGTGTATGTATCTTTTTGTAGCCCATGCATGTATTGTGTTTTTAAGTATATGCTAATGTTTTTATCTCACTGCATCCAATCCAATTTTTCTGAACTGAAACCTTTAGAGATGTATTTTTGGCTTTTGTTGTGTGGTAGCGTATGTGTGTGTGTGTGTGTGTGTGTGTGTGTGTGTGTGTGTGTTGTGTGTGTGTGTGTGTGTGTGTGTGTGTGTGTATGTGCGCACATTAAAGTGTTTCAACCAAGAGATCGAGGCCTTAAGTCAAAATGATAGTGGAGTACAATAACAGTTTTTGTCTCACCAAATTATATGGAAAAACCCTCAATCTGCATTTGTTTACTGCTTTCTCTGTCTCACTCTCGCATTCTTTCACCACACACAAACACACACACACACACACACACACACACACACACACAGAACCTGACCCAAAAAGCAAAGAATAAGAAGTTAGGCATTCAGAGGAAGTGAAAAGGGTAAACTGTCTTTGTAAAATAAAGTGTGGATCTTTATTTTTCTAATTAAAGACCATGATACAATGAAGAGATTTGCTTGCTGTGAGGATATATATATTTGCTTCTTTTTGTGTGTGTGTTTGTTTGTATTCCCAAGCACATCCTTGAGTCCATAGTATTTATGTCTTTTGTTTTTGTCTTTTGTCAACATAACAGCATAATCAACTTTACGTGTGTGCATATGTTAATGTAAATATCTTTTGTTTTTGGAAGCTATTCCCCTGTTACTGTGTGTTCCTGTTTGAGTGTGTTGTCCCTTATGTTTAAGTGCACAAGCATATATATATATATGTGTGTGTGTGTGTGTGTGTGTATATATATATATATATATATATATATATATATATATATATATATTTATTTATTTATGTCGTTGTGTGCTGCAGGCAGGATGGAAGGCAGGCTCTTGACATTTGCCGTATCAGGCAAGCTTCAACCTTCTTTCATGTCAATTAAGGCAATTAAGAGATTAAGTATGTGAATGGAGATTAGCATGAATTACCATATCTGAGGGAGGGACTGGATTACTTCCTCTGTTCCCTCACTTGCTCACACGCCTTCTTCTTGCTGTATCTTATCTCAAATTCACTCATTCGTTAAAAGGAAAACATCCAAAATCTTGAAATAAGATTTCTTCTGATTTTACAGTGCATTGTTGTGTCTTTCAGAGGTCAAAAAAACACTCAGGGGGGTCTATGCTGTAGAGACAAATTGATATGGAAAATAAGATGAATGAATTTAAAGCGACATGCATTTTGTCTGAACAAATAAATACATGGTTTTGGTTTCTCACAGTGGTAGTGGTTCATAAAAGAGCTGGATGTTATCCAGTTTTCTGTGAGTCTTTCAAACCTATTGCACTCATATCACACACCCTTGTTGACTGCGACTGGCTTACACTCGCTGGGGAGAAGAAGGATACTTTCACAGCTCCTACTGAGCGGCTGAAAGTCGCTAATGATGATGATGATGTCATTTTATTACAGTATTTCAGCATGTCTGCTTCTGCCAACATGCTGGTGAGCCAGTGATTAGCTCTGATCACAAAAACAGACTGAGCCTCGGTATCAGACACAGGGAGTGCTACAGAGGAGTAGATTCAGGAGATAACAGTCTGAAATAAAGATAGCTCAAACATTAGTTGGCTGACTGATTCACAGTGGCGACATCAGCTGGAAAAGTTTGCACACAAACTATTTTTCGTACAGTACTACCTTTAGATAAGCTCCATTTTGGCCTTTCAACAGTATCACCACCTCTTTAATTTCATAGCTGTTGGCAGTTCAGGCTGGTGTAGTGACACAACCTCATTTATTTGGTATCATACAAAGCCAAAATTTTTTTCATGGGCATATTTTAAATTAATCATGATAGTGATTTGATTTATAGTGATGAAAGTGATAATCTGTTGTACTTTCTTCCCCCATTATGAAACAAAATGCTGCCCTGAGGCAGCGATAGTTCTCCCACTTGTGAGGAAAAAAGAATGTGTCAGGAATGGAGAGAATTTCACAAGATGATGCTGGAGCTGAGAAATCACTTCAAGATCCACTTTGTGATGTCAGCAGCCCAGTCTGATAAAATACTGAAAGCACACAACAAAAAACGAAACCAGTTACCATGATCCTGTGGATCCCGAACAGCAGCTGGCAGTATGGTAGACACATACACACGGACACATGGCACACACATTGTACATTGACTCAGAGAAACATCATCTTTAAAGAAAGAAACAAACGCATCTCTACTACCACTAAAATGTATTAATAAATTCACCTCTTTCTACCTTTTTATGAATATATAAAACACAGAATCTCTGTCATGAAATTTATGAAAGCCAAAAGTCTCAGTTGGTGTGTAAACTCAATAGACTAAATGTGAGGGCGATTAATATTTTTATGTCCAACATTTTTGGACAAAAATGCCTTCAGGTTACTGAAATGCATTGAAACAGATTTCAGTGGCCATTAGTGTACAGTGGGCAGGTCTTCTAAGTAGAGCCTATCTGTGGAAAAGACTTCTTTGGTATGTGGGAACATGATGATGTCTTTGCTGAAGGTGCAATCAACAGAAACAGTCAAATATTCAAAACTCTGAGACTGATGCTCTCCCCTCTTCCTTCCTTTCTCCACTAAAGGAAACTTATCGCAGAGAAACTTGGTGACTTTGCTGGATGTTTGTTTGGCCTTCTCAAGAATTCTAAGTTAGGCACGGTGGGCAGGGGTTAGACCTGTTGCCTAACAGCAAGAAAGTTTTGGGTTTGAACCTGCTGACTCGGACCATTCTGTGTGGAGCTTGCATCTTTTCTCCGGGTAATCAGAAGACATACAGTTTAATTCGCGACTCAAAATTGCCCGTAGGTTTGTTGTTTGTCTCTATATGTCAGTCCTGTGATTGACTGTTCAAGCTGTACCCTGCCTCTCAACCAGTGCCTGCTGGAATTGGCTCCAGCTCCCTCACGACCCTTAAAGGATAAGCGGTAGAGCTAATGGATGGAGAACATGCTCACATCTGCAAAGGATCACCCTCTGTGCTTTCCCATCATCCAAAATGCTTGGCCTTTGATTTACTCTCAATGAAGCATCTCCAGGCTTTGCCTTTTGATGATATCACTGACAGCAGTTCGATGCTCTCCTGTGTTTCTAAGAAAAGAAAGATGCACTCATTTTCACAAATTTAACTGAGCTGACTAAACTGATTCCTTTCATCCTTTGACTACCTCTTTTTAGATCTGTTTTTTTTTTTTTTTTACCCAGTACATCTATTCATCTATTTTGCTGCTTGTTTTCCCATTCTGCTGAACTGAGACCTAAAGTGCTTCTGTCAAACCAAAATAGAAGCCTAAGAAAGGTGGTTCACACCTGTCACAGAAGAATGCAATTAGACGTTTTTATAGAAACTCCCATGAAATGTAGAATTAAAGTGAAAGGGAGAGGCAGCTATGAAAGGATGGTCATTTTAGCACATTGTCACCAATGGAGTCCATCTCTTTAACCTTAATGATTTAACAACTGTTCTCTTTGATGGGTAGAGACTGAGATGGAGCAGGAGGACAGAGTGGTCATTTTAGCACTTCCTGCTTTAGTCCATCTCTTAGTAATGACCTCTAACCTCAATGATTCATAGTGTAGGAAGGGACAACACATGCACGCACAGATTCACCTGTATACAAACTCACTCTGTCAGGCTTCCAACTCTCCAGAGTGCTTTTACCTGAGAAAAGACTCCATGCACCAACAAGCCCCTCCCTACTCTTTCACTGGCACTTCTCTGCTTCAGACCTGCCATCTCACACTTTACCTTCTCTAACCTATCATTACATCATGAAGTAGCCCTCTGACAAGTAGAAGTTTAAAGATACACTTTAACTTCAGTGTGTCCAGACTCCTAAAGGTGCTTTTTAGAGCTGTGTGTGTGTGTGTGTGTGTGTGTGTGTGTGTGTGTGTGTGTGTGTGTGTGTGTGTGTGTGTGTGTGTGTGTGTGTGTGTGTGTGTGTGTGTGTGTGTGTGTGTGTGTGTGTGTGTGTGGTGCTTTAACTGTCAGGTCATGCAGATCTCAGTCTACAGCCTTCATCTCCTAATCGCCTGCGAAAGTGATTGTTTTGCCTCTCTCATCGATCACACCGCGGACTCCTTTGACCACCTTTATATTAGTTTGCATATGCATATGAGACCTTTCAATGATATACACGGTTCCCTTTCCTGTCTGTGTCTTTGTCTTTAACTTCCTGGACACGTGCAGACACAACACATACATACATACATACATACATACATTCAAGGTACACACAACAGATCACACAGGCACACACATATATGCAATATCAAGCATGCATAAATGAATTCATTATGCTTGCGCACACATTTCATTTTGATGCAGTTCTAGAATGCAGCATGAGTGATGGTGTGTGTGTGTGTGTGTGTGTGTGTGTGTGTGTGTGTTTGTGTTTCAAATCATAAATCTGTAGTGCTGGATGAAATGTATGCATGTCGCTGAAGGCTGTACCAGCGAGGACACTGGATATTTCTCTGGGTAGGGTAAACATTGCTGAAGGCTTGCCGCTCTCCTCCAGTTCTCCACCCACCCCACCCACCCCACCCCCCAACACTGTTCCTTTTTCCTCTCAAGGGGAGATGAATCTTCTGGTATTTGAAGTCCCTTTGATAATCCCTTCTGGGGGAGATCATCAAATTGCACACGCACAAATACACACTGACAGATAGACGGGCAAACACGCTTGCATGCCATGTGTCTTTCTGTCTGAGCGTTGTTGACGTGCGGTTGTGGTGGTGATCAGTGAAATGCTGATCCAGATCTTGTCTGTTTCAATGCCGGGTAACATCTCTAGCATTGCTCTGCCATCACATCACGTTACATCAAATCTCATTACGTCTCTTCTGATAGAGAGCTGTCACAAACACTACCCCTGTGACTGACTCACTCTTTGTGGTCGACTCATTTCTCCCTATTATCCGTCCCTATCATTTTCTTTGTCCCTGCCGCACTTCCTTATCATTGCCTACATCCTCTACATCTGTCCTCCATTATATTCCACTATCTGCTTCTTTTTTCCTCCCTCACACTCATTTGATAGCTTTACACACACATATATTCTCACACACACGCACACAGCAGGACAGACAATAGGGTGATAGACGGTCTATTGAGTAGTAGAAATTGCTCCCTGCTGGTTTGAATGTGTTTAAGGTCTTAATAGCTGCAAGTCAGCATAATCCACTGCGATAAGCTACATTTTAACAATGCACAGGCATACACACACAAGCAATGGTATACAAACACACTCCTGTATACCATGCACATACACACTCATACATAGTGGCATTTGTTCTGTGTGTTATTCCTCCATGGGTAGTATAGCATGAGTGGTGTGCAGGGTATTTACATTTGCTTCAATGACAGCAAAGCACTTTCTCCATCTTCCATCCTTATTTCATACTTTCACGCACCTCCTCCCCACCACACCCCACAACCTCCACCCATCTGTCTCATATATATATATATATATATATATATATATATATATTTATATATATCTCTTTTTATGTCTCTCCTGAGTCTCAATAGCAGCATTTTTTTTCACACTTCCAGAGCTCTTTCTGTGAGTGTTCTGTAGTCGGGGAGGGGGGCTGAAATGAATGTCAAATGCTTTTTCAGGTCGTCTGTGCTCCCATCCTGAGCGTTGCCCAGACCGGCCCTTTTCTCAGCCACTATTTGTGTGTGTGTGTGTGTGTGTGTGTGTGTGTGTGTGTGTGTGCGTGTGTGCGTAAAACATGCACACTCTTACCCACAAACAGGCTGGTAACATTCCTTAGGGGAAAAGCTGCTCTGTGCTTGACGACCTCATGCTTTCCTTGGGCTCCAGGAAAATTGTGGTTTTGGGAAATTTGATGTGCTGGGGTGCGTGACTCTGCATGTGTATCCACGTGTGCGTATGTGTGTGTGTGTGTGTGTGTGTGTCTTTTGCATGGCATGGGAAAATTTTAAGGTTTACCAGAAACTTCCTATCAGCTGAGCCAGCTAAGATGTACTTCCACACAACGTTTCTCTCCCACGTCACCTATTGTGTGATAAGTTGGACTGATACACACACTTCAGCCTAAAAACCACTGGAGTCATCATACAGACAAGGACCGAAAACACTTCAAGATGAGAGGCCATTTGGTTTTCATGATTGCTATATTCTAAAAGAGTATAATCTGTTTAGCTTTGAAAGACTCATCAAATACAAAAATGTCTGCCTAGTTTATAAGATTATGCATGGCTTAGCTCCTCCTCCTCTGTCTGGCTTCATCAACTTCAAATCTACTGCAAACAGAGCTACTAGAGGTGCAGCTAGGGGGGACTGCACAATCCCACGCAGAAAAACTTCATTTAGCCTGGTCCTCTTTTCCTTCAGAGCAGCACAGTAGTGGAATTCAGTACCACAATCAATTAGAAAGTCCTCCTATCCTATTATTCTTTAAGTATAACTTTAAGAAATGGCTTATTGAGAACCAACAGTGTTTTTAGCCACCTTAACATGACTATATACCTGTATCCTTTAACTGCATTATAAATGCTGTATTTGTATATGCTTTTTATCTATTATATATGCTTTTATCACAGTGTAGTATGTTTTAACGATTGCACATATTGCTATTACTGGACGCCTAACAACATCAGGCAAAGTGACCACTGATGAAGAGTACTTTCACACTTATTTGAATGTTGATTATTGTACATTGTCCCTTTCAAACAACTTTTCAAAAATACCCCCCAAAAAAAGTGGTATCAAAAAGATGTCATGATGCTGACACTGTCTAATGACACTTTGACTCCATTTGTCTCTCTGAGTTATCGCAGAAAGAGAAGGAAGCTGTGAGACAAAGAAATTTAAAGAAAAAGAGAGAAAGTCCTTCCACACAAGATCGTGTGCCGCTGCAGGAGAGTTGTATTTTTCCGTGCTGTGCTAGACCGCAAAAAGTTGAAAATATGTGTTTACTTCTGTGATGGGTACAGAGAGTTTTTCACTTTATGCCTCATTAGAGAAAGAGGGAGAATGAGGATGAAAGATAGGAAAAAACTGAGGGATGTAGTGAGAGTGAAGAGATGTGTGTTTGTGTATGTGAATGTTTGTGTCCAGTACCAGCAAGTTTACTAAGCTGATAAACAGTCTTTTGAAGACAACTTTCTGCATTGTATTTTAGCCTCAGTTGCTGCGGAGGAGTGTGTGAGTGTGTGCATGAGAGTAGGACAGAGAAAGAGAGAGAGGGACTGATTTGCGATAAAGAAAAAATGTTTTTCTGCACTTCCTGCTTGGGTGAATGTGTATTTGCCATCATCTTATTGTGTCTTGTCCATAAGTGCATAGGACTGGAGGGGCACCTCTCAGGTTCATTGCCCTCTAAATGGCTTAGTATAGCAGTGACCCCGAGTTACTATGCTGATGAAAAAAGCTTGAGAGAGAAGGCAGGGTATATGTTTTCTTCGATTTCTTGGTTTCCTTGAATGTGATGGGCCCTCTTCTCAGCTGATTGTGTGCGCACATTGTGTGCACTAGAATCTGATCGATCCTGGATTGTTGAAGCTTATAAAAGCAGATAACAACACATCTGAACATATCTAAACAAACATCTTTCTATGCTCCAGTTGTAATTCTGCAATATTCATCAGCCAACTTATATATACATATATACATATATATTATATAATAGTCAGTATCCTCCAATAATAATGGCTGTCTGATTTAATGGTCAGATGCTGATATACCTACATATTTCCCAAGAATAGGATTTTATGGGGATTAAGTTTGTTCAGCTATGTATTAATCAATTTCTTGATAATTTACATTGGGGATCTATCATAAGATATGACTGTTCTCTTAATTAGGATGTGCTGAGCTAAGAACATCAGCTGTGTCCACTATAAGTTGCTTCTGTCTTATATCTAATTTGAGGACAGGACCAAAATGAGTGATGGCAGGATGAGATGTCCAGCTTTTAACCTTCAAATCCAAATTAAAGGGCTGGTTGAACATTTGAAAAAAAAAAAAATTTTTAAGCCTGTAAAAATTTGACATGGACTTGTTTGCCACAATAATCACACCATTCTCACACTTACAGCAATCAGCTCTCAGTTTAGCCTCTGAAAAATCCCATCAATAAAAACAGAAAAGGAAAGCAGCACCACTTAAACATACTGTACCTTGACATGTTGGAAAACATTACTTCCAAAGCACACTTTCAAAGTGATTTTCTTCAGTGTGTCTATAAAGAGGCTCTCTTTTCCTCTCAAAATGTGTCTCACCAATGGTTACCCTTTAATATAAGGAGCAAAACACACCACAAAGTGCTGTTTTTTTCAGAACTAGATAATTCTGATTTAAATTATCTGCTCAGAAGAACCCTCAGAGGAAACAGGCCTCAGAAAAGGTTTTTCTGTATGAAGTTCTATGAAGTGTTTTTCTGTCATTACCTTTCTTGGCCTTTAGAGGAGCTTAAATGCTGGCTGCACAGGTATGGAGGGGGTTGATGACAGTATGAGAGCAAAAAAATAACCTTTTCATTTCACAACAAATGTTATTAATCATAATTAAGAGCCTTGTGCAAAAATAGACATAGGTTCTTAAATGATACTGACACAGGGAATTACACCACATTTTTGAGTTGCATTTTAAACAGTGATTTTGGGTCTAATGCATGTTTTGAGTATCAAACAATAATTGCTTAAAAGTCTTAAAAGGTGTCTGAAAAAACTGTGGCTTGCCTCTGTGGCAGCTATGTCAGTTTGGACTAAGACCAAATGGAGTAACTGTTCATGCCTGTCAAAATGGTCTTTCCTTTTAGCCCCACTCCTTACCAGATGGCGCCTGTAATGCACTATTTTGTTGTTTTCCTCCTGGAAGAAGGGGTAGAAGGCGAGAGAGTGTAAGGGATAAGTGCAGCCTCAAAAAAAATTGTGTTTCTTCTCCCATGTCCTCATGCCCATTTCTGATGTTCTGTCCTGTTTATTTTACTTATTTCAGTATGTGATTCCAGGACAAAATATACCCTATAACCATAACCAAATTATACAGATTACAATGTATTCCTGCTCCAAAAAGAAGATGCAAAAAGATCAAAAACTCAGGCTCCTTATAAATTTCAGTGAGACCACAGCACTGGCACAGCAGGGTGCCACCATAGTTGCTTACCAGCAAAAAACTCAGGATAGTCCAGCAAAAGGTTTATTGTGGCTCAACCTTTCCCACAGCAGAGTGCAGTGTCATCTGCAAAAATACTCTGTTGGCCAATTAAAAACATACAACCGTCCATACAGGGTAGGACACTTTGTAACATAAAACTGAAGAGTTGTACTAAATTCACCTTTGCGAACAAAGAGACAGGAGAATATTGCTGCTGTTATAACTTGACAGTCGTTTACAATCCTGTCTCAAAAGAGCGGACTATAAACCGCTGTGCTGTGTCTTTGTGCCTGATAAGCCTCAAAACTCGATTTCCTAGTTTGTAACGCACCCACAACAGCCCAGCTCCTTGATTTTACCAGAGGAGGCGAAAACCCACAGATACATGTGACCATGTTGACTAGCTGGCCCAGATATATGGTACACTCAGCATTTGTCTTAGGAAATCACTAGTGACAAAAATTCTCACCAACTGTGCATTTAGTGTAGTCTATTCAATCAAATGCAAAAGTATCAGAACACACTCAAGGTTCAAATATGGTACCATGGTACATATCAAGAAAAGAAAGAAGAAAATATTACCATCATGCACACAAAAGAAATTTAATAGTATGTGGCTGATTAGGATGCAGATAGTCAAAAGTGCAACAGATGACAAATTTCCGGTTTATAGTGTTTGCAGAATTTGAAATGTGTTATAGAGTTGTACAAATGTATCAGGGTCAGTTTTAGGATTTTTCTTTTTTTTTCGGGGGGTATAACGTGTGCGTAGCTGTGACTCTTGCGTTCAGCCAGCTTAACAACAGCAACACAGAACATGCTTTCCCTCTTTCTCTTTCTCTCCGTGTCTCTCGCCCTCCCTCTCTCTCCTTGTTAATGGTTGTATAAGTGAGAAGTGGGTGCCAGGGAGGTGATTGTGATATCCCAGCGGGCTGAGCAGCAGATGGACCATTCCACTACCCACAGTGCCTCCCCCACCGACATGCTGACTTCAATGTCTTCATTAGCCGCCTCAGAGGTTGCGGCCTCATCTTCTCCTATACCTCTCCCCCTTGTCACCTCTTACCCCCGTCTTACCCTGTCACCCGTTTGCTCTTCTCTTTATCCGTTCAGCCCGCTACACCACCACTGGCCTCTCAGCCCTTCATTTTCCCTTTGTCCTTCCTCTTAAGAGTCTATCTCTGTCCTTCTCTCCACTTACCGTCCTCCTTTACCTCCCCTCTTGTGCCTGGCAGCTATCCCTGATTCCCTCCCTCCCTTACCTGTTGCTCCCTAACCCTTCCTCTGAGCACCTCCTCCCCCCCTCTCTCCCTGTCACGCCTCCTTCCCTCTCCATCTGTTTCTTTCTACCATTCCAGCCAACTGACCTGGTGCACGGTATTATGGGGTTTCCCTGCGGAGGTTACCATTGTGGTCTCTGACAGGTGTGTGTGTGAGCCCCATGTGTGTTGCTGCAGGCTTTCATTCAGCATTAGAGATTAGTGATGGCACAGACAGCAATTCAGGGCAAATACGTCTCCGCTGTCACTGACTTGGAATACAGTACTTTCATTCAATGATCACCTTAACCTTGGCCACTAAAATGTGTGTGTGTGGTTTTTAGTTTCTTATATCCCGATGGGGACTTAAACCTGAATACGCACTAACCCATGGGGACTTTTGTCACTGTGAGAACAGAAATTGAGGTCACCACAGTTAGTTTCTGCTTTTTGAGAGTTGATTTTAGGGTTCAGGTCACAATCAAGTTAGGGTTAAGGTTGGGGGGGCATTTAGCTGTGATGGTTAAGGTTGTAGTAAGTGGCTAGGGAAGGCATTATGTCCATGACTGTCCCCACGGGGATAGAGGAACAAACCTGTGTGTGTGTGTGTGTGTGTGTGTGTGTGTGTGTGTGTGTGTGTGTGTGTGTGTGTGTGTGTGTGTGTGTGTGTGTGTGTGTGTGTGTGTGTGTGTGTGTGTGTGTGTGTGAGAAGATGGTTGTGTGAGCAAGTGACTGTGTGACTATGTCCATGTGGTATAAAAGAGCATAGAGAATGAGCTGCCATAACTTGTTATGTCTCATTATAACACCTCTTAAAGGCTCCACAGCCACCAAATGAGCTATTTTAGCACCACTGTCCTCACTTATCCCAAGACGAATAGGATATTAGTGCATCGTCACTCACACACACACACACACGCACATACACTACAGATGTGAACTGAAAGAGTCCAGAGCTGCACGTCAATTATAGTGATTGTGTGTGCTTGTGTGTTTTTTTTTTTATGTGACAGCACTAAAGACAGTATTTAAGTTTCTCTGACAACTACAAAGAGCATTGTGGTGGAGACCTCCTGACAACCTCCAGTTCCAAGCAGCTCTGAGATGACAACAACGATGGGTTTTTTGCTTTCAACACATCACTTTGGTGCGCTCAGACTGCAGGAGAGGGAAGGAGGTGCAGAGAGGTGAGACAGACAGTCATTTAAAAACAGAGAGAGGAAAATAGGTGGAGGCAGGAGGTTAGGATAGGTGAGGAGGCAGTGCATAAGGGAAATTTAAAAATGGTCTTTTGTTTCTGTGTGCATGTGTTACTAAGTTACGCTGCGTAACTTGTATTTGACTGGATCCTCAAAAAACAGTATTTTATCAGCACAAAAACCCTGCGTGATGAGAAAATGAGAAACAATGGTAGAAAGAGGGCAGGCCTTGTCTGATCAGGTGTGCCTTTCTTGTGTCTCCCAGATCTCACAAAGAGACATAACAAAAACCTAATGGAGCATGTGCTAACCCTGATGGATTGAAGGAGGGATTTGCAGAGTGGATGATAGTATAAAGAACAGAAAGTGAGGAGGAACGAACTGTCAGTTATCTATGTTTGATCAAAGAACAAAGGATAGGAAGTAGGGTTTAGGATTGGGCAGTGTCCAGGATTTGATACCTTTAAAACTGCCACAAATTTTCCCGTGGTAAATTGTGTTACCAGCTAACTTTTTAAATAATGTTGCTGAAGGACTGGAATAAGAATTCAGCTGTTAAAAGCTAAATTTAGATGGCCAGACTGTCTCCTGCCATAAGCCAGTGGCAACACTTCCATGGCCAATCACATGCAACTTTGTGAATCTTGTCCATATGGTCTCTTTTTAAACTCAAATTCACAATTATCTCCACATCAAAATGGAACGGCAAACATTACTTATGCTACAGTTTGTATATTCTCACCACATCATTTCACGTTTTTCACATTGAGCCTTTGTATTTCACTTAACCTAAAGGCAATTATCATTGTAGGTTGTGTGGACTGGTCAGGCCTTGTCATTTAATCCTTGGAGCAGTTAGTGAGGGAGGATTCTGAAATGAATATTTCCATATCTTCCTGCCTTCTTTTTTCACGCGAATCTTAACATGTTTGCACTTGCCATCTTTTTTTTCCCATCTCAAATGGCAGGAGTCGTGCGCTGTTATCAAAATCCCTTATATACTGGCACTAATTACTCTTTTCCCATTTGCAGTAAGCATTAGTTACATTTTTTTAAAGGTTATAGAAAAACAGCGTCCAAAAAACTTTTCTGTCATTTACATTTCACACAACATAATCCATCTCTGAGATTAGAGTCATGTTTTTTCAAACTGATTACTCTTTCCAGACTTTAATCATTGTGGCAGCGATAAAAAAAAAGAAAAAAAGTGAAAACTAATTTTGAACAGCAAAAGAGGCTAAGAACATAAGGTAATTTCAGAAGTGATCGGACACATTTTGTTCTTCAGATAATCTTTATCAAATTCTCCATATTATCTGCCTTTCTTACATTTGGTCCATTTGAACTTGACTGCACTACAGCAAACAGCTTGATGAGACAATGGAAAACGAGGAAAACAGAGAAGGTAAATGAGAGGTCAGAGTGTGCCGGGCTGCAGCACAGACTCGCTCTCCACACTGATGCATTTGACCCTTTGTTCTCTCTTGTTTTCTTGCTTGACAGGACAGCTAGATAGGAGGGTTGATAGGGCCACTGGCCCCCATGATAGGTGGAGGTAGGCACTGCACAGCACAGACTTGACTCATGTTTTCTCATTGATCCCAACCATGCATGAATGAGCACACAGACACACACACACTCACACACTCACACTCAAAGATGCACATGCACACACACAGTACGGGGGCTGGATAATAATCTTGATTTCTTTGAATCTGTGGGAGGAACCGTATCCAGTGATTGGCTCATTTATCCTGTTGCATTGTGGGAGGCTGAGGACCAGCCGAGATAGCTTCAGGTTCGTGTGTGGTGTGTGTGTGCAGGCATATTTTTGTGTGAGGATGGTTGTTTGACTTTTGTCAAATTGTGCTGTTTTTTTTTTTGTGCTACTACCTCAGTTGATTTAAAGGTCTTTGCCATTTTGTGTGCGACCCAGTGTGTCTGTGAGTGTGTGTGAGATGTGTGTGTGTGTGTGTGTGTGGTATTTTCCAGCTCATTGTGTGAGGCACGTGTTGGCGGATTGCCAAGCCCAGGCTCTACACCCAGTAGATGTAGTCTCAAATGGCAACCCCAGATGCTGTGGCTCACAGCCCTTTTTCCATTCGGATTTCTGTTTCTACTACATCATTTCTGTATTTCACTTTGTGTTTCATTTCTTTCTTGTGTATGTAAGAAGGAAAGTGAAAGAAAGAGGCAGGAAAGTGTGCTTGTAGCTGGAGGATAGTGTGTGATAGGCAGCTCTGATAAGTGAGGAAGCTGGACTTTGATCTCTCCCCTTCGGACTAACTGAGAGACTCAAAACTCAAAAACCCACTGACTCACACTCCCGTTTCAGCACCACAGGAGGAGCTATATCAAAATGTGAGAAATTGAGCGTGCCCTCTCCTCTCCTCTCCTCTCCTCTCCTCTCCTCTCCTCTCCTCTCCTCTCCTCTCCTCTGTGTTGCTGATGAGCTGTGAATTCAACCCTCAGACTTTTTCTGGCTATAAAAAACACTTTGCTATCAACATTTTACAACCTTTTTTTATTTGTTTATGTGCATGACTGGGTAGGGGACAGACACAGTCACAGTGTTGCATTTATATACAACCCGTTGCACTTGCCCACAAATTCGGAGTGTTTGCTGATTTTGCTTGTACTTCCGTTTCATGTGTCATATATTTTGAGCCATATTTTCTTTCCAGTATCTTTCCCCACATTCCCTCCAGAGGAAAACATGCTAAAATTGTACAGAGAATGTATGACTGCAATAAGGCTAATTCTGTTTCTTCTTCTCCCCTTTCCTGGCCTGTTTCTCTCCCCTGCTGTGCTGCTGTGTGCTGGTGCTGTGTGGTTGGACACATCCCCTCCCTTAGGTGAGTTGAATTTCTCTTACAGTGCATTTCAGTGCTAAACTAAGCAGACACACTGAATTCCAAGGACTTGTGTACACAAGTGTTGCCCCTGAATATATACACTGTCTATAAACTGTATATCATGGCTTTACTTTAAATTAGTCACCATAAAAACCTGGCATATCATCAATTAGGAAACATATGACTGACTTTTGAGCACCCGCTGTAAATTAAAACAGTTATGGTGGTGTGCTCATGCTGCTGAGTAGTTATGACCACAGGCTGTTAAGTAACACGTCCCCCTCCTGCCCTGTGATCAAGTACTTTATTCAGTCTGTCTCTCTTTCTGCTTCCCAACTGTCTGAACTTACCATGAGTCATAATCATCATTTATAATTGTGATCACAACATCAGCATGGTAATGGGGATTATGACTTTAGCCATAATTGTGCAGCCCCCTCAAACAAAGTTGACGCAGCAATCAGCAATTCAGGATTTCTCCAATTAATTCCTGCAGAGACACTGGTTTTATTGAGGACTGCACTGTATCACAGCTTTCCTCTCAGCATGTCATGTTAATCTTTGCTATTCTGGTCAGGATAGCAACAAGGATTAACCCTGAAAGTGCTCTCGGAGGTTATGTACCTCTGTGGAGTGCTTTTTTTTTGCATTGTTATTGGCTCACATAAAATAGGGGGCTGTGGCTCAGGTGGTAGACCTGGTTGGCTCCTGATTCCTGGGTTGGCGGTTTGATCCCTTGCTCCCCTGAACCCAGGTTTTGTCTGGAAGAGCATTCGGCATAAACCTGTGCCAAATCACATATGCGGAGCTGTGGCGAATCCTCATGGGAGCAGCTGAACGACAACAAAACAGCAACAACAACAACAACAACAACAACATTGGCTCACATAAAAGACTCTGGCAAACCACCAGCAACATTAAATTATTGTGATTTTGTTCATCCATTGAGAATATGGACATGTCTTATTTTTGTAAATAAGTTGCAATGGTTCAAATGGGGAACATCAACACAGGTTGGTTAATTTTGTCTAGAACAGTGTTAGCACTGACGCAGTGACACCCCTGTGATGCATCTCTTAAAGGGGTTGGTTTTGAAAGACTATATTATGCGGCATTGTGGAAGGGACTAGCTGTGGTCACGGCCAATCAACTCCTTCCCTGTCACTTCATGCTATATATTATCTGAAAAGAGAACTGTTTAAACTGTTTAAAGAAGCAGATGACACCTGCTACTGATATACTTCCTACAATCTGTGTTTTTTTGATGAGCATATGAGGATTGATAGGAGCGAATGGTTGTGACAGCTCAGTGATTTTATGTGAGGAGAGAACTTGAGAATGGATCTGTGCGAACTACTGCAGCCATTATGTTTGCATGATGACATTATTCATATTCCTGTCACCTATATGATTGGTTTAGCAGTGGCATCGTATACACTTGGAAAGTTCTATGGATTCTTTGGAGTTTTAAATCGAACCAATTTGGTGCACAGAGGCACTTATAAAGAAGTTCAGACTTCAGAAGACTTCTGCATTGAATATGTAACAGCACAATTTGAAGACAAATTAAATCCTTCCAGTTATAGACTACTGTATTTAAATGCAACACTTAGCTGTCCCACACATTCAGACAGCTATGACTTATTTTTAACTAAAATTAATGGTCTCCATATATTACATCCTACAACTGTTGGGGGTGACAGATAAAGATGAAATACCATCTGAAGCACAAACATCGTGCAGTTTACCCATATATTGTTTTTTTTAAATTGCTATGACAGACTCTGGCACAAGATCAGCAGCTCTTTTGCATTTTCTCCTCAATTTGTCTTCACTTTCTATTACGCAACACATTTTCTGAGCTGTGCTCATTGCAAGGGGACCATGGTTAATGTAAACTATAGTGATCAGTTTTCTTTTTGCAGCAGGAAACACAACACATTTGAGATATATGCTAAGTAGATGTACACTCAAAGCAACTTCTGGCCTTCGGAATAAACTCCTTGGCTGTACAGTCCATGCATTACATTGAAAAGACTCCATCTCAAAGACTCTTTGAGTAATTCTTATACTATCTATATACACATACACATACACACACACACACACACACACACACACACACATATATATATATATATATATATATATATACACATAAACATACACACACACACACACACACACACAGACATACACATATATATGTACCTTTTCTTTTTGTTTTTTCGTTCTTTTAGAATACAATCCTATGTAGAGATACTAAGCATTAATTCTGAGTTATAGCCCAGGCCGACAGGCACAAAATGTCAGCGCTTTCACTGAAGTGAACCCTGTAGGCAGAGGTGCAAGTGTAATTTCTGCCACTGAAATGGTTTTGTGGCACCCAATTTGTACTGATTAAAGTCTCGTGGCTCACTATGAAATTGCATGACAAAATGTGAATCAGTGAGTCATTCAAAATTCAGAATTTAAAAAAGCGCAGCACTTGCTCCATTTCGGCTCAGTGTGAGCGTTTTTCTGTCATTCATAGTGGCGTTTCTCTCATGTCCTCTGCTTTCAGTTTCACTGTGTGTGTGTGTCTTAGCCCCTCCCCACACACACAGAGTGGTGCAGAGGAGAGACAGTTTGGATCGTGACAAACTCGTTACGTTAAGTGCAATAAAAGCTTTCCAACAAGTGTTATCAATCTCTCTAAAGATGGACAGACGTCGACCTCACACATCTGAAAGTCAGCCCAAAATATCAGCATCTTTTAAACACTATCTGGCGACAGTGGCGGGGATGCTAGCAGCTCTGCTGCTGGCCGGAAGCTAGTCCTGACAGAGCAAGCTCTATTGCTGCCCCATCACCCCCCCATCCCAGGAAAAGAAGCGTTATCGACAGCGACCTGCTGCCCCCACTTCACTTTTTCACTTTGCTGGCATAAGGTCACTTGGCTTCATCTGCAGCCTCACAAAACTGGCAGCAGAAGAGCCTTGAATGATCCTGAACGTGTTTGCAGTGATGTTAGCGCACTAATTAGATATCTTTTCATGGAATTTTTTAGAAGAGCTTGTGGGATAGCGTCTTAAGCATTTTGCTTTACTGGCATCATAAAACCCTTAGACCCAAATGTTCATTTGCATCATTATGTTAATGGCAATTAGTATTGACTTTTGCTGCTTGCTGGTGAGTGGGCCAAATGTTTGCAGGGAATTATAACAGCCATCACTGAGAGCAGTATTTATGCTGACGTAATCTTTATTTGGACCACGCAGAGAGCTCTGGTACACAGACACAACTGACACCTCCATGTGTGTGTGTTTGTGTGCGGGCATGTGACTGGATGTGCTGATGTGCATTCTGAAGTGAATCGCGTACTACTTTGGCAGAGGAGAGTGTGTGGGTTTTATGAGGGCTACATTACTGGACAGAGAGAGCAGGGAGAGACAGCTCTCGTCGTCTGTTACCAAACATTATTCACTGTGTATTGGTCTGTGTGTGGGTGTGTGGATGGAAAGGTGTTGGCATGATACATTACCTCTTTGGAATATTGTGAACAACTTCTGTTTGGTATGAAGAAGATATTTTAAGCATATAGTCGGACATAAATAGTGCTGAAATTATTTATTATTTTTACTATTATTATTTCTATTAATTGATTAATCCGTTGATTTTAAAATATACTCTGACAAAGTTAAACATTTGCCAAACCAGCAATAAGAGCATAAGTTTATTGAACACTTGTGGGTGTTGGTCAGAGAACTTTGTCAGTTTGATTACAGCACTTTTGGCTCTGGGAACTTCTGATGAACATTTTATAAACAAAAACAGGTCATAGAATAAATAATTGATTAATTAATCCACCATGTACTAGAGGTCTTCATGGTCCCAACAATTTTGATCTGATGTGTAAAATTAATTTTCTGATCTGAGGGGGAGCCAACTCTGAATAGACTCGAGTGTAATTAGACCCGAACACGCTAACAGAGAGAAAACACCAACACTGGCAACAGCATGATGCACTGTCAGTTAATGTAATCAATTAACAAGAAGTTGTGGTGGAAAATAACAGCAGTCTGATAATAATAATAATGATAATGATAATGACCTAAGAACAAATGTAAAGTGATAGACACTAAAATAATTTGTTTATATGCTTCAAATAAAAAATAAAACATCTGTAGATCTGATTGACAAAGGACAATCGTCTAGCCTACATAATATCTATGAATAGAATAATTAAATTGTTATTTAATAGCATAAATCTAGTAGGCTACTGATTTTGGTGAAAACACACAAAACACACCTGATACCATGATACCATTTGGATCCACTCAGGTATGGTCTGATTTGGGTCTGAGTGCCCCTGAACCGAGGGGACCTGTGAAGACCTTTACCATGTTCCAGCTGGTGTTCTTCTCCCTTTTTTGTTACCTGCTGTGTCACATCTCCTTCTGCAGCCTGTTTGCAGTTTGGTTTTCATTTCAGCCTTACTTGTATCACGTTTCTTCCCCTCTTTTTTTCCTCTGTCTCCTTCTTTCTTTTGGTCTCGTCATTCTCACCTTTTCTTCTCTCTCCATCTCTCACACTAATCCGCAGAGGACGGTACGGGTCTGCTCTCTGGGATTGAAGGAAGCAGGGTTTAATACCCTACCTGAGTTTGTGTGTGTGTGTGTGTGTGTGTGTGCATTTAGGTGAGCAGCTTTGCGCATGCTTGTGTGCACAGCTCTTTGCTTGTGCGAAAAAGGGAGATATTGGTCTGAATATATAAGACGATTCAATGGTGCGGGGTTGAATTTTCATTTCTCTCACTGCAGAAAGAGGACACGGTGGTAAGACGAAGACAGGGAGAGTTTGTCTTCTAGTTCAGACTCGTACACCCCCCCCCACCCCCCCCACCACCACCACCACCACTACCAACCACACAGTCACAAACACACACCTTATTGGAGAAAGAGTGAGAATGATGTATGGAGCTCTCGTCTGTGATAAGCTTCATCCACGACTTCTTCCTATTACTCATCTATTCCACCATTCGGGGATTTTGTGCTCTTGTTAGCAGGTCGATGAGGGCAGGAGCAGGGGCAGGAGGGGAGGAGGAGGAGGGCAGGCTCCAGGCCTTCAGATGATACTACTCATTCTGTTAACTCTCCTCTTCCTCTCCTCTACCTCTTTCCTGTCTTTCCCTCGCTCTCTACATCCATTTCTCCCTCCCTTCATCTCCCGGGCAGTAGAAATTACTTGTCCCCTTGCAAGGGCGCATCATCAATCCCATGATTCATTGCGTGTTGCCACCGTAATGGCAGCTGCTTTGATTGAATCGAGGGGGCGCGTGCGTTTGTGTCTCTGCTTGGACACAGTTGCGTGTGCGTGAGAGATGACTTCTGAATGAAAGGTTTATTTTTTTTAACCTTTTAAAAGCATGTTTGTCTGCCCTCCACCTCTAGTACACGCTCTCTCTCCCCCCCTCGGCTTCTCCCCCTCCATCTCTTGCCATTTCACCCACGCTCTATAGTTCTGGAGTGGTGTTTGCTTGACCCTCCCTTGTTTGCCTTTCTTTTTTGCAGTTTATCAGTCCATTTAGTATTAAATGCTAATACTGCAATAAATTGTGTGTTTTTGTGTTACGGGGATGCTCATAATGGGCAATACACTCAGAGAAATGGAAGGGCTTTTGCTCCCTGTTAATTCACCGCTTACTAATGCACATCTTTCTCCACATTAAAGTCTCACTCACTCTTGTTTGTTTCTCTCTGTCTCCTTATTTTTTTATGTTCATATCCTTGAATATTATTTCTTCATTCACCCAATTTCACTAATGCTATTGGCTCGACTGTTTTCTTGCCCTTTTAGTTTTCTGTTTGTCCCTTTTTTTTTTCTTTGGCAGTCTCCTACCTGCCGAGACATGGAAGTGTGATTGGGGTTAAGGTGTCGAATTGATGTCAGTGAGTTCAGTATAAATTGAGAGTGACTTTTTTGTTGTTGTTGTATTTTCAACCAGTTAGTGTCTTGTTTTTGTGGTGTGTCACTCATTATGCGTGAGCTATATTTACTGAAAGAAGCGAAGGCGAAGAGTTTTCTTGCCAGATAGAAAAACTTAGAAATGATTAAACACCTTTTTTCTTGTTCATCAACATTTGTACTTTGTTAGTCTTATCTGAACAGTTGTCACAACAACTGAGGTGAAGTCGTCTTTTTTCATTTTCTTCCTCCTACCTGTTTTTCTGTGCTGTTGTTTCCGTATGTATTCACTCACTGCAACACCCCCATCCAAAAGTTTGTATTCACCAATATCCCCAATTACTATGAAGACATTGTTGTGAGCTCTGCAGTTTAGTTTTACATTCATTCAAAACTACCTGTTGCATTTTTTTGATTGAATTATTGACTGAAATCACTGTATTCAAGCTTGTCATGCTTTTCACAGTGTAAACATGTCCGAGACAATGTTAACTTATAGACGTGACCTGCCTTTTTACAATATTTGATGCAGTAATAATAATAATAATATGATGAGAAATGCACCATTTTCAACGTCAGTCGTTTATAAGTTTCCACGATTTCTTCCTGTTAAATTTCAGAAACTTTTGAATTACAGGAACTCCCCAATGTTGCTGTCTTATTTACCCCCTTGCTTGTACTGTCATGGGTGTTTATCTTGTATTTTGTGAAATAAATCCTCAGGGAGCATAATGTTCACTTATTAGCTTGAATCACTCAAAAAAAATTCTACAATACAGTAAGTCTGTCCCGGTCAACTTGGTGTGATGCACCAAAGTAAACATCATGACAGAAGACACTATGTAACTTTACTGTAAGTAACTCGATATTTGTGTGATCATTATTATTCATCTCACTGCTGTCATACAGGTCAAATTTAACCTAAAATCCATTTTGTCCTCGGATAAAAGCCATTATCCCTTTTGTACCTGTATTGTACATTTGGCATATTTTAAATTTGCAAGCTGACATTCAGGGTGTTCATGCAGAGAGAGCGGTTGAATAGAAACTAATTTTGGGCGATTATTCGTTGGGGAACAGTAAAAATTATTAGATAATAAGTGACCCACATGCATTAGTATTTGTTCTCACACAAGCACATTAATTGTCATGTTGTGTGTTATTGTGGATTCACTGTAGACAACAGATAACTTGTTTACGAGAGGGCTACAACTAATACTCAGCTGCCTTGTTATTAACGATGAGGTCATCGATGTCAGCTGAGCAGCTGATTGGACCGATAAGTGTTTAACCTAGGTTCATCTCACACGGTGATGTCATCCTCTCGTCACTTTATTGATTGCTGTGGCTGTGGCGCTGCCGGGCCAATCAGTCCTGATAAAACCACCAGGTAAATGTCTGGCTGTGATTGACCGTGTATTAGTGTGTGTGTGTGTGTGTGTGTGTGTGTGTGTGTGTGTGTGTGTGTGTGTGTGTGTGTGTGTGTGTGTGTGTGTGTGTGTGTGTGTGCGCGTGTGCGTGTGCGTGCATGTGTGTGTGTGTGTGTGTGTTTCTAATAGTAAAAGAGGATAGTAAGACAGGGAGAATTAGATTGTCACAGATCACCCTGTCTCATGCAGGGTGCACATACACAAACAACACACAGACACACACACAGACACACACACAGACACACAGGGATACTGTGGCTTTGCCAGGGTGTTTAGAGCAGTCAATAGGTAATCAGCTTGGCGGGTATGTAACAGTAGTAATTCCCTCCTACCCACCACTAAGTGCTGTCAGATATCAAAGCAAATTGGAATCAACACACACACACACACACACACACACACACACACACACACACACACACAAAAAAACAGGCAGTGGAAAGGTATTGGTACAGCGTTAAATGAGTAACATAGAACTTTTTTTTTTTCCTTGAATATGAGTGTACACACAGTATTGCACAGACTCTCTGACATTTATGTAGGATTAATTTTATCAGCACATAAAAGAAACTGCCATCAGTGTTTTTATCATGTATTTCACGATTCATCTTAAGGCTGAGCTGAAAAGAAAATTTGCTTAAAAGTCTGTCTTGATAGAATGATAAAAGCAACCAAACAATATCTGGACATCTAACATCTTGTTACAGAAGGAATTATGGAAGCATTTAGGGTAATGAAAAAGGATTGTGTTAAACTGACACCAGACAAATCAAAGGCTAAGAAAGAGAGCACTTAATAATGAGCAAGCTGTCATTTGAGGTCACAATTGAGGTTGTGTCTTTGCGTCATGATTGCTCACCTCACCTCCTTCCCCTCGTCTCTTATTCACCCTCTTCTCCGCCTTCCTTTATCTACCTCCTCCTCCACTCAAATAGGCTGCTCTAGTGACACAGAGCACAAGTTAAAACACACCGCCTGTCTGTGTGATGAATGGATCAATGCAGGAGAGTAAGGAGGAGACGATGGGGAGGTAGAGGAAGAAAAGGTCACAGCGTTTCTTGAATCAAAACCTCCAGTGTTTGACCATGGAGGGTGCTGGTGTTGATCTTTCAGGTGTGTGTTGTCACTGACATCAGATGGTTGGCCGACTGGATGAACATAGCGGGGATTCAGTGTTTGTGGGGCTGGAGGAGTGGGTCACACCAGGTGTTACATGAGCTGACGGAGTCACAGACAATTATAATGTCATTTCCTGTTTCCTGCACGACAGCGGCAGAGAGCCAAAGGTAAAATCACCGGTAGCCTGAACTAACATCCTGACTTATTCACACAATAATCATAATGTGTTCTTTGTCTCTCTCTCGCTCTCACTGTCTTTTCCTGTTCTTTTTTTCTCACTCATTTTGTCTCAACTTGTCTGTCTCCTGAACAAATGATGAACAACAATAATGTGTTTTATCAGTGATTAAAGCTGTCACACGCCCAGAGAATCTGAAAACTTTGCCATTTCTTTGTATCTCAAACAAACAGGGCTGCAGCTAATTATTATTTTTAAGGATTAGTGTGCCAATTAATCAGTTAATTCTGAAAATACAAAATAATGAAAAACATCTATTACAGTTTTCCAGACTTCAGTCAAATTAAAGCTGCAACGTAGGATTATTTACATTATTGAGTCATTTGAAAAATTCCTTTAATTATCCCATAGCACTGGTGATGTTGTTTTGTTGGTGTTTTTGTATTTTTAAAAAAATCTTTAAAATTATTTAATGATTATTACAGTTTTTCACAATTGTTGACACACTAAAATTGGAACTGGAAACACAGTCACTGAATCCTATCAGTGTCCCAAATCCCTAAACCAGCTCTGCAAAACTGCAAGCAGGATTTCAATTCTCAATCACACTTTTTGCAGAACACTACACACAGTGCTCTTTACCAGGCACAATATTCAAAATTGAAATCTCTCGTGTTCCTTTGGAAAGCGACGCCAGTCACTATGCCAAGCTTTGTTTACCAACTGGCAACACCCACTCCTCACAGGTGTAAACACTAGTTGCTTAATTGTTCACTTAGAAATCACTTAGCACCATAAGAAGAAGAGCTCTTCCGTTTTGGAGTTCTATGTTGAATCGTGAGCTTGAGGTCTTGGAGTGAGAGGAGGACGAGGAAGATGAAGGACAGTTCTCTCAGATGAAATAAGGGCCACATTGGTTGACCATGTGCTCAACCATGGCTTGAGTATGAGGGAGGCTGAGCAGAGAGTTCAGCGGCTCTTTATGTACTGTATGTATACTGTATATGGCTGGGTATTGAACTTCAATACTTTTATGGAGTTACTCTTGAGGATTGAAACATGGCTTGTCATTCGATACTTAAAGAGAAAGTGAGTAAATGTCATCAGCGCCCGTGAAACAATAAGAAGGCAAGGTGATGGAAGGTGTATAACCGTCATCCCCTGCACACATGCCTCTTGTCCAGACAATGGAAGTTGCTTGTGATGTAGATGAGGTGCGGTGGACAGATCAGAATAGGGGCAGGGTGCAGCCTAATTTCAGTATTTCTTACAATTTGATTTTGTTTTTATCTATTGGGTTTAGAGTTTTGAAAAAAAAATGCTATTTTCATTTTTTCCAGAAAACCCTTGAATTAAAGAATGTTTTCCATGGTTTCTCCTTTTGGGTATGTAAAGTGTTGCACACAAAACACAAGAGTTCAAAAATACAGCATTTGTGTATATTTAGTATATAAAGGTATAAACCTACTGATCAGATACTCATAGTGTTTTGTTGTTGTTGTTGAGCACATCAGTGTGTTGTAGGTTGGCAGAAAGGTCTATTCATATGAATGCGTGTGTGTCATTTTAAAAAAACAAAACATTTTTGGAAAGAAAAAACAGTTTTTTATGCAATGTTTGCTAAAGATTTTGGGTTTGTTTTTCAGAAAACGTGTAAACAATTATGAAAAACTAAGTTGACAGTTGATTATGGAATGACAAATTTGCAGCTCAAAAATTCTCAAAATTTTATTTTGTCCAATCAACAGTTTATAATGGTATAAAACACAGTAATGTTTGAGAAGCTTAAACCAGCTAATATTTGGTATGTCTTTGTATGATGGCTTAAATCATTACTATATTATTAAAGTAGTTGACGATTGATAGTGTTCACAACCATATATATATATATATATATATATATATATATATAGAGAGAGAGAGAGTATCTATTTTTAGATATATATCTATCTTTATTTGTCTTCATCTCTCTCCCTCCTCCAACATCTGCATACGGCAGAACTGTATCATGTAAAAGTACATGCACCGTCACATGCATGCACAAATAGACGGCCTCTAATTAAAGCTGTTTTTCTCCAAGCTCCTACAGTGCATCTCTTTTCTTTATTTATGGGATGTGGTTGCATTATAGTGGAAGCCTGCTGAGTGGCTGTCCAACTGTGGTCAAGTCTTCTTCCTCTTCTGCACTTCATTCTTCCGTCACTCTCTGCTGCTCAGCACACTTGCTTTTCTTTTCTCACTTTTTCCAGAGCAATTCTTCATTATTTCATGTTTTATATATATATAGTCTGCCTGCAGGTTCTGCCTTAATTGCTTCTTACTGATTCTAACTTGGATAAGTCCCTTCCATTCCTGCGATCTCCTTTCTTCTTGCCTGTCCCTCTTCACGTAGCATTCCTTATCCCGACCTCCCCAGCTGCACTTGTTTGTTATTCCCTGCTCATTAGATATTGCAGGCATAGTTTCCACAAATCATCTGCAGTAAATGAAAAGACAGAAGATGGACAGGAGGAACATGGCAGAAGAGAAAATGGTCAAATGATGGAAAGTGATGTTATTTGGGAAGGACAGGGGATAAATTAAGAAAATACAAATGAGGAAAACAAGCATGAAAGATAGATAACATTAGATGCAAGAGGGAGTTTAAGAAAGACAGTGAGAGGAAGAAGAGGCAGGCATTGTGGAAAGCTAAACTATCTACTTTAGCTGGGAGTAGATAATCACTCCTTCATAGTTCCTTAGGGATGAATAAATGCAACGAGTGCAGGGACTGATAAAAAAAAAAGGGGGGAGTATTTAAAAGAGCTAGTTTATATAAAGCTGTGGATGGAATGAGTTTGCAGACCTGAACTGCAGAGCTGCAGTGAATGAAGTTGAACCAATCTCTAGCTAAGATTCATCAGGTCACTTTGACTACAGAACTTGCAATGAGTCACGTAAACATTCTTTCTGTTCTCCCGCTAAATCTGAACGTTTTTTAAATTATTTTAGGAGGGGCCTGTGTTATACATGGTACCCCAAGACAGCCTCTTACAATTGCACCACAATGCTAGACCTTCAATTTACTGGGGGGGGGGGGCTTTATTTACCTCAGCGTCTGGGGTGAGCTGACCTTTATTTGAGGTCATGTTTTTATCATATTTCAGTAATCTCGTCTCGTATCTCGTCTCTCTGTTTTCAGATATGCTCACATTTTAATTTGCTGTCGATGGTATTTGCTGTTATTACAAGCTCAATATCTCCACCTGTACCTGGTGTTACTTCCACAGCATTAATTCCATCGGTACAGCAACATGGTCTGGTCATACTAATGACTCTACTGCTGCCGAGCAGCCGTATTCTTTTGGGGCTTTTTTTTTTAAATTTAAATTTTTTTTTTATACTTTTATCAGAGACAAACAGGTTTAACACTGCCTCCACTACCCCTGGAGTCTGTCTAACGTTGCATCCACTAACTGTTCAGAAACAGCCTTCACAAATCCTACAGTGAGAGACAGATCTTACCCAGTTGACTAGCAAGCTGATAAGGAAGTACACAGCCACATTATAAATAACCTACTCAAGAGAATAGTCCCTGCTATACTTGACACGACAGATAAATGGCAAGAGAGCTGTGAGTGTGTGTGTGTGTCTGTCTTAGTCAGGATTTGTGTGTTTGACGCTTTCTGGAGGTTAATATACGCCTGGTGTAACGAGAGGGAAATTGCTTTATGCCACTAAGCCCTCGGGCAAGAACATCACAGTTATGATGAACAAGAGTTTTACAAAGCCTTCACTTAAGAGGCTGCCACACGCACACACACGCACACACACACACACACACACAAATGCAGACATGTTTTCTTATGATATCCACACACACAGTTGCAATGTTGCAGGCATACATTGATGAGAGCCTCTCCCTCTATTATTTTCTGTTTAGTCAGAATGTCTGCCTTTGGTGTGTGTGCGAGGGTGTGTGTATGTGTGTGTGTGTGTGTGTGTGTATGTGAGAGGGTGTGTATGTGTGTGTGAGTGTCACTGTATGAGTGGAGCTGTCACAGAGCAGATTGTCCCATCTCTCATCATGGCATGGTCGTAGGGTCAGGGGGGAGGGAGGGTGGTTGTGGGCAGCTTGATGTCTTTGCTGATATAAAACCCTGTCAACTGGAGACAGGACCTGTCACTACGTGTGTGTGTGTATGTGTGTGTGTGTGTGTGTGTGTGTGTGTGTGTGTGTGTGTGTGTGTGTGTGTGTGTGTGTGTATAAGTGTTGTGTGTGACAGAGAAAGACTGCTTCTGTCAGGCAGTCAGGACTGTGAGGACCTGATTGAAAGCAGTCTAAAAGGTCAAAGTTAAGAGTCAGATCAAAGCGCAGAGAAGCATCTGTTTAGTGATTGAGGTTTGGCCATAAAGATGTGCCTGGAAATACACATATACACACACACACACACACACACACACACACACACATTGAGGTGTACGCACACACTCAAAACACATTTCAGGGATAGAATCAGGGACAACGCTGTAATTCAGTGTAACAGTAATGAATGTTCCAATTAGTCTGCACTCAACAACACGTCCTCACAGTGCAGCTTTTACCACTAGATGTGTGTGTGTGTGGTGTGTGTGTGTGTGGTGTGTGTGTGTGTGTGTGTGTGTGTATGTATGTATGTGTGTGTTTGTGAGTGCTTAAGTGTGTTTGTGAGATATATTTCTCCTGTACCATCTATCTCTGTCTTCCCTGCACTCCAGCATTCACAGTAAGATTGCAGCTTATTACCTGTCTCTGCTGTGCTGTCCCGAGGGGCGGCCATGGGATATTGCTGCTCAGGGAGCTGTTGTGTGTAGGTCAGAGCAGCACTGGCCTTCTTATGCCGTGGTGGCCACAGTGGTGCTGTTGAAAGCTGCACGACGATAGCCGAAATAGGTCCTCTCATTTTTCTCACTTAATATTGGTTTAATGGTTGATTGGTCAGGCAGAAGAACTTCATAGAACATTTTATTTCAATATATTCACACTAGGATAAGTCCTCTGAATGAGATATTAAAGATGTGCCAATATTATAGCACTGCTACACCCATCTTTTCTTGAGCCTGCAGTATGGGGAGCAGTAGTGTCACAAAAATAGGTAAAATAACAGCAGCTGTTATAAGTTCAAATGATATTGAGTTTGTGGTTAGCTAAAACGGTGTATGCTGTAAGGAAGACAGGTGACTGCGTGTGTGTCAAAGACCCAATGTTTTACCAAGTATTATACTGTACTACATCCTGTAGAGTCTGTAGCTGGATACGTTATTTGGTTAATGAAGAATTTGCACTTAAAAATCACTCGGCATTAATAAATATTCTCTAGAGATTAATTGATCAGTTGATTAATCGATTCACTCGTTACTACTTTTCAAATGTTAACGCTTGCTGCTTTTCTTGGACTTCTATGACATGGAACTGAATATGTTTTCAAGACAAATGAAGTGATTGAAAGACATCAAATTCGTTGAGGAAATAATCAGCAGACTTGTTGTGTCAACACTTTAGTTGGTGGTAGTAGTAGTAGGTGGAGCTGGCGGACCTGTAATCAAACAAAATGTGCAGTTTGACTTCTATGCAAGGCCCAGATCACATGTCCACAGTGTGAACCAGCTCTATGTGGTCCGGCTGCCCTGATAGCAACCTGATGGCAGTGCATCCTGCATGCATTTACACCTTGAATTAACACGCCTTTTGCCTTTGTGCTGTGCCTTTTGCATGATAATCTTAAGTGTAAATACGGTCTAAATGTGAGTTCAGTAAACAAGCAAGCTCCAGGCAATAGTTGTGTTGCTAATTGGGCAGTGGGCCCAATACGTGAGGGTACTGTATAGCTATCTGTTCCATTAGTTGTACTTGACAATTGTAGAGTCACAAACCATCAATTTACTGAGGAAAAAAAAAGAAAAAATAGCCAAAACCTGTCTTTGACATGCCCTCTTGCAACCCTCTCTTTGAGATTGAATAGTAGGTTGACATTTTGTGAATCTTGCTAAAGAAAATAAATCATTTTTTTGGGGAAGGGGGGAGCTGAATTTCTCTGCTTCTTGTACAAAATGAAAATGTTGTCCCTGTCACCGCAGCTATTCCTTTAGTACCCACACAGCACTGGAGTGATTGCAAAATTCCTGCTGTATATGCCACCGTCTGCTGAAAATATCCCAGGAGAGATAAAGATTTGCTAAAACTTTTAGCAGTGCAGAGGTGGGGTGACTCCTTCTGCTCTGTGATTCCGCATGAAATCTGTTTTTTCTTTTTTTTCTCCTTTTTTTTGGGGGGGGGGGGTGGAAGAAATAAAATTACATGTCTTGGCCATATGCCTGTGAGTGCCTGCTTTTCATCTCATCATTTCACATCTCAAATAGTGTGTGAATAGCACATTTTCTCTGTGTGTGTTTGACCTCTGTGAGAGAAAGGTGTAGCCATGAGAAGCTCAATACATAAATTATACTCTCATCAGGTATGAAATGCAGTACACAATCCAGGGTTATATGAAGATATGGCCCTTTTACTTTATAATAGATGTCTTTTATTTTAATTCAAACTATCTGCTCCCTCACTATTACGCCCTCCAGCTAACACAAATTAAATGGATCAAATGTGAAACTCCACTGTCCATCACAATCCAAAATTATAGTTCATTATGTAAACCACGGGAGATTACAATGACAATAGAAGATCTTATACCCTTTAATTATGCAGGCCAGGTTATAACAATAGCAATTTGCCAGTTACAGAGTATGATGATGATATTTGATTCAGTGAGAGTTTGTGTGACACTGGTTTACCTACCAGACGATGTCCAACATTTTTCTTAGATAATCCTTTGTATGTTTTGTATTATAATGTACCCTTAGCATGACGCAACACAGCTTTCAGCATTCACTTTAAAATGGAGTGATGCATTTCCCAATACTTAGCACACATGTGACAACTTACAATGCTGCATAAATCATTAAATTGCACCATGAAAACACGAGCAATTATGATAATACTTTGTTGTTTATTTTTGGCATGAGATGTCTTGCATTAAAAGTGGTTTTAATAATACATTATAGCTCTTACAAGACAACCTCAAAGAACAAGTTAGAAACATACAGAAGATGCTTGTTTATCATGTTGTACATATCAGTGAAGTGTCTTGGTTATGATACATAAATCGGCGCACAGTAAGTTATTTTAGGCATGCTAATGAGGAGATATGCATACATTACAGCTGCTTAGAATACATTACAGATAATATTTAAATGTCAAAATCACTTGTTTCCAAGATTGAAGTAATTTTGCACAAGGCCAGTCTTAGATTGTGCGAAATGGTTTTGTGAACTTGAACATTTTTCCCTCTTGTATGAATTCTCTGGACTTTCACTTACAGCCTGTACAGCATGCAAGTTTAAGGTATTTGACCCATATTATGGAAGGGGGAAAAAAACTATTTTGCTTATCATTTACAGTGCTCACATTTTGCTTTAGGTGTTGTTGAGCAGTTTTAATATGCAAGAAAAGCTCCGGAGCGAATAGTTGCTCTGTTCTCCACAGTGAGGAGACTGCTGCAGAGCCGCAGCCGGGGAGAGAGACTGCAGAGCAGGGACGACTAGCTGCCAGGCCCCCCGCTGATTAGCTTGATTAATTAGACCTAGACTTTATCAAAGTGATATTTGGAGTTTGTTTGCAAAGAGGCTCTCAGTAGTGATAGCAGTTGTATTTGTGCTGTCATTGTGCCTGTTTGCTTTGCCAAACATCTACTGTTTATTCCTGTCTCACTCTCATAACCCTCACGATACTGATTTACTTTAAATATTACAGCTGCTTTTTTACAATTATAATTTCCTTTTAAGTCTTGATTTGTCAACGTCACTACTTAACATTATAAATGTCACTCTCAATTGTGCAGCCTGGAGTCTTTCTTTGTTGTTTTCTTTATAGATCTGAGTTTTTGGCTGTCAAAACTCGCTTGTGTAGAGACATTTTTTTCATGAACACTCATTGACTCCTCTTCTCACATCCCAAGAGAATCCCTCCTTTTTTGCCAGCAATGCATGGCTTGTCAGTGTGTGCCAGAGCCGGAGGTGTCACTATGCCAAAGACCAAAACATTAAAATGTTCTGGACATTTTTTACTCCCACCATAAATTCTCCTGCAGAATACACTGGAGGGAAAGAACTAGAGAGAAGGGGTGAGGTTAAGAGAGAGAATGACAGGTGAAGGTGAAGACAGACTGGATTATGATAAGCACCTAGCAGTTTAGGCAGAGCTCACATATATTTGTCCCCTCTTTTTTTATGGCCACAGTAGCTTAGGTCCTTTCCTTCCTCTCCAAGCCAGGGGATCTTTGCCAAAAACAACAGTGTTTCATACAAGCCACAGGACACATGCGGTGCGCTTGTATGTCTGTGAAAGAAAAGAGAGTACTGTTGTATGTGTTCGTTTATCAAGTTTGTTTGCCATGCGTGCCGATAAGCCTTTCAGACAGACTGGCAGATGGGCTGCGTGTGAAATTACTTTTTCTTTCGCTTTCCAATAACTTCATATAATATCTTCCATTTCTCTTCTTTTCCCCTCACACTTGTACACATTGCTTCTCTTTCATATCCACACACACACTCAATTACTCTCACACCCAGACACATATCGCTTTGCTCTCTCACCCCTTATGTTCGATCAGTCTCCCCCTGTCTCTCCATGCCGGCAGCCAATAGTGGAGCTGATGGTGTAAAGGCCATTTTCAGAGCGCTGCTGTGTCTTCCCCATTAGCTATTCATGAGCTTTCCTGGCTCAGGTCTGTATACCTGGATTGGTGCATTCAGGAGATGCAGTGGCTGACTGAATGTGGATTAACGAGTGTGTCACGTTTAATACAGGCATGTGGTGTCACCAGGAGAGACAGCGAGGGAGAGGGAGAGGGAATGCTTGTTTATCTCATCAGCAGACTAAAGGAAAAGCAGGTCCTGACCTGCGCCAATTTGTTTTGTACAGCTCAAACAGAAGATAGATTAGCCTTGGTTTGAGGATGTGTGTTAGAGTTAAACATGCGCTACCAAGAAACAATAGGGCAAGACTGTGTGCACTTGTTGATGTTTTTTTTTTAATTTTTTTTTTTACTGTATTTCTCTGTGCTCACCCTTTGTCATCATATTCAAGGCAGATATAAACAATAAAAAAGAAAGAAATCAAAAAAGAGGGAGAGCCTGAAATGAAGGAGTGAGTGAATAAAAGTGCTGACTAGCACGTTTAGGTGTAGAACCAAAGAGCAGGGTTCAAGCTCGAACAGGGGGAGGAGGAATCGAAGAGGAATGAGAGGGCATTCAGTGAAGTGAGAGGGAAATCACTTGTCACTTGAAATCACCTGTCCTTTTTAATCTGTAGTTCAACTGAGCTGGACTACAGAGGACTACCAGACTGCTTGCTCTGTCTTCATATATGTCTTTTCCTGTAGCATATTTTAAATCCACAAGATTATATATGGGCTGCCACATACCTTATAACTTACAACATTGCTTTGCTCTTTTTACACGCGCAATTGCACACACACACACACACACACACATATGCAAAAATATGTGATATGTGCACACATGCACACACAACTCACCACATTGACTTACAAATTGCAAGAAGACTCAGGCAGATGAAACTCTGAACTATGAATTCCTGACTTGCTTTGAAGTTTTCCTACATCTCTCTCTTTCACTGTCTGTTGTCCCTCACCCATAACTCGTATGTTTGAGAGAGGGGGTACAGTATCTGCTGCTCTCCTCGGGAAAAGTCTGCGTAATTGGGCTTCTTTTCAACATCTCTGCTCCTAACTAGAGCTCTCTCTCGTGGATGACCCTGTCCTCTTTGACTTTTTGTATGTATTTATTTGAGACACTTGTATGTGCGTATAGATGCGCTGCCAGGTAGGTCTGGGTGATACGTTGAATTAATTCGATAAATTCGAGTTTTTCTTTCTGAACAATGTGAAAAAGGTCTAAATCGCAAAATCGAGATTAGTGCTTCCTCTGCTATCGCTCCAATCCCAGCGGCAGCAGTTCTCTGTAGTTACAACAGTAACGTAAGCTGTCACCGTTTTTCCTCTGAGACTCCTGCGTGTCTGAGATTTGCCAGTCAGCAACAAGCTTGAGTAATGGCAGCCGCTGAAGATGACGAAATAATACCAAAGAAAGGTAGACATGTTACCTCAGTCATATGGAAATGTTTCAGTTTTGCAATGTCTGACGTGGAAGAGACCAGCCTGCTGTGTAGAGTTTGTAAAACCTCTGCAGTGTTTCCCATACATAGGCTTTACTTGGGGAATATAGGTAAATTATAGAGTCTACTGAAAGCCTGCATGTGAGGCGTTGAGGGAACACCATTAAATTGCAGCTACAGAAAATAAACTAGGTTGCACACTCCCCCTCTAAGCTGCTTGAGTCTCTGCACCGAATCGGTCGCACGCCGCGCCGCCCACCATCACGAGTGAATTCTCAACCTGTGGGAAACTCTGCTCTATTAGAACCAAAAGAAGCATCACAGAAGACATTTTCCAGCACCTGAAACAGAAGCATGCGGTTTTGATGCTCTCTACCATCCCAATCCCAAAACCACAGCTGAAAAGCAGCAAACTTTAGCTGCCTACTTTTCCAGTGTCACTTCATATGACAAGACAGGTTACTGTTGATATTGCATGTGTATGGCATATAATTTTAGTAAAGAAAACTACTTATGAATCTTGTTACGTCTTGAGTGCATCTATGCATTAAAAAAAATCGATTAAAATCAAGAATCGTCCATAATGCTGAAAAAATTGAGATTTAACTTTTATGGCCATATCCCCCAGCCGTACTGCCAGGTGTCCATTGTCACGCTCCTTAAAAAGCTGCTTTACACAGACACTTGTGGAATCATTTTTATTGTAACCTATTCAAAAACCTTTTAATATTTTTAAAATCTTGTTGATTTCCCTTAACAAAGAAATAGCACCTTCAGTCTTCTGGATATAATTTCCAAGTAGCACAGAATCATATTCCATTGTCAAAAAATAAAGAAATGAAATGCAGCTTAACAAGAGTCTGAAATAACAGATAAATCAACTGATTCTGCAATCATATTTGGCTTGTCTTATTTTAGTGTAGTGATTCACTAGCTCATACACACACACACACACACACACACACACACACACAGAAGGCACAGATTCACAGTGTGTTTCTGTATCTACCCCGACATTAACTCAGGTTATTCAGAGTTTGAATGAGTTGTCCTGTCTCTTTGCATTATGTGCCGATGACTGTGTTCTCGTCTGTCTGAGTGTGGACATTTTTGAAATGTTGTTTTTGTTTTCCTCTTGAGTCGGGGGCCAAGAATCAGTTAGCCCTGAAAGGTTCATATCCCCCACTGGAATTTACTCATGCAGGTCTCTGTGGCTTAGTCTGAGTATTATAGGGAATATTAGCTCTGTGGCCTGTAGTTTTTCTTCCAGATCCCAGCACGATAAGGTTGCTGAAAGCATGTGGCGCGCCTGCTGTTAAGAAAAACTTCAGTCATGCAGCATCCTCACTTGATGGGGGAAAATAATGACTGACTCCCCCACAACCCTGCTTATTAAACTGGGACAACTACTGCTATTAATGACTTTTTGTTAAATATGAGAAAAGTATACCTGCAAACAAGCGCAACTCACAGTTTGTCTCAAAGAGTATTTGTGACAGCAAGATGATTAAAGATATTTTGAACAACCATCTCTTTAGACCACCCTGGCAGGCGCCTCTTAAATTTTCACCCAAAAGAAGTCTAAAAATACCCCCTCCACCGCCTCAACGAAATGCTGAGAAATTGAAAAGCTAAACAATGAAGTATGAACAATGAGTGCATATGCCTCAAACACGTCTCTGACTGTTTTCTTAGTCATTATCAGCTGACTCGTTTGCTATTACTGGAAACATCTGTGCTGGGCTAAGTATATTACTGACCTTCTATGTAGGTCTATATTTGCACATAAGCTCTCGTATATGTGTATAAACACGGAAGCGAGTAAACAGCCAGAAAAGAAAGTCATATTGTATCTTGGCAAGGACATTTGTCATTGAGTTAATTTGTCTGTAAGAAGAACATTTACAGAGACGGAGTCTGCCCTTCAAATGGTGTGTCACTGAGCTGCCCTTGTCTGATGAGGGAAGGAGGGAAAGAGGGAGGGAGAGAAGGAGGGAAGCTGAACGAGAGAGACGAGGGAGACGTGGTGTGTGTTTCTGTTGGTGGCAGATGTTGTCACTGTGGAGAGGAGGAAGTAAAGGAAGTAAACATCCACATTTGCACACACATAGTTGCATCCAAGGAGCATATGGACTCATCCACAATCAGGCATAAGCACAACACACACACACACAAACACACACTGAAATACCTCCCACATACCCGACAACAACAAATTAGTTAAAATGTGTGAAGAAAAGGGCAGAGGGACAAAGACAGTGAATGAGTTAGTGAGAGATGCAGGTCGAGGGAAGTGAAACTTTAAAGCTAAAGTTTTTTTTCGCACCCACACAGGTAACAAGTAAATGGCATTGTCAGAGGACATAACATGCTCTCCTTTTGAATAGAGAGCTATGTTTCAGTCCAGCTCAAAATCAATGTTACAGGGGAGAGATGAAAAGAGGATGGAGGTGAACATAGGGCAGGGATGGTGGAGACTGATGAAGGCAGATTTGATAAAAGACTGGAAAGAGAGATGAAACAGTGAAGACTGTGGGACAAAGTTCAGAGTGTGTGGCAAGGATGGACACTAGAGACGTGCTTTTGGTTCTTGCCTGAATTTTTCTGGCACCAGTATAAATGCAGCAGAGCATGAATTACTCATCACCAGCACTGACGTCAGTGTTTCCCTGAAGGAATGAATACACACTTTTCAAATATATATTCTCTCTGTGGGGTGACGTCAGACAGTCTGTAATTATCAGGTGTGAAGGTACTCTTTGTTGTTGTTTTGGTGGAAAAACGTTCAGAATTAGGTATTACTCATGTCTACGTAGAACGGTCTCATTCATACTGGTAGTCTATTTTAAACTCATCTCTCCACTGGATTTCTTTCGCATTTAAACCGCAGTTAAACTGCAGTTAAACTGCAGTTCACATGGCTCGTTGAGGTCACCTCATGTCAGAGTTGTTACAGTCACATGAATGAAATTAGGAAGAGGTGTGAAACCTCCTGGTTGTCAGGCACTGTACGTAGCTGGTAGCCTAAAATATTTAGACTACCTGTTCAAAATGTCCCAAAGGTGAGACGCCTCAAGAATGTGATGTCTTTTCCCCACGTGATGTGAACTTAAAGATAGAGGAAGCAATGCTGGACAAAGACTGTTGGTATTTGAACTGAATAGCAGAACAAATACACCTATCCCTTCAGGGCATCTTCAGAAGCTCCTCCCCCCAAATTCAGGGATGCACTGCCAAGGCAACGACACAGTGGTGGAATCGGAGCGTCTCTTTCTCAAAGCTGCAGAAAAACAAAACTTGTAAGATAAAATGTCACCAAACAAACGACATGCATATAAGCACAGCACCCAAACACAACAGAGTAAGACTTTGTTGTTTAGGTTGTTTTTATACAGCAGCAGAGAAGAGGACTGTAGGTTTGTAGCTAAGCTAACAAGGAAGGTAATGTTACCTGGCAGAGCATTTCAAGCAATAATGGACCCAACTGAATAACACCGTGCTATCAAGCTTGTGTTTTTAGGTACTTGTGGTTATAAAACCCTTTGCACGTTTACGGACAAATACCATGGTATAGAGCAAACAATGAGACAGCAAACAGTGGCTACAGTCGCCGCTACAAAGCTAACACGCAAAGAGGATAAGACATTTTCCCATAGCCAGCACACTAGCTTTAGACAATGATACTCACAGCTCTCCTGCTATTACAGCTAACATCACACCAACAGCATATCTTGGCAAACTAAGTAGACAGTTCTTCCATGCACTCGCCTTCACCGCTGCTCTCCCTGCCAGTCTCTTGTCTGCAATCTCCCATTCAAACCCATTCAAAATTCCACATAAACTTGTGGTGACGGAAAGGTAGACTGCGCCCTCTTCTCCCCCTGGTTATCCTTAAATTGGCACTACCCGCTCTGCCCCCTTCCCCTATCTCCTCTCTTCTTCTTTCCTTTGTCCTTTGCACCACTACGGACCCCCTCTGTTGCTGATTGGCTGGAGTAATGCTACGTGACTCGGTCCGAGCCACTTCGCTCATTTTCCATTTACAGAGCTATGGCTGTGTGGGAACGCTGGATTTTTTCTTTCAGAGCACACACACAGAACAGACAGCTAGCGTACCATGAGGGGATATTCACTGAATCTGACAAAATACTCCACCTTTAACCACTAACACATGACCTCAGTGACTCCCACATGACACTTTGTGTGAATGTCTCACAGAGGTTTAAATGAGGCATGCATTTTAAGTTCATTAGTATAATAAATGTCAAATTATCATTTTAATTAATACTGCAAATATGACCTAATTAGTAAGTGGAGAAAGCTTTATTCACTTTGTGTTCTTGCCCGTCTTTCTATTTTAAATCTTTGGAGGCTTTTGTGAGCAGAGAGCTGGACACAGACCGACACAGGATCTTTGAACTATTGCCTGAATTTAAAAAAAAAAAAAAAAAAGTGCAGAGTGAAACGAAAAAGTGCTACTGCTGCTGCTGCTTAGGATGCCACCCCTTCCATCCTCCCAACTCTCCTGCTCCCTGTGTGTTTCCCCTCCCTCACCCTTAACTTCTCACCTCCGCTTATTTGCTCAGATGACCTTCTCCCTCTCCCAGCCCCCCCCCCCTTTTTACCTCTGCCTGGTCTAGCGGGCTGTCACGGTGATATCCCCGGTGCCGCGGTTTTGATCTCTGCCTTCAATAATGAATGAAAGGATACAATTCGTCAATCACTTCAAAACCACGAAGCCCACAATGCTCAAGGTCAGGACAGTGGCAGCTGTCAGAGGGGATGATGGCTTGCACAGACGGGTGTGTGGAAGGTGCCCCGGTACATGCACCACACGTACACGCAAAAGAGAGCGCCAGAGCTTGGGTAAAGGACAGGCAGGCAAAAATTAGACAAAACGGAGGCTGAGAAACAAAGGAGGCCCCCCCCCTTATGATCTGAGGTCCTCGACTGAAGAGGTTAGAAGTGATATAGATATTAAAACAACAGGACAATGAACTTAGTCTTAGCAGAAAGTGTGAGAGCCGGAGCAGTGAAGTGAGAGGCTAACAGAGAAGGAGGGGGAAGCAGGGAGATTGTGATATTTTCTCTGAAGTATGCTTCCTGAGGTCCATAAAGACTCACGTATTTGTGTGTGTGTGTATCTGTGTGGGATGAGTGTGTCGAGAGAGATGGAGCCCTGGAGTCATGTTGTCAGACTATCACATGTATGAATTCAGTCGTGTTTGTGAAATCTCTCAGTATCCGCATGGATTTGTGTGTGTGTGTGTGTGTCTGTGTGTCTGTGTGTGTTTGTGAAGCCCAGTGGCTGAGATGCCAAAGTGATGTGGTGTCCAACATGTTCAGGAACAGATTGATATTACCCCCAATCACCGCTACATGATGGTACAAGCGACACGCAGAACCACTCCACTATGTCCTTTTCTATTGTCCTCTTCCGAATGTGTCTATGAATGCAACCCTGACTGAGTGGATTGATAAAGTTTGTGTGTGTGTAAATAGAAGTTTCTTTCCTACAAACGGGGAGACTGTTTTTAATGAGGAGCTGTAACGAGGGGATGTAAAATCCTCAGGAAAAGGTAGAGAGAGAGGGGAGGGGAGTCTGGGGGATAAAAAGAAAGTGCAGAGAGTACAACAGAGGAATAATTATTGTCTGTATGTGTTTGCGTGTCATTCAAAAGTATCGGGGTGTTTTCACAGTCACTTGTGTGCACAACTTTCTTCAGAGAGAGAGAGAGAGAGGAGGGTGCCGTATCAGCGGGAGGTATTTATTTCACTCCCTCCCTACTCTCCCATTCACCTCCTCTCTCCTCCTGTCTGCCTGTCTGCTCATCAGGAGATAGAAGCTGACAGTTGTTTGTCTGTGTGTGTGTGCGTGCGTGTGTGTGTGTGTGTGTGTGTGTGTGTGTGTGTGCGTGCTTCAGTGTGTGTGTGTCCTAGCAGATGTGCCCGGCGGCGTGGCCCACCTCTTAAATGTCACTGATCACAGTCTCTTCCACCTGATTACCGACCCCCCTCCCCCAGTTCTCCCTCCACCACCCTGCATATCATCTCTCCGTCTCCCACTCCTCTTCTGCAGCCCTTCTAGCCCATTTATTACCCCTGTACCTCCCCCATCCATGGACCTGCGCTCCCATGACCCCATGCATTCACAACATAATTCCACAAGACATGTAAGGTTGAGAGGGAACACACACACACACACACACACACACACACACACACTAATGCTTGCAATAACAAAATTTGCTTTGCTGCTGCACTAAAGCAGGTTTTTGCACATAAAAGTCTTGTTCAGTTAAAGCACAACATATTAAAGCTTGACATTTCAACTAGATGTCCAGTACACAATATAGTATGCATGCACACACACACACAGACATAAACACATATAGTTAGATTGACATTATTAAATGCCAGAGAAAGCAATAAACTGGCATTTTAAAATGACTGCTCAATGACACTTTTGGTTAACATCCCAGTTTTGCTTAGGTTAAGAGAATTACACACTGGCCGGTCACTAAATGAACACAGGTCAAATTGGCAAACGGCCAAAGTCAATATAATCAAGTATTAATTATGTACATTTGTTTCTTTTCACCTGCTACTGTACCTGAACCCGGAGTGTGAACCCAGACTGTAAAAAGCTACGATTTGAGCTCAACCTGTTTATTGAATGTGTTTCTTCTTGACAACCTTTCGTTGTAGAGGTTGTTTTAGAATCTACTATAACTCTCAGCACATTATGCTATCACTGTCTTTGACACAAAGACACTCGCAAGCAAAGTCAAGCATGTTGACGTTGAACTCTGTGTTCAAGCCCAGACTGTTCGCCTCAGCTTTTATGTACCAGTATACGTTTGTGTGTGCATGAGTTTGTGTGTGTAGGCGTTTGTGATGGCGTAGGCAACATGTCTCCTGGTCTGGCATCTGCCAATCAGCATGTCAGGATTAGTCATTCATCTGTCAGCTCTTCACAGACAGCTGTCAGTCAACGCTTGTGGAAACCATGATTGGAGCAGGCAAGGAAGGCGTTTGGAGGAGGCAGCAGTGATTGGCGGTCAGAGCAGGAAGAGAGGTTAGCGCGGTGTTATCCGGTCTTTAGTGAGAGGCGCTTTGTTCTTGTTGGCAGTCTGACATTCAGTAGTCAATTAAAGCAACTGCCAACTTGAAAAGCCACGAATTAAACTCCTGATCAAAGTTCCACACTCACATCCCATCTGCCCCACCCACCGACCCGCTCCATCTAACAACGGGTGAAGTAGAGGATACATTTTGGTTTTTGCTGCTGTTTTCTGCCTAGGAGCAGTACTTGTAGTCCAGCTCCCAGTGGACTTCCTTGTCTCACAGTTCAGCTGAGGCCTGTTGGGATCAGTGGCCGAGCTGCGGCCTTGTGGGTTTGCATCAGAGCCACTTTGATTTCATCATCAACGAGGCAGCACTTGTGCTTCTGCTTAACTGTCATCTTCTTTGGTCAGTAGATTGCTTCAGTTAGTTTTCTTTAATTGACGTGTTTGTGTGTGTGTGTGTGTGTGTGTGTGTGTGTGTCTGTGTCTGTGTGTGTCTGTGTGTGTCAAATAGACAGAGAGGGAGCTGGCTATCAGTTGTTTGTTCAGGGACACTCATTGGATTTATTGGGCTGATTTGGGAACCACCACTGATTTGAGCAAGACAAACTGGTTCTGTCAAAGGATAGTCTGTCGTAAAACACTATATGAACTGTGGAGCAGTTTTTGCTTGTTGTTTTCCTCCTGTTCGTACTTTAGAGATCCAATCCTATTGTGGTTCTGGTGTAAGACACAGACACACCTCCTTCCCTGCAAAAATACATTCCAAAGTTCAGCTGAAGTTAATAAGAGGCTTTGACTGGCTATATTTTAAAATTAGTTTTTTTTGTCAGTATCTCTTTATGTTACTACCCCCTCAAGTGGGACCAAGCACGGAAACTGTAACTTTTATTTTACTAACCCAGAGTGCTGAAGCGTTATATTAGCGTCAGAGAAACTTTGGAATATATACAGCACTATGTAAAGGTTTTAGGCACTTGAGTTTCCGTCTGTGACATGACCATGACCCTGAACATACAGCCAGCCATAAGTCTGGGATCACATGAAGAGACAGAAGACATTGAGACAGACTAAATCCCCAGAAGAACTGTGCCAAAGTCTCCAGGATGCTTGGAACAATCTACCTGCCAAGTACCTGGAAAAAACTGTGAGCAAGTGTATCTTGGAGAATTGGTGCTGAATACTGACTTTATTTAGGACTTTTTCTGTTTGTGGCACTCTGTACGAAGCTAATGTATAAACAAAAATTATTCATGGCAGTATTTTTGAAAGCATCCTCACTTAACATTTAGTGCCTGAAAGGTTTGTACGGTAGTGTATATGAAGGACTGTGAATTTTTATCCCTTATCACTTACATTGGAATTGTGTTAGAGAGGGATCCTTTAATGACCAGTAGGAAAAGGAGACAAAAAAATGTTATGTATATATGTGTCAAAGATAAAATCAACAGTGTGTGGGGTTTAATGAGACGTATTGTTTGGCTTTTGATCCAGTTGCTGCCTGTTGTTTTCTGGAATTGTTTAAAACTTCACTTGACAGGAGAAAGGTGAGAATAATTTTAAGAGGAAGAAGAGTGAAATACCACATGCCATAAAACAGAATTATTTTATAATCCAGTTCATCAGCTTTCAGGTCAGAGCCAGAGCTCACCTGAAATTCACCTCACTCCCGTGAAGTTCACTCACCTCCAGCTCTCCCTGCAGGGTTCATAGTTCTTCTTGCCAATGTCTTTCAATCCACCATTTCAGCCCAATATTGCATTTTTCCTAGTTCTTAGTCTTTTCTGTGCAAATTCCAGCATAAATCACCATGACAAACGGTTATTGATGGATTTCAGTTTTGATCCGGGAACATTCCCATGTGGAATTTGAGGTTGCCTAATGAAGTGGCTCTAATACTCTAGCACTTATCCAGTTTTTTTTTTTTTTAATCCCTTTCCCTTTTCTCAGTAATGCCATATGTCCTCTTCTTCTGTCCCTGTCTCCTGTCTGGTGCAAATAGTAATTCTTAGTTTTCTTCCATTTCAGTAACCCTAGTTTTAAATCAACAGCATCAGTGACAGTTTTTAACAATTTTAGACCTGTGTGAACTCTTCAATTGTGAAGCAAAATCTCGTTTTTCAGCGCCTTCACTTTATATTGTTCAATTAATTTGCATTTTTCTTTTTTTTTTGCCACTTCTCATTTTCTGACTAGTAACAACACGCCAAGAAAACTCAACTCATAATTCTTCCTTTCGGCTAACACATTGTCAGTCCAATTAAGTGTTTTTAAATGCCTGTTGAAACAAGCGCAGACAGACTTATTAGATTAAAAAGGAGTACAACTCATTTGCACCCCATAATCAAATAGACTGCTGTTACTGCTGTAAAAAAATACGCTTAGCCATGCAACTTTTGCTCGCTTATTCATAGAAAAATGACTTGTTATAAAAGAGACTGATGTAGTTATTTTCTCCCCTTCAACCTCATGCATCGAAAAAGGCAATATGAAGGGTGAATGTGTGTGTGTGTGTGTGGGAGAGAGTGAGACACAGAGATAGAGAGAGACAGGCTATCAGTAAATCAGTATTCATAGACTATCGCCAGTTTTGCCTGGCCTGTCTCGCAGTAGGAGTTCAGCTCTATGAAGATAAAGTGATTTTTCTGGAGTGAGTGACCCTAATTCTGACCTGACACACACATATACGCTCAAACTGTACACACACATACACACAGTGGTATCCAATAATTAAGCAAGCACTGCAGGAGTGAGCTCAACTTTAGTTTCATTCCAATACTCACTTTCTCTCAGTGCTCTGAAATGCATTTACACCACAGGGTTTTCTACATATATATATGTATATATACATATATATATATTTGAATGCAAACTGTAGCATCTAAAGGGTTTTTCTTTTACCACCAAATACTCACTGGACAAATTCAAAACTTCCGACACAGCAATCAACACGTTTACCCATGCTGTTGCCCCATGACCTCATGTTGAGCCAGGGGAAAATTTCACTCCTCACCACAACTGTTGCACTAAGATTTAGGATTAATTTTTGGATGTTTAATGCAGCACAATGTAAGAATAATGATCTTTACTGGCCCATTTGTAAAGGACAAGTCATTTAGGGCCTAATTTCCACTCGCTGTAAAAGTGCAGAGAGACAGAGGAAGACGAAGAGGAGAGGAGAGAGAGGGCGGGATGATGGTGGACTGTCAGCCCCCCGGAGCAGTGACCCTGATCCTCTTCTCCTCCCGTCCTTTCATCCTGCTCTCCTCCCTCTCTCCTCTATCACAGCGCTCATCTTTCGGCAAATTGAATTCCTCCCCAGAATCTGCCTAAGCAGCTTCATAAGACCGACCTGAGAGCGGAGACGTGCACATGTTGCAGCAGGAAAAAATGTGTATTTACGTGCGCACATGTGCACGTCTGCCTCTTGACTCTTCCTTTACATTTAGAGGCCAATCTCTCTGTTAGGCAACAATCTTCCCAAAGGGACAAAAAAGAGGAGACCTTGAGCTGCCACAGACTTTGACAGAGACCGAGGGGCAAAGAGAAGGAGGGCAGAACGAAGCAAACAGACAGACAGGTGGCTGGACTGTTCAGCTTTTGAGAAAGAAAGACAGGTTAGGAAAAGGGAAGACTGTGGGGGAGAGAGAGAGAGACATATTGACACTGAGTGACAGAGAGACAGACAGCAAGGAAGAAAGAGACAGATGACATCAGTGAATGAAACATGCTGTTAGCTGACCTTGTTCCTCTCAGACGTGATGTTCTCTATCTCCATCTGTACCTCCTAATGGACTCTCTTTAAAGTGGAAGGAGGGGATTAAAGGGCCATAAAGAGTGGAGTCGGGGGGGGGGGGGGGGGGGCGGACAAAACATGCAGCCGTACACAATATGAAGTTTGAAGGAAGTGGTACATAAGTGAAATGGTTAAAAGGAGATCAAGGCAGGTACAAAATGTCCACGTGTGTACGGTACGGACACCAGCATTTCTAATTGAGAGTCATATCTGGTAAATTGTTCAGGCTGGTTCTCTGCTGCTTTCTCTCTCACACACACACACACACACACACACACACACACACACAGACACACACACCACACACACGCAGGCAGGCAGGCAGAGGTGAGTTATAGTGCTGGTCAGCAGTATGACATTGGAGTCTGCATTGCCAGCCATCGTCTGTAGAAACGGAATATTCCAAATAAATCCTTATGCTCACATGCACACTTTCTCTCTCTTTCTCTCTCTCTCTCTCTCTCTCTCACTCACTCTCTCTAACTCTCTCACACACACATACACAGATGCATATAAATCTATCGTAGATGGAACACTTCCCTCTTTCGCATGGAGCAGGCAGCTATCAATCTAGAAGAGAGAGGGAGAGGGTGAAACTGTGGAAAGTAGAGAACAAGAAGGGGAGAAAAAGGTGGCCCTGAGACATCCACAGGGACTAAGGAATAGGGAAGGAATAGGGAAGGAAAAGGAGACAATGGAGACAAAGTGAGAGGGCTGGAGGGAAGACAGAACTGAAAAAGTTGAAACGGCAGGGAGGAGAGAAGATTAAGTTGACAGGAGAAGGAGAGAGAGAAAGAGAGAATGTAAAACTCTGCCTTAGAGTTATGGACCTGTCCATACATACTGTAGCAAGCAGATAAGCCTGCCCCCTTTAACCTAGTTTGTGTGTGTGTGTGTGTGTGTGTGTGTGTGTGTGTGTGTGTGTGTGTGTGTGTGTGTGTGTGTGTGTGTGTGTGTGTGTGTGTGTGTGTGTGTGTGTGTGTGTGTGTGTGTGTAAATGGCTGATGGCTTGAATAAATCTCATTGTCTGCAACCCCTCTCACCCTCACTCATACCATCACCTCCACCCTACACCCCATAGACAGATGCTGATCTTTGTTTGGTGTGTCCAGGCCCTCTATGGCTCTATGTTGTGTTGTGGAGAGCCAGGTCTGAACACCTGAGCCAAGAGTTAAAGACTGGATGCCATTGTTCAGACAGCAGCTGTAGCAGCTGCAGAGCCAGAATAAATGTACTGTGAGTGGTAAGGCTTAATGTCCTGATAGAGGAAAGATGAGATTGCAGAATTGTAGATTACAGCTAAAGGTGTGTCAAACTTCAGTGAGCATCTTCTCCATCATCAGGTCTGTAGTTTCTTCTTCTGTAGCTTCTGAACAATAGGATGTCCAAGCTCATGTCAAAACCTCTGGATTAAAGGTGACTGTGAACTAGTGTTTAACCTTTGTCTTTATGCAAAGCATCATGTGCGACAGACATTGGCGTTGGCAGTGATGCCAGCAACACATTGCAGATACTATGTGCACACAGAAGAAATAGTCGAGTTGCAGCGTGTTGTTCCGGTGAGAAAATCTAATAGAATTGCGCTTTTTCTGGACTGCTGCTGCACATCAGTGCTGGGAAACAGGACGTGTCAAAGCAGTGATGCACATCACCATGCGCATGCTGCTGGTGTGTGGGTTTACATCAAAAGCAATAGGCATGAGTGTTTTGACATGCATCATATGCTGTATATGTTGTTCCTAAGGGTACACCTTCATTGTAAGGTATAATTTTAAACAGCAAAATAAATGATCACATTGTTTACCATCAAACATTGCATACCTAAGACAGTGATTTGCAGTTACTGTGGTTATGAGTGTCCATCTCTATTTCAAAATAAAAAAAAGGTGGAAGAATGATAACCCAGAACAGGAGGCGGAGAAAGAGGAGAAACTTGTCTTTATGTCTTTATGACCACAGTCTGCAGGAGGAGTAGTTGAAGAATGATTTAATAGACCCCACTAATGGAGTGAGGATCTCCAGATGGAGACCTGGTGAATCCTACAGATGTGTATCATCAGATTTTGGTCCACAAAGTCACATTGTCATCGTGTCTCTGGGTACTGGTAACTACTGAAGTTATAAATGAGAGAGAGAGTTTAAGGTGAAAAGGTCAGAGTTTTGGCTGCAGAAGAAGAAATGCGTGTAAAGAAACACAGAACATACAGTAGCATTTCTTTTTATTGCTGCTTTGATACTAGATGTGAAATTAGTTTTCATATCTGCTTTGACATTTGTTAGATGGCACCTGCCAACATTATTATAGAATTTCCAGAGTCCAATTTGAAACTGTATACAATAAAATGAAGATACATTGATATGCCAGAGTTTTATTTATTTATTTATTTATTTGTTTATTTTGTAAAGAATAGAACATGAATTTAATGGATTTTTTATTGTGGTGGATGAATACAGTTGTGCAATTTGCTGTGTTGTTCAAAAATGACTAATGCAGACTTTTTCAAACAACAAAAATAACATATTTTCTTTTCTATGTCTCTGTCTGTCAGAGGTGGCTCCCTACCTGCGCGGGGGTGGACCAGGGCAGCAGGTGATGCTGGAGGGAAACAGGCTGGTGCTGACCTGCCTGGCTGGAGGCAGCTGGCCTCTGCAGTACCGTTGGACTCTCAACAACAGCAACATCACCGACTGGACACCACAGTACAGGTCAGCTAGCACCGACTGGATGTGTCAGACTTTTTGTCATGGATCCCTCTGTTATCTCGAAGTGCATGTCTGTTCCTGTTTGTCTATCTGGCATCCTTTCTTCTGAGCCATTGCTGTAGCATGGAAAAACAGCTGCATTATAGGAGCTGTGCCCATTAGTGATGCAGTGCGTTCAGAGAAGGTCAGAACATTTAGACAGTGGAACATGAAAATAATACGGTGGAAAGTGAACGGTGGAAAGTGAGATTTATAATTACATTACCACTATAAATATGTATATAGTCCGGGAAAAGAAGAGCAGAAGCAATCAATATGTCTGAGCTTCTGTCTCCGCTTTCCTCTCTGTACCTCGCTGCTTCCCTTCCTCTGCCCCTCTCCTCCCGTCCGTGTGTGTTGGTTGGTAAGAGCTAAGCAATCCCTCTCGGCAAGACTGCAGCTGTGAAACAAAATTGTTTTTCACATCATTCAGAAATAGAGGGAATCTTGGGAGCGAATGTGCACTGAGGGAGGGAGAGGTTGAGCCAGCATTTTGTAGGCAGTCGTTGTTCGAGCCAGGAGGCGTTGTGTCGCTCTGGACTGCTCTCAGCGTTCTGGCTACTTTAGTTTGGTGAGGCCAGAGCTATGCTGAATTGGCAGACTGTGTGTGTGTGTGTGTGTGTGTGTGTGTGTGTGTGTGTGTGTGTGTGTGTGTGTGTGTGTGTGTGTGTGTGTGTGTGTGTGTGTGTGTGTGTGTGTGTGTGCGCGTGTGTGCGCATGTGCATACGTATGTGTGTGTGAATGCTCGTGACCATCTGCAATTGTAGCCAGAGTTTTGTGTTTTACTTGCACAACTTCCCCTTTGAATAATTTTCTTTACTGTTAGTTGATTGTAAGCAGAGTAACTATATAGAGCGGCTTGTCTGCTAATCGCAGGGTTGGTGGTTCAGTGCCTGCTCCTCCTGTTTGCATCAAAGTGTCCTTGAGCAAAACACTAAACCTCAGTTGGTCCTATCTGTTCAGCTGATGCCTTGAATAGTAACTCACTGCCACAGGTGTGTGAGGATGTGAATGTGACATGCACGGGAAAGAAACTGAATAAAAGCACTTTATAAATGTCGTCCATTCCATTCACATGTATTAAAAAATTCTGGTCCCCACAAAATCACACAAATTTCGTCTAATTCCACATCTTCTCTGTAGAATCGGATTTTATTTTATTTTTATTTACCTTTTATGTTATTTCATATACTGGACAATGAAAAGTTCAGTTGTACATTGCTGTAAGTACAAATCTTTAATGATTAGTTGATTAATCGTTTAGTCGATCAGAATTTTGTTGTTGTTTTTTTAAATAATAATGCCAAGTATTTGCTGTACAGTCGCTGTATATCTGCTAAACCGTGAGGATTTGATGAATATTTTTGTGTTTCGGACAGTTGGTCAGTCAAAACAAGACATCTGAACACGTTACACTGGGCTGTTGAAGATTTTAACAGGGATTTTTAATTATTTCCTTTCATTTTATGGAAAATCAAGAAATTAATCAGATTAATTGCTAATGAAAATAACAGTTAGTTACAGCCCTGAGGATTTACATGAATGGAAACTTCAGCAAAGTTTCCTTCTTCAGCATCAGTTGAGCAGCAGCAGTCTAGTCACTAAGACAAGTTAAATTTAAGAAACACAACGGTAACATTTGCTTTGTTTTCAGGAACACTGTTGACAGGGCTGCTGAAGTATCTTCACCATTTATAGCTGACAAATAAAGTTATTTTACACAAAGAACACTTTCTCTAGTAAATCCCTTTGTTAATTAAATGCTACCTAAATCTAGCAACCTGCTCCACCTCCTTCCTTTTTCAATGCAAACACAACACATTGGTGGAAATAAAATACAACTCCTTTTTAATTCCTGGGAAATAGACAATGACTCATTGGATACTTTGATCATATGTCCACATTTTTTTAATTCTAGGGCTGAACAATTAATTGAAATATTATCAAAATCGCAATTTGGCCAAGTGCAATATCCAAATCGCAGGAGCTGCTATTTGTTTGATAAAGGTAAAATGTGTCACAACAGACATAAAGGAACATATTTATTTGGTACAAGACCTGACAAAAATCACATCATCATCATTTTTATATTTTCTTTCAGTGCAAAATTGATCATTCCAACTGAAATTGTCACTCATATTGCAATCACAATATCTAAATGATCACAATATTTTAGTAATAGTCTATTTCATTCTATTACATATGAAGCAGTACATTTACTGTGAAATGACGTGTTCCTCTGAAAGGACTAGATGTATTGTTGCAAAAGGGAAGGGTTGGTGAATATGTGGTGAAGCTGTCGTACTGTAAAACCTGGCTGAAGTTGTTCTTGTCTTGAATCACACAGGGAATTTGACTTCACACACGGGGCTGAGACTGTGTCAGAAAAATTGACTGAGAAATTATGGTATTGATTGGGACCTGTCAACACTGAACTTTGTGTTTAGTGAGACATAAAGGAAAAAAAAAACTTGTGGGGATTTCAAAAAATATAGTGACAGCCCCTCCGCACACACCTATTATAAAACGTAATGGAACACAGGCAGAGAGAGAGAGATGCAGTGTCCAATATCAAAATCTGTTTCAGGATGAGAGCTTCTGTGTAATGTGTCATTCCTGATTCAAATGGAATTGCGTGTTTGAGTCTTTGATGTATGTGTGTGTGTGTATTAGAGTGTGGGTTTGTGTATGTTGGCAGCATGCACTGACAGCCTGGGAGTTAAATACTTGGCTGTCCTGGTATTCATAATGAGCCCCAAAGCGATGTCCAGTTTTACTGTGTCTATCCGGTTTGTGTGTAATATCTGTGTGTGTGTGTGTGTGTGTGTGTGTGTGTGTGTGTGTGTGTGTGTGTGTGTCTGTGTGTGTGTGTGCGCGTGCGTGCGTTTGTGTGTTTGCCTAGCGTGGCACCAACCTAGATCCTATGCCAAGCTTCCCATTAGTGAAGCACAATCCATTAAAGCCCCATTAACAACCCCTCTTAGAACAAAAAAAAAAAAATGCACACAGTCAAAAACATTCTCATACACAGCACACACACACACACACACACACACACACACACACACACACACACACACACACACTGTACACATGCACCACTCCGCCTTACCTTCTGTTATTGAGGAACTTTGACAACCTGAGGCCGAATCCATTCTCAGATCAAGGTCATGAAAGGGAATTGCACAAGAGAGCATACATATGGACAAGCAGACCTGCACTTTCTTTCCTTTCTGTCTCGCTGGTCTCCAAACATCACTCCCTTGCCCCCTAGCCCATTTTTATTGGGTTTATTTACAGCTCTGAGATAAAACACACCTTCCTGACTGTCCTCTCTCTATGTGTCCGTCCATCTCTAGGTTGTCTGTCCCGTCTCTGAAGAGGACTGATGCTGGCCTGTATCAGTGCATGGTGAGGAACAGGATGGGAGCAGTAATACACAGGAGAACAGAGGTGCAAGTGGCCTGTGAGTACACACACACACACACACACACACACACACACACACACACACTGGTAAAAAGTGTACACACCATTATAATAAGACCAGTACATGAGCTGTTTTAATGACTGTCTATGAGGAGAAACTAACCATGGGCACACTAACAAGCAGCTTCTCCTTTGAAGTCCAGCAAAAATCACAATCAGTCATCCCTTTTTTTAGTCAAAAATAGAGTCAAAAGTCATTTGGTAATATTTTATTGTTATTAAAAGGAGGGGAAAGAAATGGTCTTCACAATGAATCAGAAATTCTCCTTTCAGATCACGAGTCGCGTGGCATTTTACGAGTCACATGCCCAAGTTGCACGACAAAACAAATATATTCACAAATTCACATTTCCCTGGAAAAATTCTAAGTTGACTTACAAATGATGATGTACAAGTTGCAAATTAATGGCACAGATACTGATACAGATTTACAAATACTAAACACATCATCTGAGCTGTTGACCAAGCCAATTTGACGGTGCAGACATTAGAGGGAAAAGAGACATGGAGGAAGCTATCTCATGCCACGTCCGGTCCAATGCTCTAGCCACTAGCTTCTGTAACTGTGCAATCTCTAATTCGGCATTCCTTCCATCTCTCTTCCATGTTCCTGGGGTTTACTTTCCATAATCTAAGAAATAAAAGAAACTGCAGCTCCCATGAAAGTGTGTGGATGAAGCAGTGTGGCTACTTTTGATTATTGTAACTTTAGCTTTTTTTCATGTCTTTAAGATCCACCGGTCCTTTTCATCTCTTTGTCCGGCTGCGAAGCTGTGACATTTAGTCTGCAAAGGTCTCGGACTGATGGAAAATTGTGTCTAATAAAAGCTGAAAAAAAGAAAAAGAATAGTCATATTATATAAACTAAAATATTATATTGTCTTTAAAAGTATCCAAACATATGAAGTGAGCCACACAACATGTTCTTCTCTGTTCCAAAGCTGTATCTTTGGCTAAAAGCGCTGTTACAACTGTCAGTGCGACCTTGAACTGGGGCGTCTCACTTCTGCAGCAGACGCTGGAAGTTAAAGTTGTTACACCATTCACTTTTATTAAACCTTGTCTGTCCAAGTATAAACTGCTCCACAAAAGAGGAATGGTTTGCAGACAGTTATGAGGAGTCGATGGTCTTTTGATGTCTTTTGAATAAATTGTTTGAACTTATTGTATCCGTTAGCGACCAAGCTTTTTCTCTCTTCAATAAAAGTCATAATTGAATGGAATGATATTCAATCCTGAGAATAAATTGCCAGCTGACAGTAAACGGCAGAGTGAGGAGAAAATACATAGCGGCGCATAGAACCTTTCTTACAGAGTACCACTGGCATTCTCTTGCCCGGCTAGCGCGTTAGCATTTAGTTTTAGTCATCTACAGTATTAGTATTATTACCAACAAACCAACCAACCAGCAAGTTTAATGCTTCTTTTTTAGCTAAATGTAACTTTGGGCACTCATACTCACGCTCTTTTTTTCCTCTCCCTCTTCCCCAGTTTTGGGGAACTTTTCCACCGAGGAGCAGAGAAAGACTGTGACTCAGGGCCGAGCAGCCATCATCAGCACGCCTCCTCTCGCTTCTTCCCCCCGACCCTTAGTCACATGGTTCAAAGACGGACAGAAGATCATCCCCAACAACCGAATGTAGGTGTCTCTTTCATTCCCTGTTCCTGTCTCTCTCCAGCACACGCTCACATTTATATAGGGACTTCTGCAGCAGGAACAAAGCGTGTGTAAAAAAAAAAAAAACACAGATTGAGATAAAATTTAATTTTACCGTTCTTATCCCTCAGTGGTTTATTAATTAACGTGCTCTAGAAGCACAAAAGTTCTTTTTAATCCTTGCACACCAATTGTTGTGAATAATAAGCCACTTAGATAACTGACCCTTTTCATTAGACATCTGTAAAATAGACTTAGAACATTATCGAGACAAGATAAAACGGATTTTTCAATGAATCACACCTGCAAGGTTATTAAGTAATTTTAGGTGTACCAGGAATGTTCTTTATGTTAATTGTTCAACAGAGATATGAGTCCCTGGATGTGTTGTGTAAGCTGTATTTCACAGCCTTTTGTTTAATGCTGTTGTCTGGCTCCTTTTGAAATGCCTGTAATTTGCATATTATTCCTTAGCTGCTACAGCTTTCCTGTCAGTATTGTTATTTAGAAAAATGTTCAAACTGTGTATTAATAATGTAATTATTTCAGACAAAGCAGGGGACTGTGGGTTTGTTGTGAAAGCTTTTCAGAATAGTTCACTATAGATTATCTCAAATTGTTTTAGAATATATACCTGTCTACTCATCAGTGAAAATAGGTGTTGAGATACAGACCTACAGCGGTTTCATTAGGCTGCTCTGACACTCTGAGATAACTAACTCCCCATTAAGAGCACTCACCCACTGCTCTCCAATGTGTTCTTGAATGAAATTGTCAGTGGCCTTGGTGTACACATAAATGGCCGGACAGCAACTTTTTCACTCCTTTAATGGCAGTCAAAAGGGCTTTTGACAAAGCTTTGTGGAGTCAGGTTACATAAGCAGTGTTTTTTTTTTCTTTTCTTTCGGCTAGACCAGCCACGTGCCAGCACTACACTTGCAAATGTCCATGAATGAGTGAGTGATGAAGGCACACCATTGGTTGGCTGGCTGAGAGTTGGACTTTCCCACTGGCCGTTGCTCTTTCAAAGTGATTTGACGCGAACAGTTTCTATTACATAGTTTCTATTACTATCATCAGCGGTCGCTTGTGGTGGATCTACAACAGTTTTCAACTACTGTATTTCCTCAAATAGCCTTCATTTACCTCAACTGCAGAAGGTAACAGGCGAATTTGAGGCAGGCTTGTATTAGAGGCAGGCCTTTATTTCTAATTCCATCTGTTTGATATATAAAATCGGTCATACCGAGTATGATGCCTTGATCCACTCCCATTTTCCCTGTTAAAGTTCTAAGTAACCATTTCAAATTAAACGCACTCTAGTGTTTCAGTGAACAGAAACCTTTTATTTCTTAACACGGTTTTATTGCTGTGCTGACATGCTACAATATGCATATTGTCTCAATTCCAGTTGTTGGTGTTTGAGATTTTTCTGACCGGCCCACCAACATGGTGGCCCACTGGGATTTCTGTGGGGCTCCTGATGGCCAGTTTGACTATGGAACAGTCTATAGTGCAAACAACATTCAACTCAGGGATGGACTTTTACTGTCAGCATTTATTTACTAATAGATATTGAAGTTTATAAAAAAGTGTTTTGGCACACATACTTATAAGGGGATTTAATTCTGGCATGTTAAATTAGCATTTAAGCTTTTATTTTGTCGTGTATGATCACATCCCCCATGAGGAAAAGACAAGGCATCAAGAAAGAAATTCCGCCCTGTCCAGCCATATACGAGGTTTTTACCTTGTCTTGTTATTTTTGTCATTAGTTCACATCAATTTTGACTTTGCTTTTTAATTTGAAAGAACATGGAAAGGGGCTCTCCTGTTAACTTAATGGGGCTTCATTGAGTGTGGTTTAATGACAGTGGACTGCAATTATTTTGCTGCTGAAGACTCAGCCTGCATTGAAGGTGTTTACTGTTAGAGCATCACCACTACACTGCATTAGCCTCCTTAAACTGTACTCCCTGCTGCTATCCATTAAAAACAGAAAACAGGGAGTCCTTTGTTCTACTTACTTTTCCTGATTGTTTCATGACAACAGCCTATTTACATATTTTAATAAGCATACAGTATATCCTGTAGATGAATGTGACAAAAGAAGCTTTCAAAACCGGCGAGATAAAGTCTGCAAAAGACTGAATGTTACCCTCGTCACCCTCACCCCTTCTCAATGTCACACACCACAAATAACAGCAGCACTGGCAATTAAAAACAAATATATAAATAGATAAATAAATGATTGACATTATGCTGCCAAAGTGAACCAGAAAACTCTTCCTGTCACATCCATCCTTTAATGGACACTTCCATCCATATCAAAGTAGCACTGACGAAAGGGCATAAAAAGCAGCCAAGGCGCCATTTACCTCGCCCAGGTCCTTCTGTAACACTCTGAAGTGGTCCAAGGGCCCATGATAAGTCCGAGTGAGAGTCCAGTTGCTCTGAGCTGCTACAGAGGCTGTAGACTTGGGGTATGGTTGAAAATGATTTGTTTTATCACACGAAAAGGTTTATAAACGTTTGTAGTTATTACAAAAGGTCACACTTGACGATAGGGTGAAAAGCTAGCTGCCACAGAGAGGAGCAAACACCATCGTCATTTGAACACGGGGATAACGTTGCACATTTTTCTGGACGGTAGATTGTGTTCGACCATCCGACAAACACTTTTGTTGGAATATACTGGCACCTTGCCAAGACCGGTACCTGGTCTTGCTTTAAGACTGACATGGGCCTGTGGTTCATAATTCTTGCTAGAGTTATTCTGTATATATATTATCATACATATTATTCATCTATTTAAAATTGAGCCTGGCAGGAATGGAATTCTTACAAGAGGCTGTAGATCCTTGTTCATATGAGCATAAAGGACAAACTACCACGAAATGTCTTATATCTATTTGCCAGGACCAACTTCAACTTTGACTTCAGCTTTACCACAAAGTTTGTTACACAAGCAAAAAGCAGTATGATTACGTTAAGCGGTAGGGATCTGTTCTGGAAGCTGCACATCCAGAACCGAAAATGACAGGAGTCAGCAGACAGATGAGTTGTCACATAATTATGGCAAAAGAGCAAAACATATGGAATTAATAGTGAAAGCATAAAAGATAATGAATGTTGAGTTGACGCTGAAGTAGCTGCAGAGATTGCAGAGTAAGCACTGATGTAACAGTTGCTGCAGTAGGTTAGCGCAGCATTTAAAACACAATATGATTTGACAGTGAGCAATCGGCTGTCACAGTTTGGCAGGTGCACTCAGCTGAGCAGTCAGCTGAAGGGTTTGGCCCTCTGATCATAACACAGATGACACTGTGGCCTGTTACTGGAGCCAGTACATGTAACTAATGTAGTTACGTTGGCTCCATTTCTCTTTGCCCGTCATTTTGATTAAGATGAAGAGTCCATGCATTTTATTAAGATAACATTAAATTCAGGTATTCCATCAGCTATTTATTGCAATCAGAATCGGTTTCTACTGAATACTTGACTGCCTCTACTAAAGTCGTAAGAAATTAACACATGTTCATGAAATACAATCTCTGTGACATTCTGGGAATAGAAAGTAGAGGTGCTATTTCACACAGCACAGGTCTTACCCTTTCATGCAGGAGACATTTTGTTTGGACCATATGCAAATTTTATGCAGAGAGACGGAGACATGTCGCCCCTAATATTTGATATAAATCATTTGTCCACCTCATCTTTAAGTCTATGCAGTGTCCATGACAAATTGGACACAGACAGAGAAAGATTCAGCAGTCAGTATTTCACTTGTTACACCACAAACAGCTGGCACAGCTACACATCAGACCATTAAATTAATCAGCAAGAAAATTTCACTCTGACAATCAATGTTCCAGCTAAAACCTTTGACAGTTGATTACAGGCTCAGAGTTTGGGTAGAAACGACACACTACTGTATAACTGGATGTCATTTCTGGTGCTAGCAACCTAATTTCAGACAGCAAACCAGTGAGTTGCCACAGCACATGAAAGTTGTTTTTACCAAACAAAGCCTGATGGCTGCAGATTGTCTGTTGATTTGTCTTAAATATGAATTAATTATACCTGTTTTCAACATTAGTATTTCATCTGATTTATGTTGAAAATGGAAAATAGAATCTGAACCTCTCTGATCATAACAATTTTCATTTATTCTTGTAATTATGCTTTTTTTTGTTCCTTTTAGAGTATCTGCAGTTTAATGTTCCTTTAGTTAGACAAGACTCATTGGGGGCTGATAAAACCAAACCTCCAAAGTAAGAAACAGACTGAATCAACTAAGCTTTAACAAAAGATCTATCCAAAGACTACTAAATGCACACCACACAGCAGTTGTAAATCGAAAAATGTTCACACTGTCTAGATAACTTTACAATGGCAGTACTCAGCTGCTGATGACCATTTTGAACCTTTTGATATCAAGTCTGTGCAGAAAAAAAGGGAGAAAATAAAAAGTTAACAGAAGTTTATGAGAAGCCTTTGCTCCCTATTGATTTCTTAAATCCTATTACAAAGCGGGATACACTCTTCAGCACAGTGACATTGGCAAATTGTTTGGGCTGAGGCGACCTGATTGGTGTGCAACTTTTGAGCAGCGAGTTTGTCTAAAATTCAAGGCTGTCGCACCAATAACCTGTATCCATGGCAACAAGATAAAAATGACAGCTGGTTCTGTCAGTTGTGGTGTCTGGTCATAGTAATATATTTTGTGATAGAAGAAGTAATTTCAATGATATTGTTAGGTAGATAAAACGTAGGGAGTAACATTTCATTCTCATAATGACAGATTTTAGTTTTTACCTTTTCTTTCTTTTTCTGCTCTTCAAAAAAAAAAAAGAGAGAGAGAGAGAGAGAGAAAGACACCTGTACAAGAAGTGAATGTCACTACTTCATTTTCAGGTATTAATACAATCTGGAAAAAAAAAATTATCTCTGCATTGTGAGATGAAATATTCTGATTTGCTTGCACCCCACATACACACACTGTGATGAAGATTCATGCATAATTCTTCCTTTGAACCTTCATAGAAAGACTAATTTGCACCTTTCTTCACAGCTCCTCTCTTGTCTCAACAAGACATGTCTTCCTCTCCCATTCCTCCTCTCACCTCCCTGCTCCGTCTCCCACTCCTACTTTTCTGCCTCTAAATTATTCTTTATATTGCTTTGTTCTCTCGGTTGGCTCTCACTCTCTGTCTCTTTTACAGTCATTATCATGCTACAGGATATAGTGTTATACAGAACCCATAAACTTCTGTTCCTGAATAAACTGCTTAACTGCTGTGGTGTATGCACACAAACACACACACACATGCGCACACAATCTGTCTCTCCAGACCAATCTCAGTTGCGTCTACCTGGCTCGAATGTCTCTGCGTGCGCTCATGCGTGTCAAAGCGAGTGCAGTGAATATTTGCACGGCTCTGCGTGTGTAACGGTGTGTGTGTATGCGTTCGTGTTTGTGTGCGAGGTTACGCTGGCTGATCCTGCGGTCCGGTGAGACAGGGCCAGATGGTGCCTGGCGGTTGGCTGTCTTCGTGGTGACCGAGCTGATGATGTCGTTTATGAAGTTTATTGATCCGATATGCATCACTCCCAGAGTCCCCAGCCCCATCTCGCTGTCTGTCTTTCTGCCTGTCCCACCGCTCTCAATTTATGTCCATGTGCCTGCCCCTAACCCCATTCTGCATAACCAGCACACACACAGTCTTCAGTCCCTGTGTGTGTCTACCCTCCCCCTCTACACATACACACACACATCCTGTCTGTCTATGAACATTCCCAAATTCCCCAGCCCTCAAAATACTGGCCAGCAAAGAACTTACAAGCTGTCACTTCCCACACTCTCTAATCTAATGGAGCCCTTACTCTCTGCCCCCTCCATCTTCCCCCTTCATGCTGCTCTGCCATCTCTCTGATTTGCTACCTCTCTCCTTCCCCCCACAAAATGTTTTTCTTCCTTTCATCCTTCCATTTTCACATGGACTGTGAACTTCAGATATATTGAGTCTGTTTTCGTCTCTACTGTCCAGTAGCAGTCAAAACAACTTTGAGACAGTGCTGTCACCTCAGCGCTGTTGATGCTGATATATATTTTAGCAGTGACCTGCAGCCCAGGTCGAGAAGAGCTAACTGCTGGTTTTAATTAGCTCTGAGGCCTGTGGCAGATGGACGTGAAATGACTCTGATAGCCAGCAGCTTCAAGAGGACAACCAGGCTGCGGAGAATTAGAACTCTCCTTTCTTCTTCCATCGGGGACACAGGGAGCCCAGACTGATCAAATAAAGGCAGTGATCTATGCAGAAGCATGGCTGGGCGGACAGTGAATATTTCAGTTTCTTGTTGCCGGGGAGTCGAGTGGTGCGGATAGCACTATTGTCACAGGTGGTCAGTGTCAGGACAGGGCATGATGGGAAATATTTGTCCTCATAGACCTACCCTAAGCAACCATATGCTGTGGAGGAGTGTGTCTGTGTGTCTCGACATTCATTCATTTTAATTTGTCAAACACCACTTTAACAGAGGTAACAGAGGGAGCGATTCATTATTTTGCCTCTTTCCATCACACACGCACTCAGCAGAGGTCTGAACAGAAGGAACTTTCTCGCTGTCTGAACTTTGCGAGCAGATGTTGTGTGTGTTTGTGTCTGCCAGCGTGCATACACATGCGTGTGTGTGTGTTAGACAAACAAGAAGATCAAGAGAAATAGAGCATCATTCGGAAGGAGAGTCAAAGGATGTGTAGGATTAAATCCCACCACATGTTGAAAACACAACCGGCCATTTGAAAGGTCTTCAATCCACCACAGCTCCGCCGCTGTTCATAATGACACAGTTTCTCACGGCAGCCAAAGGGGAGGATCAAAGTGACTGAAAAAGAGGTAGAAGTAGACATGAAAAAAAAAAAGTTACAGGAAATGAATGTGGAGTAAAGAGTTTAAGCTCATCTGAATCCATTGTGTCTGGAACTTAATCTCTGGAGCCACCAGAAGCTTAGATACTGAATGTGACTTTCCTCTCAATGATATGATTTACTTACTTTTGGGATTACAAAAAAATCCCAGACATGTAGGATTTTAAGACGTATGACTGCTCTAAGCACAGTCATGTGCCAACCATCTTGTATTTCTATGTTCTCTTTGTTAAGGCTTTTACTTCTCTTACATAAACTGACACCGATCAGCCACAACATTAAAACCAGTAACTGGCATTAATGTAGTTGTTGACTGGCGTGTTTATATACGTCCAGCATATTTACCATTCAAGTTTTCAATTTGTATCAAGCAGCGAAGAGGTTGTAGCATGACGTGTTTCAGTCTGTTTTCCTTACATGGCATTGCACATTCTTCGATGTGACTATTGCACATGCTCACATCACAATGACGATGCTGAAACAATATATTGTGCAGCCCTAATTCATATCCTTGTTTACCTGATATTCACACTATCCTGTTTGTTCATCTACTATATGTTGGTGTAGTTCTGTCTTTAATTCTGAGGCATTCAGCAAATCTATCATTTATGCACGAACGTTACATCTGCTGCAGAAACATTCGATTTTATTTCAGCATAACTTGTGAACAGGAAATGCTGTCTGCATATACAAACACGTACTCAGGATACTTTACCTAATCGGTAAACAAAGATAAATCCAAAACCAAATCAAAGTTTCTCCACATATTTGCACTCACATAGAAGTTCAGAAAACTTGTTGCCTCGGTTTGTAGTATGTTGTCAGTTACAGTCTCACAACTAGTTAAATTATTGTAATATTTCTTCATTAGCTACCCGAGCAGCCTGTAGCAGTCTATGTGATGAACAGGCTAAAGTTACCACCCTGACTTGCTCGGCAACAAATGTCCATGTATGTCTTCATTTACTGTGCAGCTCTGCCAGAACAGTATTTGAATCCTGCGTATTAATGCCATGTATAAACTAGACAGCTTTCTAGAAAATATTAAAATCATAGACAGAATCTGGCCGGGGTTTTCTTTTGGGAACTATGATGCTGTTGTCTTTTTAGAATTACTTTTAATTGACAGCTCAAATAAGGCTTGTTATGAGTAATTGTTATTGTTACAGTTTGTTGACTTTTAAAATGGAACAAGAGGAAATATCAACTGTACATAAGCCTAACATCTACCTGAACAAGAAGTTGTGTTAAAGTTAATTGCCTTTTTGTCACTAATAGTAGTGGGCACTGGCTGAAAGCTACATCTGTGTGATATGAATGAACAAACAGCATTTTGAATTCACCATTTAACATTTCTACATTGATTAATTATAGGGAGAAAAAAAAAAAAGACAGGACATGAAGCAACAGGAATTCTTTTTTGACGCCTGCCTGAACTTAATATTTTCCAATTTACCTCTCCTCCCATTCCATGCCTGCTCTCCTCTTTTCCTTCCCTTCTCTCCATCCTGTTCCATAATTGAATTGCTCCTTTGGTCCTCTAATGTGGTGGCAAATAACAGAATGAAAATTCTCCACTGTAAACTCTTCCATTTCCACTTCGATGTCTTACCTCTCTCTACATTTCAATAGACATTTGTCTGTTGCTCTGTCTCTCTCTTGTTTGCTTCTCATTCTTGCCCTCCCTCTCACTTTGTCTTCTTTCTTGTCAGTCTTAGCGGTTGTTGATCACAGTTCAAAGGAGAAATGGTGATCCTGGTATTCCTCCGCTCACCTTCAGCTCACCTCCGGTCTCAAACAGAAATTCTGTATAGATTTTATGAGTGTAAGATTGTAGCACAGATGTGGAAATTGATTTGGCTTGTTGTTGTTTCTATGTTGGTGTGTTTTTGGTGTTTGGTGTCGCCTGAAAACAATTATTAACCGGTGGAACTAATTGGCCTAATTGGCCTATGAGGGCAGCAAAGTCTGAAGTTAATACACTTCAGTCAGAGACACTTGTATCAAGGGCCTGACCACTTTGGTAATTGGTTAGACAGTTAAGTTTGGCTGAAAGGAGTCTGCTGTCAAACAGTCAGAGCAGCATTCTGACCTTTGCAATTTGAAATTGTGAACTTAAAAACGAGTGAAAGGACTAATGGAAACACGTGAATTTCTGAAAAACTCTCAAATGACACAAAGAATTTTTGCAAAAGTGACATGGAAACACTTTTTTCACTTTCAAGTCGTGGCGGCTGCCGTTTCGTGCCCCAGGCAGCCAGTTCCAACCGAGAAGCAGACTGTTGCTGAAGACTGACACTGTTGTCACGTTTATTGGAAAGATATTGCAAGAGAGGAAAAGCCAGATTTATTCGTATACCATAACTCACTGGAAAAACAGACCATTCGCAATTACATTTTGTCAACTTTTCTAAATAATCACTTATATTTTGCACCAAATTGCAATGGAAAGTGCATTGGTATATTACAAGCTTCCAAACAGACAAATCTATTCACAAAGCACATATCTTGGATTGTATTTCATTGTTGTATAATTACTTGCTCCCACGACCTCAGACCCTTGGATTATGTTGATGCAGGGCTGTTCTCAGTCTGTACACCCACTTATGAATTATGTTTATGACCTACCTATCGCCTTGGGGGCACAATGTGTCTGTGTTGATACAGTTTGAGTCACGAGTAGTTTGTTTTCTACCTGACAGCAGAGAGTGTCACCAGGAGAGCTTAATGGGTGTGGAGGTTACTAACCTGTAATTAGATAATAGAATAATCTGAAACTCTTGTTTTATTTTAGCAGAAAGGTTAAAACCTTGACATTGTCCGTGTGTGTGTGTGTTTACATGCAGCATATCTGAGCAAACATGCATAATGTATTCAGTTGGTGTTCACTAACCCTTTGTATACATTTGTAATCAACACTGTAAATAATAGGCAAAAGGATTTTCTATCTGTAGACTTCTTCTCAGTTTTAATGTCCTTCTCTTTGTATCTAATTTAGGTCCACTGTCATACATTTTATCTGCTTTCAAAAGACTGGTTGTTGCTAAAAATTGGCTAGAGGCGACTTGTTCTACCACCACACTATTATGCATGAATTTTGCAGTAAAGAAATCAGATGACTTGTTTAATTTTTAATATTATCACTGTACTGCGTGGGGGGTGGGGGAGCGACACATGTGGCAAAGGGAGACAGGGAACAAGGGGTTGCTTTAATTGCATTGCATTTTCTGGTAATATTATTCATTGTCAAGGTGGAGTGGGATAGAATTGCATTATGAAGACAGCACTTTAGGGCCTGCCGTCGGACTATGAATATTCATTACTTATTCTGCCAAAAGCAATTTGTTGTAGCTTTGTTTAAAACTGTTGATGTGTTTCCCAAAGTCTGTAGGCTATAAGTAGACCAACATGTATGCCACAAGGTAAAAACATTGTGTTTTAATAAATTACATTTTCTCCCCTATCTTGACACAGAATTGGGTGGATGTCTTAGAGTTGATAGCAGCATTATTTTACGACCTCAGCTCGCAGTCAGATCTATCTGTTGTTTGCTGAGATAACAGCCTCGATGTCTGGCTGGATATATCAGGTGAATTTGAGACTCTCTCTCATTTGTCCTTAACTTGTGTCCTTTACTTGTAACTGTGTTCCAAATTTGCTGTCCTCTTCCAGTCACATTTCTCAAACAACTAAGGTAAAAAGAAAACTTTTTCCTCTTTCTTTTTTTTTTAAAGTAGATAGTAGAAAAGACATTAACTCTGAGGCTGTACTTAATGACTCTCCCAAATGACAGAGGCTTACCCTGCCTCACACACTCAAGGGAGGGAGAAAAAGCAGCAGGAGAGGGAATAGGAGGGGTAGGAACAAAAAGCTCCCTAAACTGCAGGAGTGCGACAAAGATGATTGCATCGCAGTTTCAAAATATGTTCCTATTTACTACCATGATTTTAGTTTCCTTTTACATATTTGAATTATACTAGACTAATTATTCTATTTGTTTTTGTTCCTGTAGCAACAAATGAATACTTTATGCACTGTAACAAGCCCTAATGGGCCACCGTTTACATTTTCTAAGACCCCTGGCCCTGGTGATAAAATGCTATCTGTATCTGGATATCTGCATAAAACAAAACATATGCTAATGTAGGATGTAAACACACGTGGCACACATTACCATAGAAGTGTCACTGAATTTACAATGCCTCGCATTTTGATCTCAGACACACTCATCTACAGTAGGTGTATGCAGTTCATTTTGTGTTATTCAGCTCTGTGAAGAAGTACCACTCGCAGTGCACAAGCATCATGACTCATTCTGAAGTTTGCCATCCACTCAGCTTCACAGAGACTCTGGCATGATCCGGGTACAGTAGTAGCATTCACAGCGGCTGCAAACCCCTTTTCCTGGAGAAAAAACGACCAGCCTGTCTTTTCTCTCTCCTCCTACAACGCTGATCTGTTCTGCCTCAAATGGAAGGTAAATACCTGCCGTCCTATCCCACGTCAAATGACCCCTTACATCATCATGTTTGTTATTAGCCGTGCCATCAGCATGGCTCTAGGGATGGAATTCTGTTGGTGGGTGAACCACTTTGGTCCAGACTGAAAAATCTCAGCAACTACTGGATGCATTCACATTGAATTTTCATACAGACATCCAAGGGCCACACAGGCTGAACACTACTACAGATTCCTTGACCGTTCCTCTAGTGCCAACAGCAGGCTGACTTTCATGGTTAAGACTGAAATGTCTTGTGAGCTGCTGTATGGACTGCAATGAAATTTCTTGACAAACAGCAGATGGATGCCCAAAGGATTAGTCCAGTGACTTTGCTGATCCCCAGACTTTGAAGACTGATTTTGACAACGTTTTGATGGTCAGACTTTGGTACAGATATTAATGCCCCCCTGAGGCATGATGATTACTTTGGCAATGCCTTAACTTTTCATCTAGTGACACTATCTCGTCAAAAACTAGATTTGTCCAATACTTTGGTTATGACTAAATACCTGCAAAACTATTGACATTCCCATCATCCTCAGCTGCATTTTATTGCTATTTAACAAATATTAGCATGCTAACATGCTAAACTAAGATGGTGAACATGTGAAACACTATACCTGCTAAACATCTGCACGTTAGCATTATCTTTGTGAGCGTGTTAGCTTGCTAAAGTTAGCGTTTAGCTCAAGACACCGCTGTCCCTCACATGTCTATAGACTGTAAGTCTTGTATCCTTGCATCCAGTCAGAGTGCAGACAAAAATGATCAGAGATACCTGTTGATAAACATGGGCTGTGATCTCATTTTAATACCAGGTGGAAATTTAGCTCTAATTCCTCTACATGTACAACTCCATTACGCTTTAACCTTTTTACATGTTTGTAAGTTCCCCCGTGTGTGTAAGCTCCTGGGATCTGCAGTAAGTGATTCTCTGCTCATCTATTTCTGTCTGCCATCGAGCAGCTGCTTCTGTCTGAACTGATCACTCAAAGAGAGGCAGGAGAGAGAGAGAGAGAGAGAGACAGAGAGAGAGAGAGAGAGAGTGTGTGGCTTTTGGTGAGTGTGTGTTAAATTTGTGTGTCCAGCCTGCATAGCTTGTGCTGATGATGATTCATTTTATGGATGTGGATATTTGAAAGGTGCAGTGTTTTTTTTTGTCTATATCTGATTTGTCCTTTTTTCCTCTTTCTCCACCTCCCTTCATCTTGTCTTTCTCCCTACTGGTGTCTCCCTGCCTATATCCTATGTCATATCAAAAATCATTATTTCCCCATTACAGTCTGAACCAACACATTCCCACCTGCCAGCTTGTGTGTGTGCATGTTTGAGCGTGTCCTCTGTCTAAAGTCGTTAAATATTCTAAAGACAGAGACCTCTTTTAATTATCCACTAATCACACTTTTAATTACCTGCCACACACACACATCCATCACTGACCAGATTGCGCACACATGCACGCAGACCCTGCGCACACACAAACACACACACACACACACACACACACACCTGCCATTGGAAAGAGTTCTTAACCTATCGACAAAACAGAGAGAGGGAAAGCAAAAGTGCAAATTAATAAGAGAGAGAGTGAGACACGGAGCAGTGAGGAGCAACTGTTAGTGGGTGACAGGTGATTACCGCTGAAGAAACCACAAAACAAATGAATAAACAAATTAAGGAAATGCAAAATTGGTTGTAAATGCAAACACAATTCTCGCAAGAAATTATCTACGTGCATTTCTGTTCACCATCCTCCACAATGTATATTTCCTAAGGTAAACATCCAGCCAGAGTAAAAGGACACAATGTTGATTGACTGGTTAATATCAGAGCCATAAGATGACATCTTCAAAATCTGAGAGTTGGATCAATAACCAGAAGGTCACAAGTTTCTTTTCTCTAAGACACAAATAAAGGCAAAATTTTAGCACGTCCTGCTCTCGGGAAATTATACTGTGCTCCAACCTCTCTGCTCATGTATTCTCGTGGGAGTTTTGTGTTTATGACTTGGGGGCTTATGTCAAGAAATAAATGTGTTCACAGTGTGACCTGCTGTCCTCTGTTTTTAGTTCAAACACTTAGCTATCCATCCTTAATGTAAAAAACTCTTATTTTCTCTCTTACTCTTCCACTTTCTAAGTTTTCACTGCTAGGTCGTGTTATAAGATTCCTGTTCGTCATTATCACCTTGGCTCAGATAATTACAGTGTACTTTAACCAATACACATTCACTCACACATGCAAACAAATGTACTCATGTAGTGTAAAACACACACACACACCAACAGGCTCATACACATTGTTCACACTCATGTAGGTCTCTAATTTTGTGCTGCCACAGAACCAGAACCATTCGCAATGACATTTTACGTCAGCTGTCCGTTTTGCACTTGCGCCTCTTGAGCTATTTTCTGGCTCCAAGCAAACCTGCTTCCGCCAAAGTGGGTGGAGTTGCAGCTGAGGTAGTTTCTTATGCCGAGCAGGTGGCATACTGCAATGTAGGTACCTCTCTAGCATGAAATTGAGCTTGCGTTTCTGCCTGCTATCACAAAATGCAAGTGTAAAGAAGAATCCTTGTTGCTTTATTTATCGAGTTGTGCACAGTAGCTTCTCAAAAACTCCCTGCCATGTATTTCATTTAGTACACTTAAATAGGTATTAAATACACATCACATGGTTAGATTAATGGGAAAGGCTCCCCAAAATACACACACATACACACACACACACATATGCTGCCCTATACCGGCTGCAATGTACCCATCGTTCTATTTAGTCATTTCAATACATGTACAGTATGTGTCCTCAGTTTCTATTTACAGATTCCAGACAGTCTCTGTCACCCTGGTTCTTATAGAAGGAACAGGTAATGGTGAGTGATGCATTCACTGACAGTGTAGCTGCAGGGTTTATGCACATTACGAGATCTATGAAAGCAAGTGTGTGTGTGTGTGTGTGTGTGTGTGTGTGTGTGTGTGTGTGTGTGTGGTTGTGTTTGTTATAGAATAATGTAGATTAAAATGTTTTAACCTGTAGGCAGAATCGTTTTTTTTTTCATTGTATTGATTTCCTATCACCATGGTGACAAGAGTATCAGTTAAAAACCCTTGTTTTACAGGACATGCTGTAACGGTGTGGTTGTGTTGGCGTTGATAATAAAGCAGAGACAGACTCCATACTGCTGTTACTGACCTTTAAAGCTACAGGAAGCAATTTGTCGACATTTATAGAGCAATATGTGACTGTGTTTTAACAAATTATCAGTGTGATCCTGTGTATACAAATTTACACAGACACACACACACACACACACACACACACACACACACACAGACACACACACACACACACACACACACAGACACACACACACACACACACACACACACACTTTTAAATGAGGGTTCAGTGATATGAAGATGTACAGTAACCTGTGAGATGATGGACATTTATCAGCTGTCAAAGATCTGCTATATCATTTATACCGAGGTAGCTATCCCTTTAATATCTCTCGGTGTGACATTGTAGGCAGTTTTACAAATTGATGACCGGACTTCTTTTTGGCGATACTGATCATTTTTTTGATTACCTGATTAATCATTTTCTCTTAAAAAAAAATGTCAGAAAACAGTGGAAATCTCCTGTTGCAATTTCTTCAAATGTCTTGTTGTGTCATAGATATTTTACCATGTTAAGACAAGGAAAAACATCCTGACGTTTGGAAGCTGTAACCAGGAAATTTTTGTAATTTCTTAATCTTGATCTTGATTATTGTTCATTTTCTGTTCATCAGCTAATTGTTGTTGCAGCTTTTTCAGTTAGCCAAAAGAATTAGTTCCAGTCACTTTTTCTATGGGTCCATGATTGAGTTTCTAGAAATTTACAGTACAATATCAAGATATATGAAGCAAATCCTACAAGCTGCGCTACACTAAACACACATGGCTCACTCCTCTCACTAAACACCTTATATCCAACCATGTAACCTTGAAAATTTAACACCTGCTGTGTGTCAGCTACAACAACCCATGAAAATAGCCCTTCACTCCAGTAGATAGATTGTAAAAGCAGAATATAAATCGCACGGTCGAAAGTCACACTCTTTATTTCAGGTTCAAACAGTCATATGAACCAGAATTAGAAAATGACAGCTTATATTCAAGTGTGAAGATTAGTGGCTCTGTGTTCAGCTGGTCTCCTTAGCTGAGCAGCTGGGCGAGTGTTTGAGAATAAGGTGTGTTTCGCCATCCGAGAGAACGACAGAGACAGAGCGAGAGAGAGAGAGAGAGAGAGTGTGAGAGACGGAAAGACAGCAAGAGAAGTCACTGCCAGTTGTGTGGTTAATTGGAAGCAGACATAATTAGTGCTAATTAGGATAATAGCCATTCGTCTAGAGATCCATCCACCTAATGGGACTACAACAGTCACTCAGCTGCGCACAGACACAAAGTCTCACAGTCGTAGTTGTTACCATCCATTCAGCCTCCTTGTTGGAAGAATGCGGTCTGGTACTGCAGCTGTAATGTATTAGCTGTTTTGACAGATATTTGTACCATGGAAAGCAAATGTTTTTCTGTGTGCATTTACATGAATAAGCGCCTGTATGTGTACCAAGAGACAGACAGACAGACAGACAGACAGACGTAAAGTAGCGTTAGAAAGGAAGTGACTCATGGAGCTCCTGTAGCTGAACAAACAGCGGGTGGAGAGAAAAGTGTCCCTCCTCTGTTTACTCAGCATCTATCCCCATCCCTCTCTCCTCTCCTCTCTTCCTGCCTCCATCTCACCCCTGCCCCACTTTGGTTTCCTTTCCTGTTTCGTTGCCTTTCCACTTTTCCCTGCCTGTCCCTCAGGCCATGCCAGGGGACATTAAACAAACCTAGTCTGTCCAGCAGCCTTCTCTTACTCTTTTTTTTCTCTCGCCCGCTCTTACTCTCTCATATACGCACACACACCAATTACTTTCAGACTGCAGGCCTTAGGCTGTGTGGGCACAAGGATACTCCACTATGTGTGTGCGGGCATACACTTCCTGTGTGTTTTATGGAGGACTTATTGGCGGTGGCAACTGGCCAAGCCGGTGTGCAACCACAGAAGAGTCTCCTTTCTGTGTTCGTTTGACCATTTGAAGGAACTGTAAAGGAGATTGAGGAAGCAAGCCTGTGATTTAGGCACTGCGTTAATTACAAGTCACAGAGCTGTAGAGTGTGTAGGGCAGAAGGTAGGGAAATGTTTTCTGAGTCAGTGAAGGGGCTGTTAAAATCTCTCACAAACACATTAGTGTTCATTACTGTTGTAACCTCTACCATCTTTCTTTTTTTTTTTTCTCCCTCTCTTTCGCCCCCTCCTCATGGGACTCATGCAGTCACATATACAAGCTGTATTTCTCTGAGAGAAAAAATCATCAAGATTCATCAAGCAGAACTAGGACATTAACAGTGAATAACTTTAGATTGGGTTGTGAGTTATTAATAAGGTGTGGACAGAAATGGAAATGCATTTTTGACATGAGAGAGGATTGAGTTGTACACTCCCAAAAGTGTCTAATCCTCATATATTCAGCCTCTTGGACAGATGATTAGCTGTTACAGTGGCATCTCTTATCACTTTTATGCCAATGATATTCAGTATTATTGCTCTTTTACACCTGATGAGTTTAACAAATTGTCAATTTAAAATGAATGTTTTTGATGCCATCATGATTTGGATGGCTGACAACTGCCTTCAGTTTAATGCAAATAAGACAGAAGCTTATAATTTATCCTGAAAACTTAATTCCAAACATCAAAAAGTATATGGGGTTGTTAAATTTTTGTGTTCAGCATGACATTGTGAAATTTAGGTGTCGTTTTTGATTAATCTCTGTCTTTTGATAATCATCTCAGTCAGCTCACACACGTGGTGACCAAGGTTAAGATGGAGATGATTATTCATGCTTTTATTTCTTCTTGTTTCGATTATTGTAACCTCCTCTTTACTTCTTTGAACCACATCCAAACTGTCCAAAATACAGCTGCTTGGTTTTTTAGAAGTGACAACAGATCAATTGTATCCGCTCTGCACTGGCTTCCAATCAAATTCCACACCCATTTTAAAATACCGGTGCTCACCTTTAGTGTCAAACACCCCAGTATATAACTGACCTCCTCCTCCGCTGTGCGACCGGGTCTTCTGAACAACAATTACTGGCTGTTCCTCAAACCCACTATAAAACCAGAGGTGATTGTGCTTTTCAAGTTGTTGCACCCAATTTATGGATTACCCTCCCCTTGGTGTTGCGACTGCCGTGACATTCTTCATGAGGCAGCTAAAATCGCTTTTATTTGACCCGACTCTTGGTTAGTCTGTCTGAATAGCTGCCCCATTTTATCTATTGCTTTTTGTTGGCTTATTTCTGTGTTCTGAACTTCTGTATTTTTTTATGTGTCTCTGTCCTCATTTGTTCATTGTTGCTGTGATTATAACTTGTCAGCCCTGAGCTGTATGTTTCCATTGCTGTTTTTAATATCATTTTTTAATAGTGTATTTTTGGTGCTACACAAATAAACTTTCTTTACTTACTTACATTTGGTCTGAGACTGCAGCGTGGAGGGGGGGGGGGGGGGGGGCACGGTTTTTTAGCATATACTCACCAGGTTCTTTTTTGATTTAGTTAACTATGTACATAAGTAAAAAAAACAATATCAAGATACATTCATCTTTCTTACTGATACTTAGAATGTGGTCAGGAGTCAACTTCACTTAAGCAACCATGTACACATTCGGCCTTGGTCACCGCTTAGCGGGGAGCTCCGAAACGCCAGCAGTGCAGCAGTTTGTCCGTCCATCTCCACCTCACTGTGCACTTAAACTTTTGCAACAAATTTTTCCCAGTTGCCAAAAATCAGAAGGTTTATGTTTCCCCTGAATTTGCTGCATGCTGCTCTGATTCATTAGTACAAAGCAAACGCACAGTTTGATCAGTCAATTGCCTGCTGAACTCAACTAGACAGCCCTTAGTTTAGCCACTAGATGATGGTCTCTCCTTAAAAACAGAGCTCTAGTTGTGTGAATTCGTGTAATAATTTCTTCTGATGTAAGCGAAGATACTATTAATGTCACGCTAGGCATGGAAACTTTAATACACTGTGAGAAACCCTGGACTGTTTGTGTAAGAAATCTACAACAAGCTACAACATACGGTGATATTCTAGACAATAGCACACTTTCAACTTTGGTCCCAGTCTGGAGTTGATGAACTGGCCTGTACTGAGCAATGACCTCAACCCCATCCAGCACCTTTAGGATGAACTGGAACATCGACTGGGAGCCACCACTTATTAGCATCACTGACCGGCCTCTTTTGCTTTTGTCGCTGAATCAGAGCAAATCTCTGCAGTCAGGTTTCAAAGTCTTTTGGAAAAGCTTTTGTGGCAGCTTATTAATGACTATAGTTTTGTAATGAGATGTTCAGTAATCCAGGGCTGCAACTAATGATTGATTTCATTCTCAAATAACTTACCATGTAATTAATTAATCGTCTTGACCATAAAATATCAGAAAATAGTAGCTGTGTAATTACATTCTAGTGTCTATATCTTTGTTTGGGTGTCCACATAATTTTGGCCTTGTGCTTTGGGTGCTGCCGGAGGTTAGGTGCATGTAGGTCTGATTGTGTGGCTCTGAATGTGCCAACCATGAATGTGGAGTGTTTCCTTGTTATGATTTTAATGTCATCCAAAATGTTTTGGCCATGATTTGAATTGAGATAGACCAAAGCCAGGCCTTCTAAATAGTTGATGCACATTTTTAATGCATCAGCAGCCGGCTCCCATTATTTCTTCTCATTTGGTTCAGCTCCAACAGGCTTATTATTGTGATGTGGAGTTATTTGGTCGATGTTTTGTTTTCTGCCTTTTGTTTGTCACAAGATAAAAGGGTAGCAGACATTTTGTGTTATAAGTGTTTGAGGGATTTATTAAGAACAAGTATGGAACAAGTGCTGAAGCTCACTTAATTACTCTAGCAGCAGGGATGCCTATGACAGTCCAGCTATATCACCCTGCTTAGAAGCAGCTACAGCAATACTAAATGTAGTATAAGTCGTATAATATTAGGATTCATAATGGGCCTCATTCACAATCGGTGATGAAACTGTGCGTATGAATGGGATTCACCGATATTTTCTCACCTGAATTTGGCAAACCTTTCATCCTCATCTGTTTTGTCATAATTAAAATATTCAACCATGAAAACTTAGTGTCCCAGGCATAGCTTAAAAGGAGTGTATGTCCATATTGAAACAGTTTTGTTTTTCATTCAGGCTCGCCATTAATGCAGCATCTCTGATGGTAGGTTAAAATGCCTAATTTTAAAACAGCAAGTTGAATACTACTGTCAGACATAACAAGCTTTTCCATGTTGGACATGTTCCTAATTTGAAGCCACTAGTACAACCACAGAGTAATGTACTGTTTCTGGAGAATAGCTACATCTTTCTGAAGCAAATGAAATGCACAACACTTCAAAACAGGCGCTTATTTATTAGCAAGGACATCCAATAATTGTTTCACTGTTTTACTAATGTATTCTAATGTCCTTCATGGCTGTGTTTTGGACAACCTCGTCGGTCACCATGCGCACATAGCAACGAGTTTCCTGGGCTGTGCTTTGGCTGGCAGCCGGGAGTGAGAGGCTGACAGCGCATCATCCTCCAATCCAGCATCATTTGGGCCTACAATTAAATTTTAAAGTTCTCTTTGCAATGCTTATTCATTTGAATAAAATGTAAATGAATCCTGCTCATTCATTAGCCTACAAAAAGACAGGCAAGTGCAAACATTTTACAGTTGAGTGTCATCACTCAGAGGTGTTCCACTTAAGGATGTTTGCCCAATAACTGCAGCGATTCTCCCATCTTGAGCTGACAGATCTGATTTTTTTCCTTTTGGTCTGTTATTCGATTTTTTTTTTTTTGCATCAACTTTAATATTAAACCTTATCTCGGAGGGGGGACACAGTGTGCACCACCTTGGTTATTGCAGCCCAAGCCTCATTTTTTTTAAACATTGTGACTCCTGCGGAAACACTTTGGAAAAGTTTCCCTTTTCTGGCCTCCATCTCTGACACCATCGTTTCAATTTCTGTAGTTGTGAAATTCTTCTGCTGTTTTGCTTTAGCAGCCATGCTACCAAAACAGCATAAGTGTATTTCCTTATATAGACAAATGTGGCCGTGGCAGTTTGCTGATTGTGGACACGTGGCTCACAATTTAGAATGAATTTTATTCACTAACGTGTGTCATGAATCTTACAATAATTTTGTGTACGCCCTTATGAGTGAATGAAAATCCCAGCTTTTAACTTCACAAAGTATCTGGTCTTATTTGAAGCCAGTTTGTTGCGTTGATGAAAATTGTTTTTATAAACCGAATTTGACAGCATCTGATAGGTATGTTGCAAAAAATCAGTTTCAGAGTAACAGCGGGCTTCAATCATTGTTTTACCATTGTTACCCTTTTGTTTTTCACCAGGTATTTATGACAGCGTGAACTGGAAGCATTACTGTGCCTGTACAGTATTGCTATGGGAGAAACAAAATCCCAATTTTTCTTTAGACTTTCTAAAAGAATACTTAATCTTCTCTCTTAAATTTGACACAGAACACACTTCACTGTTAAAGCCAGCAAGCAGGTATTAGATCTGAGAAGTTTCAGTTTTTGATTTAGCCTGTTGGCTTATTTTTCAGTAATCAGAGACTTAAACAAATGTTTTATTTAAAGATAATTTTTTGAGGCAGTGCATTTAGACTGAGCAAGAGGATTAAAGAATATTCAGCAAATATACTGTAAAACAAATCTTCAACCCCAGGCTGTGTTCACAATAGCTTCATTTAAACTGTGCATGGAAAATCACTAAAGCAGTCACTGTCAAGCTACTGGCAGCAGAGTGTCAAGAGTTACTGGCAGTGGTCCAGTTCTCAGTCTTAACTCAGTTAGACTCTTTAATCCCATTACAAAAACAGATCTGTCATATTTTCCAAAACTACATGTAACTGTTGTTGGAAAAGTTAAGTTCTCTTCATTGTTTTTATCTTTTATTTTCACTACCGGGATCATTCCTCTTTTTCCCTCACCCTGTACTCTTACATTACAGTAGTCTACAGCAGCACCTTATATCATCTAAGACTTTCAGCTTCTCCTTGTGCCCAATTTACCCCAAAGCCTCACAAGAGGAACTTTCTGTCAGACATTGCCATCAGCCATGAGGGAGTGCATCCTTTGAAATCAGTGAAAAATACCAGCCTCAACCAAGTGAAGCAACCGAACCGAACCAAGAAACGCAATTCTTGATGGATGACTCATGCATTTATCCTCATGAAGTCCAGTGAAGTTACGGAACAAAGTTTGCACTGTTTTTTTCCTGAATTCAAAGTTGTTTAAAAAAAAAAAAAAAAAAAAGCCACATTAAGGGTCTTCAAGTCAATGAAATTAAAACAAAAATACTTCTACTGACAACAATGACTTGTTTTCGTAATGCCTACAGTGATTGGCTTCACTGTGTGTTTTTTATGTCGGCCTTTGTTTGCAGTTGTGCAGATAAAGAAAAAACACAAGCCAAGAAAAGCTATCATAGCACATATTGATGAATACTGTGCAGAAGCTTCCCCGTCCTCTCCGCATTCAGAACAATGCTCTCTCTGCAGCTGAGTTTTATAGTTACCAATTACTTTGGGATAGAGAACACCACACCACAACTCAAGCTGACAGGCAATTTTGAGAGCCGGGATGTTTAAAAAATTTTAATACCTCAGCCCTGTGTAAAGTTTGTAATAAATAACTTTAAGCAGGATTTTTTCAGGTCCACACACACACACACACACACACACACAAACAATGTGGCCTTCAGCAGGTATGAGGTATGTACGTTAACTATCAATCAGTCCAACAGAGGATGTATTCATGTGTCCACCGACTTTAACACCAAAGCAAACATCCGCTTTAAACGGCTGATGGGGACAGTGAATGCTCCCGACTGTGCGAAGGTCCGTGTGAGAAGGTGTGTGCATGTATGTATGCGCTGTATGTGTGGGCGGCGGGCTGGCTGGCAACTCGCCTTGGAGACGAAGCTGCCAAAAAGAGCCTGCTGTCTGGACTCGGTTTACAGTGGAGTATCCCTCCTTCTGCCCTGCTGCCACACTCCCCTGCCCTGAGCGTCTGTGTGTCAGACGCACTGTGGGTTAAGAAGGTGGCACGTTGCCTATTAGAGATAGAGAGGGAGGGCAGACAAGGCCGAGGTAGGCTCTGTTGGCAGGAGACCTGACGCACACACTCACACACACACTTAGACACACTTAGATATATAAAGAAAAAACAGAAAAAAACTGACTCATTCACTCATCCTCTGGCCTGCGACATGTGTGTGCTAATTAGCTCTTGGCACACTTGTGTGTGTGTGTGTGTGTGTGTGTGTGTGTGTGTGTGTGTGTGTTCGGCAGTCAGTCTTGCAGTGCGGACACCCCTGAGTGTTTATTAAATGAGTCTTGGGGCCAGACACTTAATGAAAGACCAATCTGGCTTGGTGCTTTGGTTCAAAGAAGTCAGGGGGGAGGAGATGGGAAGTAAGACACGGCAGTTATATAGAGTTAGGGGGAAGGAGAGTGTGACAGAGAGACAGCTACAGAGAGAAATGCAAAGAAAATTGGAAGAAACCAAGAAAGAAATGTGCAGATTGTAATCTGAATGAGAATGGAAGATGGGATTTGAGAGAAAGAGTCAGAGAGGCTGTTTTTTATTATTTGAGTGGGATGAGGGATACAGGGAGGAATGCAGAAGGAGGGAATAGGATCAAGCTGATTACTGTATTTTAATTTCCCTCTTCTGCCTAGGGATAAACTGTCGCATACATGCGCACACACACACACACACACACACACACACACACACACACACACACACACACATAAGCATGCAGAGTTATGCGCACTTTTACAATTGAGTTTGTCTTTAATTAAAAGCCAGAACAATTTTGTCCAGTTTAATTAAATGTAGAACTAAAAGAGAGCCGAAAGTTGCATGTTGAATTTGTGTTTTATTAAATCTAAACGACAATGCCATTCAATCAGAGTGAAAAGACACACACGTAAGCTGTTCATGTGCACGACTATTTGAACGCCTGTATGTGTATGTGTATGCGTGTGCGTGCGTGCGTGTGTGTGTGTGTTGGACTATAATGTAACTCTTAGGATGATATTGTGTAACCACCCTCCAGCTACTCGGAACGAACGGGGGCATTTTATTATTTCTTGAAGGGAATTCCAAATGAATCGAGGTCCTCTTAATCTCTGTTGCCTGACTTCTTATTGGCTTATTTCATTCCTTTTCCTCTGTGTTGCTTATTTTCCGATATGAAACTTCCATGTGAAGATTTAATGGGAAATCAAGCCTGAGAAGGGGGAAAAAAATGAAAGTGTGAAGCAAATCACTGTAACCATCAGCCTGTGTCATCACCAGTGATTTCAAATGTAAATAGGACATATAAATGGCTTTATGTAAATGAGGAAAGATACTACATGAACAATTGCTTTTAACTAAACAAATGTTCAGATGTTAATATGCTATCTTAATTGGTCTTACTGCTTCCTCACACACCCCCACTGCGCTCCTTTGACTTTGAATGTTAATAACTTAGTGGATTTAGATTCCCTCGGACCTCCCAGGCTCTCTCCGCCCTCACACACTATGGGCAAGTGGAGACATGCCTTCACTGTCTATTAATCAGCATGTGCTGGGTAAAATAGATGTGAAAAAATGGGCTGGTCAGTGCAGTTAATGAGCTTAACAGCTATAAATTGCATTATAGACCTCGGTGAGGATGCAGAATCTATTACTACTGTGGAATAAGTAAGAGAGCGCAGGAGAGGAAGGTCTGGTGAAAGTCTCTATTTCAGGCAGTGAGATATGGTTAAATGCACACACACACACACTCACACACACACATAGACACACACACTCACACAAATGGAGTGTCATTGTTGGGGTTCAGGCTCTGGCTGTTGTGAATGTTCTCCTGGGAAATCACCCGGAATAAAATTAGACCTGAGGAATTCTGTGTGTGTGTGTGTGTGTGTGTGTGTGTGTGTGTGTGTGTGTGTGTGTGTGTGTGTGTGTGTGTGTGTGTGTGTGTGTGTGTGTGTGTGTTTGTGTTTCTTCTCTTCTCTTCTCTTCTCTTCTCCATCAATATCCTGTTCAACCATTAGTTCCAATGCACATACAAACACATCCATGCTCTTGGTCACAGGATATAAATCTGATGTTCATGGCTGGATCAACGCAGCCTTTTTACAGTAGAGCTATGGATATCGGTGGATCGCATTTGGTTGTTTTGTTGTGCCAGCACGCGGTTTATAGCATCGGAGCGAGGGTGGAGTCACCACCTGAACTGAATGTAGATGGCACATGAGGTGGCAGCCATGACACGAGTTATATATCATATGATAATCAAACAGTAGCAAGGCAGTAAACTTTCCTTTCATCTTCTCCAGCTGTATGGTGTTGGCAGAGACTGCAAACCACCTTTTCCATTCATTCTCAGCTGCTAAAAGCCAGTGTGGTGAAAATAACCAAGTGAAATATGTGTTTACTAGTCTGTGTTGTTTACAGTGATGTTGGTACACAGAGTGTTTTGTTTACTTGCCATTGATTCAAGTCGGAATAAGCAGAATGCTGTGTTATGGTCAAATTTAAATGGAGTGGAAACCATGTCCATCCGGCACAAAATGGCACCTGCAGGCCTTGTTTAGGAGCACACCCACTGCTGATAATTCAGCACTGCTAAACAATGTTCACAGAAAAATACACATAACCTAGACACACACACACGCACACAAGCACACGGTTGTTTTGTTCAAAATAATGTGTTTTCCAAATAAAAATGTGCAGTATTCACAATCATTGAATATCCTTTTATTTTGTATTTGTGTAGCCCAAAATAAAAAAAAGTTTTTTCGCAATCTGAACACAGAATACAGTCTCTGAATAATTGTTTTGCAGGGACAGAAAAACAGGCTGAGTCTATAAGAATAAAAGACAGTCATCTCGCTTTAATATGCTTTATTCTCCCTTTGGTCATATTGATTTTATTTCAGCGCCGGCACTCAGGTTAGAATATTGGGGGATCCGGAAAACACAAGTAGCATCACTAAAAACATCAACCTGTGCTTCCTGCCTTGCGGCATCTGTTCCCAGACAGACAAGTTCAAACACATGAAAATCTGAGCGTTACAAATCTATTTTTTACCCTCCTCAGCTCCCCCCTGTTGTCCTCCTCCCTATCCACACCGTCTCCTTCCAAAATCAACTCTTCCTATTATGCTCCCCTTATAAGCGGCAGCACCACAAAAGTCTGTTTGTAAACGATTGTTTCCTATCTCTGTGTGCTCATGTGAGGACGGTTAGATCTTGTGTTTGTGATTGTGTGTGCTTGTACTGTATGTTTGTGCTGTATTGATTGTTGCGGGTACACGGGGAAATAAGGATGGATCAGTGAAAAGACGGAAGAACAGAGGATAATACACAAACAGTAAGAATGGCCAGAAGAATGAAAGAGACACAAAATGAGCCACATATCAATCTGAGACAGGAGGAGAGATTTATTTAAGCTTCCAGAATCCTCTTTCCTTTCTGATGCTTGTATTCGATGTTTCCCCCCCCTTATGAATTCTAAATGATCCATGTAGCAAATACTCTCCTCTTGTCAGAGTCTTAGTTTGAGCAGTGCTCTTGTCTGAGACGGAGCAATGCCCGAGCGAGGCATGTTTTCCTTTCAGTTGTTGTTCCTGTGTTTTCTAATCCCTTGTTCCCCTGCGTGTTTTGTTTGTGCCCTACAGAGCAATCACTTCGGACAATCAGTTGGTCGTCCTGGCAACCACAGCGACAGACGCAGGACGTTACCATTTAGAGGCTGTGAACGAGATGACAGGAGAGAATGTGACGAGTCCTGCCGTCTACCTGAGCATCTCTGGTAAAAAAAAATAAATAAAAAATACGTTCTCTCTGATTCTGAAAGCTTTGAGAAAAGATAAGCAACCTGACTAATTAGCAGCGTGTGCATTCAAAACATCAGAGTCACTGTAGTCTACCATGAATCTATGAGGTGTATTTTAATCACACAACGAAACAGAGTCTATGCAATAATCAAATATGTCTGTCTGTGGATTAGAAGATTCTCAGACTCTTTGAGAAAGTGCCACTTGCTCATTATTTCTTATTGGGTTTTTTTTTTTTTTTTTTTAACCCTTTAGTACTACCTCCCTGAATGAGTGAGTGAGCAAGTGAGTTATACCATTGATGAGCCAACTGTTGGACTTTTCCCATCGGCATGTAGTCTTAACGAGCTGTATGTCAGTCACTACTTATGATACTTGTTCTGTTTTCCGACAGCAGAAACAGAAAAAGACGTAAATGAGAACAGCTTTATTGGAAACTCGGCTGTATTAAAGTATGTGAGCGCGGAGGCAGAATGCAAATAGAGCGCGATGACGCAGTGGATATGCTAATTAGTTTCCACAACAGTCTTCAACTACATCTTACTACTACTACATTTTAACCTCGTCTTGTCAGGCTGTTGAAAAGCTTGATGAAGTGCTCCTTGTTATCAAAAAGACAAGGCTCAGAAGACAATTTTGAGTTGTTGCCTCATTACTGTCAAGTCTTATAGATACAGCCCGAAAATGAAAGGAGCAGCAGAACATATGAACTTTGCCAATTTTTGTAGCTACCTGATCGAAATACTGAAGGTGGTGATTCTGAACCATTAACGTGAGAAGTTTAAATGATTGATGTTATGTGATTGAAAGTAGACAGGTAGATTCAAACAACTGAAATGACCTGATGCAATGAGATTGTTTCATTAGAGAAGAATCATCACTCAGAGGATCTTGTTGTGTTGTCAAGTGGTGTTACTCCCCACAAATGATTTTTGGCCAGGAACACCAACTGGCTTGCAGAGAAGGCATCAACCAGTCAACAGCCACGTTTTATTTTAGATTTAAGCAAGTTATAATCTGATGTTTGTCAGCGCGGGCTACAAATGTTTGGAACATTGCTAAATAAATAAGAAAAGTGAGGCGAGACAAAACAATTTGACAAAATATTTGCTAAACCTAAAGTTTTGCTCCATCTATATTTTGCCAGACCAGTCATTACGTGTGTTGTCTGTAGTTTCGTAATAAGGTTGATGCTCTTCCCTGACTGTCAAAGACTAAAAAAATCTGTGCAAGTTGGTGGAAACAGTCTTTATGTGGGGTTTGTTCAGACTGCAGCTTTAGCACTCACTGCACTATTATTACTAATTGTAACAGACACAGTCCTTTACAAATGACATTAGTAAATAGATCGAGCCCATATCAGTGTTGTTCCTGTTAATTGGTGTTTACAGGCTCTTGGTATTTAAAGAATATTAAAACCACAGTTATTGATTGCCTGTTTTCGCCTTTTACAAAGGGTCAAGTCATGCAGCTGGCTTTTAATTCAAAAACAGTTTTTGGCTCATTAATGTTAGTAAATAGCGAGCAGCCATTTCTTCAAAGAGGCTGCATTCACAACAAATGCAAAGTTTGGTGCCCCTGCCTCAGTCACGGCATTAATCTGCGACTCACTTTATCGCTGTATCCTTCTCTGTATCTCTATCGTTTCTCCTTGGAGGCCAGTGTATAGACTCTACAGTCCAACAGTCCTTCAGCTGAAGTGCTCACTATAGTTAAATGAGAGAGGGAGGGGACGCTCTGTCCCTTGTGGCTGTATAGAGTTTTAATTAGATTCTCTTTACAGGGTTGTATCCTTTGGTATCCTTTGTCACAAATGCACACGCACACACTGACACACACACACACATTCACATAAATATACGCACAGTACCTTGTTACAGCTGTCAGTGTGGAGCGCTCCCTTGGGCGTGTTTTTAGGAATGGTAAGGGTATAGTTAGTCTTCACTGATCAGTCTTCAGCCATAAACGTCAGCGTGTGCATGTGTGTGTGTTTGTCTCTGTTTATCATTGAGGGTTTTTCTACAATAAAGATTTCTTGGGTAAATATCCTTTGCTATGAAACAGCATATTTGATTCAGTTATTTGTTATTGAGACTGAGAAAAACTAGAGGAAAAAAGGAATTAAATTCAAAGTGTGAGGGCAAACAAAATAGTCAAAATGATGCAAAAAAAGGGCAAGATGTGAAAGAGAAAAGACAAAAGCAAACAAACAATGGAACATGGAAACAGAAGGTATTTCTTCATGGTTGATTTTGTATTTGTGTGGTTAATTGTCAGGCCTGACTCTTGTGAGAAAACGCTAATAGTAAATTATGAATTAAGTCTAAAATGACGACTGTATCGATGGTTTTGGTTTTTCAAATCACAGTATTCTCTGTAATACTAACAGTTACACATTACACATAGAGCACATTGCACGCCCGTATCATTAATAGGCGAGAGCAGACAAGGTTCGGTGGCAGGAAATTTGAAGAGAAAAGAATCCATTTTGTTCAAATGAGATTAAATTAAAGTGAACTGAAGTGATGAGCAGTTCAGCAGGTTAACTGACACAAGAAAACATGAGAATGAACTCAGGCAAATTGTGTTTTTTGTTCGTTTGTACCTCCGCTTTCTTTCTTTCTTCTTTTTTTTTTCTTTCCTGTCCTATGTCCTTCTCCCTCCATTTCCTGTCTCCTCTCTTTTCCATTCTATTAAGCAGCCTGTACTGGATCTAAAGAACGAAGTTCGAAGCTGTCAGTCAAATTTCCTATTTCTAAAAATGTTGTCTGTCTTTTCATAAATTCCCCAGAATAAATGAGATACCTATTTTCTATTCTCCCCTTTCTCACTTTGATTCGAACGCTGTGCTCAACAGAGAAGAACAAGCGAGAAAGAGGACTGGTAGAGAAAGCGAGAGAGAGAGAAAAGGAATTAATGAAGTGAGCCACAGGGTGCAGACTGAGAATATGACCAACAACCTGTTAATGTCAGGACTGCTGGAAATCTCTTTGTGCGTTTCCTTTCCACAATCACACAGACACACACTCACACAAGCACAGGCATGAACCGTTAAGGTACAGTCACATTTGAACAATGTGTCACATTCATGCCGTGTCCATCAAAATCTTTCTGCTAATCCACAGAGCCTTTAAGAGCCAAGAAAAGAGGTACGCAGCGAGCTGTACGACCTGCCTACTTGACATAGCCATTATCTACATGTCCCTGACCGCTATCCTGTGAGTGTGGCCCAGACTGCTGAAAATAAAAAGCACTAACTGTCATCCGTGGTTGAGCTGCAACAGCCACAATTGATAGCAGCTCAACAGCTTGGTGAGAGGTCACACACTGTAATCACTGGAAGTACAGCCTGCCTCTAAAATAAACAGCTCCTGCAGCTTTTTTATCACCGCCGACAACATATGGTGTTACAGGAGACATTTTCAGTCAGTCGTCAAATGCAGAAAGAACATGACAGATTGGACAGAAGCTGGAATTTAGATATTCAAAGATGAACCTGTGCTGCACAAGGCGTCCAAATGTGAAGTCAATGCAGCAAAGCACATCAACGCAGCAACTCCAGGGAGGGAGGGTCAGCCTCAAGGTGCAGGTCTGGCCATTTAGTTACAGTATACACTTGATTTGATTCAGGGTGTGTTTGCATTAGAGAAACAGAGCTCTAATGGCCTCGGGGTATTTCTGTTTCTGGGAGATGAGGATCCCTGCTCCAATTAATTAAGCTCCATGCATACCTGACATCATTTCTCCCTCCCTTTTTCTCTTTAATACACACACATTCACACATTCACACACACCTCAGCCTGCCAATCAAAACAGCAGTCAGTCTCCCTGTTGCCCAGAAGTGTGTGTGCGTGTCTGTGTGCTTTTCTTCAGTTCACAGCTGTGGAGGTCTTTGTAGATTTGTACTTCAGACCATTACAGCAGCAAAATATCCCCGAAGAGAGAGTGCTCACTAGAGAGAGAGAGAGAGAGAGAGACACACACACACACACACGTAACAGCACACAGACATGCAAACATACACACATGTAAAAGACACATGCCCGGAAATCACTCAGCATATCTGGACATCATCAAAGACGTGCACTTTATACGGAATAAAGAAATGAGACAAAACGGCTCGAGCCATCAGACACCACGAGATAAAGAAGTGGGAGCGTGATAAATATAATCCCACATGAATGGATCTAACATACGGAACAAGAGGAGGGGAGAGGGGAGGACACGCAGGGTAGACAGGAGAGGAAGAAGAGAAGGCAGGATAAGAGAAGAAAGAGTGGGAGCTGATCAGCTGCCTTTATCTTTTCTATAGCGAGGACAGCAATGTCACGCTTGTTAATGATTGCTGAACTGCAAAAAGTAGCATAGAGTATTACGTGCACACACAGAAGCACTGCGTACAGGGAGGCTCTTTCTAAAAGAGAACTCCAGCTGCTTTGTATTTCACTTCCATAAAGTAGTGAGGCAGATTTTTTCTTACAAATCGATGCAGTAGGGGCCAAAGTGTTCAGACTTTTAGTCCCTAAATGCTATTTACACCGTCTTTTCTTTAGACCCTCGCCTCATGAATGCCCACATCTTTCAAATACCAGTGTATAACACAGGCTAGCTCTTAGAAATCTGTAGTCTCCAAACCCAAGCTGAGATGACCATGGTGAGATCACTCTGAGCAGCACTACCAGACCCAGACTACCGAACTGATCTTGATGAAAAGAATCTCTGGCGTTTCCCTTTAACATGCTCCACATACTCCACTCCATAATTACTGTGTTGCAGAAGCCAATGCAAACTCCTGCTAAAAAAAAAAGTTTCTCGAAACAAGTTCTCTTGAAAACAAGAAAGTTGGAAGAAGAGGTTTGAAAATGTCAAACTCAGCTTCATAGTTGTGCACAGTAATGATTTGCGGTATAAATTTGATTCTGCTGAATAAAGAACGGGGGCAATCTGCTATTTTCTCAAATACTGTATCCACTGATGTAGTTGAATGGAGCACAAATAGAGAGAGGAGCGATCACAAAGCAGAGACGGCGAGACGCGGTAGTGACGCAAGAGTAACACAGAAGGGGCTGCTGAAAAGAGAGCTCAGGCTCCAAGTGCATAAATGCATTGTAAAATAACCTTATATCCTTTCATAACCTTAATCATTGCATGTGTGTTTTGGGAAGGGTGTGGGAGTCTGAGTTTGATTACCTCGGCTCAGTGATTGGAGGAGAGACTGTCTGAGTTTGATTACGCCTCCTGTTGGAGACTCCCATGGTGTCTGCCATTGTACGTCACTCCCATTCCTCCTGTATATCCTCTTCTGTCCCCTGCCTCCATCAGGCAGGGCTTGTCACCCCGCGGCCCTGAGAAGTGACGGAGTGGCCTTTGTCAGGAGCTGAGGAATAGACTCGTGTAGCATCTGACTCAGTCTGACCTCAGGATAACCCAGACACACACACACAGTGTCACATACACACTCGGGGTATCTTTTGGGAAAGGAGATATAATAGAAGTGAGGAAAACTGTTTTGCTCAGAACACTGGAACAGCATATGGCACATGATGCTCAACTTACTATCTCTTTAGAAAGCTTTTAAGATTACATAGTTTGAAGTATTTGATGAACACTGAAATCTGTTTGTGTGTGTTTCTGTGTGTGTGTGTGTGTGTGTGTGTGTGTGTGTGTGTGTGCTTGGCGACAACAGTTGTTATTTTTGTGTGCTTGTGTCTTTGTTTCATTTGTTTCTCTCTCTAATCATCTTCCCTCCCTTCCAGATGTTTCCTTTCCACATCACTGACTCTTAAATGAGAGCCTGCCGCGGATCTTTCTGTGCACGTGTGTGACTGTGTTTGTGTGTGTGTGTGTGTGTGTGTTTGTCTAAGCATCCGTGTGTGTGTGTGTCTTTGCTCCAGGTCCCATCCCAGTTGTTCTGTGGCGCGTCTAATTGGAGGTATTTTAGCGTCCCTGGAGAGAGAGAGAGAGAGAGAGAGAGAGTGTGTGCAATTGTGTTTTTGTGGCCTACAATCTATGTGGTTGGTGCAGGTTTTTGCACGTGTGTGTGTGTGTGTGTGTGTGTGTGTGTGTGTGTGTGTGTGTGTGTGTGTGTGTGTGTGTGTAGTGCGTTGTATTGTCACAGACCCCCGACACCTGCCAGCCCTCATTTAAAAGCTTAAACATAGGATCAGAGAATCCCCTGTATCTCTGTGTGCAGTCAGGTTGTTTCCAGTGCTGCAGCATCATGCACTCACTCAAGCTGTTTTGCATTTTGCTGCATCATGCCTTGGTAGGCTTTAAAGAACACCATAGAAACCAACATGGCAACGTAATGATCTGTGCCTCAATCTGCCTCAGTGTGCTCTATGTGAATAGTCAGTCTGAAGCTTCTAGTATTGTATAGGGAATATGTCCCAAGAGGTTTTAGTCAAACCAGCGAGAGCAGAATACCGACAGACATGTGGAGCAGCGATGCTCTCTTAGACTTTTTTGGCTGGTGACCCAATGCAAACGAATGGCAAATTAGGAGCTGCGTAGCAACTCACCGACCCCGATACGAGCACAGGTGTACGCACTGAACAGTGACACTAAATCTTTTTTTCTGCTCTTAATTAATTACCAGCAGAATCTATGGCAATGTTAGGAAGCAGCTGCCAACACTCTGTATTTAACAGCAAAATAAAAATGTCTCAAAGTTTCATAGCAATGCTCAGATATTGTGTTGTTAGACTTCTGTCTGGATGCTAAACTGTAGCTGCTCTCGGGTCAGAATGGTACATGTTAAGATGATATTAATCATAGTAATGGCACTTTCAAAACTCTGTTTGCATGTTTAGTGCTGCGGTAGAAGAAAAACCCATCGCATTCAGCCAAAGAGAAAAACAAAGAAGGTACTGGGGTGTGTGTGATCACAATCAGCCACTTTACCTGTGGGTAAATGTGTGAATTCATTGGCAGTTCATTTAGATCAAAGACACAACCCTGCAGCTGAACGACTACTGCAAACTGAAGAAAGCATAAACAAAATATCTTTGTTTTTGAGTATTTTATTCTCCAGTGCTGAAGGTAAAAAGTGAACACTGCATTAAAGGAGCAGTCAGATATTGTGTGCAGGCATGGACCCGTGTTTCACGTTACAATCATCTGTCGATTATCAATCAATCAGACTAAAATCTGCAAATATTTTGATAATTGCTAATAAAATTCCAAAGATTCAGTTGTTGTAGTTTATCAGATGTGGATGATTTGTATCTTTCTCTGTGGTATGTCATCGTGAATTCAGTGTGATTGTGTTTTGAACTGTTGGGTCACCTTGGGTTTTGAGAAATTGTAATGCACTTTTTTTTTTTGGTACAAAAGTATAGACTAAACAATTAAACATTATTGTCATGTGAATTCTCAGCCATGGTCTGTTTTTAGTTGATACGAAGAACTCACTCTGATCGGTAAAGCAGGTATCGTGTCCTATTCTGACGGTGCAGAAAAGTTTGAGTCAAAGCAACAAGCACTGAAACTTATTTTGGTTCTGTTATTTGTGCATGCTGTTGGTGTGAGACGGCCAGATACAGCACTTGCAGCAGAAAACAGATTTAGACAGGTTCTTTTGAAAACAGACTTTCGAGACAAAAGAAAACAACACATGGGCTTCAGACTCTGCAGTGTGCGCAGGCTTACTTGCCAAATAACTCCAAATTTTTGCACAGCAGCCCTCACTTTGCGACCATCTGTGATTGCTCTTGAATATCACATGGCTGGATGTGTTAAGTTCGGTTGAAAGCTTCACTTTTACTCATGTGGTTCATTAAGGAAATTAACCTTACTCTCAGTTGTCACTGAAATAAAATGGATTCAATCCTTGACTCTCCTGTGTACAGTGCATTAAAGCATGTGTGGTGTTTCATAAGAAATCAAAGGACATCCGTTCTTCATTTTGGATGGAATTTCAAGTTTGTATATCTTAAATGTGGAACGCAGAATTTCAATGCCTAAAAATCCGAGATTAGTTAGTGTGTTTAACATATACACAATGCTTTATATGCTGTAAAATATCTCTGCTCTAGCCTTTTGAAGTGGAGATTGCATAAGAAGCTTGCATTCAAGTCGTCCCAATTCTAGTTATGTGTACTTTAACCATCGTGAAGGTCACTTAACAGAACCACTGACGCATTTAATTGCATGTAAACCTTGATTAATGGATGCCAGTATGCCAGAGTCTCACAGTATTTTAACATGCTTATAGCTATTACCTTGTGCCTGCTAGGTTAATTTGAAAGATCTAACCTTGTGTGAGGACACATTAGGACTACACTGATCTCCTTGTATTGAAAGTCTGGTAATTTGAAGTCCACAAATGTGGAACACACACATGCACGATCAGACAAATAGGCACTAATACTCAGTGGTTTTGATAAAGAGGCTTGGCTAATGAATCAGTGCTTTGATTAATTCCTGCTACAACTGGTTGTGTCTGGAATTATTATATTCAATATTTCAGTTGCAAAGGGATCAGACTTCTCTCTGCTGATCCCCATCTCCTCTCTCTGTCTGTTTCCTCTGTCTCTCGTTTCTCTCTCTCTCTCTCTCTCTCTCTCTCTCAGTCCCTTCTCTCCTTCCCTCTCTGTGTAATGAGGCTTCTCTGTGGTTCTTTAATTAAAACCCCAGTGTACAGACCGAGAGATGGAGTGATGGAAGGACGGACAGGAAACTCGCTCATGGACTGTGTCAGTATGACAAGCGAACTGTGTGTCTCTGTGTGTGGCTGTGTGTGCATGCTCTACTTGTTCCACCTAGTTATGGATTTAATTGCAACCATGTTTTACAGCATGATGAAATAGATTAAGACGGATGCCCATGTATACGGCTTTAACGGAGCATTTTGCCGACGAACACCCACTCAAACCGTCTTCAAATCCTCTTCCACTGGCAAATAAAATAGTCAATAGACAAAAGGGAGGCAACAAAAAAGGCAGGTGGTGAGAGAGGTGTCCAGTGGGAGAAGAAACAGGAGGGAGAAAAAAAAGTCACAGACGGTGGATGTAACAAGTTTCTAAGAATCAATGAACAAGCAGAGGCTGTGGAGGTAACGAGGCCAGAGAACAGAATTGGAACGAAGTAGAGGAAGAGGTGACAGTGAAAGTCTGAAAGTTTTAGTCTGACAAAGGTTTCTGCCAACGTTGTTTACTTCAGGGTAGTCGGGGCACCATGGTGTATGAATCCTCGTTTGTTTGTGAGCAGTGTTTGAGTTTGGATTGTAAGGGAGGGAGTAAAAGTAGTTTCTAAACAACACTGTAAAAACTGTACAGTGAGTGATACAAATTATAGGTATAACTTTTAGTTTTTGATTATTTCAAAGAAAGGGGAACCTTTAGGAAATTATAAAATCATATTGATGAAAAAATATGGTCAGTTACAGACCACACTTTATTTCATCAGGGTTTAACTGTCACTGACAAATACTTTAATGAGAGTTTTGACGTGTGTCTAGAAAATCAAACCAATTTGCTGTAGCTCACATTTAGTGATAATAGCTACATTAATGCGATACTTGAAATGACTGTTTTATTATTCTGATCATTACGTTCAAAAGTGGCTTCATATTTTGTGGTGAATGCTCTGTAGTTGTTTACTTACAGTAATAATGACAAACATCCAGTAAATCATGTCTGGTAATTAAAGGGTATCAGATATCATGGCTCTCAGTTTAGCTGCTGACAAGAAAGAGCTGATGTTGAGCCCTTAATGTCCAAAGATCCAAATTAAAGTGATTAAAATAACTTCTGAAAAAAATAACTGAGGGATTCCAACAGTCGTTTACTGTCTGTTACTTTTAGCTGTCGGTCAGTACTTGACTGCTTCCTAGCTGGATTATGATGTGAAGTCGGCTAAGGCAAGATAACTGTGAGATCATCACTCTGTCTGTCTTTGTGAGCACTAAAAGTTGCAGTCATTGGCTAAGTAACAGCCAGCAGTTCATTTGGTAGTTTGGCTAACTCACAAATACATGTTGATACATCTTCTGAAATCTAAAAATGAGAAGCCTGATAACCGCATTAATTCAGCCCTTGATTTTATTGGAGACAGTTGGGTGCAGGGAGGTTGTAGTGACGAGACAATTTATGTTTTAATTTATGTTCAGCGGTGCAGAGGCACGCTCCGGCTCAAACGGTGTGTGAGGGTGTGTTTGTGTGTGCGTGCACATTTCCCATGTTGATACACGTTTGTTCAGTGGAGAGGTGCAGCATCTTCTACAAGAGCAAGCAGAAGGAAGGTGAAGGGATGTGTTGTTATTGTGGAGGATGTAGGCGTAAAAATATAGTTGATGTAACATCGAGGCTGACTAATGCACATTTCCAAACACTGGGCAGGGGTACCATCTCTGCTCTCTTAAGGAGATGAAATGCAAGAGCACACGCGAAACACACGGCGGATGCTGAATGAGGCGTCAAGTGCGCCGATAAGTAGTTTGGCGCTCGTGGTTTTAATGATCCTGTCAGTCACAGAGCTGTCCTTATCGCCACCTCGCTATACACCCTGCAATCCAAGACTCTGTGTGTGTATGCGTCAGTCAGTGAGTGTGAATGAACATTGATATTCTGTAATAGGAGTGTTATTCCTGTGAAGGCTTTGTGTTCGATGCAGTCTTCATGGAGACAGACATTTTACAGTTTTCCCACTCTGTTCGCTATTGTTGCTTTATTCTGATACTCATCACTGTGTGGAAATGCGCAAAGCTCCGCGACTCCAAAGCGAGAAACCCAACGGGATACGCTGTTCATATGCCAGCTTGTATCAGCACACACTGGCTATATTCAGGCTTTTCATAAACAGTTTTCAGAGGATCCCGAATATAAATGAAATATTATTGTGCATGCCAACGCACTCATTGTCTATGTGTGTCAGTGCTTCTTGCTGGGTGTAATAGGTTATTGGAGTAGCAGGCCAGTCAGCAGATGTTAATTTGAAGCAATAGAAGTGGAAGAGAAAAGGAGAGATGGGGGAGCTGGTGAATGATGGGGCAGGGTGGTAAAGGAAAGATTGGATGGAAGTGTGTGAAGAATGATAAAGGATGGGCAAATAGGAGGAGATTTGATGAGGTGCTGAGGAAGGGGAATATGTTCAGGGGGCAGAGGGAAGGAGGCAAAGAGAGACAGGTGAGTATGTCACTGGTTGGATATTGACAAACTTGGATATTGGAATATACAGAGGGGTGACAAATGAAAGGGAAACCAGCATCAAGTGTCTTAGTAAGGAGTTGGGCCAGCAAATGCCACGAGCACAGCTTCAATGCACCTTGCTATTGATTCTACAAGTCTCTGAACTCCACCAGAGGGATGAACACCATTCTTCCAAAAGATATTCCATTATTTGGTGTTTGGATGATGGTGGTGGAGAGCGCTGTCTAACATGGCGGTCCAAAATCTCCCATAGGTGCTCATTGGACTGAGATCTGGTGACTGTAAAGGCCATAGCATATGATTCACATCATTTTTATACTCATCAAACCATTCAGTGACCCCTCATGGATGGGGGCCACTCCCGTCACGACAGAACTATGAAGGCAACAAAGAGCTGGACAAAAGCAAAGCCATATACAAGATGTGACAGAGGAAGCCGAAAAGAAAAAGCTGTGTGGACCTCTTGGGACACATAGCCAAGCAAAATTGGTATCGTAACCGAAACATCTTTAACTGAATCCATGTCGAATCAAATCCAAAATCGCATTGAATCAGGATGTTGTGTTTTGATTCGGGAAATCAGTGGCGGCACCTGGTCGTGATATTTACTTGATATTTCAGTAACCAAATTCCAAATGAGCTGAGTTTATATATACATCGTGATAATGATATAATGTCGATTCATCACACTGCTCTGTGTGTGTGTGTGTGTGTGTGTGTGTGTGTGTGTGTGTGTGTGTGTGTGTGTGTGTGTGTGCCTAAGATTTTCCATTTATCATCAGAGCTCTATGATGATGAAAATAAGCGTAGATACATAATACAGACTATACAAACAAAAACATACAGTAACATACAGTGATTGAGCCTGACAGTTGATTCTTGACCTTGCGAAGCAGCTGACAGACAGTCTCAGTTCAGAGACCTGTGCTGTGCAGCGCTGTTAGCCGTATAAACTTCATTTTTTAAGACGGCATAAACAAGGAGTCCCTGTGGTTCTGTCACTTGCACACATTGAGCTTTATAGACCCAGTATTGTTGAGCATTCTCACACCTATAAACACTTACATTCACACTTGCACTCAAGCACATATAGATCCCATTTGTTCATTAGCTGCCATGTGTTGAACTGACACCATGGGCTGAAAGACGGTGTGGGTGGCGCTTTTAACCGTGCAGTCTTCATTTGATAAAGCCTTGCTAAAATACGGCCACGTTTCACACCCATTTTCTAATTTACACACACAGCCATACATAAGTGAGTGTTTGTCCTTTTGTCCCTTGTGCTATCAGTGTGTACATTAGGCAGTATTTCTTTATCAGGGTTTTAGGATAAATGGAGCACTCGCTAAGAATTATTGAAAAAAGAAGAGATAAAAAAGAGGAGGAGGAGATGAGGCTGAGCAGAGAAGAGATGAGGACATAGAGGGATCGGGTACCAGAGAAAGTCAAAGGAAAAGAGACGAGCATTGAGCAAGTGCGAAATTGGGAAAGCTTTAAGGGTGATAGAGATGGATAGGGAGGAAGAAAGGGAGGCAGAGAGTAAAAGTTGAAGATTGAGAGGGGATGCTGAAAACAGGAATAGATCAACAGGACTTTTAATCCAAAAATAGTTTCCACCCTTCTCCTCCTCCTTCCTCATCCCTACTTACCTCCCCACCCCTCCCTTCCTGCCCTGTCTGGTTGTTTGGAGTGATTGAAGAAAAGAGGAGATGTGTGTTCATGTATACTACACACACACTCTCTCACATACAGCAGCGTGAGTGCTCGTGGACATATTGTGGTCCACAGACAGACAGATGATGTCCATTACCAGGCCGTGCTGTCCAGAGCCAGGCGGAACAGCTGCAGCCTGATCTCACTGATCTATCACTGTTCTAATGAATCTGTTATAGCCAGGCACAACTAATCAATCTCTGAGCCACTAAATCAATTAAGCCATTAATCAGACACAGTCCCTAACTGTTCCTGCCCCAATGAGCGATTGCTTTACATATGTACATAGACATAAAGACACGGGCACAAAAACACTTATACCTGTGGACAACAAGTGAGTCAATGTGATTGTAACGGTGAGATCTGCTGTTCTTTGTTGCAGCAACACGCAGCACAATTTAACATGGCTTCGTTTGCAGGTAATTAGTATATTTTCACAAGAGGCACAGCTTAATGAGGCACTCATCATTTTCAGGAAAGAAGAAAATATTTACAGGTGAGCTACTACAGGATGCTTTGAGTGACAGTACCAGTTCATTTGCTCATTTGTTTATATTTACTGTATTTGGTATTGGTATTTAATTTGTATGTTTTTAAATGTGAGAATTTTCTTTTTAAATGATTGATCTGACAAAACAAGCGATTTGTAGCATTATTTCAGCTCACCACTGCATCATTTCATGTTGTATATTCTGATTGGTTGGTTTGTAAAAGGGCGTCATAGTAACAGTCACATTTTGGACGGAGGCTGTCATTGGTCACCGAAGCGCTAAATCAACCGTCAGTGGACCTGTCCCACAGTGTGATGTAGGTTTCTCTCTCAAGCGTCCGTATTAGTGAAGGACAACCCAAAATCGCATGAAACGGGCCTTAAATGCAAAATAATTGATAATAACTATAATCCTAACTTGCAGCCCTTAAGAATATACTGGACTGGACTGTTGTGGAACACAGAGCGTGGGCTTCTTCAAGAGAGTTTCCCGAAGGGGATTAGTAAATTCTTAGTACAGTATTCATATTTTTATTCTGCTCCAAAGACAGTGAGTTTGTGAGTGAGTGTCTTAGCCTTCAAGAAAGTGCCCAAGGAAATGCCAGACATGTTACCCTCCATTGATCTGTCACATTCCTCCAGGCCTCGTCCCTTCACTCGCTGGCGTGTAGTAAATGAATGGACTGTGTTAAAAGCAGAAGCTACACAAGGAGAGGTGAACACTGGAGCTGGAAAACCACTTGTTTGTAAAGGAGGCACTTAAAATTCAGTATCCTCTTATATACAGTATGAACTTTATTTACTTATGTTGAGGGTCTCTTAGACACGGTTCTTTCGGTCTGCGGGACAAAGAGAGAGCCAGAGGCGATGTGAAAGAGGTAGAGAGATAAAGACAAAGAAGATGTGACAGTGAAGAAGGAGAGCGTTAGAGGATTACCCTGCAGCATTATGGATGGAGAGGAGAAAAAAACAAGGGGACAACCTGTTTTAGCAAAGATGCATCTCCTGTTCTTGTGTCTTCAGATCCCTTGTCCATCTAGTATTTCACCCTGAGGTGGTGGGAACAGGACTGGGGAACAAAGATGTATAGCTGCAACTCATTACTGCCTTTTTAAGCCGCACCTTCTGACTTCTACTTACCCCTGTCTAAGACTTGTCTTTCATCCCTCACTTGACTTTTAATATTCTTGAGTTTCTCCCGGAGGATCAGAGGCTTCCTATTTTCTCTCGCTGTCTCATATCAGAGGCACAAACTTGCGGAAGCAACTCTCTTCTTTTGAATTGAAAATGATATCTCCTTTTCATGCCATCATTAGGCTCACAGCATGAATTGAACATCTACATCTATTTCCCATTTTCATTACATGGCACTCTCATGTTTTTTTTATAATTCCCTTGTACATCTGTTGTTTCCTTTTGACACTGAATGCTTGTTTGTTTATCGCTTTCAATGGAGCATTTTATTCATTGACTCATTTCTTTGCTCTTTGTTCGACTCTGGAGGTGATAACAGGTAATGTTTAACAAGGGATTGGTGGGTTTTTATCTCAAGTGCGCATTCGAGTGCTGGCATCTGTTTGGATACAAAAAGAAAAACAAACCTATAGTCTAAAGAGATAGGAAACGAAGAGAGGAGAGAACAAATTAAATAAGGGAGGAACAAGAGAAGGAAGACATTACCAGGAGAGAAATGAAAAACCGAGGAGAAAGGCAGCAGTAAACTAACCTTTTTTTCCTTTAGACTGTGAGCAAAGGCAATGTCAAAAACCTGGTGACATTTGGGATTCCATACAAGGATGATTGACATCAACTTTTACCTCTACGTATGTGTGTACGTGTATGTGTAGAGGCATGATTGACATGGTAAATTGGAAAGGTCAACTGGTGCTAGTGGTGAGTACAGACAGGCAGACAGCAGGAGGATGTAACCTTCCCACAGTCCACATTTATGGAGGGAAGGAGAATTTGAGCAAAAGACAGAATTTGACTCAAATACAGGACAGACAGAGCGTAGGGTTGTATGAAAACCAAAAATTTAATATGTAAACCTTCTCACTGCTGTTTATATGCTGTATATAAATGATAGCTCACCTCAGTCCTACTCAGATTTACAAAGTGAGACAGACTACTGGATGTAAAGAGAGGATGCATATAGACTACAAAATTTTATCATCTGGGTCTATCAGGAATTGCTCCGAGATCCGGGGTCAACTCTCCAGCCAGCTTATTATTTTACTGGACATAGATTTGTGTGTGTGTGTGTGTGTGTGTGTGTGTGTGTGTGTGTGTGTGTGTGTGTGTGTGTGTGTGTGTGTGTGTGTGTGTGTGTGTGTGTGTGTGTGTATAGTTAGATCCATGAGTCCTTGTGTTTTTCTCCTGCATGTGTCAGGATTGGAAATTGGAGTATTACATTTGTATAGCCATTGATATGAATTTCAAATAGGTGTGTGTGTGTGTGTGTGTGTGTGTGTGTGTGTGTGTGTGTGTGTGTGTGTGTGTGTGTGTGTTTTAGAGTGAGAAACAGGAACAGAGGGAAGGGAGAGTGAGATTGACAGGGTAAATTGGAACGGTAAGGGTTTTAAGGTTGAACTCGTGAGTTTAAAACAGCTGAGAGAGAGAGAAAGAAAAGACCTAAACATGTTGCTAAGAAGGTGTTTTTTCACTTGGGGAAATGTGACGGTGGATGCCGACGTGGGTGGATGGGGAGAACAGAGCGAAGCTGAGCGGGAGAATAGATTGTTACCAAGGGCGAGAGGTGTCTGGTTGTATGTAGATGGAGGGTAGAAAGGAAGGAGGGCCCCAGCAGGGTTGTTTGTGTGTGTTGAAAAGTGGGAGGAGGGGTGAGTCATGGAGGGTGTGGAGGTGCTGCAGCAAGTCGGTGACCCACAGCTGGGGACTGTGGGGTCAGCACCTGCACAGGTCAGCTGGGACAGTAACACAGTGAGACATGACACACATAGCAACAACAACCTTTACGCACACAGAAGGACAGGTACAGGTATGCAGGATTGTTGTGTTGAGTGCTATACTTATACCCTGTTGCACGCAAACACATAGACACTCCAAAAAAAACACACACACACACAGTGGCAAGTACACACAAAGGACATGGTGACCTGCTTGTTTGTAGGTCCTTCAGGCGCCGAATATACAAGAGCAAATTCATGAATACAAATCATACTCAAGGCTGAGACACACTTAGGCACACACTAATATTTTCACATCAGCTCAGATTGTATTTTAAACGTCACATTATTATCAACCATGTTTTATATACACACAGGCTAAGAGCTGGAACTGGAGAGCATCTCTCACCTGTGCTACGGTAGCAGCATGTTATCTGCTGTGAAATGCGCATCAATAAACACACTGATTAAGGCAAGAAATGATCCAAGGCATCTCAAAGATTCTCGCAAAACAACAACGGAAGTGAAAGTTACTGGAAAATGTATTTAGTGGATTCAGCCCTGTGAACATCAGATGCTTTGTTGTGCTGTGAACGCACACAGGCAGTCTCGCTCACGCTCTTTCTGTTGTCCCCTGATGTCCCCATTGTTTCTCTGTTCCCATTTGAAACTGAAGATGACTCAGTATGACACATCATTTGAATACACATGCAGAATTGTATGCCCCCCAGACCAAAGCCTGCATGTTTCTGTTTGTGTGTCTGTTTGCATATGTGTGTGTGCGCTGACCCGCTTCCAGACTCTCCAAAATAATAGACTTCGCAGTGCTGCTACTGAACAGCACAAACTCTGCTCTTGTTGAATGGGTGTCTGCAAGTGTGTTTACTGTAGGTCTGGGCATTGTTTTTTCAATACTAGAATTTAAGTACTAATATCTAGATAATATGATATAGAAATATAATATACATCACCATCTTGGCACTGACTGACTCCGCCTGACTCCCAGCTAATCCAAAAATGGGCAAAGAGGTCGGGGGTGTGTGGAGCCGAGACTTCAGTGAATGCAGCAATCATACGCTCAACCACCTGTCACTCAAAGCAGTCATGCCCTCAATTAAGCATAACTTTAAGCCTTAATAAAATGTAAATCGGTATAAAAATTCACGCCCCGTACAGTCGTCATGAAGAGGGGAATTCACTGTAGAGACCAAAATCCTTTTTTGTACCAGGCTGTAAACATGTTTATTTCTGCTGGAAAGTTGGGCTTTTTAACATGGGAGTCCATGGGGATTGACTTGCTTTTAGAGCCAGCCTCAAGTGGCCATTCGAGGAGCTGCAGTTTTCGGCACTTCAGTTGTTGGCTTAATTTTTCATCCATGGACCTTCCCGCTTGGTATGTGTGTGTCTGTCAATTCGCTCATGACCGGTTTATTAGCAATACTGTACCCTGCTAAACGCAACACTGTCTAATACAAGAGCCCTGCAGTAAATCCTGAAGATTATATTGTAAGTAAGTCCCAAAAAATCATTTGCTTTCATCATGCGGTGATTCTAATATTTTGTTTTCTATTTGTATTTGTATCAAGTGTTGGTTAAATATTAAAATATTCCTGTGAGTGTAATGTTAATCATGCCGCTTGCCTTAACACTAGCAGCCATAGAAGAACTTTGTCTTACTAAAAAAAGTCTGGAATAATCGAATAATTAGTAAACAAGACTCAAAATCTCACCTGATACTCTATACCATTTTTCAATTCTCAGTGCCATGGACACATTTTTGATCTGTACCAAAGTCCTGAGGTCGGATACCCGGCCCTAGTCCACAACAGATTCATCTTTATTTCCAACAGAAATGATGAAAACGTCTGAGCCTCCCTCTGCTCCTTTTCTTGCTGTGTTTTGTAGCTGCTTTTGTTTTTCTTCCTCGTCAGCTGGCTTGCTCACTCTTGATCGTTTGTGTGTCTGTCGCATAGACTGAGCGAACTTTGCGCTGATGCTGATTTGCTTCGTCAGAATCTAAATTAAGGCCCCGATGCATGTTTTTCAACACACAGACACACACTCTCACTCTCAGATCGAACCACATACACACCAACACACGCCCGGTATTCAAGTGTCGAGTGAGTGGCTTAGCGGCTGAATAGGAGCGTGAAGGGGTAGTGTATTGATAGATGAAAAGTGAATGTAGATTTTCTGCCAGTAGAATGTCAATGCCATCATTTTCTCACAGCCTACAGCCTTGCTACCACCCGACGTATGACGAATACAGCGAGAAAGGCAGAAGGGGGGAAGATAGAAGAGGGAGAAGAAAAGAGTGAATGAGAGAAACAAAATTTGGTAGCTGGCGGTTGATGGATGGGCTGCAAACAGCTCGTCTTCCTCTGGACTCCATGATAACATGGCGTTCTCTCTTCTTCCCTCTCATCCATTTCTCTGTGTCTTTTTGTCTGCGTTTGTTTTTGCCTCCTTCTCAGGGAAGGAGTCTCCTCTTCCTTCTTGCCTCTTCAACTCAGAGCAGCTGATTTGTAGAAGCCTGTATTTTCTTTTGCCTCTTTTTATGTGTATTTGCTAAATGTGTCTTTTTGCTGCACCTTGCGAAAACACTTGAAATCTAAATTATATCTCTCCTGTTTTCCCCTTTCCCACTTCCTATCTCTCCCTTTCATCCCACTTCTTTTCATCTCATTCTCTCTGGCTGATGGACAGTTGGCAAGAAGAACCGTGGGTCAACAGGTAAAGAACCCATTTACATTTACATTATCTTCCCTGCTCTCTCTCTGGCTGCTTCTTTCTAAACAGAGGCAAATATTGCTGTGACCCTTTGCTCCCACCAGAAGGTCGGAGCTAAGGGTTGCTCATCTAAACGCTTTTTCTGAAGGTCACATTGGCAGAAACGGTGGGTACATGCTGTAAAAGATGTTCCACTAGTGCGGTTTCAGTGTTTGTGCCTAATGGAGAGTAAGAAAAACCTGCAGCTGGCTACCTTTAACCTCAAGGTCAGCCTGCTGTACGCCTTTATCTATTGAGTAGTACAGTAAAAAATTTGCTATAGTAATATTTTGCAGCAGTGTGTCCCAAACTGTTTTTTTTTTTCAAAAACAGCACCACACAGTCCATGTATATATCTTTTTTGAATGTTGATTTGTCTCAAGATATATCTTGAGCTCACGTGACACCATTACCACATCTGACAGATGAGAGACTCTTGTGTGTGACACCTTCCCAATCTTCTAAAAAGCCGTAAGCCAAGTCGTTTTCTTCAGCTTTTATTCGGAGAATTAAAATTCAGTGAATGTTAATGTCTGGTCCTTTTTCTAATTCGGCGAAATGTTAAAAATGAGGTCTACAGTAAATGTGCAGCAGACGATTTAAAAAAAATAAAAAAAAACCTTGCAGAACCCTTCGCCTGTCCTTTAGACACCCCAGGGTGCCATGTCATCCACTTTAAGAATCGCTGTACACACATTTGTCATGATCTATTCAGCACAGGATATCTAGTTCTAACATCTGTCTGAAATAGTCTAGTTACAGTTACATATATTCTACAATGACAGCTTTAGTTTAGTTTCGTGTCAGTTGCCTGTAGCTGGCTAGCATCATCAGTTTGTCAACCACAAATGAGAAGCAAGAACTAGAGTCCTTTTAAATCCCTGTTTGGAAGTAGTTTGTAAATATGTTTCCCCTGTAAATTATAGTAACAGTGACAAAGGAATACATTGGCGTTGTTTAATGCGGGTTGAGTCAGCAAACTCATGTGGAACTAATTATTATGGCAGTGTTGATATGTGGCGTCTGAGCTCTGACCTCGTCACTCCCCTACATTAAAACAGTTAGTTCTGCACAGCAGGGAATGTGGAGTGATGATAATAACTTCCTACCAAGGGGAACCTTGACTCACAGCCTACAAGGGGATGCCAGGGTGGAGGTGGGGCTTTTGAAGAGCTACATGAACAGCAGCAGTGGCAGCAAGTGACAGCACAGCTTTCAGGTGTGCAGAGAGTGAGCATGAGCACCGAGGGCTTATGTACACCTCCATAATGAAAAGGCTGCATAGGTTCTATGTTGCAGTGAGAGGAGTATGCCATGTGAGTGCGGTGGCAGACATTAGTTGACTGCCTGAACAAGCCCGCAGGCTTCACTTCATTTGCGCAGCATTTTGCCTGCCTGCTACATCAGACATGCTAACTGACATCAGCATCGCCTGAGTGTGCCTATTACCTGAGCTCAGCTAAAACACTCAGGTGTAAGTCCTTCTCCCTCCGCCTGTCTCTGCAGAGCAAGGACGTCAGAGTTTTATGTCCCTGTCCCACAGTCTTCTAGAGTCGTGGATCACTGTAAACTCATTTCAGTCCTTCACATCCACTCTAAGACATTAGGTAAAATAAAACAGACAAACATCAAACGGGAAGAATATTTAAATTTCAATCCGATCAAAGGTGACATTGTGTAACAAGGGGGACCGAGAGTGGCCAGGTGCGACCGATACAATGTTCAACTCGCAGGGAAAAGGGAGGGAGAGACAGACCAGTACACTGCCGGAGACCTCCTGCAGTCAATCAGGCAGAGAGCGTTTCAAAACCTAGACTCCGTGTACTTGACATCAGTACATCTGTTTTGGGACTCTGTCAGTGGCATTGTGCGGGGAAATGACTCAGGTGTGCAGTTCACAACAATAAGAGCATTATGGATATTTAGGATCATAGCAGGTTTAGGTTTAGTTACAGACCAGCCTCCCTACTGCCATCAAAGTTTGCCACACAAGGCAGGTGTGTGGTTCCACTGATGCCTCCATCAGTTAGTCATTTTGAAATTATAGCTGCTAGAGTGTTATCCTAATTTCAACACATTTAACAAGATTTTGACTGAAATCTGAGTGATATGAAATCAACAATAGCTGTAAAGAGGTGTGGCCAAATGAGAATAGAATGTTTGAAATGACATTAAAAGCATGACTTGATGCTTTAGCCTTCTGATAACATAATTTATCTGTGTCTGCAAGCTGCTGGCGGTGATGCCATAGTGTGCAAACACTGTAATTTACCGCTGCACACTCAAGTGAGGGCATGTTATGCTGAATATCTCTATCAAATTCATAATCTTGTGGCCGCCGGCGAAAGGAGCGCCTCCCCCCGTGTCACCTGCGAGCCACGTGACGCTGTCTCTGCAGCAGCTGCAGGTGTGCACACCCAGTGGAGAGCCATGTGTACACCTCCAGATATTTAAAACATAAAGTAATGGATTTGTTGCTTAATATAGGAACACACACTTATAAATATAAAGTCTTTTAGAGCACTAAGATGCGAATGTGCGAGTGCCTACATTTTTTCAGTAGAATTTAATCTTATGAGTCATTGACAAATGTTGATGATTTTCAGAATTAATGGGGGAAAAATGTTTTATCTTAATTTTCCCCACTGTACCAAAAAGTTTGCAGGCATGAAGCAATTGCACACGCCCATATTTCAGCATGGTGATGATGAAATGTTACCTCATTATGTCAGTGTGGGTTTTGTCAAGCAGCCAAAAAACTGCAACTAATATGATACTCAAAATTAATCAAATAATCATTGAGCTCTCTCAAGAGCTTAAATCCTGCTCTGCCTTTCCATTACTGCTACATGTGTTGTGTTACTTATAATACTTTCTCTCTTTTCTCTCTCTGTACCATCTCTCCATCTCCTCCCTCCATCACTTGTGTGGTGCAATGACAGAGATAGATAGAAGGTTTGGCAGATGAAGGAAGAGATGAATATTTAACATCGGGCATCTCTCTCGGTCCTCTCACTGCTTCCCATTGTCTGTGTCTGTCGCCCCTTGGGGCTTGGATCTTCCACTCTTGGTGTGTGCGTGTGTGTGTGTGTGTGTTGTGTGTGTGTGTGTGTGTGTGTGTGTGTGTGGCATGTCTTGGCTTGTGGTTTTATATTGGCATTCTAAGGCAAGTGTAGTCAGACGATGACACTTAGCTGTCAGCATGCAGCATTAATGAGTGCAGTGACACACACAAACACTCACCCCACTCTCACACACATACAGTACGAGAGAGAGAGAGAGATCAGCAAATGATCACCTTCTCCTTTCCATTTATTTTTGTATACCCTCCAGAAAAAAAACTCTTTAAAATATTTAGAAAAGCTCTCCGTTTTCTTAAATCTCTCATTTCCAGTGCCCTTCCTTCCCATCATTCTTTCTACTTCGTATCTTTCTCCCTCAAATTCTCGCTCTCTTCCTCTCTCTCAAACTCTTTCTCTCTCTGTTGTGTGTATGGTCTCAGTGTGATATGTGTTAGTTGGCTGTGAACCCTGCAGACACATATCTGACAACTCTATTAATACACAGTCAGCTAACACCAGCCTCCCCCTGTGAGCATTTGTGTGTGTGTGTGTGTGTGTGTGTGTGCGTGCGTGCGTGCGTGTGTGTGTGTGTGTGTGTGTGTGTGTGTGTGTGTGTGTTGTGTGTGCGTGTGCATGCATAGACATGTGCATGCAAAGAGAGGGAGATGTGTGTACCCTCACCTCTCAGCCAATCCCTCTGCTCTCGAGGTCTCTGCAGAGATTTGTCTCAAAAGATTTACAGTCATAGAAAGATCATACACACACACACACACACACACACACACACACACACACACACTGGCCTACTCACCGACACTATAGGGAGTGTGGAGTGACTGACAGATTTAATAGGAGAACAAGCTGTAATCTGAGAGAATCCGTTCAAAGAGGGATTACATTCTAATCTGTGGATGGAATAGCCTTTCATCTCTTTCTCCCTCCCTCTCTCTCTCTGTCTCTGTCTATCTCTCTCATTCTCTATTTATCCATCTCTATCTCTTTCCTGCCCTAAAGCTGCGCCAATCCTTTTACCAACCCTGTTTTTTTTTTTTTTTATCGTTCCCATCCTTGATTTAATTTGGGATTTTTCTGTTTCCATGTGAGCGGTACACACACACACACACACACACACACACACACACACACACACACACACACACACACACACACACACACACCCACACCCTCACATTTACAGTACATGCACAGTTTCACACAGCTGTGTCACCTCAGCAGTACTTTTCTGTCAATCAGCTATGATTGTACTGACGAGACCATTGTAACGTTGCAATGCGTCAATGCCTCTTTGGTGCTAAATTATATCCACATCCAAGTGCACACACACACACACACACACACACACACACACACACACACACACACATAAACTCACAGCATTTATGCTTTTTTTCCCCTCCTCCCCTATCATCAGTTTTGATTTATTTTTAAACTGCTTTAACAGCTCCTGTTTTTTATCATCCCTCTCTCTTTAATGAATCCCTTCAGCCCCAAGTTGTTGTTGTGATATTGCTTCGTTATACTACAACCCTGCAATTTTTTCTGCCTTCCTTCCCTCCATCACTTTCACTCTCCCTCTCTTTGCCACATGATGTTTCTCATTTGGTAAATGAGGAATCCACTAGAGTTAGATTAAACTGCTGGACTATCTTTGTGAAATCTTTACAGGGAGCCTTTTAGCTGCCACAGCTTGCACACACACACATGGTAACACTGCCTGCCAGTTTGAATATTTCTCCTTGTTTAAGTTGAGGAAGATTAATTTAATAATCCCTGTTTAAGCAACAAAAAGGAGGAGATAAGAGGATGATAGTGAATAAGGGATGGAGGGTAGGCAGTAGGGAATGAGAGATACAGATGAGATGAATTGATAGAGATTTCCTCAGAGAAAAAGGATGTTAGACACGCTGACAGATAGAAAAGAAGAGCGCAGATCACACAACCATATGGCATTTTGCTTCCCCCTCTACTTCTACCATCATGTCTGTCACTCTAGGAAGAAGACCATCTGCACAGTCCCCCCCTCGCTTTTCCCAGCCACATATATACTCTCTCTCTCTCTCTCTGTCCTCCGAGCCCTTTTCTCTTTCCCCCGTGTTCTCCCTTGTCATACCGGTGTTCCTGCTGTCCTGATCTTTCTGTCTGCTCCCCTCAGACACACAGCCCAAGTTAACAGGTTGTGTTCACATCCCCCCTCCGCTCATTATCTGCGGCCGCTGCTGCCATTAAAGCTGCACTGATGGCTACTAGTCCCCGCCTGACCTCTGCCTCCCACAGTGGACGGCTAATGGACACTGTACTCTCGCTCTCTCTACTTCTACCTCTGCCCGTCGGTCGCCTTCCTGAGTCTATCTGTCTTCCACCCACTCCCATCTTCACTTCTTAGTTTTCGTATTGTAACACATCGTATAAGATTTTACTGTCTGCACAATGAAATTAAAGACAAAGCAGTTTTACAGGCAAAGCAGTCATGTGTGTGTATAAACATATGTAAATATGTATGTGTGTGTGTCATGGAGAAACAGGGAGAAGCTGAGAGTGATGCTTAAGGTTCGGTTAAGCTGGGAGAAATTTGTTTGGTGTGTTATTTGTGTGTGTGTGTGTGTGTGTGTGTGTGTGTGTGTGTGTGTGTGTGTGTGTGTGTGTGAGAGGTTTCTCACAAAAGGAACCCAAAAGCCCAACTCAGCACGCAGATATAAAAGTAAAAAGTCTTTACTTAGGGAAAAAACAAAACAATTATTGATACTAAAATCCGAGCTGGCAAACAAAGTACAAAGGGTCGAGTTGAGGCGAAATCCAAACAACACAGGCAAGGTCAAAAACAAAACCACGATCAAAACAATCAAAACAGGCAGTCGAAGAACAGAGCACTGGAAGGCTACGGCACAAAGACAGTCCCGCAGAGAGTAAGTGGAAACGGACCAGTATATACACGAAGGAGTTAGTGAGGGACTGAGAAACAGGTGAGCAGGTGAGTGAGGAGGAGGGGGCGGGTCAGGTGATTCTACAGGTGATTGCACTGGCGTGAAAGGCGGGCGGGTGGGAGGGACAGCGTCTGAAATGACAGCAGAATTGTGTGTGTGCGTTTGCGTGCGTGTGCACAGGCGTTTGTGCATCTTCCTGTACCCGCATCTAATATTCCACGTGGCAGTGGGATATGACTTTTCGGCTCTTTCCCTCCGATTAAAAAAAAAAAAAAGAGTAGAGAGGGAGAAAGAGAAAGAGGAGTAAAGAGCAGAGTCAATTACCACCTTTTCCTCCTTCCCTTCAAAAGGGAGATCAAAGCTGCTCCCCGCCTCCCCCTGGCTTCCCTGCATACCCGCCTTCCTCCGACCGCTATCAGAGCTAGCCTGTTAATTTGTACTCCCTACTCCTCCTTTATTGGAAATCTACATATTCATGCTATACAGTGTAGCCATGAGAAACCCAATGATGTTCATTCACACCTACCTGCACATGCACACACATACCTATAACAATAATATGAAGGCTTCACACATTCTGTAAAATATTTATACTTTCTTAATAGTAATTTTTGTTTCACATTTCAAACTGATGTCAGTACAAGTGTGTCCTCTCATGAGAGGCCATTCACACACCATAAGTCATACTCAAGCACACAATCATAATATTGCACAGATACCCTCATAACCTCCCACACACCTTTTAGGTCGTAAATCATTCTTCACACGCTCACACCGCTGTGCTCGTTTTCTAAGCACTATTAATGTGACTCACACACGCCATCATACTGTCTCCAATACATCACTAAAGCCTGTTTGGTAGTGTGTCTCAGACAGAACAGAGGTGTGTTTGACAGAGAATGAGACTGTTTATAAGTGAGAACTGTGGTGTGTGTGGTGCAGTGATTGGCACCGATGCTTCACAGCGAGAAGGTTCTGGGTTGGAATCCCTCCCAAGGCTTCTCTGCGGCGAGTTTTCATGTTCTCCTCGTCCCTGTGTGGGTTTCCTCCCACGGTCCAAAGACACGCAGGTTAGGTTAATTGGTGTCTCTAAATCGCCCGTAGGTGTGAGCATGAAGGGTTGTCTGTGTCTATGTGTGACACCCTGTGATAAACTGGCGACCTGTACAGAGTGTACCCGCCTCTCGCCCAGTGTCAGCTGGGATTGTCTCCAGCGGTTACAACAGTGCTTTATCTCACGAACAGATTGCAGACTAATATATGGCCTACTGACTTCTTAAGTGTTATTCCTAATGACACATTTTTTGTTGGCATGGCGATAAGACAGAGCCGATGGGGTTTATCAATGATGCTGCTGAAATAAGACTTAGGAGGACTGACTGACATGTGATCTGCATTGCTTTTGGAAATATGACTCATGATATATATACTCAATAGACGTTTATGATTCACGTTTTTACCATGGTTTAGTCAAAAATTGTAATTAAACAATCGCAATATCAAATCGCGATACTTTAAGATAGCAAAACATATTGAATTGGCACCCAAGCATCGTGATAGTATCGAACCGGGAGATAAACATATCGTCCCAGCCCTTGTAAAAACGCCAGGAAGATGCAGACAGTTTGGACCGTCTCATCTGTTTTGCTGCAAAGTTCAGTTTATCTGCGTCGCATCACAGTCTCAGTCATGTCTACGGTTTTAGCAACATGTACAATGCTACAGCAATGATTTTAAAATCACTGCAGTGTATATTGGATCATTTGACAGCAGCCCTTTTGGAACAGCAGAAATCTACCCCTTCATCCTAAAGCCGGACTGTTTGGGGTTAGATGGTTAGAAGGCTAAATGTATAGAGTGAGGCTGTGTAAAACAGTAGACAGTGTGATGGTGCATATAGCTGTGTGTGTTGGAAAAATTATTATAGCGAGTAGAGGGGAGTAAGATGGTGCACGTGTAAATGAGTATAGCAGCGCGTGTGAGAAACTATTGTGATCCATGCTTGTGATTATGCTGCTGTGTGTGCGGGATCGTGATTTATGAGCTAAACTGCCGCTCATATTTTCTCCCTCTGTCACAGATCCTGAGTCAGAGCTTGTGGCTCCAGCGATTGTGATTGGACCTAAAGACACAACAGTGGTGGCTGGGAGCGAGGCAACACTGGAGTGCATCGCTAATGCCAGGTAAATTTCTTTTATGTACTTGTACTTTACACACACACACGCACACACACACACACAAACACACACATGAACAATTCCTTCCTTGTTTTCTTCCACAGCAATTAGAGGACACCATAAAATCCATAGCACAGCAAGTGTCTTCCCCCCCAGTATTAGTTTATAGACACACACACAGACACACACACACAGTACACAACAGTACCAAGTTAACTTAAACAGAAGTTGGATGAAAGTCCCATCTGACATCAGCAGAGAAGCCAAACACACCCACAAATTTACACTGCCCCATGCCAAGTACTGTGCACACACACACACACACACACACACACACACACACACACACAGAGGAGGTGCAGTGTAGTCTGACTCAACAGATGTTTTTCAGAGCAACTGCAAATTCTGCTTCAGTTCACGAATTGCCAGAAACTCAATCGTAATCAGTTTCCACTCATCCTTCAGATTCACACTGTCCAACCTCTCTGTGTCCCATAAGGCTGCGAATGTAACTGAGCTCTGGCTTAAATGTACTTAATGTAAAACAATTCGGTGTTTGCTTTGAATGCAGCGTGGATAGACTTTAGAGGAGCACCAATTTTCAGCTTTATTTATATGTATTAGTCATAGGCATTAGCACAGCAGAGCTACTTATGCAGTACTTGCTAATGTTTTCTGTATCACACAGTGAATTCACTAATTCTGAAGCCATAAGGATGGTGGAAACTTTTTGAGTTGGTGCAGCTGCCTTTCAGAACATACTCAAGGAGAACGTTATCAATACTCTTACCTTTTGTAACATACTCCCATTGACATGCTCTCACATTGAAAGTAACATTGATCGATGCAAAAAAGAGACACTTAGTTTGCTTTGAACAGAAGCACTGCCACCCAGGATGATAACAGCTCTGAGTTGTCTGGACTTAACAAGTGATATCCTGCGCTCTTCTTGTTCACTACGCTGTTTTCAGTTTCACTGTGGACTGTTTGTGCAAGTTTTTTTTTGTTGGATTATGCTCTTTAGTCTGGGTTAGTCAGGCTGCTTTGTTCGGTGAGAGCTGGAGTCCCTTTTAAATGTTTCTCTCTCATTAACCAGCACTAAACCACCTAGGTGTAAAAAAAAATAAAAAAAAATCCTAGCAACAGCAGGATGCATTTCCATCATACAAATAATGAGAAGTGTGGTCAGACTAGATAGATTTTTTTTTTTTCATTTATTGCCAAGTAATTTGGTCTCTGTATCCTGCTACACTGGTATTACAACTGCAGACAAATCAGCACAGAGTCTCTTGCATTTCTTCTGCCAGGAACAATCCTTTCCACAGGGACTATTTTTGATATCAGAGAAGCAGCCACTGAAAGATACTCACTCCAGAGAGATAATTCTCTAGCCAGGGAACAACTTAGAAAGACAAACTATACCATTGCAGTTTGGGAGAAACAAGAGTACGATAGGTGAAATAAAATGCAGTGCTCAAGTCTGAAAGCATCTGCTATCCAGATCCATCGACCATTAATCAGTCATATGCACCAGTGCTGTCTAGGTAGCGCAATTAAATAATTAGGAGTTTGACTGAAAACAAGCAGTGCCAGTAGGCCTAATATTAAGAGCTGTAAAATCTGCTTTTTGGTCTTTGGGTAAATTTCCAATTCTTTTGTTGTAGACAGGATCCACTGACTAAGCATATTCAAATTTTGACATATCTGCCTGGCAGTAATTTAATTAGTTTTCCATCCAACTTTGTCTTTACCTTAAGGTGTATATATCTGAGAGAGGAAGCAGCATACTCTCAACTGTATCCTAATAAAAGGCAAAATAGATTTTCTGTCTGACATTATATTGTTTACAGTTGGACTGAATATTAAGTGGACTGTGGTGGTTGCAAATACATCTAAGCTACCTACTTTTAAGAAACTTCAGTAAGATATGCCTTCTTACACATACTTGTTCTTAGTGTCTTGATTTTTTATTTATTTATTTTTTTAAATTGACCTGATTTACATCCAAAACAGCAGCAACCGAGAATATGTCTCTGAATTTTCATTCATCACATACAAAAGCATCATCTCATTCATCTTAACGTGAATGTGAATGTGTGAATATCTGAAGATAATGTCATTACCAATGCCATTTTATGATCCTATATCATATATGATGATATAGGATATATCATCATATATGATCCTATCCTAATAAAGTATTTATCTATCTATCTATCTATCTATCTATCTATCTATCTATCTATCTATCTATCTATCTATCTATCTATCTATTTCACAGGCAGCCTTTTTTTATGTCATTGTTTTATGTCGTAGTTTTGGTTGAGGTTGTTTGGTTGGTTGGTTTACAAACCTTTCTAACATAAACCTAATGATTATTATAATCATATAAGTACACACCTCATCAGCGCTGTTGATGTTTAATTATGATCATAGCATCTTATTACACTAATGACCATTTATGTTTGCTTCATCACATCTTGATTGATTTTCATAGTTTACCATTTGTAGACAAATCCCATGACTGAACTGTGACTTTAAAGCTGTCCTTAACCAAATACATCTGATGATTACATAATTAGCTGTTTTCCAGTATTTCATTTTAAAGTTTAATGCAGAGTTCTTGTCAAAATCGAACTGTTGCATGAAAACGCAGCAAAAAAATTGAGTTGCACTTTCGTGAGTTGTTAAGATGCTGTATTAATGCTGTCTTACTCAAACGTTCAAACACACACAGTAAAGAATGGTGTTTTGATGTTGTTTATTCAAAACAAAATCTCTTTTTCCCTGAAAGCTTATTCCCTTTCCCAACATGCAGAGTAGCTGACTGAAGCTTCTTCATGCTGAGTAGAGCTGACTGCTCTGATATACAGACTGTCATCATTCATTTCCTGCCTCATTGACACATAAACTGATGGATTTAATATGTTGTAATTGCCTTCTGTCACTCTTTTGCTTTTTCTCTGATTCTCCACACCTCTTCTCTTCTCTTCTGTTCTCTTCTCTTCTCCTTCTCCTTCTTCTTCTTCTTCTTCTTCTTCTTCTTCTCTCAGACCGGTGGACAACCTCATGGTGTCATGGAAACGGGATGGGCGCCGGCTGGCCAGTGGGCGTCGGCTCATTATTCCTGCCCCCACCTCTTCAGACACTGGGTTATATGTTTGTGAAGCGTTGCTTAGCAACAGCACCGCCAAACCTGTGGAAGCAAGGGCACACCTCACTGTAATGGGTAAGAAAAAAGACAGTCGCTCGTTCACAGACACACACACACACACACACACACACACACACACACACACACACTCTGCCTAACATGATTATCCATGATTATCCTAGTAGGCCTGACCATCAAGACTAATGGCCGCAACATGTGCCATTAATTCCTGTTTTAACCTTGCTCTTGTCTTTTCTTGTACATTTTTTTTGCTTTTTCATTCAGTTTATTCTTCCATTTATTCTTACTTTTCTCCTGCAAGCGTGACTGTGAAAAAACCCCAGGTAGTGACTGTCAACTACAGGGCTACACGAGCTGAATGTGTAGTGCACACCCACCAATAAACTGTCCATTGTAGTCACAAACAGCTGATTCATGTACGCACAATTCATCCACGTGTGATCACAAACACATGCTCATATACTCAACGCAACAGAGTCACAAAACAGCACCACAGACACACATGCCCGTTCACCCGGCAGCTAAATTAGTTTTGTTCCCTGGAGTCGCCAATCAATACGAGAACACTGAAAGCACTCAAACAAGAGCGCTCTCGTCACAATCCTCTCCTGTCCTCGATATGTGTGCGTAAATAGAAAACAACATACACGCAGGCAGGGAGCATGTGATTGATGAAGCAAAACTTTTCTCACCCAGTTCGTCAGCGTCTTTTTGATCTGCTGTGATTATCGAAGCGAGGGAGCACGTAACACAGAGAGCAAACTACCCACGCCTACAGAATACTCACTAGTTAGAAAAGACCTGCCTGAATATTTATACCCCCACTCGTTCTCTGATTGTGCCCCCCTCAATCTCTACCACCACTTTTAGTATTGTACTGTCTTCTCTCAGTCCTCCCTTCTCTCGACGTTATCATCCTTCATTAGGCCAAGAGGACTGTTAAGGCCTGCCTGGCAGGGGCAAAGTCTGCATGCATTCATATGTATCAGAGGAGAAGAGACTAATGAATACATTGGTACTGATCCCCTTTCTGCTATGAGCTCAACAGACCTTGATGCAATGAAAGGGATTCCTAAACAGAATAGTGTATGTGTCTGTGTGAGAGAAGGAGACAGCCTCAAAGGTATTCATTATTCAATCTCATTTCTTTTCTGCCCCGATCCACGAATCGGAATATGTATGACACTGCGTGCTCGTGCTGTACGCTGTACAGACGGCTACTGTTGCAAACAACAACAATATTTCTGTTGTTGTTCTCCATCTTTGTTTTGCAGGCAGACAGCAGGGAATCCGCGAAAGCTCAAATCTCTAAATCCAGCCACCCAAACACTCCAAAATGTGTTTTGTTGTATTTGTGCGTCTAGGTCCTTGCACTCACCTGACTGAAGGGGATTAACGCGTCTGTGTTATCGGTGTCACGCCACAAGGCTGTTATTCATCTCTTGTTTTCCTCTTCTCCCCTCGCTGCACGCTCCCCGCGTTCTCTTGTCAAAAAAAAATTCCAACGTGCACGATAAAGATAGGAGATGCGCATTCGTGTGGGTTTAAAAGTTACCACGAAGTAGTAAAGAACTTTAAAGTCGGTTTAGACAAGTAGCATAAATGTAGCACAAACATGGGAGTCTACAGTGTAGCGCGCACACACACACACACACACACACACACACACAGGCTTATCAAACTTATAGTTTGTCATTTTTTTTATTGCCACTTCAGTTTACCCTCCACTGTGCGAAGGAATGACAGAGAAATTGAGAGAAAGAAACTCAGGAGGACAATAGCATTAGAATGACAGCACATTATTATTGTACATGGCGCTTGAGAAAAAAGTACAGAACTAAAACTTATATTAAAATACCGTCTCTTCATTCCATAAGAATTATATCTTTGTGACAACCAGCGTGCACATTCATTATTAATGTATAAACTGGACATTTCATTTTCCTCAAAGTCATTTTTCAGTGAACAGGTGCCACAACTGTGTGGAGCCACTTTTCCAAAGATGCCAGAAACTGAGAATGAATTAACCAGCCTGTCTCACTCCCCCTCTCCCCCCTCTCTCCCCCCTCTCTCTGCTTGCTGTGTCAATATCTCCCGCTAAATATTAACAAATGTTTTTGAAAGAAATGGAGCGTATGTAGGTGTTTTTTTTTTTTTTTTTTTATAAAATGTAGCATTACAGTAATACACCAAAAGGCATATATTCAAATTCAAATTCAAATAGAGAGAATTTTTTTTTTTTTTTTTCTCTGAGCTTCTGTGAGAATTTAGAGAGACGCTGGTGAAGATGTTTAGAGGGAACGGTTATTGGCAGCAAAATGGAGTAGTTTAAAAAGGTGATTGTTTCCCTTGGGAAACTAGTAGAATGTGTTTTTCTGCAACTATGAGGAAGTCATTTCACAGGGCGTAGAGACAGAAAACCTGCCTTGCAATGACACTGAAGATACTCAGGGCCAAAAGAAGGACCCATTTTTATTCTGCAGTGCCAAGTGCTCTTCTCCAAGACTACTAAAGACTAAATACTTGGAGAGGCAAACGCTCACTTCTTCTTTATTTTATATTTATTTTTTTCAGGTATATCATTTTTTTTTCCAGAGATTTATGGATATATTGATACAGAATGCTAACTTTCTTTTCCTGCAGAACCACCTTCTCTGACTGCTCAGCCCAAGAGGAAGATCTTCGCTGATCTTGACAGGAATGTAGACATCCCCTGCCTTGCTACAGGTACACTGTGTGTGTGTGTGTGTGTGTGTGTGTGTGTGTGTGTGTGTGTGTGTGTGTGTGTGTGTGTGCATAAGTGTAAGACTTCAGGTCTCAGTATGCTAAAAATCTGGTGCTTCCATCCGCTCTTTTTAATAAGCATTTTCAATTTGCGCATAAAACACATTTGTGTAAATACAGGAAATTTGGGGGGAAAAAAAGTCTGAATGTTGCAAATTAAAAAAGTTTTAATGCTTCGCTGAGGTGGAAAAGTTGGTGTATCAATAAAAGCAAAGTGCAAATGAAACAGACTTAGCGAATAAATCATGAGGTACAAGAAGCAGGTGTCTTAAACGTCAAGTCAAACTTCTGCTCCACTAAAGAGACAAAAACATCAGATGGGTTTCTGTTGTTTGAGATTTTAATTGCATCATCTTGCTGCACACTCTTCTTCTGCAATGGTTTAATCATAACTAACTGGAGAATTAGTGGCATTCATCAGTCCATCACCCGTACTCTGCTGATGTTTGCTTCCAGATAGGTCATAGAAGTGATTGTGGTGAATCCTCATATGACAGTTTCATATCTTAATGCTGCGTCTGCACAGCGAATGTCAGAGTCGCTTTGTCGTAGGAGTTGGTCCTGCTCTTTGTAGAACTATCTGCTGCACGGTGTGTCAAGGTGACTCCGTCCAAATCGCATTATGCTGAGGTCTGACGTCATTCAGTATGTGTATGAGTTAGTTTCAAGGCTTCTTGAACAGTGACCCTGTACTTTTGGCAGCATGAGCAGATTAACATGTTGAGACCAAGCCTGAAAATTGCACTTGTTCACGACTTTTGTTTTTAAATGGATTACATGAAAACCCTTATTTGAGCACAGCTGGACATAGCACAAAAAACTGCAACATTCTCCCCCTCTCACACACACTGAGCAAGTTTATGTCCCTCCTCAGTAATCTGATACAGTGGCAGTGTAATTAAATAGCAGAGGCCTGAGGGTATGGAGAGAGGGATGGAGGCAGGGAGGAGGAACAAGGGAAGGAGGAAAGATAGATAGAGTGTAGAGTGACAGTGAGCAAGACATGGAGGGGGTGAAAAATACTTCACGCATGTCTGTGAAAGCTTGACACCAACAGATTGAGAAAAACTGTGGAATTCATCTCGCACACACACACACACACACACACACACACACACCAGCGTGGAGTGTTGAGACGGAGTAATTGCATGAGCCCCCTGCCTGTCATATCTGGCATGTCTGTCAGACAGGTGGGAGCTGATACTGTAGGTGTGCTGCTCTTTACCACATATTTATCACATATTTTATTCAGAATGTTTTTTGGCCCCTTCTGCCACCCTTTCGCCACCACCCACACCCTCCGATCAATATATTATTAGCAGTCATTATGCCTGCATGCATATTTATAGGGAGAGAGTGGATAACAGTGAAGAAAGATTGGCAAAAAGAGTGTGTGTGGCTGTTTTAGTGGGAGTTGGAGCAATTTGCTCAGCAGTGAGGTCAGAGCAGAGTGGCTTGTTATTAAGGAAATTGAAAATTTTCTCCTTCTGTGTGTTTGTTTTCCCTGTGCACGTGTAGGCGTGCCCCAGCCCAGGATAGAGTGGTATAAGGACACAGTGCCTCTTTCCAAACTGGCCAACCCTCGCTACAAGGTCACCACAGCAACCGGGCTGACGGTGCGCAGGGTGCAGCCAGGAGACGGAGGAATATTCCAGTGCTTTGCTCGCAACGCTGCAGGAGAAACCCAGACGCACACACAGCTTCTTGTCTCCAGTGAGTTTTTCTGACAAACATGCAATCTTTCATACACACACCTACAGTAGCATTGCTTATGCTCTTAAATCCCTTCTTATTTTCGCTGATTTCTTCCCCGTCAGATGCCACTATTACCTTTGCCCTTTACTTTGTTTCTCACTTATCTGAACTCCTTATTCACCTCGTTTATTTGTCTGTGCCATTGTCTTTCATATTAGTTTATATATGCTGTAATTGTTTATTTAGGGCTGCAGCTCAAAATTGTTATCGAATAGTCTCTAATTTATCATTTCAATTGATCTTGTAGTATCTAAAAAGTCAGAAATAGTCTCAAAATATCCAGTTACCTTTCAAATAAGACAGAGATAAGCAGGAAATACTTAAAGTGTTTTTCCTTAACCTTGTTGGCCTTTTGCTTTGACAACTTAAAACTGTTTTTCGAGTGTGAATTACCAAAGTAGCTAGACTGACTAACTGAATAAACACCAAGTCCTGTCAGCTTTATTGTTCTTTCCACCCCACTTTATTTACCTACCATACAGGTACATGCAGACATTTGCTGCTGATATGCATTGCAAACCATGTCAAAGTGTCAGCAGTCATTTTCAGCTTTCATTTGAAAATCTGGAGCCTGTTGTGCTGTTTAGTTCTTCTTGATATTAAAGTAACAGCCAATCATAGCTCAACCTAAAACAAAATATCAGTTTGCTTTTTGAATTCAAGTGAAAGTCAATGTCAGTTAAATGTTCTGCCTTGATTTGATGGTTTGCAGCTGGTGTCAGTCTGTATGTATAGTTATATTTGTCTCTGCAGAGTTAGGTTCTGTTTAGTGAGCGTTTGATTATAATTAAATGTCCCCCTGGAGATTCCCCACCACCACCTTCCACATTAATGCACACGCACGGAGCCCCAGGTAATGAATAAAGCCTCTATTGATCACAGAGAAAGCATTTGTGTTTAGATCAACACTGTCATCCTCTCCCTTTCCATTCTTCTGTTTTCTCTTTGACATTAAGCTTCACTCATAGTCCACTCTTTTTCCCACCATTCTCCTCTCAGCAGCCACCTCCCTGTCTTCTTTCCTCTCATGCTCTCATTCTGTGTTTCAGGTGTGGCCCCCACATTTACATTCCCCCCATCCGACCGAACTGTAACTGATGGCAACACAGCCTCATTTACCTGCCAGACGAGCGGAGCTCCAAAACCAGCCATCACCTGGAGGAAAGGTAACAAACCACACACACTCTGTTGCTCATTGAGCATACACACTGACATATACCCAGACACACTCACATAATGTGTTTGTAATTAAAAATGTGCTTAATGACTTAATTATTTCCCCTCCCCTCAGGGCTATTTTATTGTTTTCTTTCTCTCTCTCTCTGTAGGATTGCAGGTCTTAGCCAGCGGCTCTGTCCAGGTTCCCAGGTTCACACTGCTGCAGTCAGGCGGTTTGCAGATTCAACCAGTCAGCTTCCAGGATTCAGGAGAATACACCTGCATCGCCTCCAACTCAGAGGGAGCCATCAATGCCACTGCCACGCTCACTGTGTGGAGTAAGACACCTATGCTACACACTACAGTCACAAACAAGAATACATTAAACTGCTCAATATACATTTGCCAAACAGACTAAAACAGACATGGAACACTAATTTGTCCGTAGCCGTCCAATCGCATTAGCTCAGACTGGTGAACAGCGGTGTGATTGGTTATTGATGCAGTCGGCTGGTGCAATAGTGATTGGCCAAGTAAGAGGATGATTGATTACCTGGTAAACGTATTGATTGGCTGATTTATTTATTTTTTTGACATATATGAACCTTATTAAATATGTTGGATTATTCTGGAGCAGCATACTTTTAAACACATTATGATTAAGTCTGTGTGTCGTGTTAATACAAGAGGAGAATACTAAGCAAATTTAATTTCAACCTCTGGACTCATCCCACCTGTGTCACTGCACCTCCTCCGCTTCACTCTCTCCATCCTTCTCTCTCTCTCTTTGGTGTTCTGCAGGTCGTACAGTCATTTCTGTGCCTCCAACAGACCAGCGTGTTATCAAAGGAACCACTGCTATTCTGGACTGTAACGCTACACATGACGCCAGAGTCAACATCAGGTACCTGTTTATTAGTTTGTTGTGATTATTACATCACACCTGATTCTTTATTTTTCATACGGTATAAATACATACAGTATAGAGTGCATGTATACTCTCTCTGTTGCAGCTTTAAATGGGATCGTGGTGGTGTGCTGGTCTTTCCAACCAGTGGGGGACGTGTTTCTGTGCGCCAGGGCTCTCTCACTATTGGCCAGACATGGTCAGGTGACATTGGGGATTACACCTGCACTGTGACATCACAGGCTGGCAACGATTCTCGCTCTGCACGCCTCGAAGTCATGTGAGTTCAGAGAATCATGCCACCCACTGTAATTTCTGGTTGTGTTGTTTCACTTTGACACATATGCAAAAAAACACAACACAATTTGTGATTTTTAGTCTTCAGTTGTTGTACAGATTAAACTAACGAGATGTTAATTGATTCTGGATTTTGTTACCTTTGGACAGAGCCACGCTAGCTGTTTCCCCCTGTTTCCAGTCTTTATGCTAAGCTAAGATAACCAGCTACTGGCTGCCTAGCTTCATATTTAACAAACATACAGTGGAGTCCCCTGTTGTATAGTGATGTCAAATATTCTCATATAACTTTCAGCAGCAGAAAATGCAAAGAAAAAGCAGAAAATATTTTGGAAAAAAAGAGCATGATCTTCTATACATAATCCAGTTTTTTAGGGTTTGTTGTTTTTTTTTTCAGAAAATTGCCTCATTTTAGATTTTCTCAGTATTTATATGGTAGTTACGTAAGTATATGGTGAAATACAGAACAGGCGTTAATCCAAATAAACAAAGTGTGAATAGCTTTCTTCCTCGTGATTAGACACAAACAACGACTCTGACTTTTTGTGCAGCAATCAAGCGGGAAAACAGTTGATCCTTAACTAGCAATCTGGGTGATTCAAATTGCAGATATGATTGGCAGGGAGGACGCTTCGGGGCCGAGCATAGAAAAAACAGAAAATATGATTGGGTTCACGGAACATAATTTAGGAAAAGCAGCACACATGAAGAAAGTATTACTGTCATCTTATTTCAGTGTTGCCTAATGATATGATTGCATGTTTCTAATAATAACCGTGATCTATAAGGGGCCAGACACTCTCTAAACCAAGTACATATCAAACCCATTAAAACTGTAAGGTATGAGGATGCTATGAGCTACCCTGTACTACACTCTGCGTACAGTGTGTTTGTATGCATGTGTCCATTCATATGGTTTTGTGTGAACACATACAAAAACGTGTACTGTTTCGTGTGTCTAGTATGAGCACGCATTCCTGAAGCTCAGATTAAAACATGCCACACATATTTCAAGCCTGTTCCACTCTCCGACCAACACAGCCTCATTAGGGCCACTATGAGAGAAGGCTGTCAGGTAGCGGCCTTTATATATTAATAGGCACTTGTATAATATATTTATAAAAGGCACTTATGATATATTAATACAATTGCAGGGTAAGAGAGAGATAAAACATGAGTCCACATCCTTTTGAATTATAGAAAGACAAGAGGTTACACGTGTCAAACTCAGAGGGAGGGGAGAGGATCTCTGTTTATGGCTCTGTGAAAACATGTGGGGAACGCAGGGATTTCTATACGACTGTGTGTGTGGGTGTGTATGCGTGTGACTGACATTCTCGTTAGCTCAGTATCAATGGGTCATAAAGGCTAACAGACGCGGGCGGCTGAGGAGACAGACTAATTACCAGCAGGTTATTGGTTCAACTCCCGCAAGACCGATTCATGTGTTTGTGAGTGCGTATGTGTGCGTGTGTGTGTGTGTGCGTGTGTGTGTGTGTGTGTGTGTAATTTGTGTGGGCTGTGTGAAGGTAGTTGCTCTAACATTCTCTAAGCTCATCCATTAATTAATACGATCATGTCAGCTCAGAAAAGAAAACATCATTCTCATTTCCACTTGCTCTCTCTCTCTCTCTCTCTCTCTCTCTCTCTCTCTCTGTGCCTCATTCACCGCCATCCTTTGCTTCTTCCCCTTGTGTGTGCTGCTCTCCCTTCCCGCTCTAACATTATGTCTTACTCCTCATTCAAGTCTCTCACTCTCCCTCTGTGTTTCCCTCAGTTTCTAACTTGATACCCACTTGAATATTAAAACGTAAAGCCATTCACAAGCAAAAACAAAAACCGAAACATTTTTAACTCTTTTGACTGAAATTAATTAAAGCCTGCAGTCTGTCAGAGGAGACCCCTTGGACAGGGTATTCACACGTCCATGATTGTTTAGTAATAATTAATGGAATTATGAATATGTGATGCCTCTGGTTTGCGCGTATGGGACCATGTCTTTCATCATGCTTTGAGTGTAAATATATTTATTTTGTTCTTTTACGTGCTCTGTTGATATACTTACTCCTGTTATAGACTTTACACAGAGGGACACTGAGATCTGCTTCCCCTTCCTTCTAATTCAAACCAACTGTTTTTAAAGGGAATTATGATGATAATAAAATCAGTATTATCAAATAATTTGGATAAGCTTTATTGCCTTCATTAATACATCTGTGTTGCTTTCTTTGCTATAATCATGGCAGGGACACACAAACCTCCAGAGGGGATGGACAAATGTCTGGAGACTTTCTTTCTAATTGACGTCATCATGATACATTTGTATTGGTGCAGCGCATGTACAGAAAAAAACATATCACCATAAAAACATGCAAACCACAGCCATAATTAAAAGATACAGCCCACAGGGACTGATTCTGTACGAGACCCAAGAGCCAACCTGGGTGTCGGAGCCAACATTGTTCTACCACACATATCTGACAGTCTTGGCATTGTGTCACAGACTTGTGAATGAGACACAAATCCATAAATGGTTTTGATGAAATTGTTTCACATGTTGGGAAATATGTTCATTCACTCTCTCGCTTCATGTCTGCACAGTAAATGTGTAGCTACTGCAAGCTGTCACTTTGCACGGTTTTAGGCAACAAAATCCACTTCTAAAAGTAGATGTATATCTTGTTTATTTAATCCATAAAAAATCAGAGTGAAAAAATGACAAGTTGTGGGTTATGTGGATTATTGAGGATATCGTAATTATGAGTCATAATTATAACCGGGACTATGTCCATCGTTGAGTGTAATCCTAAAACCCAAATTTAATGGATATTGTGTTATTCTGTGAACACATCGTATTTTTAACTTTCATACAACCAGCTCTGTAATCATACAGTCGTCTTCAGTTGTCCAATAACTTTAACGACTGCAAGATGTTACCATGGGAATCTATTTTTACCATCCATCCCATATGATGTGAAGTCGACAACAGCAACACAACTTGTCACTTAATGAGCTTTAGAGACTCTGGGAGGCAGATTTTGTTACTTTTGAGCGGACAGAGCTAACCCAGCTGTTTTCTCCCATTTCCTGTCTTAGTGCTAAGTTTAGCCAACCAACAGCAGGCTAGAGCTTCATATCCGGTTTCCCAAAATGCTGATCTATTCCTCTGAAGACTTGGTTTAATTAAATCAGCAGCAGCAAATATCTGTTAAATTCACAGTATATGTGATGTTTTCTTGTGTTTGTTGTGTTCAGTGAGCTGCCGCACTCTCCTCGCTCCCTGACAGCTCGTCTCAACGACTCTGACTCCCGCTCCGTCCTCCTGTCCTGGCTACGCCCCTTTGATGGGAACTCCCCTCTGCTCTACTACCTGCTGGAGCTATCCGAGAACAGTACGTGCGTGTGCGTGTGCCTGTGCGTGTGCGTGTGTGTGTCCAGGCATTCTTTATAGTCCCTGAGTGGCAAACAGCTGTTCACTTGCTGTCTACCAGGCTCTGACACACACTCATTTACAAGAGGCCGACATATGGAGAATGGTGTTGCTGCGTAAATTAAATGTTCATCCAGGTTCCCTATAAATAAACTCTTTCTTTCCCTCCCTTACTCTCTTTCTCTCTCTCTGTTATTTCTCTCTGTCTCTCCCTCTCTTTACCACAGATGTTTTAACAGCAGGCTGGCTCTCTGTCAAAAGAGAAACCCAGGGAGAGAGAGAAAGATGAGAGAGGGACTGAGGGATAGAGTGACAGGAGAAACAGACTGGAGGGAGATGGCTGTAGAGCCGCTCTTACTCCTGCTCTGAGCTAAGGGGGCGGACGGTTTGGTGAACATTACATGCAGAGCCAAGCACTCGGAACATGACTTTTGGAGCTGGACTGATGGACAAATGTCAAATGTTAATGTAGTTTGACATTTGAAGTAATCTTCATTCTGATAACTTTTATGGAGGCAGCATGAATGTGGCTTCAAGTATTCTGCTGTCGCCATTCCAACAGCTGTTCCTGTAGCATCTACAGAAATATGCCAAAATGGTGGAAAAATGATGCATTATCATGAGAGAGACGGGAGTAAATGTGGCGAGGGACAAAACAGGGGTGAGATAAAGAAGAAGACGAGGAATACTGAGAGCCTAAACATTGATTTTAGCAAAGTCTGAACCCAGACAGTGAGGAATGGATGAGAGTTTTGTGCACACTGATTACCCATTTTGTGTGTGTGCATGTTGTGTATTAGATTTTTTTTTTTGGCCCGCTATAAATGCAGTGTATTTCCATATCTGACAATAGCTGTAATACACTCGGTGAGCTCGCTTAAAATGGCACACACACAGTATCCCTCCCTATTACACACATAGACATGTGGCTGGTGCAGTGATAATAGTGTAACTGTCTGTGGTATCTTGAGGAGAAAGATAAGCTGGCAACGGTATAGAGCAGCATCTGTGCTTCTTTATTAATCCCCCTCTTCCCCCTAAACTTTCTTTCATGTTGCATCCTATGCTATTTAATTCCCTTCAGCTCACCACCCTTCATTTCTACCGTCCTTCCTTGCTTCTTTTATCTGCTCCTCCTGCTCTTTACTTTTGATTCATGGGTCCTGACTCTTTCTGCTTGTCCTGCCTCAGCTAGATATTATCAGCCCCTAATCTTTGTGTCTTCTGTCTAGACTCTCCATGGAAGGTTTACCTATCAGAGGTTGATCCTGCGGTGACTGAGGTATCAGTGGGCGGACTCACACCTGCCAGGACCTATCAGTTCAGACTTTGTGCTGTCAATCAAGTGGGCAGGGGTCAGTACAGCGCCGAGACGCAGAGGTAAGCGTGCATTCTCTGACACGAATCAGTCACTTAAAGGCATCACTACCAGCTTTGTTAAACTCATACTTCACAATACTTCTTGTGAGGCCACACTACTGTTTCACTGATGTTTTCTAAAAGAGCATGAAACCCATTTTTTATGAAGAACATGCTATGATTTGTGTGAAATAGAGTTTTTTTTACCCTGTTCCATCTCTGTGTAATAGACTTGGTCACACTGCCTTACACAAACTGGGAATGAATAAACTGAAACCTTTCTACAGTCAAAAGGCATAGTGTATGCACCCGCACACACTCTAATTTGTGAATCTAAGTGTGTGAATGTGTTTGTGTCTGTGTGTGTGTGTCTGTGTCTGTGTGTGTGTGTGTGTGTGTGTGTCTGATAGTGTGTATGTTATCATGAGGATGAATAGGAATATGGGATTCAGAATGGGGATGAAACAGGGATGGATTCTAACAAGGCGAGGATGAAGGGAGCAGTCCTTTTTGTTTAGAATCCATTTCCTTTTCAATGAGCAATTTATATTCATCACATCCATGCTGTAGATGTCTATGTGTTTGTGTGTGTATATGTCTGTGTGTGTGTGTGTGTGGGTCTGTGTGTGTGTGTGTGTGTGTAATCCTCTGCCAGTCTCCTTTCAATGCACATAGTGAACTAAGCAGCAAAAATGATGAAATTAACGGTTCTGCGTGTCTGTATGTGCAAGTGTGTGTGTAAAAGGGAGTGTGATTTGGCCTGAAAAGTAAATAAATTGCTGTGCAGATGTTTTATGTTTGTGTGTGTCAGTGTGTGTGTGTGTGTGTGAGTCTGGTTGCATGTTTATCCCAAGAGAAAACACTAATGGGGGTAATTATGATGCCTTAGCACTGATGGAACTGGATAGAGTGAAAGAGGGTTGGAGGTGTGGCGGGCCTCTTAACAAGTTTGCCCCTGAATACACACATACACCAAATCTCTGACACTCATGCACAATACAACAGATGTGGCGATGCATTGTAAAGTAGACACCCACATACACACACACACACACACACACACACACACGCACACAAAACATGGTTTTGTCTGGCTGAAGAGACTGACCGTAAGCAGATGCCAGTTGTAGTTCTGCCAAATAGCCTCTCAGCAACAACAGCAGCTGTGGACGCTGCCATCACACATACACACACACACCTCAGATTACAGTCTCCTTTCAGTTTCCGTCTCCTCACATTGCAGTTCTTCTATTCTCTACCCTAGTTTTCCCTGCACTCTATCTTTCTCTCCTCTGTTCTCCTCATATTCAAAGTGTTTGAATGCTTCTTATTTTCTGTCATTACTCTTCTTCTGCATGCACCAGTGTATTGTTTGTGTCCAATAGCCATTCTGCCACCTAGTCTCCAGTCCAAGGTTGGTTGTTAGAGGCCCTGGAGAATAGATTGGATTGATCCTCTCCAAATGAATGACTGGCAGTAAGACAAGTCATCACTGGTCAGTGTATCACACCAGATGGATGCCTTTCTTTTTCGGTGTTTGTTTCGTACGTAACCGCGCGCACTTTGCTTCTCATCTGCTGGACGTTTGCCTGGATAAGACACGCACATGATTAGTTGCAGATGCCAAGGGAGAGAGAGCAAGGCAGGGTAAAAATGTCCTGCAGAAGTTTGGAGTGCCAAATCAGAAGGATGACAAAATGCAGTAATGTGGACAGAGTGAGGGAAGGGAACAGCAAGTGAAGAAGAAGCTTGTAATATTGATGACAAAAAGCCCTTATTAAAGTTTGAACGTCCAGCTGCTTCTGCACGCTCCCTTTCTGTTCTTGTCCTGATTAGGATCTTTATCATAACAGCTTTAATGCATACATTTATTTCTTGTTCGCATTGCCCCCCAGCCTTTCCTTTCTCGTTGCCCTTTATTCAATGGAATTCACATGGGCGCTGTATTGCGAGGAAAAAAGTGTCCTGAGAGATGGACATCCACTTTGAGTATATGAATGTGATCACAGCTGAAAAACATTATCTCTAAATGCAGAAACTCTTTCCATTAATCTAATTATACCATCTGGAGTGTCACACACACAGAGATTTACTCATGCATAACCTACACTCACACCATTACCATCTTTAAAGAGGAAGCATTAACAGAGGAAAGACAGATTATGCATTAATGGCTTGAACTCTGGGCCCAGAACCAGAACACATCAGAATATAACTCGAGGTGTAACATAAAATACTGTCATACACACGTACTGAAGAAGCATAAACACGTCTAATGTGCATGTAAGTGTAACAATTAATGCCTTAGTGGATTTAAGATTTACAGGAGATTTGGCCTTTGCTTTCCAACATGTAATTTGTATATCTGTGTTTAACTGTGGCTCCAGCTATGCTAAATTTGCTTATAGCATATTGAGTGATTTATTTACTTAAGACTATAGAGCAGAAACATCAAGACACCGAGAACACAGAGAAAGGCTCTGCCACATAAGGAAAAGATCATTGTTTGCAAAAATGTTGTATTTGCTTTCGAAACTCACAGAGAATGTGGCAGAAAATACAATAAAGGCTCAGTCACTTCTTGTGATCACAGTTCCTTCTGTGTCCACATATGCTGTGTAGCCATTACAAACATTTTTGCAGAGGAGGACATCAGCTTAGTCCCACTTGTACCTGGGCAGATCCCACAGATAACCTACAATGTAAGCATTGACACATAAATATATAAATTTGACATTTACAAATGCTTTAAATGAAATATGTAAGTGTAATCTTTTCACTGTTAGTTGGCCTGCAGAGAAACAAAAGCTGTAAAACTTACAGGACATTACTATTACATTTTTAGATATAAAAAAACCTACAAACATCATAGAACAAAAACCTGTGTCAAAATAAGACAAGAATAAGACCAATGTGATGCTTTCTAAGACACATTAGCTTTAGCTTTTTATAATGATGGAGTAAGGTTATTGGAGGTCAATATGATAGCTTTACAGAACCCAAAAGTAAAAAAAATTTTAGTCATGAACTAAAGCACTGGACTAATTCAGTATTTGACCTAATTATGACGCTAGATGAAAAGTAAAAGATCTCCAAAGATCTTACAGTTCATCCTGAGGGAGACACAGATATCTGTACCAAACTTCATGATTATTATATATAATATGTAATATTTGTTGATACTTTTCACAAAAAATCACATGGCGGCGCGAGTAGAAATGTAAGGGGATCACCAGTGTTGTTAGGATTCATCCTGTAGGGACCGTGAATGTCTGAACAAAATTTCATGGCAGTCCATCTAATAGCATGTTAGCATGGCGAAAAGCGTCACAGAAACAGTCATCAGACAACGTCAGGTGACGTGAAACATAAGTATGTTAGATATCCACTGATTTTAACAAAAAAGTAACGGCTTACCACTGTGAAATGTCTACATGATGGTGGCAATGTTGATGCATGGACACTTTCCGGGCGACACCTCCACGTTAAGCTTACACGAGAAAAGATCAACTAGGAATCACAGAGAGCCAACTTGTGCAAGAATATTGTTGTTTATTATCAGCAACACAGAGGGTAATCAGCTGTAACTGGCACTTACATCCATCGATTACTCATTGTTTGTGAAAGCCAAACCGATAAACTGATGGACCTCTTGTTTTGATGCAGGTCATTAGTGACTCTGCACACCGTACATATAATCATGTGCATACACAGATGGGAGCAGGTAAAGCTGCTATTGTATCATTTGCTTTGGGAGCAGGCAGGAGAGGACGTACAGTAAATATGGTAAAAACCATTATAAGTGAATTATTGCAGTTAGCCACTGTTGTCAAAAACTGCGTGATTTATGTTTTTACATGAAAAATACGTTTTTCTTTTAAACCTGTAATTTTGAATGTATCTGCACACCAGTCTACGGCAGTAATGACAGCCTATCTAGTGTCAGATCTGAGTTGTTTTGAAGCGTTTGTGCTGGTATGCAGTAAAGTAAAATATCAGTGACTGATCAGGTAATGTGACTACAAATATATTCTTTATTGAAGCAGATATACAATAGCAAACGTGTGCTGCAGCTGCTTTTGAGTCATTTTGAGAATATGCACAAAGTTTCTCTATTTCCCAGACAGAGTCTCTTTAGTGTGTCAGCCTCCTCCATTTGTGCAGCTTTTAACCTCCGGCAAAACAGCACAACATTTAAAGGAGACAAGACTTAAAGTGTCAGACAAGAGGAAAATAAGCTCATCTATCCAGCTGGTTGTAACCAGTCACATCACATCTGGTTTCTCTCTCTCTCTCTCTCTCTCTCTCTCTCTCTTCCTTTTTTCTTTCCATTGCACTCTCTTCATATCGTTCTATTTTTCACTCCTGCTGGACCTAAATTTTTACCATCCTGTTTGAATACATGCAGACTTAACATCCCGGCAACACCGTTAAATTTAAGAGTCGGTGTGTACGTGGATTTAGTGAGAAAGCCAGTGGGCACTAAACTGTGGAGAATGACACAGATAGAAACTTTTACTAATTCCCACAGCACAGGGACTCACAAAACCACCACACACGCACACACATGTACACACTTGCACTGACACTCTCAAAGATGTACATCTCCTGTAGAAAATATCCTCTTTTGCTTGATAACAAGGGACAGAGAAAGTGTGTCGCAGTGTTCAGACAATGTTATTGTATAGTACATAAATGGCTGTAAGTATGAATTTTTGTAGCTGGATGTGAAGTGGTGTGTAAGTGGGTGGGTGGGTTTGAGGTTTGTATATTTAATCTCCTGTGTGAAGTTGATGTCCTCATGCTGAACCCACTGTATGAAATATTTACTCATAAATGGTTGGGAGGGGAATTAAGGCAATTCACAAGGAGTTTCTGCTGTCGAGTAAAAGTGTGTCAGTGTGCATTTGTGTGTGTGTTTTATTTGCAGTCAAACAGTGACTGACTGCCTCTGTACTGTATGTACTGTATGTGTTTGTGGGCGTTTATGTAGCGTGAGCTTGTGTACGTGCATTAATGTGCATCATCAGTTTCTGTCAGTAGCAGTGGCATAGTTGAGGATTATATATACCCCATTTCCAGACGGCTACAGTAATGTCCATCTCATTCACACAAAGCCCATTAGCCTATGTATGTGTGAATGTGTGTAGATGTCTAGGACTGCAGCACCGGCTGCTGTCTGACAGTGCCTAGCCTAATGGAAGTAAAGCATAGCTGTAAAACCACTGGCCTGTGCTATACATCCGCCTGCACAAGTCTGTAGCTAACAGCTTTCACACCCCTACTTTCACACAAACACACGCATATAGATGTGCCCACACATTTATAGGCACATACAGATTCAGACGCACAAATACAGAGAGCCATACCACGGCTAATGGCTCAATAGCTTATAGAGAATCATTCAGGAAGAGATGTGGCGCAGAGGCGAAGTGAGGGGGGTCGGAGAGAAAGGTAATGTAAATCTCCAGACATAATCCATGGAAGGGAAAAGACCATCGGATGTAGCAGTCTGTCTTAAGCTGGGAGAAATTTGTTTGGTGTGTTATTTGTGTGTGTGTGTGTGTGTGTGTGTGTGTGTGTGTGTGTGTGTGTGTGTGTGTGTGTGTGTGTGTGTGTGTGTGTGTGTGAGCACATATGGCTCTGATTACATTAGTTGAGCTGCTTACAGTAAAGCCAGAGGCTGACCAGCTCAGCCTGTGTGCTTTACCAACCATGAGAGGGCTTTGAGCTTTAATCACGGGTGGGTGGGGGGTGCGGTGGGGGTTAGAAAGTAGAGGAAGGGGGAAGCAGATGAGTAAATGATAGAAGGATGAAATAATTGAGGCCAAAAGGGTAAGATGGATGAAAGGTGAAAGTTTGCAGATGGGGGAGAAAAAAAATTAAGAGGTAGTTCAAAATGTCAAAGGAAAGATGGGGAAAAGGTTCGGAGAGACAGAAGACGGGGGGAAGAGGGCAGAGAGGGTGACGGATCATACTGTCCCACTGGAAATAAAAGACGAGCTCTTTGCTCATTCTCTACTTCTACTACATTCTAATAGTGATTAAACTACTGCTGTCAAATTGTGTAGCTGGACTACTCTACTGGGGCGATTGTAGTCGGGTTGACGTTGACATAGAAACTGTCCAGACAAAAGATTGCTGGAGAAGAAATGAAACGTAAGTAAGAAAACACCAACTTAAAAGTAGCAGAAATAAAACTGAATATAAAAAGTTATCTGCGACATAGAGACAGTAAATACACTTTTCTTGTTCTCTGCTGCCAGTGAGTCAAACACAATAGTGATCCAAATCGCACAGAGTTCACAAACGCTTCTACATTTTGTTGTTTTAACCACCCAGTCTCAGCTCCGTCATTCCCAGGAGAAATCCTCTGGTGCACTGGAAGTGATGCGTTAAACGTTTCCATCAGCAGCAGCAGCAGCAGCATTGGTTTGTTTGAAATAAATGAACAATATAGCCAGAGATGAAACACAAATGTTTTAAATGAAATTGCATGATGCACCGGGAGAACAAGGGATGAGAGAGATGAGCACAGAATTCAGTAAGAATTCATCAGAGCTGCTTAAGCTTTGAGATGATTCTCTATAATAAGTTGCAGCTCTGTCCCATGAATCTCTCCAGTGACTTCGGGAGGAGAATTGCTATAAAATTCCTTTTTAGCCGAGTTACCTAATATACTGCTCCTGTGCAAACTGTCCATGTAAGTGATGTTGGATGCCAGGTGAAAATGACTAATTCAGTGCTCACACTTCTTCAGCAACACTGATATTCTCATTACATGACTACTAATAAGCTTAATCAAAATCATTTTTCTCTCTTGTTCTCTCTTCCTCTTTCTCTGTGTGTTTGTGTGTCTGTGTGTGTGTGTGTGTGTGTGTGTGTGCTAGATTAATGCTACGAGAGGAGGCACCCAGTGCTCCTCCAAAGAATATTGTGGCCAGTGGGCGGACAAACCAGTCCATCATGGTCCAGTGGCAGCCTCCACCAGAACCCCAACTCAACGGAGTCCTACGAGGATATGTACTCAGGTATACAGACACACTAACACATACACAAACATATTTGGCTTCATAGTATTGCCAGTGAGAATTCTTGACGTTGATTGGCTGGTAGGTGTCCAGTTGTTTTTTAGTAATGTAGAAAGTGTCTTTGCAAAATATTTGGTTCGAGAGGTTCGGTGAGCACTTGCTAGGATAATTGGCGACTGCAAACACATTAGCCAGCCAGACTAGTGCTAGTCAGTCACAAGAGCTATCCAAGCTTTCTAGTTTCTCCGTGCTTTACTCTCCCAAGCATTTTGTCCTCAGGATTGTGCATCATTTCATCCAGTGAAGAGTTATTGACGAAGGTAAATACAGCTCTCTGAACTAATGAGCTTGCTGATGGTCATTTAGAAACCTTGTTAGCATGCCTCTTTTGTGGAGCAGTTTAAACATCAACAGAGGAAGTTAAACAAAAGTGAATGGTGCCACACAACTAATAAGCTGAAATAGCTTTGTCCAGTTTGGACTCTGTGGCTCTTTGTTGCCTCAGAGGTCAGCGCTGTCAAAACAGCTGATCAAATGAACCCGAGTTGAACTCAACACAAGCAGTTTGTGCACATTTACTTCACAAATCATAATCGCTGTAGTTCAAGTACATTTTGTGACAGTATTTCAATCAAGGTACTCAAGATTGGTTGTGGCTCAGGAGGTAGAGCTGGTTGTCCACTAATCGGAACGTCGGTGGTTTGATTCCCGGCTCCTGCAGTCCGCATTTCAAAGTGTCCTTCGGCAAGATACTGCATCATCAGTGTGTGAATGTGCGTAGAATGGTAAAAAAAAAAAAAAAAAATAGTACATATTCGTTGGGAAAAGGTGTTGTATCAGTGTGTGTGTGAATGAGTGGATGTGGCTTCCATTATAAACCCCATGAGTGGTCAATAAGACTAGAAAAGCACTAAATAAGTGCAGTCCATAACAGTACTGAGGCTTCAGAGGCTCAGCAGAGTTATTATAATAGTTAATAATTCTCTCCTGGCTGGAAGTTATGGATTCATTTCTAGTAACAGTGAGAGTATTCCTGCCGTTCTAGTAGGGTTGTGCCGATAGTCGATGCTCTGGGTGATTGACCATGTTAAGAGCGAGCTTCAGTAGCTTGTTCCTTTGCCAATGTCGTGACAAAAGTTAGCTTGTGTACCCATTAATTTATTAACATATTATTATTAGTAGTAGTAATATTATATTAATATTACATTTTATTTTCCCTGCCATAGTTTAATTTCAACATCCCTCTCATATAACCGATGCTTGCAACACTGACACACACACACACACACACACACACACACACATGTCGTTTGAGGGGCTGTTTGCTGTGTGTAGGTGCTGCGTTGTGATTAAACAGAATGGAGGAGATCAATAGACAGACAAACAGAACACGTGACTTAGTTCAGTTTCTTAGCAGCTGCTTTTCATGGTTGTGAATAGAACTTTTAGCCCTAACAGGACATGAAGGACAGTCAACAAGAGAGAGAGAGAGAGAGAGAGAGAGAGAACTAAAAGCCATAAAAAGCTGTTTCTAAGCACTTCCCCCTGCTGATTTTGATTGATGTATTTATCATGGTACTGTGGTTGTGTTCACACTGAGAAAGAGCGACAGAGAGAGAGTGTCGGGTATTGGCACTTTCACAGAATGACAATAGGACGATCTGAGTGTGGGTAACATCACCCAACCCTATGTTCTAAATTAATGCGATAGTTTTGAATTGTAACAACAGTCAAAGAGCTTTGAACTCGTTTTATTTCTGTAACCAAAGTTCTCCACACAAATTCAATTTCAAATGTGATTGAAATTTGCATGAATATGGGCATTGAAATCAGCTAATGGAATGGAGGAAAGAGGGTATTAGAAATAACATTACAACCTGCCTGGTATTATCTCTTACATAACGTAAACTACCTCAGGTATTATGTCCTACTTAAAAGCTTTTTACAGAATGTTCTAGATTGCCTATTTTTTTTGTCAGAAGAGGACGGCAGTCGTTCTGTGCAAATCGTTGCCTGCTACATTATGTCTTCATGTGTGAGGAATGGACGAATAGCATCCCTACAATCATGGGGAAAAAATGGTATGTCAGGTATTATGAAGGCTTTTCACAAAATGCTCAAGGCTGTTTATTCCTCTGGACAGTTGTTATGTGCAAAATCACGACTGCCGTGTGTTCCTATGTGAGAAATAACATACCGATGGATGGCTGTTTTAAACAAGTCACAGTCACAATATACCTGTTTTGTCACGATGCAGAACGTTGGTATTTTAGTAGGGATGGTGGTGAGCATGTCGGGGGAAATACAACAAGGCCTCTATGCAGTGTATGGAACAAAAATCTAATCTATAGGGAAATTATATGATAAAAACATCTATTGTAATGTTTTTCAGAAAGATTCAGTTTAGTTAAGAATTATATAAATGTTAAAGATGTATTTCTGTATCCGTGTAAGATTAATATTAATGCACAAGATAAGAAAAAAATGAAATTATTATTCAGGAGTAGATATTGTCAACAACACTGATAATTAGTTATTCATTTAAGTTATTTCCCAAGGACTTTGCCAGATATAAACACTGGTACCAGCTTCTCAAATGCAATTATTTGCTCCTTTTTTCTGTTTCATGTCTCTGTTCATTGATACATCATTTTATTTAAGATTTTATTATCTTAATTAAAAGAATCATTAGTTGCAGTCCTAGTATTTTGACAACCCATAGAAATGTGATCTACTGTTGAGTCACCACATGCAGGAATACTCCTTCTTTGTTGTCTTTCCCCCTCTCTGTCCCTACCACACACAGACACAAGTACACAAGTACTCTTTACAGATGCTCTGGCTGCCCTTGGTCCGCTGTCCTTCATTTTGATGTCTGCCTAAAGTGTGACACACTGTGTGTAATCAAACTGTCATCAGCTGTCTCACACGAATTTGCATATAATTGCAGTAGAAGTTATCAGGTCTTTATCCTCATTTACCGTGTTATCTGCCTCCACTTCAGAAATCAGTTGGAAATAGAAACGCACACTCGTGCAGCTCCACCGTGTCACTATAGCACAGAGCGTCCACTCCTCCTGTACAGCCCTTTGGATTCTCCTTTCTCCTTCTCGTATCAGCTGGCAGATCCTCTCTCTTTTTCTCCTATTTTCTCCCACCTTCGCTCCTCCATCACTGCACCCCTCCTCTTCCTCCCCCAGTTTCAGTGTCAGTGTGTCGGGTGGAGAGAGAGAGAGAGAGAGAGAGGAGAAAGGGGTTATTTCCTCTCCACTACAGAGATCGCCTGTCAGCCTGCGACGCCCTTCTGCTTTGTGTATTTGTGTTTTGGTCTACGAGTGTGTTCCTCTGTGTCGTGCGCGTACGTGTGTGTGTGTGTGTGTGTGTGTGTGTGTATACAGCATGCATGTGTGATAGATAACATTGAAATATCCTGTTTCCGTGAATAGGTTCCATATTAAAACGCCAACATGCGGATTATTACTCCATTCAGCTCCATCAGATATGTACAATAGCTAAGTGGTCTTACACTTTCCCATCGAGTCGGGTAATATATCCCTTTAAGTGGCCCTTATATCACGTGCACTGAAGCGAAGGCCTTAAAGGTGCACTATTCGGAGACGTCTACCTGGCATTGAAAGTTTTTATTCTGATGTAATTCAAGTGACTTTACACCTTTACAGAAAATCTTTTGGCAGAGTTTTTTTTGTCTCTCAGAAGGTCAACATAAAGTGAAAGTTACATCTTTGTTTATTTCAAAATGTGTATTACAGGCATCTACAGTCAGCACATTGGTATGATTATTATATTATATATTATTATTATTATATATATATTATTATATTACTAAGATATGTACAAAGTAGTTATAGGCTGGGGTTTTATTTCTATTTGGATTTAAATTTTCAAATTTCTCTATTTGGTTATATTACATTTATTTCTTACATGGTGTTGTCTAAAGTTACTTTTTTTTTTTTTTTTGCTCATGCATGTACAGATATCAGGAGAAATTCTGGGTTTATTTTCTTGCCAAGCGCTCTTTCAATGTGGGTAGGATTATCCAGCGATTGAACCAAGAACCCCTACAACTACTGGCCGATTTACTGAGCTTTCCTACAAATCAACCCATTTACAAGTGTGTCTGTGTGTGTTTGTAGGTACCGTCTGGCTGGGCTGCCAGGGGACTATCAGGAGAAGAACATCAGCAGCCCAGAGACCAACTACTGTCTGCTGAAAGATCTGATCATCTGGACACAATACCAGATCCAGGTGGCTGCCTTCACTGGAGCCGGCCTGGGCGTCTACAGCAGCCCTGTCACTGAGTACACTCTGCAGGGAGGTGAGTGAAAGTGACACACACTTTCTCTTTTATTTCTCATTCATGGAGGCCAAAGCAAATGTACCAAGATATTCCTGGACGTTGAGTCAATCATCAGTCCATGCATACACACATATTACCGAACACTGGTAGTCTTACATGAATGTTTTAGTAGCATTATCTTTCCATGTACATCACTGCAGTAATTAACTGCCCAAAAGGAGCTTGTCTGTGCTGCTGCAGTCCTTAAATCCTGGACCAAAAAAGACAATCTCCCATTATGTGCACATATGTTCCTACTTTGTTGTTATGTTATACAGGCGGGTGTGTGGGAGAAATTTGTAGCTGGAAGTGTTTTGTGGTGATCAACTGAAATCTATGAGAAGATTTATGATTATTAAAGTAGTTTCCCATATTCCTGCTTGTTGACAGTTCTTTAAGCGAAAATACCAGACTGTGGGGGGAAGTTTTACTTCTTATTATTTCTTATTAAAATTTGATACAAGGACACAGAACTCAGAGACCTTTCTCTCATAGCACAGGGCTTGTATTGTTAACTAGGTAGACCATCTTCACATATTTTTACCTGTTTTTAGTGATCAAACGACTGACATCACAGTTACCAGCAGCCATAATGAGGCCAGGCTGGCAGACTTCACTCTCAGAGATAGGATGAGGAACTCATCTTTGACAGGAGCTAGTCAACGCAGTTCAGACTTGTGTTAAAGTCATCCCCGAGGCATCTCCTCGAAGGCATATCAGCTTCAGCCATCTGGGAGGAGACCCTAGGGGCAACCCAAGACATGCTGGAGCAACCACATCTCCCATCTGGCCAAGGAGCAACTTGGGTTGCTGCAGGATGAGCTGGAGAGAGTTCATGGGGAAAGAGTGTCTGTACTGCTCTATAAATATATTGTATGATATATAATTGTGTGTTGATTGTAATAAACATGGCTGCACAGAGGAACACACTTTCAACTCTTCAAACGTAAATCAGTGGTTGTGAAAGAGGGAAGAATGTAAGAGAAGATTGTAAACGTAGACGAAAGGAAGTGGTCATAGGGGTAAATCTCCTTTAAACATGTGCTCTTTTCTTCCTGACTTTTATTCCAACAGTAAATTATCATTATTACAGATGGGCTGAGCTACGCACACGCGCATGTGCGCACATGTGCACATAAAACTCACAGTCATTATTACAAGAGTTCAGGACAGGTTTATAGACTCAGGAGAGGGAGTTAGGCTCATTAATTATTCTAATGTGGTTTAATGGGAGTGGCTGCGATGGATTGGACATTTTCTCTCTCTGACTATCTCTGAGAGTATGTGGTTGAACTCAGCATTAGACTCTGATAACATTGCTCTTTTCCAGCTCTCTCGCATATAGCCATATGTGCATACTAAGATTCCCCCAGAGGACAGAGTTTAGTGTTTTATCTGTAGCTGTGAGCTGAGAGGGGTTAGAAGCCGTTCCCCAGGAGTACAGTCAGCATGGCAGGGGGGGAGAGAGTGTCTTTAATATCAATTAATCTTCAGTCTCCCTCTCTGTCGTCTCATCCATTGGTTCACTTTCTCTCACTACCTCTTGCCTTCAATTTTTCACTAGTTTTCGTTCTGGTCTCTTCTCGTTCCACTCTCCATACTCTCCTCTCCCTGCGTGTCATCTGGCCTCTCTGGCTCAAATATAAAATGTAAAGGGCACTCCCATCATGCAACAGTGCATCATCACTCCGTGGCTTTCTAGCATCAGCATAATCCCTTTACAGTTTAATCACCATAACGTGTGCCCACAAACACACACACACAAACACACACACACACACACACACAACCACACACAAACACACATATTTTATAATTACACTTATAATTCTCTTCATGGCTTTAGTGTTATCATGGAGCCTCTTTCTTTCACTGCTCATAAAACATGCAAAGATTCCCATGTGGAGAAACATTCATACACTGACATAGAGAAGGAGGGGATATATAAGAGAAATCACCAGAAGAGACAACGGATCAAAAAATAACCTTAATGACGTCATAGTGTCGTCACCAAAGTTATTTCGGCTTCGGCTCAAGACTTAAATTTTGAACAGAAAGCCTACATTAAAGTAGTAGTAATAAAAAGGTTTCAAGTTCCGAATGAAAGACTGTCTTCATGTGGGAGAGAGTAGGATTCAGCATTTTTTGGAGCTTTTCAATCATATTTACATATTTACTGGATTTTTCTGGTCTCTGCCGCTTTAATTTCGTTTAATGTTTTTAAGTTCTCCAACTCAATTGGAGTGCATAGTAAGTCAAGCATTAGTATAGCTCAAACGTCATCATTCTTGTAATACATTGTATTTTTAAATCAATAAATCATGACGTACTATGCAGGGACATCAACCTGGTAATAAAGGTTGACAGGGCTGCTCAGCCAGGAGAATAATGTGGCTACAGGAACCAACAAATCCAGTGAGTGAATCCAACTTTCTCTGGCCACTGTCTGGCCTCCTGAGGTCACTGACTGAAAGGCTTAATAGATTAATTTATCATTTTAGGCGTCTTCATGAACCACCATTTTTCAGAATCAGTCCCTGATGGGTCAGTACCCTAATCTCACTTAGTCATTCCTAAAGTGATAATATGCAAAATACATAAATGCAAAATACAATAGATGGGATGACTCTTATTGAGAAATTAGGTCATTTTGCAGCAAAGAATAGAAGGGTCGGTTTGGCATTTAGTTTTTGCAAGCTTAGCAGATTTTTTTAATTAAAAAATGAACTGGATCTCAATGTGAAATATTGAAATATGGTGCTGTGTGAGATATTTAAAACCAGCACTTCTTGAAAAAGTAAAGGCGTAACTGAAAGCTGTTTATTTCTGCAGCTTAGGGCTCCAGGGCACTTACAGCACTGTTACTGCACATGTTTTTCCAGTGTATCTAAGCGCTCTTCCTCTTCCTCCTCTTGGTCGACCCATTGCAGCTAAATGCTATGTGTATGTTTATCTGTGTTAAGTTCCCACAGCACCTCCGCAGGAAGTGGAAGTTGTAGCCATCAACTCGACCACCATCCGCTTCACATGGAACCCTCCACCTCAGCAGTTTATTAATGGTATCAACCAGGGATACAAGGTAAGCCTCTGGATGAGTGTGAATGTTGTAAGACTACTTAACATAAAATCAGATAAGATAGTCCTTTAGTAGTTCCACGCTGGTGCAGTGTTACCGCAGTTTTTACATGTGCAGGCTATATAGAAAAAAAGATATATAGAAAAATCAATGTAAATTAATACAACATCTTATATTTTATTTGTAAGACAACTTTCAAAATGTCTGTTCTCAACATCTTTCATCAATATTTTTATAAAAACAACACCTGCCAAGATATTAAGATTATAAACGATACTTGTGTCTCAAGTCTTACATTTCCAACCCATGGATCATTTTGAGCCAACTCCAAAAAAACGTTTTACACACTTTGTCTGTGTGCAAGTGTGTGAGTAAATTTTGTGGACAAACCTAACATAGGTCTTGTAGCTCAAAGGTCATGTCCCAGGATGCAATGCCTTACTCCTGTTTACCCATACATTTAGCCAAGCCAAGTCTGGTGAGGTATAGAAAAAAGAGAGGATTAAATATGAAGTAAAATAGAAGGTGTAGAGTAAATAGGAGCTAGGGACTGGAGCAAAATAAGAGATAATAATAAAGACGCTGCGAACAGGATAATGGGGAGCAGGGTTAGAGCGAAGGATTGAATAGTGGAGTCATCTATTCTGTATGTACTAGTTCTGGTATGTGATTTATTCTTCACTTCGTTGTGGCAACCAACCCCTAAGGAACTGATTAACATGACAAAGAAAACACATCACATTCTTGCCGTGCGTCACTGGGCCCGTGTGTGTGTTTGTGAATGTGTTTTGGAGGGTGTGAATGTTGGTGTCTTTGTTGGTTGATAAATACTATATGGTTTTCCATCTGTTTGATGTGGCTGTCTGATGTTGTCTCTGTATACCAGGCTCCACCACTCCAAATCAGTGGAGCCTTTCAGTGCTGCAGCACATGTGGGTGTGCGTCTTTGGGTGTGTTGTGCTGGTTAGAGGACAGTAGATAATGATATTAATTAAAAGAGGATGTGAAGCAAAGCCTCATCTCATTTCATCCCCCCACAGATCAGTGACTATATACAATGCCCTTAATAATATAGCTCAAAACTGATTGCCAGAGTGAGAGCCACTTCTGGTGACTTCCATGTCTTCCGTTTACATGCCCTTGATACTATCTTAAGACTTACTTGAGATTAGTACAAGTAGGAGTTGTAGGAGGGCACTGACTTCAGTTATTGCAGAACTAATAATGTTATCTATCTATCTATGCTTATTGACTCTCATAAATTAGGTTTATTCAGAGCATATTAACAAAAAAGAGAGCAATATTTTTTATTAAACAGATTGCATTTTGCCTGAATTCTGAGGGCTCATCTTCTATACAAGAGGTTGTATCAAAGACGCAGAAGCCCGGTATAAAGAAACCTTTATGACGTAACACCTGAGGTAACACATGTGACAGCAGAGAGATCAAACTGTGACCTTTCCACAGTGTGCTGTGGTGTTGTACTGTCCCTGCTCTGGGCCCAGGTCTTCTAAGGACAGCGCTGTATCATATGTGTTCTTCAGCATACGTTGGGTTTCCATTGCAATCTGGGTCAGAATGCACATGTTTCTATAGCAACAGCAGAACCAATCTTCCCAGCACCCTTTAAAAGTGGACTAGCATCAGATGCTTGAGGGTGCCAGATCAGCACTCTTGTACTGCACCCAAACTGTACTGTGCTGATAATAAATTACAATAGAAAACCTTATTTTACCATGACAGACTGGGTGCAGTGCAGCACCCTTTGGCAGAGAGAAAAGCAGCCACTCAACTGTATCTGGGTATCAATAGCTTTTTCCTAATAGCAGGGCGTGAGTGTTTTTAGTTGGTTGATTGGTTCCTATTGCAGATTGTGGGGGTAATTTAACAGTGTGTATAATGGAACAGCATTTACTTTGTTTATCCAAAAGATTTCTTTTATATATATATATATATATATTTGACAATGCCCTTATCCCACAGTTTTGAAAGTGAGCTATATAGTAAAGAACGTCGGGGAGCTGTGCTGCTACAACCCACAACGCCCTGAATAAAACCAGCACGGTTATCTAGCATGAAGCATATTGACAGAATAAATAATAAATAAAGTATATAAAGTGTGTTTATATATACAGTACCAGTCAAAGGTTTGGACTCACACACACACAACAGTTTTTTCTAACAGTTATGGATAGTTCTACAAACCCCAGATTATATTCACAGAATTTTAGATAATTTTTACTCCAACATTATTTACTAGTAGCAACTATGTAGAAGGTGTGGTTAAGATTAGATGCTCTTAAAGTTATACAGTAGTAATAGGGACATATACTATACAGGGACAATGTGGAGACAATTACACTGGTGTGGGTTGCACACTGTGTGATATCTGTGTAATACTGCTCATAAAAACAAGCGTATTGCCTGATCTAAAGTGTTGGTTACTGTGATGATTTACTGGGCAGAGTATAAACTGGAAGAAAGTGGAAAGCGCCTAGAATACTTTGAAGCTTTAAGGCAGCAAGTGAGACAATGAACACATTAAATTATATTAAATTTACATTGTAAGGCATTAGGCATTCAGGTCAGTTTTTTGGAGTTGATGAATACTGAAGCAGATAGCAGCTTTGCTTTGCACACCTATTGGCAATGCAGCACTATATGTTGATGTACACTCACCAACAAAATGCCATTAAAGAGACATTTTGAATTCTATTACCATATATAGCTGGTATGTAAACAAAGTTATTGCATTCACACACCACTAGCCCATTGCACTGCTTGATTCTGATGAAAACTTGGCTCAAAGTTCACATTTTAGTCAGTTTTTTTATACTATAAATACGGGTACTAAATCACAGCTGCCCATGGCTTATCTCTCATTATGAATATGGAAGTGTATGCTCTTCGTTGTTTGTGTTTGTGGTTAAAGCAATAACACAAACCAAACTACTGTGGTTGTGAATACAAATCAAGTCTCACAGTAGATACAAACGAACCTTTCATTAGACGTTTAGTTGGACTGATAATCAAACTTAGTTTTTGTCCTCAGATGCTGTTATGACTGATAATGGCCTTGTGGCAGAAACTTATGTTAAGTGTTACATTCATACGTAAATAAATGCTTAAATTTTAATATGTTTGGAATGCAGATAACTTTTCCTTGGAGTGAAACATGAATATTGTTTTGCTATTTGAACAAATTTGTAAATAGCATTGGGAGGTTTTAAACTTTAATGACAAAAGCCCTTGGGTATCAGCCTAATTTGAAAAGATTCACCGTATTCCATACGGTTCTACCAGTAAGTTTTGTCTCATAAATGCAATCTGAATAACAATGTTTGGGTTCGGTAGCCTGAAGCTAATACTGTTCAGTCAAACTAATGTCAAAAAATGTGGGAAATATACAACAAACAAAGTAACTGGGATGAATATTTTAGTGGTGACCTGTTGGATTCGATGGATATTATTTGTAACCTACATGTCAACAAAGACCATTTTTTCTCATTTGACACAGCTGCTGGTTTGGCCAGAGCAGTCTCCAGAGGACATTATTATAGTCACCATCACCCCAGACTACCCAGGTTCACGCCACACAGGATTAGTCAGCGGACTCAAGAAATTCACCTGGTACTTCGGCGCCACCCTCTGCTTCACAACACCTGGAGACGGCCCCCGCAGCACGCCCACCCTGCTGCAGACACATGAGGACAGTGAGTTAAACACAGACACACACATACACACACGCGCAAACACTTCAGTTTGAATAAAGCCAGAACAAAACACAAAGAACACTCCATCAGGCTCTCCTATGAATAATAATGAAAGTTTATTGACTTGCTCTGTGTTCAGTCCAGCTGTTTCTATCAGAGTGATACACAGCTGTGTACACAGTATCTACACTCCAACAGCCCATGTTTTCTTGTAGCGTCTTACTTTACTTTTCTCTCCTTTTTAATCTTTTTGTTCTTGGATTCCCCTCAGACCTCCTCTTTATTTCTCAACCACTGTGTCTTTTTAAAAGGAATTGATTCATATGTTTTCAGGCATACGGGCATTTATAGCCTCCTGTTCCATGGATAAATATAATACCGGCCACTCCCAGTTGCTAGTACACATGCACACAGTCGTACCATCAAATAAACACAGTAGCCTATAGCCAGACAGACAAGCAATTATTACCAACCAGCAATTATCGAGTGGGAAAGGGGTATTAGAAGCCAAGTGTAGGCACACACAAACACACATCACATGTGTACACACTCACAGATGTGCACACAGCCATGGACAGGTATTGATTGGGTGCTGGGCGTGTTGCAGGGTTAACGGTGGGTGTAATTCTTGCTTGAAGATAGCTTTTTGTGTGTGTGTGTGTGCGTGTGTGTGTGTGTGCGTGTGTGTGCGTGTGTTTGTGTGCGTGCGTGCGTGTGCATGCATGCATACATATTCAATGGTGGACTTCCCAGTCATTACACACTCACCAACAGTGGACCGGTGATTCAGCAGGGGACATTCTGAAGGTCCTCTGTTGGTCATTCTACACATCGTGCTATAATTATGCCTCAAACTCTATTTTTTATTTATTTTGATTTTAGCTAAGAGGTGTTACAGTTATTCAGCACTGCCTCTGCAGGCTGGAGCAGGGATTTTAACCACTCATTCACAATCATTCTCTCTCCACACTCCTTCACAGCGTGAGTGGTTTGCAGCCCTAGGCAGGCTTTCAGACTAGAGGACAGCTATTTAACAAACTACATACTACAAACAAACTACATCCTTAACACTTTTTTTTTGTTGTTATCTTTTTGTAAACACAATACAAAACTGCATTTGACAGCTTTACTGCATGGCCAATGCATAGTCAAATACTAAATAATTACATAATACTTGTGTCTATATCTTATTGTTCCCTCAAAACTCTTTTAGCCACTCGTGGTTTTCCATGACATAACCCCCGGCTTCTATCTCTCTGGGAGCACCAGAGTTATAATCACTCTGGCTGCAGTGGGATTGGTTCTGATGCTCTAAAACCAACGAGGGGCAGGATTTGAACCAGACACTTCACCACACCACCAAGTTGAGGAACTTTTGAGGTGGTGGGTTCAGCCCTTGGTTAACTTTGTCCAACATCAAGATGAAAGACTTAAGGAATCTAAGAAATAAAGGTGTTTCTGACAAAATACCTGTGTTAGAGAATGCTTGGAAGTTCACAGCATGTGGGTTCAATCCTTCCAATCCTCAGGGTTCAAGTTCAGCAGAAAGTGAAGACTGCAGAGCTCCCACTGCAATCATTAGTGTGTTAGGTTTGTTTTCAAGTGCTGTCATCAATTTTTAAGTGAAAATTACAGGAGCGGTTTTGCAGTTTCATTATAAAGGAAGATATTTTATTTCCTTTTTGTTTTTTCAAAATGACTAGAAGTGGTGGTTCACACTTGGTTGGCGTCAGTCCACCGTTGGTAAGGTAGGAATGTGTGTGTGTGTGAGTGTGTGAGCGTTATTGAATGTCTCAGATGAATAGCTTAATCGCTCTGCAGGGAGAGGGGTTAGAGAGCCATGGATGAAATGAGAAACGACAGGCATGCATGCACCTGAGTGCGTGTGTGTGTTTTGGTCAGTGCAGATGTGATTAGCAGGTGGTGTGTAAAGGCTGCATAGACAAGAAGAGTGTGTTTTTTTTAAGGAAGATTACTGTTTCAAAACAGAAGAACACTTCCCACGCGCTTTAATTGCTACTGAAGGTTGAAATAGTCAAAATACAACCAATATTATCTGATGTATGTATGTTTTTTTTCTCTCTCTCTTTCAGCACCTGGGCCCGTTCGTCACCTGAGCTTCACTGAAATCTTGGATACATCGCTCAGAGTCAGCTGGGCAGAGCCTGAAGACAGGAATGGCATCATTACTGGTAAAAACATTACAGCTTGACAATATAACTACAAGAGTTTCCCAAAACTATAAACAGCCACTGATTTCCTCCACCGCCTCCATCTTCCCTCCATGATCAAGAGACTTCTGCTCTTCAGTGTTATTTTCAGTCCCATTAAGAGCTGTGATGAGAGCATCTTAAATTAGGTTGACTTAGCGTGTTCTTGCCTGAAAGTAAAGCACACAATGAATAGAGATAATATACCCTCTGTTTCCAATTAAAATGTATTCTTCTCAGGTGGACAAATATAGAGTGAAGAGTGACTAATTAAAGTAAAAAAAAAAGTGAAAGCATCCCCTTGAGGCAAACAGCAGTGAGGGAGGAACCATAAAACTCCCACAGTTTCTTCAGTATTCTCCAGTTAGTCACTCATTTTCCTGTCTGGCTTCCACAGACGTCCCCATGTCTCTTACACTGTGTTTGTGTACAACTGATTCATCATCAGCTAATCCCTTTTCTCTGCAGCTTGCCTTCTCACATTATCTCCAACATGCCCTCATCCCATGCGTCCCAACACTCTGGGCGTTGTTTCTGTGGTGCATCACAGAGCTCAAGGCACCCCACCACCACCACCACCACCCCCTCCTCCTCATCCTCCCCCACTCCTCCCCTTCCTCCCCCAATTCATATTGCCTGAGCTCCTCCATGGCTCTGTTACAAAATGCTGTTGGTGAGCACGACAAGCTGCTGTGAATTAAGCGATTAACCTACATTGGCGTATGTGAGTGTGTATGAGTGTGTGTCTGTGTGTTGACATGGCTGCAACATGTTCATGAGGCACCTACACAACCAGATCACAGTCTAACAGCATAAAGCTGCAGTGGCTTCACAGTCAGCTCGCACTCTCAGGAGTGGAAGAATGGTTATTCAATCAAGGTCACCTTGCACATTTACTCCTTTCTCCTCAACCTGCTTTTCATCCGGCACCTGGTAAGCAGGGAGACAGATGAGGGACCATTCACTCTCTCCAGGGCTTTACACACAAGTGGTCACAAACACACACACACACACACACACACACACACACACACACACACACATGTTTGAAGGTACTGGAGTGTGATGCATGACTATGAAGATGCAAAGGGACGGACAGGGATTTTGACTGTAGTTACCCCTCCCGCACCCTCTCCCTTCTTTTTGGCTCTGTACCCCTCATTATTGGTAAGAGTGTGTACTTTTACATGTGTGTTTGTGTATGTGTGTGTGTGTATACATGTCTGCTCATGTCTATATGCACATTTGTTAACCCAGTGTGTGCGCTGCTCCCCGCAGGCTATGTGTTGTGGTGGGAAGTGTCTGACGTAGAGGCGAGTCGTGAGGAACGTTCTCTGTCCAACTCCACCCTGCAGTACCAGCTGACCGGCCTCACCTCCACCACTGTGTACACACTAAAGGTGGCGGCGCTCACCGCTGCAGGACGGGGCGTGGTCACATCCTCCACCATCTCCACTGGGGTCCCACCAGGTACAATAAGTACACACAAGCAAGCACCAACACACATACAGAGGAGCTGGTGACAGTGACGTTAAAAAAAAAAAAAAAAAAGATTTTCACTTGTGTGTACGTGTGTGTCTGTAGCAGAGTAAATATGACTGATGAGCTCTTACGATGCCATTGTCTTTCCTCAGGCTGATAAGTGGCTGTTACTGTGCATCCATGAATCATCACCCCCACAACCAACACACACATACACAGCCACACACAAGAGTTAGTCATTTACAGCATCTTAGTGCTTACTGCGCTTTAGTGTGCAGTTTATTTGTCTGTGTGTGTATATACCATGTGCACACCATGCTTGTGTGTGCATGATGACTTGATGAGTTTGTATGACTGGACTAAGGCCAAGTTGCAATCATTATTAGTGCTGATTAACTGCAAATGGCAGAGTGGGGGAATGCAGCGATGAGAGAAAGAGAGAGGGCAAGAGACATTCAAAGAACAGTAGTGAAGGAGGGAGAACAGATAGAGAAACATAATGAGGGAAGAACAGGGAACACAAAAATATGCAATCTCTGAAGAACAGAACACCAAAGTCTCCCAGAAATGGACTGAGAGGCAGAGAGGAAGTGGAGGAGAATGGAAGAAAAACCTGCCTCATCCAGCAGGATTTTTGTCCTAACATTTTCTGATTACTAATTTATGAATAAAAGCAGAAAAAGTGAAGGCAAGATGGATACAGACAGAGTTTTTAGATTCAGAGGTTATTCATTAATTCATGAAAGCAAAAGACTGAAGGAAAGATGGAGGACTGAAGATTAGGAAAAAGAACTAAAGAATGAGCAGAGAGAGTGGGAGAGAGAGGGAACGAGAGAGATCCACCGAGCATAGATTCTTGTCTTGTTTATTTATTCATGTATTCATGGAGTTGAGAGAATTTTGTCATTCATCTGAGCAAGGCAGCTGATATCAACATTTCCACATTATAACCCTTACAAGTTTGCTGCATGCACTTACAGAGCAATGGTACTGATAGCTATAATTTGTCTTTTGTTGCGCACATGTACTTCGCTGGATCCAGAATAAATATTGCCTTGTTTCCATAATGGCTGGACCCAGTCATGTTATATAGTCCTGTTACAATAAAAATCCACTCAGATATTCAACAAAAATCTGTCTGATGTGCCCTGGTCTACTGATGTGTTACAACACACGGTGTTTGATTTAACACATGGGCTTTACAGATCTGTTTTCTGCCACTTTCAGCAAATATGTAGCTTGTGATGCTGCAGCAGAGCTGGATGGATTACAGCAGATCACACCAGAGCTCTTACACCATGCAGAGATACCAAGTATTAACCAAACACAGTGAAGAGAAGTGGTTGAAAAGTGGGTCTGAAGTGCTTGGTCTTGTTGTGATTGAGTGAGACAATTTAGAGCAAAGTGGATTGTGACGAATATTTGATTATGTAAATTTCATTAACAGAAACAACCTGTCATATATTTAATTTGATGGGACTTGATTAAAAATATCAAAAAACAAAACAGGATTTCAGTCTGCATCTTCAGAGCAGTTGTCACATGTGCGCCCTGCCAGACCAGCGCCAATTCAATTCAACAGCTGTCAGTGAAGAAGTCTATTCAGAGCCAGCTATGAATTGTGTGTGGCAGTTCAGAGTTGGAGTTGTAAATCTTTCATTGGAAAATTTAATTCTGGTTGAAGTGTGCATACAACAGATATTATTCCTCTGTGATTTATCGCGAGTTAACAAAAAAAACAAAAAACAACTCTCTGCCATGGGAAAATAATAATAGTTGCTTGTTGTTGACCAAACTCAGTGCAGCTTTCAGTTTGAATGTGCCGGAAGCACCTGCACAAAATAGGCAGCACATGGCAAGAAACAAAGAAAGTTGGGCAACAGCAGTGATGCTATTATCAGACACTTTTCAGCATTCTGTAAGATGAATTAGTTGACTTCCAATTATTTTTTCTTCTACTTCCTTTCCTTTTCTCATTTTAATTTCCAAAGGGTGTACCATTCGCCAAGTTATCTTTACAAAATGTTTTTTTTAAAAGGTGCTGGTTCGACATTTTAATCATAGATTTCTTTGTGGTAGGAAAGAAACTGAAAGTTCCCAAACCAAATCCTCAAATTTCCAGCTTCTCTTGGTTGTGATATTCAGGCTGCCACAACTGGTCAGCAACATTGCCCGTTTCCTGTCACTCATATTTCCCATAGAGATGGAACAATGTTAGAATAAGAATGGGTCCAACATAATTTATGAGACTTGCAGTCTACTCAGACATTTATAGGCCTTAAATGGACTTTAGTGAACTGTGCATTTAATTCACCTCTCGCCTCCACTGGTGTGCAGATTTATCTCTCTGTATTCTATTGTCGACCTCTGAAATATGAAATAAATTGCTCTGACAGAGAGAGACATGCAGTGCGTGCACTTAAGTAAAAATTTTTAAAAAGTTCTGTGACCAGTGTTTTATTTCACTATTTTTATAGACAAGCATTTATAGCCAAGCATGGACACATGGACACAATGTCTTGGCTCGCTCACTTCTTAAAGCCTTTTTATGTATTGAAGTCATTGTTGGCCTGATATTAGTGTTGTTGTAAGTATATTATGAGCCATGTAACACTTCTGACAATAATTTTGTCAGGTTGGGCATTGTACATATTTTTATCCATTCATAGAAAAGTCTCTTTATTAAAGTATTATTTGTTTTGTTCATTTCTTTTGATCCATCCTCTTGAAATAAATCACCACACTGTGATGCTTCTGTTCTTTTCTGCATGAAAAAAAACACCTTTATAAATAAAAGCCTCTGCTTGCTGGTGCTGCAGCAAGAGTGTTTTTTTCTTTCAAAGAATTTGTAACTTACTTATGAAGCATCAATAATGCAGGTTTTTCTTTTCATTAATAACATTATTGCAAGCAACAGTCCCAAAGATTTTGGTCGATAAATATTTCATATACCTGAAAGAATACTCATAAGATATGATGGTGACCTGCCGGTGTTAGATGCACCGGCAAAGTTTCGTTTTGTATCTTTGAGTAAAGCAGTATTATTTGTTTTCTGTCTTTAGAACTTCCTGGAGCACCATCTAACTTAGTCATCTCCAACATCAGCCCTCGGACAGCAACACTTCGGTTCCGCCCTGGTCCTGACGGGAAGACGGCAATATCTCGATGGATTGTGGAAGGACAGGTGCGTGTGTTAGTGCCTGCTAATCCTGAAACACAGTTAGAGGTAAACAATTTTCTCACACAGAATACGATATCCCTCCTTAACAGATAGTAAAGGAACGTGGAAAGGAGGAGGCTTGGAGAGTTGTCTACCAGAAAGACAATCAGCCAGATGCAGACACGCTGGAGATCCCCGACCTCACTCCGTTCACTCAGTACAGGTGAGCAGCAAGCACACGCTGCATACACAAGAGCAGAGTCAAGTGCTCAAAAATGCACACAGACACACAAACTCATTCACACACATCTTACTCTCCGCCAGTTTCTGCAGTATTGCTAGAATCAGGTGAAGTCAGATAAATCACACAGACACGCAGAGAGACAGTTCCATCTGAGACTTTTCTGTTTGTCAGCACCTTCACAGCTGCTGCATGCAGATCCTTATTACCCTCCCGCAACTAGCTAAAGGGAAGGAGAGGGGAGGAGCGGGGTGAGGGCAGGGGGAGAGAAGAAGGGTGATGAGAAAGCAGGATGGGCAGCAGAGAGCATTAAAGAGGAGGAGAGACAAAGGGATAACAGAGACAATGAGAATAGGAAATAGAGGAGGAGAGAGGGGTGTCTGTAATCCCTACTCAAGGGCCATGGGGAGCCTGCAGTTTGTAAACCTGATCTATCGCCATTCTGAGCAGCTTCCTCCTCATTCTCTCCATCTCATTCTCTTTCTATCTGTCTGTCTATCTGCTGTATTTATCAGTCTATCTGTCTATCTCTGCCTCTCGCTCCTCGTATCTCCATCTTCATCTGTAATGGGATTGCGGTGTGTGTGCACACATTGTACACTCACAGGGATTATGTTGTCACAGGCGACACCATTGGGACATTAGATGAAGTGATGCACTTGTCTGTGTTTCTTATCCCCCGCTTTAAGTCCCTCTTTACACCCTGCTCTCTATCTCCCAATACAGGGAGGAGAGCTCATAGATGTAGTCTCTCACTCTGCACGCTCACGCATTTTGTCACTCACACCCACACTAGAGCTTGGATGCATTTAGAAGTAACAAAAGTAACATAGGCTCTTTTCATGGCTGTTTATTTGTGTCAACAGGTCTGAATAGTTATATTCCTTTTTTCTGACAAAAGTCTGGAATCCTCAGACAATTCAACACTACTTTACGTCAGTGGCCTTTACAGAAATCCTCTTGTGGAGAGTTCTACCTGAAGGATCCTACTGAGTAAAATACTTTTTGGTGTGAAACAATATCACAAATGCTCCTACTAGGAGCAAACACAGTTGGTCCGAAAAATTGTTTTTCTTCACTCTCAATGTGAAGTCTTGTCTTGTTGACCTCTCACCCATTCCCGTTCGATCGCTACAATATCTTTATGATAAGCAAATGTAACAGCAAACAGTCCACCCAGTAAATCACAAAGGGTATTCTGATGAAGTGTGAACTGATGAACTCCATTGCTTAGGTTTTATTCCACCGTTTCTACAGTAACACTGTGTAATCAAGTGAAAATATTAGAAACCCATTATTCACCTTGTGCCAACGCCATCTTGTCATAGAAAATACTGATATTCTAGTCACAGTCAATACCCAACGTCTGCTAAACATCACAGTGTCAATCAGCCAAAGTTGTGTTTTGACATGAACCAGATTTTGTGTGTCCTTTTTAATTTACATATGTGCTATAGCTTTACTTGCTAATTTATATTATGATCATGTTTGTCATCCTACCTGGTGAACTGGTATCTTTTAAACTCCTCTTCCAGTTAAAAATGAGTTCTCTTCAAGCCTGATGAATCACAATGAGATCATCAAAGTGGTTATTTTCAGACTTTGGAGCTCCCTCCAGAGCCACAATAAACATTATACAACTGTTCTAAGTGGTGGAACTGTTGGACTTTAACTTGGTTTTCTCTCCTCTCCAGGTTCAGGATGCGTCAGGTGAACATTGTCGGGTCCAGTCCCATGAGCGCCCCCTCCAGGCTGATTCAAACCTTACAGGCAGCCCCTGACACACACCCCTCCAACCTCACCCTGCTGTCTGCTACACAGACCAGCCTGCGCTTCAGCTGGAAGGTACTGAAACACACACACACACGCACACACTCACACACACACACAACACACAACACACACACACACGCACACACACACACAAACACACACGCACACACACACACACACACACACACACACACGCACACACAAACACACACACGCTCACACACAAACACGCACACACACACACTCCACACACACACACTCTCACACACACGCACGCACACACGCACGCACACACACAAACGCACGCACACACACAGATACAAATTTAACTGTGAAACAGTAAAACTTCACTCCGCCCATTTACACTCATTTAAACAGTGCTAATTGGACAGACAGGGATTTTTCTTTGTTTCTTTGCTCCGCATCTCTGTGTATTTTCTCCCCTTGTGCATATGCACGTGCATGTGTGCTCACCAGCAGCAGGACTGAACAGGTTGAGTGGCTGACAGCCTATAATCAGTGCCTCTCTTGGTTATCAGTGCTAAAACTAATCTGTCACATTTCCCATTTACCATGTGGACCGCTAGCAGCATAAACTGCAATATAATTTTCTCCTTACTGTCTTTTCTCTTTTGCTCTTGTTCCTGCCCTTCGTCCCTCTCTCTTTTTCTCCCTCTCTCTTTTACTCCCCCTTCCCCTCTTCTATTATAACATAAATGGAGGGCAGAGTATTTTCCATTTAAGAGCTGGAATGAGAAAAAGAGCCTGTCAAATCAGACACAGACACTGAGGCGCTATGGGCTACCTGTACGGCATGCTAATGGGATTTTACCTGCATTTTAGCGCCCAGTCTGAGCTACGCTAGGTTTTCTGCTGTAGTGGAACCATCACAATGGTTTTAGCTAAGGCTATTATTCTAAGCTGCATATTAAGGGTAATAAAGCTAATGTGACATTCTGTATTATGGCTCCTAAATGCTAAGCTGAGCTAAATCACTGGGGTATTTAAAATGACTGGGTGTCTTACTTCCTTATCTGTTGCGCAGCACAGAGCAACCACTGTACATTGTTGGTGAGATTTTCAGTGGAATTTTACACTGTGAGCAAACCGAACTTTCTGCTAACATGGTTGTATGGCACTGAATTTAGGTGGTTGTGGCTGTAATGCATTATGACATGGTGGGTCACAGGAAGAGAACAAAAGATGAGGTGAGAGAGAAAAAGTATAGACAGTAGAAGGAGGAAGGGTGACAGGAAATGAGAGTGGAAGCAAGATAGAAAGGATGACAGCGGGTGAGTTAGACAGGAGAAAGCTGGTGGTACAGAGAAGGATCAGGAGATGCGATGTCAAAGGGAAGAAAACAGTTAAAAGTTTTTAGGATGTACTTTAGAGTTTGACACGTTACATAAATAACCATATTCTTGAGAAACGTGAAATGCTTTTTCACTTGAGTGAGTGAGTGAGTGAGTGAGTGAGTGAGTGTGTGTGTGTGTGTTAGTGTGTGTGTGTGTGTGTGTGTGTGTGTGTGTGTGTGTGTGACCCATCATTTTTTTGATACAACCACTGGAGGGTACTAAAGTTCAAAATGTTGAAATTTTAAAGCCCCCGAAAATTTGTTTTCTTAATCATCTTGTTATTATGAATGATGGGGTCCTGCACCAGCTCACAGTCTTCTGCTAAAGTTGAAACAGTGTTGTCTACTGCACATATGACAGATTTCTCTTTATGTGTTTTCGCACTTGCTTTTCTCACTGGTTTGAAGTGGGTGGAGCTCATTTAGATACGGTGATGTCACATATTTCCATGAAAACAATCCAAGAAAACCAAGTTTGGCAACACCAGACTCAAAATCTAAAATCTGACAGTTGTGGAGCTGTTTGGTTACATTGCCAAATCTGATGAATCCACTCCTACTTAGTCCTGATGAAGCAGATTAGTTTGAGTGATTGTTGCTTATCTAGTCATGAATATTTAATGTTATAGTGGAATACATAGGTACCAAATAAATACATTCCTCTACATAATAATAATAAATACACTGATGGTGCCACTCCGTGTTAGTTATGAGGAACTGTGTCATATTGTTTCATACAGCGTTCAAGCTTTTGTGTGTTTTATTATCATCATTTTATTAATCACAATTTTACCAAAATTTCCTTCCTGTTCAATCTTTCCTTCACCTCTTCCTCTATATGGATAGTTCGTCTTCCATTAATCAGAGTCAAAATTAATTAATTTCAGTGCGGCACAGGGTGGCCAAGTGCTGACACATTATAAGATACTTGCAGTTCAGGATTGGCACACTGACCCTCATTTATTAAGATATTGTGGGATAAACTGCACAATATAAAAAAAAAACTGCATTGGTAATTATCCTGAAATAGCATAGAGAGTTTCAAAGTTTTTAAACTGTTAGATTTTTTAAACATGTAAAAGTAAACACTTCATATACAGTATGAATATATATATATATATATATAGCTGTAATAATACACTGTTTGTCTATAAAGTATGGCCATAACGACATATTGCAAAGTTAAAGAACTGTATCGTTGTGTCACATGTGTACGTGTCAAACAAGAAGGATAAACAGCAAAACACATTTTTCTAATTTCTTCTTTTTTCTCCCACCTCTCACTCTTGGTCACTCTCTAGCCTCTTACTGAGTCCGAGTACAACAGCAGCCCAGAGACCGTGGGCTACCGGCTGCGTGTGTGGAGGACAGACGGGCAAGGAGAGGACAGGACCGAGGATATGGAGGGAGCAGTGGGGGCCGGTGAGGCCACAGTAGAGGGCCTGAATCCCTGGACCCAATACCACGTTCAGATACAGGCCTTCAACTCCATAGGACCTGGACCGTGGAGCAACACTGTTGCTGCAAGCACTGCTGAATCTGGTAAAAACACAGAACTCATTCACTCCTGTTTCTTGTTTGTAAGGGTCCAACGGAGCACACCTCTGTCTGCCCTCTACACGCTCCCTCTATTCCAGAGAGGAGTGACGGAGAGAGGGAGGGGGACGGGGAGATGATTGAGATAAAATCGAAGATTGGTTTAGAGAGTGAAGTAGCACCAAGCTGTGTGTGTGTGTGTGTGTGTGTGTGTGTGTGTGTGTGTGTGTGTGTGTGTGTGTGTTCATTCGTTCCCCTAGTTCCATCTGGATCTCCGATGAACGTGACTGCTGAGGCAGTGAGTTCCACCCAGATCCTACTCACTTGGTCCGCTCTCCCTCAGGCTCAGAAGAATGGAGTCATACTTGGATATAAGGTGTACAAAACACTCAGACATATACACACAAACACACTCTATCCCATCCTGGCATTTTCACTTTACCCCGTCAGCCCATTATCACCTCCTCCAACACTTTCACACACTCTCACACAGACAGATGCACACTGGCATGAACACAAAAGTCTGATATAAGATGAATATGATGTAATATCCTGTAACTGCTCCACTTTGTTCTGCCTTTAAAAGCATCCAGCTACAGTTTGCGTGGTATAGGGGAGTTGAGGGGGAGTGGGTGGGGGGCTTAATGTTTAATACCCCTTCATAAAACAGCTTATATTTAGTTGTAGCACAAACAATGGCTGGATTAAACATTTATGAAAAATTGAGAATAATCCATAAAGCCTGTTGATTTTAGAAAGAGCTTTTAAAATTTAAAAAGTAAACTTTAGTTTGGGCATCATAAGATAATGTGTTGAGTACACATTCATGATTTGAATATGCTTTGGAGATTCTGCGTTAGTGCATCAGCAACAATAGTCTACAATCTATTCGCATCTGCCAAATTAGAGCTCATCCTCTGCTTGTATTTCTACACCAAGTTGGAGACGTCTCGCTGCAACCCTCGATGGTGACGTCGTTGGCATACTGTGATGTGCGGCTTCTAAAAAAAAAAGCAGTAAAAGTACTGTTGATTCCTGAGTGCACCACTTACTGGCAGTCACGCCCCTTTTTTTTACACTCAGGCTCCCACGCACATCCTCCAGGGGTTTATTATAATGTTCTCCCTTCCTTGTTAGATTTTAAAATAAAAAGAAGACACGTACCCGTTGTCTGTATTTTTGCAGTATTGCTTTTCTTGTCTAGTGGCACATACAGTATGTAGCACCCCCCAACAGAAAGGAAGCTTTAATAAAGCGAACATGCAAAATATTTTTTCTAATATAAAAATGCCAAAGAGTACAGCTCTTAATCGCCACCCAAACAAAACATAGCAGAACAAAGCTTTAAAAAGGAAAGGATTTATCCTCAATTTCCGTGGACATGGTTGTGTTCTAAATACATATATCTACAGAAGAAAACAGGCTGTGGCTGTGCGATATACACCAGAACCATCCAGTATTTTAAAAATGTGCAAAATTCAGGTCATATCATCCACCATGCCCAAAGCACATCACACTCCCCATCTGTGTGTTTCTTGGTGCCCTCCTGAGGCTCATGCTGAGCAGCATGCCTACCATGTTAATAGATGGGAAGTGGCTGCCAACAGCAGCTCTTCAACTCCTTCCATCCCCTATTAGATGCTGAATTGTTCTCCAGCCTCCTGCCATGCACTCCTAATGACTATTTCTGTTTTTAGACACTTAAGAACTGACTTTTTCCTTCAAAACGGTTTCACGCGGGACAGGGACTTCTTGAACAAGAAACAACAGTTCTTGACACACATTCAAATCGTATCCTGTTGCCAATGAAAGTACGGTGTGTGTTGATTGCTGATTTCTTTTTTTAGATGTGGGCACTGGTGTCATTTTAATTGCAGAATCAGTTCTAGTGTTTGTTTCAGCCAAAGATAACTAAAAAACTTCATTTCCGAGTGTGCTGTTGGTGTGTACTGTTGTCCCATAATACAGTGGTCAAGTGTATTAGGAAGGAAATGGAGGAGCTGCTCATGGCTGCAAAACATTTTGCACTGTAACGCCTGTCACACATGTACTGGTACAAAACGATGGGCACAAACAGACAAAGACCAATATAGGCTGTAGGCAGAAGTATAAAAACCGCCATTACTGCTGTACATTAGATAGTAATCAAAACTATTGAAATAAACTGAACGAAACTCAGCCAATATTCAAATAAAGGTTTTAATTTAAAAAGTCTTTCAATCAGTTGCAGTCTATTTTTAACAGACAGCTAGACGACTTTCACGGTAAAATCCACTCCACTGCTGCCTACAGTGAGCTGCTGCCGGCCTGCAGATTGAAAGGTGCACTCATTTTTGCCTGAGTGCACCACTTACTGGCAGTCACACCCGTTCTTTAACACTCAGTGTAGTTCCAACTGCTTTTTCCGGGCTCCCACGCACACCCTCCAGGGGTTTATTATAATGTTCTCCACTTCTTTGTTTGATTATAAAATAAAGAGAGGAAACGTAGCTATTGTCTGTGTTTTTGCAATATTGCTTTCTTGTTCTTGTTGGCAAATATCAGCAGCAGCAGCAACATTCATATTCATTTGTAGTCATGTTTCTGGCCTTCTGGGGAATGTAAGTCCATTAATAACTCTCCTTTCAGCTCTGTTTCGGTCTCCAGCAAATCCTGAGGGAAATATCTGACTCTTTTGCTGCTAAATGCTCCACTTTGTTCACCAGGTAGTTGCTAACAGCAGGCTTTAAAACTTTGTCACTAAAAACAGCTGCTTGTTGTGGCCAATAGCCACACTATAAAAGCAGTGAGAGTGAACCAGAACGGTTAATCCTGAAAGCCAGAAAACCAAAACACTGAGCTGAAAGTTGTTAGTTCCATAGAGTAGGGGGAAAGCGGAGCTAAAATCAGTGGGTTCATCACTATGAGCGAGCCCTTTCACATACAAGCAGTCCTGCAGGCCGTTGTTAGTATTATATAAGCTCTAAAGATTTACATCTTGGCTGGAAATGAACAGGCCTGGAGATGAGTGCTACAGGCAGAAGACATAAAATACTGAGAGACTAACTCACTGCTGGTTCTGGGGTTTTTTTTAATTGGATTTGTTGACAGGAACAAAATATAAAATAAAACCAGTTTAATCCTAAAAAGCCAAAGTTACTGTAAATAAAGGGGAAAAAAACATAAGCAATTCTTTCAGAGCTGGCAGAGAGGACTGTAGAATCACATATTTGTTCACTTCTTATATATATTTGTGATTGTGTATGTGAATTTGTGTGTGACTTAGTGTGTGTGTGTGTGTGTCTGTGCTCAGGTGTTGTACAGTGAGAAGGACTCAGAAGGTCCTCCCAGTGTTCAGGTGGCAGAAGGAGAGGGGAATATGTCGCTGCTCCTCAGGGTTCTCCAAAAATACACAGTGTACGTGCTGCAGGTGCTGGCGTACACGCGGATGGGTGACGGCCCTCTGAGCAACCCCATACTGCTCCGGACCAAAGAAGATGGTAGGATCTGTGTGCGTGTGTCTCGGTGTGATCACTGACCTTTCTGTCGAGCAGTTTGTTCAACACTTTTGCCTTCTTCTCACCTCTGTGGCTGCTTTTCACCTCTTTACACCTTCGGCTGTCAACGCAGCCATCAGCCCATCTTCCCCCCACTTCACTGATCATCCACTGGGTTCAGCTCACCCATCAGACAACCCTCCACAGTCTAAACACGGAATACACTGAATTGTGTATGTGTGTGAGTGTATTTGTGTTAGTGTTTGCCGATGTGTGCAGATCTCTTCAGATGCAGAGATGTGTTAACCATGGCAGACTTTTCAGGATGCCAGCAACCCGGTCTGGTCTTTCAGAATAATAAAAATACAAGCACGCAGGGACACTGGCGCGCACTCACACACACACACACACGCACACGCATGCACAAACGGAGAGACTCATATGCACACACTCATACACACTCCTCTTTTATCAAACAGTGTCACGTTTGAAAAGTTTTTCTCATTTCAGGATGAAACAAGAACAGGGAAGTCAATTCCTGGCAATGTATAATGAAGCTCCTTCCTGTCTGTCCGTCACACACATACACGTACTGTACATACACACATGTACACACATAAATTCAAGTTGACATGTATTTGGTGGTGTGGAACACGTGCTTTTTATCAGGAACAAAGGCAGAGTCGGTGTGAGGTTGAGAGAAAATTACATTTTCTATTTTGTGTCTTTTAGAAGTGCCTCTTAAGAATGTATAAGACACTCACTGTGCGTGCGTGCGTGCGTGCGTGCGTGCGTGCGTGCGTGCGGAGCAGATGCACATGAGCCTTGGTCTCGTCATACTAATGTATTAGAATGTAAGTGCCTGATGTTGAGACATTCTCTTTCTCATTACAGTATTGAAGTGAGTTTGTTTGTCCTCGTTTCTCTTTGTATATATTATTATAGTTTCATTCTCTGCCAACTCCCTTCTCTAATTTTCTCTCCAGTCCCTGGGCCCCCTGTCAGGATGGTGTTTCCAGAAGTTCGATTGTCATCAGTTAGGGTGGTTTGGCAGCCACCCACAAACCCCAACGGCATCATATTAGGTACAAAAACAAACACACAAACATACAAGAAAGCACATATTTGACAACAATATTTTAATCATAATCGAAAGTTTCTTACTCGTAGTGGCGAGAGATTTATTTTCAATTGCTGAAGGACAGAGCTCGGCTTATAGAGGGAATGAGTTAGCAGTTTTAAACACATGAACACACACACACACACACCGCTGTGATCTTTCAAGGGAAGGAAGGAAGTAAAAGCCGTAAAATGGAAAAGAGCTGATTCTGTTTTTAGCTTTCAAACAGGGGTCAGCTCTTTCTACTCTCCACTTCACTGCCGAGGTTTGTTGGTATTTATGTACGTGTGTGTGTGTGTGTGTGTGTGTGTGTCTGTCTGTCTGTCTGTCTGTCTGTCTGTCTGTGTGTTTGTGTGTTTCAAACATCAACAGCTTGTACCTTAGAAAAGGGCTATTATAGCTGCTGAAGCAAGACCCCCTTCCCAATGCATACATAAACCCATATATAAACACACTGAGATTCACACATATAACTTGTTTCCTAAACCTGCAAATCACAGCGTGGAGAGCGAAAGAACAGATTAATGAAGAGGAAGAGAAGCAAAGTAGAAGCGAGAGGAATGTGAGAGCTGCTGAGCTGGAAAGAGAGAGAACAGAAGGGGAGAGACAGCAGAGAGGAGATGTATGGAGGTGAGAGGAGGGACAGGTGTGTGTGTGTGTGTGTGTGTGTGTGTGTGTGTGTGTGTATATGCGTGCGTGTGCGTGTGTTGCACAAAGGGGAGAAAGAGGATTTGTCCTCTCAGTGGGGGGGGGGATTCGAGCAGGACAGTGTGAGTGATGTGTGACTGTATTGTAAGAGGGAGGACATTTAGTGCGACACCACTCTGTGACAGAAGGATGAGTAGGAGGGCAAATCTCTCTCTCTCGATCACACAGACACACAAACAGAGTCCTGCTGTGTCCTTGCTGAGTTTATGTGTGCGTATGTGTGTGTGTGTGCGTGCGTGCGTGCGTGTGTGTGTGCGTGTGTGTGTGCATTTTGCAGATACAAATAACTGTAGTGTACCGGGTTCTTTAGCGCTCATGACTGCCTCATTTCTCCTTGGGTTCTCAACCCATGGGGCACTGACACAGAAGGTGGACAGAGGAGAAACAAGACACAGAGGGTGCACGATCTAATTTGGCACGAGGCATTTGCGTTTTCACATGACCTCTCTATGAATATAATACAGCCACATGCACCTGAACATCAGTGGCAAACAGACGCTGTATCCCATTTCCATACCACATACTAATTATAATTCAAATTTGAGTAAGTAGTAGTAAAAGTCAATGCATGTTAAAAAAAAAAAGGGAGCGTGCTATAAATGTGTACTGTTGTCCCACGATGCACTTGTCAAAGGAAATGGAGGAGCTGCACAACATTTTGTTTCTTTACAAAGTTTTAATGGCAGTGGCATTTCAAAACCTGCCTGTCGCTGCACGTATTGCATCACTGGCTGTTAGTACAAAACTGTAAACAACACTGATTTATTGGCTAAAGCAGCCAACACTATATAGGTTGGAGGAAGAAATACAAAGAATCTGCTATCATTCTAGCACTGCACTTGCTGTACGATTTTCATCAACGCAGACAAGGCCAGTGAGGATTCAGCAACTAAAAGCACAAAATATATATGTGCAGATACACTATGTATAAATTCACATTTTGAATGCCTTAAGCTAAGAGGCAGTATGAAATATAAGGTACATTATATCTGTTTGTGGAAGAGAAAAGCTCTCCCTGACATGACACAGTCACTTTGTAATGGAGGTTTAGCCTCATGTGTCTGATACCAGCTATGTCCTAATGATATTCAGTACAGAACATAATGCTGTGCTCTGACCCAATTGTTTGGATGCGAGAGGATTTGTAGTGTAGCTGTTATCCAATAATCTTCCACATGCTGCGCTCACATTAACATACAATCAGACTATCTGATGAGATTATCAGACACACAACCAGATTATGTGCCTCTGAGCAGATTACCATGACAGTTTTACTGTGAACCAATCGCATCCACACACTTGTGAATTTGTGTGATTTCATGGCTGTGTGGTCGTGTGTATTTGGTGTACAATACAATCTTCATATTAACGGCCTTTGTGAGTGGCCAGTGGCCTGTGGAAAGCTTGGTCGGGGATCAGTGGTTTGAGGTTGTGTTGTGTGTTGAAGGATGTTAGTGTTATTACATGGCCTACTGCACATGAGACAGAGGAACAGACACAAGCCGTGTACACCATGGGTCACAGCCAAGGGGGAGGAACAGAGGTTGTATGATTATAAAATGTGAGCATGTATAGGGGGAATGTCAGTATGTGAGCATGTACTGGTGTTCAGTGACAAAATGATGGCTTGCTCTATAGTTGTCTGCAAGAGAGAGTCATAAGGCTCCATACATACACAGGAAGTAATAGGAAAGAGGTGGAAAGGGACAGGAGCTGCAGAGACCCATGTTTGTTTGTATGTGTTATTGTGGAAATGAGGCTGTGTGGTATGGCATTGTGTAGCTATGTGCAGACTTTTTCCTATCTCACATTGTGCTGCCTTTGATTCCTGTGTGCTCTGTGATCTAATGTAGGCCACAAAAAAAAACACATCCACACAAGAATTTCTGTCATCCCTCCTCCCTTTTGTCTATTTCCTCTCTCACTAGGCTACCAGATCTCCTACTGCCTCGACAGCAGGGACCCTCTGCGCTGGACCACAGTGGAGGTGGGCTCCAATGCTCGGCAGTTCACTGTCACGGGACTTTCCCCTGAGCAGACATACGTGTTCCGACTCACTGCTCGCACCGCCGTGGGCTGGGGCGAAGAACAGGAGGCCCTGGTTGTTACCACTGAACGTAGAGGTGAAGGACACACGCATACACTTTAGCAGTACTTGGGATCTCATTTGCTATCCTATTTGTCTGATTCTGAATCACTTCCATTAAAACATAGTAGGAACCCGACCTCCATGAACACTCAACCTCATCCAGAAACCTCAGGTGCTGAATGTGTTGTATCACAACATACATTTCAAGCTGAAAGCAATACTGCATATTGCTTTCAGCTTTCTCCTATCCGCTGCTGGTATGTTTCACTGTAACATGTTTGTTCAGTTTCAAGCAAATTGTTAGGAAGAAACTAAAACTGAAGCTGTCAAACTATTTGGCCTAATAAGTCACACTTAAATTTTGACAAATTATTGAAGACTGTGTGGCTGAGACGGCAGCCGCCACTCCCAAACCAGCCTCCCCCTCTTGTCTGTCTCGCCTTACCTGGCCAACAGTGAATCAGCAGTAGGTGGGAGGAAGACAGAGGACAGGACAGAGACTTTTTTCTGTGTTTTACTTTCATTTTAAACTCAGTGTTTTAATTTCAAGAATATAAATGAGTTTTTTTAAGAAGTAAGTTTTTACATTTGCTTCCAGAGACTTATGACTTTTCTAAACATTACTGTTGTTGACATGAATACATTATAATCCTGTTTTGAATTTATTATTTTTCTTGTACAGTAATAAAAAAAAAAAACAATGTCAACAAGTTACCAGAGAAATAAGAACTAGTGATACCATCTCTAGCAGCAACAGGTGTCAGTAATATTCATAATTACACAACAGTTAATTCCGACCAAGTAATTTGATTGGACGAGAGGCGTTCCATGGGTGCTGATATAGAGTATCAGCACTGGGACTTGTGTATCACTCAGCTATATAGGGTTTCTGAACGCAGCTGTTCAGTTTGGTTTGAAGTTCCAGAGCACGGTGCGCTTGCTCACGGGCGTGGTGTACTAGAAATCCTAAATGGAACAGAGTCATCATAAACGCTATTAGTTTCACCTATGTTTTTCTTGCGATGCTGAGTTAAAGTGTCTGCTTTAAAAAAAGCTCTACAGGGACAAATCTTCCGTTATATTTGGACCAGTCAGTATGATTTAATTCTGAAACGGTATTAAATCACACAGTAATGGAATCAGTGTAACAAGTGTTTTCGTTTTGTTTCTATGAAAAAAAAAAAAATTACTTTTCTACATTGCTGGATAATTGAACTAGAATAATGGGGTGTAAGCTTGGAAGCTTTGAGTAATGACGAATAAAATTTGCTTTTTCATGCAGCCCTCTATGTACTTATCATGCATCTCATGTGCCATTTATGCCACAGCAATTTAATAAACTGTAATGAAATTCACATTCAATCATAATGATGCATAAGGACATAAAAGGTGTTCAATCAGATTAGACATAAAGATTCTGTAAATGAGCCAATTTTTAGCAGGAGTGACTTGATTAATGTTATTAATTTTACCTGTGCTTTTACCTTTTACTCGTTTGCCATTAGAAAAGTCTATTATAGGAGAAAACCACAATTGTTTTAATATTTTGTCTTCTCTTTTCATATTAACTTTGGCAATAAATATTAACTTTGGTAAATTGGACAAAAATTATATTTTGTCACCCATTATGTTATTTCTTACAGTAGTGCCAGTGCGGGAAGAGTATGGAAAGGTCAGGTGAAGTTTTAGCATTTAAAAATTTTATGATCTCTACTTAGAGGTGTAATGAGTTGCGGTCTATGTGCGAAGTCCCTGCAGAGATAAAGTTAGGGAAAGAAAAGCGAGCGGGAGCTTCAGGTGTGGAGCTCAGAAAGGTTATCTGTGCTTCAACAACAAGTAGTTAGTGGTCGGACATGCAGAACCCATTGTTACCGGGCACAGAGCATTGGCACAAGTTAAAGAGTGTGACCTTTTTAATGTGTGGACATTTTACATACAGAACAAAACGTAATGACATTTTGAAAGAGCTTCTTGGCAGTAAATGCAGATATTGAAATCACCAGGTATTTGTCCTCCGGCAGGGATTTAATGAGAGTCAGGAGTTTCAAAAACTGAGTTTGTTTAAAGCTGGTCACTTTACTCAGCCAGCTTTGTTAAATCATGAAAAATTTTACTTTTTCTTTTTAGTATTTTTAAGTATACTACCTCCTGTACACACCAAAATTAATTGACGTGAGTGACACAACGAAGGTGACTAGCCTTTCTCACCAACTGTCTTGCACCACTGGCCACTATCTCATAGCATCTTGCGCTGGTGAAAAGAGTTAGTAGTTAGTCTCTTTTAGATAGAATGGATCAGAAAGCGAGATCTGAAAGCCATAAATCATAGATTCCAATCCAAAGTAAATAGTATTGATCAATATTGAGATAGTTAGAACTAGAAGTGAAAAACTGCAGATAGCACCCTGCACTTGTCTTTTAGGGCAGCAAAAATGTTGCTAATTTACCTTCAACATTTCAGCTAATTTAAGCAGTCACTGGCCTGATCATAGGGAATAAACTGCGACAATAACAGAATTTTAAAACAGAAACAGACTATGACGGTTTATGCCTATGGCGGGGTGTAGGAGGCTGAGCAGTGACTGTAACTCTCCCAAGATAATTTTCTCTCTAAAAGCCTGAAACAGATGTATTTCCTGCAAGAGAGTCGTTGGCCAGAAAGGAGGAACAGCTTTTTATAGTGACTTGATTTTTAAAGAGGTGAAGTGAGTGAGAAGTGCAGTTCTTTTTCATTCAATTTTGAAACAAATAAAAAGTCAAGTTTTTATCCTCCTTGGATTCAGAGGTCGTGATGCTTTTATCTTGTCTTATCTAGACGTCTGCACCTCTCTTCCTGCCTCAATCAGCTGCTTTCATGTCTTCAGCTTATTTCAAATACAGCAGCCATTTCAACTGAAACCAAATGAAGATTCACCTATACTCCAAAGGTTGCAATAAATCTGGGCTCAGACTACAGGAGGTTTGCCCCGATTTAACCCCAATTCACCCCTCCCAACAATCATAGGAGAAATCTGGCCCTGGACCTATGTCGATACTGATGTTTGGCCCAGATAATCTGGTAAAAGGATCACTTCACAGATCCAGTCTTAAGCCTCCCAAACTGCTTGGCTCATTGGCTGTAGCCAAGCAACAATAAACAGTGTAGTGGTTGAGGCTAACATTAGCTAGCATACTAATGTTGACATATTAAAACAGACAGTTAAAATCTCACCTCCAGTTCTCGCTGAAGAATGAAAAAGCCACATGCCTGTGTCTCATCCAGGCTCGTTCAGCCTTCTGCTTTTGTTTTTTCCTCACTGCAAAGTTTCACGTTACAACAAGTTGTTACACCACAGTCTCCATTTTGTTTACATATGCTTCCCAATGAGATGATGCATTGCTCCCTCTGGCACAGTAATCTTAATAATATCCTGTAATGTGTGATGCACCATTAGTTTCAAATCATCCTCATGATCGGTAAATCTGAAGATTTCAGGGGCTGTTCTGCCATAGGTGCAGGCTACTGACTGTTTATGTGGACTAAGTAATACAGGTGCTATTTTGGGTTACACAGCATGAATGATCTGACTGATTGATAACAAGAGATTTATCATACAGGAAATACTGACAGGATGCCAAGGGATGGATGGCAGGATGACAGCGTTACATTGAAAAGGAGGGGACAGCAGGAATCAAATTGTAAAGATGGTTTATGAAAAGTTTTATTACCAAATAAACCAGAAAACACTAGTAACTAAGAATGGGCTGTAGACAGTTGAAGGTTATGTTTACTTAAAAACAAGGCAAATGTTTTTAAAGGGTTTTTGTTATTATTTCCCAGTACAAAAAGAGAGTATCTCAGGGTTATTGAATTAAATGTATATAATCAATGCTTTGCCTTCTGTCAACAATGTCTGCATCTCATTCAACTTTTTTCCTCTCATCAATCAACGCTGCATGTTAACAGACAGGACAGTCCCGCCTATTAGGATGCAATAAAACAGGATGTATGAAATAAACAAAGCTTATCACGTCGTTTAACTGTGTTAGCTGAAGCTATAAGCCATAAAAGTCAAGACCACAGATCCATCATCCGCATACAGTACCTCAACCCCGAGTGTTACAGCTACAGGCAGAGTGGTGGGTCACTAAGAGCAACTCTCAGGGTTAGCTGATAACAGGGCAGGCAGAGGACAAAAGCACTGGCAGGCTGGTGCAGTGAAGTAGTCTTTAATAACAGGCAGACAAGATGGCAGGCAGCAAAAGCAGGTAGCAGGACCACAGGGAAACCACATGGGAAAGGATCCGACAAGGAACAAAGGCAGCGAACTGGTGAATGTGGTGCAAGGCTGATTGTAGAATGAGGTGCAGGTGGGGAGAGCTCAGGTGACTGAAGGGCTGATGACAACTGGGAACAAGTGTGTGGATGGGTGAGGCAGTCGGTCGAAACTGAATATGGAGGAAACTTCTGTTGCTAGATACTGAAAATACATTTTCTTTTGAAAATGTATCCTACAATTTATTATAAAAATCATATGTACAAACATTTAACAGACATAGGTCTCATTAGTATTATGTTCAGTGAGCAGGGTGATATTACCAGTTGATAAAGACACATGGAAAATGAAAGGTTTAAGTTGAGGTGTAACCACTCTGGAGCTAAGAAGAACCATCACACCAAAGTGAAATATCACTTTGATAATCACTTCAAAAGTTCTGGTGTCTCAGTAGCCGAACGCATGAATAACTTTTGGTTTGAATGTAACTCACAGCCTTTGATATATGTCACCCCTGATCTCTTTGTCCAATTTTCTCTGTCAGACTGGTAAAGCATTGAAATGCTGCAAAAGTCCTTATATTAAATTGTGACAGTGAAGTGATTTTTTTTTATTTATTTATTTTTTTTATGAAAACCTGGAATCATGATGTCAGATATTCTGTTCGGAGCTATGAGCTTGTGTAGTGCATTTTAATTGGATCAGATATCATAACATTGGCAGCATCATTATCAGGATTTCTTTAGAATAGAATTCAGTGGTTCCCTGTTCCACTTCAGTAACATAATGGCCCATTCTCAATGTGAGATAGACAGAATAGCCTAATAGAGATTTCTTTCTGATGATGCTGAAGAGACCAACTTAATCCCTAGAAAAAGAAAATTGGTTTTTTGAGCGTGCATGTGGGTGTGTATGTGTGAGTGTGAGGCTGCATGAACGTGCATGCATGTATTATAGAGAAAACTGCAATTCCCCCCAGAGAGATTTGCCTATGCTGATGTTTGTCTCCAAGAGGGTGATAACTGATAAGATAATGGACAACATATAGTAGCATATTTAGCAGAATTCATTTCCCCACACCCCATCTTTTCACCCCTCTAATATCACCCCAGTCCTCATCCCTTCTACGCTCAAACCCTCACCTCACCTCTCCTCTTCTCTCACTTTGTCGCAGTAAACAGTCGTGTAAGTGCTGAAATGGCAGCACTTGTTCTCACAATTATGAGGTGATTATCAGAACATGATCTTTACTGTGGAATGGAACAAGAGGAGAACAGACAGAGAGACACAGATCGTATCAGGAAAACAAAAGAGCGAGCGAATAGTCAAATCTTGAAGGGAATGAAGAATAAGGGCATGAGGGAAGAAGGGAGACAAACAGATTTGACTTAAATTACTTGTGATAAGAATGAATGAAGGAAGGCGAGCCTGTGTGTGAGTGTCAGTGTGTGACTGTGTTTGTGTGTTTGTTTGAGAACATAAGTGCGGATTAATTAAACTTCAGAGAAAATCGATAATGCTTTTATTTCGAGTCTTAATCGATAACCTGGTGCCTCTGAAATTAAACAGTTGTGCCCCCCCCCTCTGGGTGTGGTTGTGTTTGTGTGTGTGCACACACATACGTGTGTACACACGTCCACTAATCACATGGCTACTGCCAACACAGTTGTGCAAAGACACTGACTCCTAGAGCCATCTTTCATCTTCTAATTGAATAGTGAAGACACGGACAAATACACACACACACACACACACACACACACACACACACACACACACACACTGGCAATCTGCTGAGGAATTGTTTGCAGCTTTGATGCCGCAGCGGTTAGATGTCTTGTTTCATTTAAACATATGTATGCAAATGCAAGTTACACTGATGCATATGTGATGTAAATGTAGCCTGCCATGTCCTGTCTTACAAGCTTTTTGCAGCATATGGTCCATGATTGTCTCCATTTGTCCAGGTGACAATTAATTTCGATATTTATAGCTACAGATAGGAGGGAAGTCAAAGGAAATACCTGAATTAATAAGTGGAGAAACATCTTGACAGCAGATGTTTCTACACAGTGCATTTACATGCATTTAAGTAACCAGGATTCAGTTGACTCTGCAGTAAGCTCATTTCTTAAACGTTGGTTCCTGTAATCGAGGTAGGGGATCAGACAAACCAAATTCAGAAAACTGATTTCTTGGTCATGTTTTTGTGTATCAGTGTCTCTAATCAGCGTTTCTAATCAGCTTTTTACATGCATGCATGTGTACGACAAAGACTTCAGGCAGAGAAATCATCACTGTGACAGCAGAACGGATGAAAGGAAAGATCATTACATACATGCATCTTTTATTCAAAATAATTCCATTCAAAGTCTGACTAAAATTGAAACTAACTCAAAGTGCCTTCTAGAAGTGTAAATATGTCAGTCTCCACTTCCAAACTATTAGCAAAATGTAGACACTTTCATGCCGTTGGAGAAGCTGTGTTGTCTCTAGCCCGTCCCCCTCATGGCAGTTTAAGCCCCCCCAAAACACACATACATGTATGATATCATTACTGCAGTTAAAATAATAGCATAGAAGCTGTTCTGGATGCCTGTAATGGCCCAACACTTAACCAGAACACTTTGCTTGCTTTTCCTTTAATTTGTCATCCACGCATTTATCTCCATCACAAACAGCCACATTTGCGATGGAGATAAGTGTTTGGATGTTTTGACCTTTTTTCATTTGTTTTTGGCATCCAGAACCTTCTTGACACATGGTAACGTGTAAAAGCTCTGTCCTTTAATTTGTCACCTGACTGTATATCTAAAGCACTGAGTGCAGTCTTTTTCTCTTGCAAACAAAAATACACAAACAAATGTGATAACAGCCACATAATGTTAAATCGCTAAAAACATAATCTTGTGTATGAATCTATGTTTGGAATGTGTCGGAATATCAACAAGTGTTTATGTTTTTTTTTTATCAAAAAATAGCAGCAGAAAATTTCATTTGTTGCTCACAATTTTTTCTCATCCTTCCCCTGCAATTCCCCCGTCTCTGTCCCTGTCACATCACTTTTTCTACCTTCTCTCTCTTCCCCTCTCATCTCTCCTTTGCCTCTTTCGTCTCCTCCCACTCTCATCTTTTTATCTTCCCTCTTTTCCCCTCTCCCATACCGCATCCACAGAGCGTCCCCAGCCGCCAAGGAGGTTGTCTGTTCCTCAGGACGGGGTTGAATCTCGCCGTCTCCGCCTCCACTGGGTGACTGGCGGCTCCGGCTCCTCTCCCCTGAGATACTTCACTCTGCAGGTCAAACAGCTGCCCAGCGGGGACTGGAACACACACGTCGCTGACATCCCACACAACAAGACCGCCTGGACCGTTGACGGGTACACACACACACACACACAAATATACACATAGCTGTTGTGTTTGCTTAAACCCCTCCTTCAAACAGTGATTGTCCAATCACAGCTTTCCAATAAGCAACAGCTCTGTCAAGTTCTGACTACTCCATCTATAAAGAGTTTGGAGGGTGTTTTTTATTTTAGTGTTTCCAAGAGCAGAAGCGTAAAGAATGGATGTTTGCTGTAACATACATCACAAACGTTAGCATGACTAGCTAACAAGCCTACTACCTATAGCAGTAACTTTCATGAACCGTCTCACAGTTCATGGGGTTACAGGTGACAGTACAAAGCTCCAATCACAGCAGCAGCAGTGTGGAAGCCAATCCTTGATGCCTTTATATCAGAGTTTAGCCTATCGTTAACATCTCTGTCCTGCTCTTTATTGGATTTTGGGAGAGTTTACACTCCAGCAACCCCAGCAAGCTTCCCCGAGATAGCATTGCATTTGACAAACATATCAGTTAGTTAAATCTAACATCTCTCGCTTGTCCAGGTGTGTAAACTAAGAGGCTAAACATGATTATGTTAGGATGAAATTTTTCCTCATTATCCTACACTGTCATACAAGCTGTTTCCGTATTTCCATGTCTTCTACCTCAGTCAGGATTTTTGCCCTTTTAATTTTAGCCTCAATCTTTTGGCTCAGTGTGGCCAGAAAGCTGCATATTTACTTTCACAAGATACTTGTTTTAAATCGAGTCAGCTTGAAATATGTGCTGTGTGAGAGCAGAAAGCTTGACAGGCATAGCAACAGTATCTAAGGGGGGACAGGGCTCACCTAACAGTCAATTAGGCCATGTCAAGTATCCTTGGAGAAAACAGGCATAATTACTGTTTTTTCTTTTTTGCTTTCATTACAGAGCACTAACAAGGGAATGTTGTTTAGCATGACATGCTGCATTTGAATTAGTTAAAGTCAATCTGTAAAAAAAAAAAAATCTTGTAATGTTTATGCATCCCTGGGGAGAAGATGGACAAAGAGGGGGGATACTGTGAAATGTCAAGGCATAGAGTAGAGAATTAGAGCACAAACAGAATGGCTTTATTTATTTATTTAGCACAGGAAGTAAAGAAAAGGTTTGTGGAGCGAAAAAACATAAACCACAAAAAAAAAAAAAAAAAAAAAAAAACACCAGGGAGAGTAGAGTAATCATAATCACTGCAGAAACGCGGAGGATCTCAGTCACCTAATCACACAGGAACAGCAGGAACTGCTCTGTGTTTTTTTCCTCTTAATAATTTCTCACTCTGGCTTCATGCTTTCAAGTTTGTTTCTGCCGTTTATCTATTTTCTCTCTCTCTACAACTTTTCTTTTTACCTTTTCATCAGTCATCCCTCATGTTGTCGCCACCTCCTCCCCTCCCTCCATCCATCCATCCATCAACAGCCAGTGCTTTCAAAAACCATCAGGCTCGTATTTTTTCCTTCATACGTCCTCAAGCATCACCCCCACTCATCCCAAAGAAGAGTGCTCCATTGCTATTGAATGTCTTCCTTTTCTACTCCTTTCTCTTTTTCTCTCCATCCTCTCCTCCCTGGTGAGACTGTCATTACGGCAGCAGGTGATGATGGTCAGACTGGATAGATGCTCCAACTTCGCTGATAGCCTGAGTAGCAGGACTGTGATGAGGCTTATTTTTGTTTGGTGTGTGTTCTCTGCTTCATGACTGTTTGTGTGCGCACCTTCGCGAGCTATCACAGGGCTATTTGAGATGCTGAAGACTGTTCCCTCTCTGTGTCTGCATCAGCCTGTTTCAAACCTGCCTCGGGGAGAGTCTATCTGCCACGATGGCGGTGCTGCTGCTGTTGTTTTGATGCGTTTTTTTAGCTCATTCTATCACTGAATGCTCTCATTACAGCGCCGGATGGAGGAATTAGCTTACATCTCCGTATGCTCACACTCATACTTACTTGTTATCTGTCCTTAATTGTTGTTTTCCAGTGAGACATCTTTGGAACCAAAACATCGAATTCCCCAGGCTAGTGCGCAGACACATATAAAGTCCACACGCACACACTTTCAAACACTGTCCTTAACATCCTCCCAGTGCTCTTGGTACCCCACCATCTTTGAGCTTGGTGCCTTTGATGTTCTATTCCTGCGATACCCACAACCCCATAGGGCCTTTTCTTGTCCCTTATTGGGCCCGGCTCATTATTATACAAGAAGACACTTGAGCAGTTCTCCTGTCGCCTGCTGAATTTCTAACTGGTCCTCTGAAGTCTCCTAGGCACTCTGTAAATAAAGTCTAGAGAGGGAACTTGCAGGTAGATGTGTGAGCAGGAGTGGAATGACTTCTTGTTACAAATTATTAAATAGCTCCCGTTAACTCCTGTTAAAAACAGGTTAAAATCAATTAAAAATATAAGAAAAATGACTATTTTGCAGCCAACTGTCCTTCATAAATTACAATCAATTTCCTACAGTGTGTGGGAGAGGATGCATTTATACTGTTTGCGTCCCATAAGGCACCATGCAGCAGGCTTGTTCAGCTAGTCCCTGCACAATAGGTGCATGTTCGTTGGGCTGATTGTAAGTGGCTCTATAGCAAATTGTTTTCAACATGACTGATGTAAATTGTTATTCTGCGCTTATTAATGCTTTCACCTTGTACAGAGGAGAAATGCAGATAAGATGTTGTGGTAGTATGGCAGTAAAAATACTTTGGCAGGGGAGACAATTAGGAAAGGTGTTAGATAATTATTATTCAAGACCTTCTCTGATCTTCAAAGGCCACTGAAAGAGCAAAACATGCCTTGTGAGAGGGGGAGAAGGTGGTTTTGGGAGGAAGTTATTTCCAAATTGTTAAAGGTACCCAGTGGAGTTTTTTGACCACGTGTGGTGCTGTGTTATAATGTTTTGATGAGTGGTATTCTTTGTATCTTGTATAGAACATGTGCCTTTTTTTTTGGCCTTTTCCTAGTAGAGTAAGAGCACGAGACCACAAGCCGATGTTAACAATGTCAAAACGTTCAAAAGAAGGTTTTACAAAGGCTTTATGGGGAAGGGAATGCATTCACTGTGTTTGTTGGTACCCACAATGCTGTTTGGTGAGAAACTCTGGGTGGAATCAAAAAATTCTGCCTTAACTTTATTTGTGTAACGCCTTTCATACCATTAAGTGCAATTCAATGTGCTTTACAGGTGGCTGAAAAGCAAACAATAAGACAGTCCAAATATCAACTGTGAAACAATAGGAGACTAAAGCAGAGTCATGTAGCTAGGAGGAGACAGTGAGGAACAACATTCACCCATGGCACATCTTTCAAGTAAAAAAGATTTATTGTGAAATGTGAAATGAGTACTGAGAGAAGATATTGCTGACTACTGTTGATTGATGTCTGTAAGGCACAGCTGGTCCTAAGGAGACTCCCTACCAAGACATGCCTTCAGCTGTTGTGCTATCATAAAAGTCTTTCGCTCAAAATCACAAGTCTAACTGTATTGCTGTGGTTTTATCGGCTAAATTACAAACAAAATCCCCTTATTAGTAATAAAATCACATGGAAACAATATTGTGAATCTTGCATGAGGATCATGGTGCAACAAGTCCATCAGCCGTTCGCAAAGTTTCAACAAACTAATTCATCAATTTATGCATTAAATAAATCCTGCAGATGATATAATTGAAGTAAAATGGAAATTTTTTTTTTTTGTGTGTCCATATGTGCGCATGTATAGGTTGAAGCCCTTCACGTCATACAAGTTTCGGATGCTGGCCACCAACGATATAGGAGACAGTGTCCTCAGCAAAGAAACGGAGGCTGTTACAACTCTGCAGGACGGTGAGAGACTGGGGGCGCTTATGGAGCAAGGGAGGAAAGAAAGTTGAAGACGAGGAAATACGTAGATTTTAAAACATAACAGAAGAACTGTGAGGGGATGGACAGAAGCAAGTCTGTCTGTTTGTTTGTTTGTCTTCCTCACTCTCTTTCCGTGTGTTTTCTTCCCAGTACCTGATGAGCCTCCAGTGATCCTCGCAGTAAAACCAACAACCACTACCTCAGTCCTGGTGCAGTGGAAGGTATTTTCGGACTTGTAACACAACAGTCCCAGAGACTCATGTGCACCATATTCACACATGCCTACACAACAAACTTTTGAGTACAGGTTAATCACTTACTTGGAGAAGGAGACCCCTGCAGACTTGCTGCATGCAGCGTCTGTACGTGTGTTTGTGCCGTGTGTGTTTGTGTCTGTGGATGCAATTACCATTATTACTGAAACAGGAAAGGTCAGAGGGCAGCACAGACAGATTGGAGAGATGGAGGGAGAGGTGGATGAACAGACGGCGGGACAGACAGTCCTGGGTAGGGGAGAAAAATGTTCACAGTCCTAATGAGGATATAGCAGCAGGAGAGATGTTAGAGAGCGAGAGAGGCAAACATCGGTGATGTCCAACAACAGAGGAAAAAGAGAGAGAGCAGAGTTATGGAAAAACAGAGGTGGTTAAGAGCAATAGTGATATGTGAATGGACAGTAAATACAACCTAACAACTTAACTGCTCATCGCCCTTCCTCCTCTGTTTGAGAATGTCTTCTCTTGCTCCTTCTTGCCTTATGTCAAAGCAGAAGGAGGCAGTGAAAAAACAAAGTCACCAGCAATTTCATCATCCTTTACAAGAGTGCCAAATCCACTGAAGCATCACTTTGTCTGTGCGGGTTACAGCCAGACCAATCCACCAGCCCTTTAAAGTGGACTCTGCTGATAAAATACTGCTCTTCCCGCCTGCCAGTTCCCTGTCACTCGCCAAGAATGAAAATTAGCATACTGCAGAATTCTCAGAAGTTTTCTGTTTGAGGAATGGATCGCTAATACTTTTCCACTGGTGCCTGTGTGTGCTTGTTTCCAGCGTCCCATTGACGACAGCATTAATGGGGTGTTGACTGGATACCGGCTGTACTATAGAGAGCTTCCCGTGAACACCTCCACTTTCACTGAAGCAGATGTCCAGACGACCAAAAACACCACCACAGGTACCCTCATTACAGGTGAGTAGCACTGACACTAACGCCACACCTGTCAAACTTGGTTCTTGATTACAGACAGAGCTGGACAAAAGCAGAGCTCTCATTGCTCATTTTGTCAACTGCAGCTTAGCTAGCTAATTGAGCAAACGCGTTCTCTGGGTGAATTTTAATTTTTTTCCAGATTTGATATTGCACTAAAACAGATGAAAACAGTCAGCATCACCACTACTTGATGATTTATGTATATGATTTGGGAATAAATCAATCAATGTGCTTATGTTCGATAAGGAAGATCATACATTTTGTTTTAGCATAACCCTGTTTAGCCGCTTTACTTACATGCCTATAACCCCTCTGGTTGAAGATTTTTGTCCATGGCCTTGGAAGTAACGTGGTTACAAGTACAGTGTGATAGTTAGTCAGCCATGCTAACACTTGCTGATTAGATTAGATCAAATAAACACACCGTTTTCCATTCCTCACACTTTTGTTCGTCTGTTTTTGGTTTTGAAGAGGATAATAAAAGGCCTCCAAACTTTTTAATGAGTATGGCTCTTACTATAGTATCATGCACTCCACTTCAAAAAGTGGAGGAATCCAAGATTTGACAGATCTGCTCTGCGCCTAGTTACAGTTGCTAAGCTATGATTGGACAATTGCGTTTCAAGGGATTTTTCAGAGGTTTAGCAAACGGTCAGTGGCTCTATGATTTTAGAGAGAGCTTCACTTCCATAATCAATGAAGTACATCTCTGGCTGTGGGTTTGATCTACTGCACTGAAATCTTTGGTTTGAAGAAAAAATATTTCAGTGACAGTGCATTTATTATGTGCGATCAGAAAATGAGCAATAAAAGAAAGGAACAGTGGTGAAAAAGTTTGCTCTGCAACAGTAAGTACATTGACAGTGTTTGTAAAAGGTTTAAACCTGACAGTTTGAGTGTTTATAGAAAGATCTTGTTCAATTGTTCATGCTGCAGTGCCAGCCTAGCATTTTTAATTTAACCCATTTTGCCTTGTTTTAAAAAAAAAAAAAAAAAAGAAATCTTTCAGAGGTCTTAAATGTCAAAGAAAAAAGAACTGAGAGTAAGAAATAAGAAAAAGATCTTTTGAGATGTATTCCACATCAGAGCAGAGACCAGGGATGAACTGTGTGTGGCTGTGATGACAGATTGAGCGAATGGCCCTCATCGGACCATTGTTTTCTTATGAGAACACCTATATTGCACTATAACATTGCAATAATAAAATATTATTATGCACTGTGAAGCCTGAAGTGCTTTATAGTAGATTGACTATCTGCTTGACTAGATTGGCAGATGGACAATTCCGTGTCCATCCGACGTCCACTGAGTCAGACAAGGGTACTGAAACATAAAAGTCTTTAATACAGTCATTTTATTGAATTGCATTATAATTGCACAATTTATTGTTGAACCTGAAATGTTTATTGATTTACTCTCCTTCCATTTTTCTCTCATTCTCCCCAAGCCAAGAGCACCTTCAAGACAGTCAGTAGCGCCTCGCTCACAGAGTTTGAGTTGACACGTAAGTCATTTAAAATGGAACTGGGAACTAAAGCTCCAGGGATCTTTATGTTTAGCTTTAGCTTTAGTTTCTAAAATAAGTGTCAATCACAGCCATGTCATGTTTGTCATGCATGTTTTATAAAAGTTTTTAAAGTACTGTTACTTCTCTGTAGAGCTAAAGAAATTCAAGCGTTACCAGATCGTTATGACAAGCTACAACATCATCGGAGAGAGCCCACCCTCCACCCCAGTTGAGGTGTCTGTCGGCGAGGCAGGTAAGTGAAAACAGAAGCGAGTCACCCTGTTTAAATCTGCTATGGCTGCGGGTAGAAGGCTTTTGCCGTAGTGAGCCCTTCTGCACCTCAGGGACCTGTACCTGCCCCCAGTGAAGTGGCGGTTGAGTGGGTGTGTGATGTCCTGTGCTATTGTATATGCAATGCGTGTGATGGCCTCACAGTTGAGCTCTGAGAAGCTCCATTTATCTTTGCAGCAGGGTTTGTTGTTGGTGTGAGTTTGGCCCGGTCTGTAACAGAGAGCATGTTGAAGAAACAGGTGGAGCAACACTTTGGTACAACAATAGGAGGTGACGGGGGCGACATGAAGTCCTTTGAGTTTCCGAATTGCTGAGTCTTTGATGACACCTTTTTTTTAAATGTCTTTTGTTTGTTGAGTTTATTGTGAGTCCGAGATATTTGACGCTGTCAACCATTCCGACTTGTTTTGTTATCACTGATGTGGATGAGGTGAAGGTGGTTATACACTCACTCCGCTGGGTGAAGTGGTGTGAGCATAGCGATAGTCCAGGACAGAATGGTTGTCTGTGAGAAGAACAAGAAGGGCTGTGTCGTAAGAGTAAGAGGGGAGTGGAGCAGATGGATCAGATGGCAGGTGCTGACTTGTTGTAGCTTCCGGATCATAAGGTGCCTTTGGATGGTGTTGAAAGCAGAGCGGTCCACAAAGAGTATCCTGGCGAGGGTACCTGGGGAATCCAGGTGCTGGAGGAGGAGGTGCAGCAGGCAGGCCACAGCATCCTCTGTGCCCCTCTTGGCCCCGTTGGCAATTTGGAGATGGTCCAGTTGTTGGTTGACAATTGGCAGGATGGTGTGTAGCAGCAGCTTCTCCTCCTTGGAAACCACAAACACACAAACAAGAGTGCATTTGCACAAATTTGCATGTTATGATAGCAACACCCACATATATTTGCAATTTCTCTTACAATCTCACACTCCCTACATCAGACCAGTTCTGCTTTCATATTCAAGGGTGTGTGTAGCGTGTAGTGTGTGTAGTGTGTGTGTGTGTGTGTGTGTGTGTGTGTGTGTGTAGTGTGTGTGTGTGTAGTGTGTGTGTGTGTGTAGTGTGTGTGTGTGTGTGTGTGTGTGTGTGTGTGTGTGTGTGTGCGTGCATGTAGAGTTTAGTAGGTTATACATATCACATGCCGAGGAGTGAGAGGTGAGGATAAGCAGCAGGAGTGGGAGGGGGTGGCAGAAAAGGCTAGAGGGGGATGATGAAATGGGGTGATATGGCCTTTTCTCTCGCCTCAGGTGCACACTGCTGAGTGTTCATGCATATGTGTGGTACAGTGGAGTAACAAGGTACTGCCTTAGGCCCATTCTAATTGGAAGGATAGAACATATCTTCTCCACTTCCCACTCTAACACCCAGCTGCACACGCACACACACACACGCACACACACACGCACACACACACAGTTACTGCCTAACAAAACATCTCTCCTGCTGTAGCTCCATCGGTGGCCCCCCAGTCTATAAGAGTGTCGGCTGTGTCTCCCTCCATCCTGGAAGTGACCTGGGACACACCCCCCCTCGAGACCCAGAATGGACTCATCCAAGGATACAAGGTGACACACAGAAAAACAAACACACACACATGTATACACACAAAGAATTCCTTGTGGCAGCTACGCTACATACAAGACACGAAAAAAAAGCAAACGCACACAGTGCATGAGTCTCCACGTGGTAGAAAAGCACACAGCGCTGTTTATGTCTGCATTTAAAATGTCTCCACTCTTGTCTTGGAGGAGATTTGCTCTGTTGCACCTTCAAGTGTCCTATAGAGACAAGAGAAAGAGAGAGAATTAAGTTAGAGGAAGAATCTGAATATCCTTTAATGGTTTCAATATCACTCCTCTGCCTGTCTCTCCTCCTCAACTCCCTTGTCCCACCCCCTCTCTCTTAGTACTTCAAACACAAGGTTATCTGTCCTGCTTTAGACACATTGATTTCTGCAGGAGTAGAGGGGGGAATGGAGAAGAAAGAAGGGAATGTAATATTTGCAGAGTGAAGGAATGAGACGAGCAAGTGATCCCTGTAGAATCCTGATTAGAGAAGAGGATCGAGGGAATACGTTAAAACTGCCAGAGATGGATGGACATGGGGAGGGGAGTGTGAGGCAGAGGGGGGTTAAGGAGATTAAGATGAGAGAAATAGAGCAAAGAAAGAATGTTTAATGAATTTATAGGTTCTGACTTCTGTTAACATCCCTACGTTGTTAGACGAGCAGCGCAGACCTCAGGTAGGACTAACGGTAAACTTCACTGCAGAGTATTTTTCCATAGTTGAAGTTTGGTGAAATGTCCTCGAGGGCTTGTTAAACACCCTGAACATGATGGCTAAGGGGTAACAGGTATTACCCAACGATGCAGGTCCTGTCAACAGGAATCTCTCGAACACACCCGAAGTAAAACGTTGCACCTTATGAAATGTTAATCTGAGCAGCAACGGACAAACCTTCAGTACAAATTGGTCATCCATAGTTCTGATTGAAGCAAACCACAACTGCACATCCTCGTAGTATCAAGTTTTAGTATTTTTTTTTTTCAAATGGGTCAGTTATTTATAATAGAAGTGCAGTGGAGACAAACAAAAACCTAAAAACTGTTTCCTCCTGCGTGAAACAAACATCCAGCTGCTGTTTTTCATCATGACTTAAGATCCTAAATCAACTCTTTAACAAAAGAGATGGTTGGAAAATCCATTTAAGGTTCTTGAGCTTATCACATCATATTAAAATCATGTTCAGTCATGGCAACTTCAAATTGTTTTTCAGACTAATCCTGAGGGTCTCGCACGTACCCAATACCAAAATAGATCTTTAAACAACAGAGTGGATTACAAAACAGCAGAGTGGACTTTTTTTTTTTACTAAGCCATTAGAATGAAGTGTCACAAAAGATATTTCCTATTTTCTAAAATAATAATGTTTTAAATGGAAATACCTCTTTTATGTAGAAGGTAATACTTTTTTGAATCGAGCAAATGGATGAGTTACTCTGTATCTCATTATTGTAAGAGCCTGCGGAAGGACAGAGATGGTTTAATGCTGCCCTCAAGTGCTGCTCATGAGCTGCTACTTGTACCAAGTTTGGAAGTTGTAAATATAGCTCAGGATGCTTTGTGGTGTTTTATGTCAGGAATAATAACAAAATAGACCCCTTTACAAAAAGTAAACCAAACTGCACGGACACAGTTTATAATCCAGGAAGAAACACGCTGTTGGATCTACCTGTATGTAGCTGCTAAATTTACACAAAAAACAAAATACTAAATACTTGACTTGAATTACCAAATAAAAACATCAGCATACATCACCTCTGAATATTAAGACCATTTCTTAAACATCCTTGCTAAATATCTTTAAAGACCTTAGAGCTTTTACTGCTGCTGCACCTCCTTGATCTCCTTGCACTTATTAAATAGATGTAGTACTTAGTTATTACTCCTCCTGCTGCACTGAAGCTTTAGTGATGTCCTTCACTTGTTGTCGCTTTGAATAAAAGCATCTTCCAAATGACTAAACATAATGTAAATGTGTCTAAATGACCACTCTGCAACTGTATTTATTATAATGTTGCATGTAGGAAAGCCTATGGTAATAACAAAACAACTAAGTGTTGTTGTTGGCTGACACGACACTGATGCCAAATACATGAAATCAATCATATCATATCAATATCTGTCGGTTTCTCACTTTGTATCCATCTTGTTGGTCCACAGATCGACAACACACTGACAACTGCCAGAAAACAATATGTCTGGTCTGTCTGTTCTTATGAAGGCCACAGTTTCATGATCTGATTACACTTTTAATGAGTCGACAAACCATGTACTGTTTGATTAGATACCCGGGTGGTTGATTGCCGCTGAATGCTTGTCAAGGAAAAAACATTTAAGCTTAACATTTAAGCTTCAAATAAATGAACCACCACGAGAAGAAGTCCTGTAACAGCTGCTGTGGCTGTTTTCTCCCTCTGAGGGCTTATAAGGGTGTTTACAAGATACTTTTTCTTATTCATTTCTAATGCATGAGGCCCAACCACCTCTGTAACCTTGCTGTTAGTGTGTATCAGATATGGCTGCACAGTGTGCGTAGGGAAAGTCGAGGCAGTCCTCATGTTAAACCAGCCATATTTGCTGTGCTCTCAGCTGGTGTTTAAAAAATTAATAGATGAAAGTATTCCCTCTACATTGAGCTTCGGATTGAACAAAATGTGGTGATTTGTAAAGGGTCAAATTTAAAGCAAGAAGTACCATTATGAGCAGGAGCAGCAAGCTGTTTTAATGCATCAAACAGATTTTGTTACTGGATATGCATTTATATAGGCTGTTTACTGGCAGTAAGATATCAAGTATATTGCTCATCTGTTTTCTCTCATTATATACGGTCTGTTTCATTAAAAGTTTGTGACCTACACTACAGTCTAGAAGTCACAGGATTTCAAAAGGAATTTATTTTGTCAAAGTATGAAACACATATCTAAAATCACCACATTCATATGAAATTTAACCAAAGACTGATTGTTTTATATTGAAAAAAGCTCATTTTGGCATCATTAAATTGTGAAATTCACAAGCTACACACTATGAGGTCTTAATATTGATATTGATTTCATCATATTAGGTGTAATAATCAGATGGCCTTTGTTCTATTTAAGCTAACAGGGATCGACCAAAGTAGCCTGTGTGTCTTCATTACTGGCCGATGTCATAACTGTTAATGGACATGTCCAAGATTATTGTGCCATTCACACATGAGCATGTGCCGTCTGGAAAGACATGGGCGAGGATGTTGGCCCATGTAAGGTTTGTTAAAATGCTACACACAGATTTTATTCTACTTTTCTGACTGGTTGGAAACTGGTAATTACAACAGTCCCAGTATGACATGAAAACAGCATTGTGCTTGTAAGTGCAATGTCATGTCACTGAATGTAGTGTGAAGGTTTAAAATGAGGAGAGAAAGATATATGAAGGGATATTAATATATTTTTTGCATAAAACAGACAAAAAGGGCAATATATTTATCTAGACCAGAGGTATGTGAAGTACTGGTACTTAACCTTCAGTTAAACTGTCAGCGCCTAAACAAATCTCTCCATAACCAACTTTCTCTTCCTTGTTAAACAGCGCATGAGCACTTGTATTTTATATGGATCAATAAGGGCACCTCAGGAGCAAAGGACAGACAGTAAATAACACATATAGTTGGCAGAAATGAAGTGAGGGAGGGGAGAAAACAGGAGCAGGAGAATCTTTAAGAACAGAGCCAGTGTGGTTGAAGGTGTTGATTTCCCATGTTGTAGATCCACTACTGGGAGAGGGACAAGCAGAACCAGAGTGAGAAGGTGAAGATGATTTTTGTCCCAGACACACGTGTGCATCTCACCAACCTGACCAGCTACACGCCTTACCTGGTCACACTGACAGCCTTCAACACGGCAGGAGACGGACCGCCCAGTGACCCCCGCGGGGCTCGGACCCTGCAGTCCGGTAGGGAGTGGTGACAGTTCTGTTCCCTTTTTGTCCTGTATTCGTCTTCCCTTTATTTCATTAGTCATTCTCCACGTGTCTGCAGCTCCGAGCCAGCCCAGCTACCTGTCCTTCTCCGAGGTGACAGGAGGAAGTGTCAACGTGTCCTGGGGAGCTCCGCTCACTCCTAATGGACAGCTGGAGGGCTACAGGGTCGTCTACCAGCCCACAGCTCCTGTTCAGGGTATGCACACACATATACACAAACTGAGAAAAACTCTTGTTGAGGAGGAGACTGACATTTCTTTTGAACTGTCTGTGTGAGAGCAGGAGTGAGTAAAGTTGTGACAGTGGACGTGAAAGGCAGCTGGCAGCGATGGCTGAAGGTTCGGGACCTGGTCAAAGGAGCAACGTACACGTTCAGTGTCCAGGCTCTCACAGTCAGCCATGGGCCCCCCTTACAGGCAAACATCACTGCTCAGCCTGTGCAGGGTAGGTATGACCATGACTTTGTGTTTGCATAAACAAATATCAGTTGATGCAGTCATATTATGGGACTCAACTGGGGCTGAAACTAATGATTGTTTTCTACAGATTGTTAAATCTATGAAATGTCAAAAACTAGAGAAAAATGCTCCAATGCAGTTTCTTCACATATTTTGTGATGTCTGACCAAAGGTACAAAACCCAAAAATATTCACTTCACAATGATGGAAAACAGAAAAATGCAGCAAATGTGCAATACTCACATTTGAGAAGCTGTAACTACCAAATATTTGGCATTTTTACTTGAAAAATGACACTGTGACTCAAAGATTTTCAAAATACTTGTCGATAAATTGTCTTTCGATCAACTAATCAGTTACTCAACTGATCGGTTCATCTCTAGACTCAGCTCCCAGTTAGGGAAATAAAGGGTTAAGATTTGGTATTTAATTTGGGTCCGTATTAGACACGGGTTAAGGTGAGGGCACAGGTTGGGATAAGGCGTGTTCAGGTCGTATGCTACCTGTGCTTGTGTGAATGCTGCTATAAAGAATGAAAAACATTCACTGTATGTTAATGCACTTGGTTGAAATATGTTTATGTTGCATTTACGTCAACAGACTCACAAACTAACTAGTGGTTATGGTAATAGTTCGTTAAAGTTTTCAGAAAAAGAATGTACATAAGAGCTGTGTCCTCAGTATGTGTGTCTGTGTGTGACGTTATAGGCACCCCTGGGTCTCCTATGGAAATGTCCATCACAAAGACGTCCTCTGCTCTCAATATCCACTGGTCAGAGGGAGATATCGGCGCAGCACCCGTGACTGGATACGTTATTGAGGCTCGTCCCTCGGGTGAGCTCCAACACGAACGCCACAGAGAGATTAGCCATGACTTAACTGACATGCACCTTTTCATCATGTACAGTCATTCTTTCCTTTAATCAAGGGAGAGGTTAAGTGTCACTCACTCGGCGCTAAACTTTACTTGGCGCTGCTGTCTCCAGATTCATTAAGACCTGCTGTGCAAATCAAGTCAGCAGTAATTTTCTAATAAAGCTTACCAGAGGTCTAATACAGCAAGTGAACGTCTGCGGGAACGCTCTGCAGGGGAGACTGTAGACTGTGGTATGATTCTACTTCTGATAATAATACTAATAACCATTTTATTAATGGTAATAACAGTGATCATTGTCATCATCACACAATCATCATCACTATCATCAGCTGGAAGGGAATTTGATTTGATTTGTAATCTTGAATCACATCATGACATCTGAAAGGGCATCCCCTCTCTTGTCTTTGTCTGGCATACCATCAAACTGTGACTCTCTCTCTCTCTGTCTCTCTCTCTCCCCCTCCCTCTCTCTCTCTCTCTCCCCCTCCCTCTCTCTCTCTCTCTCTCTCCCCCTCCCTCCCTCTCTCTCTCTCTCTCTCTCTCTCTCTCCCTCTGCAGATGAGGGGGTGTGGGATGCCTTCATCAGACCCCTCCCTCCCAGCAGCAGATCCGTGTCAGTGCCGATGGAGCGCCTGAGGTCAGGGATCAGCTACGAGTTCAGAGTCATCGCTGTTAATCGCTATGGTTACGGACAGCCGAGTACACCCTCTGCTGCTCTCGCTGGTAAACACGGACGCACACACACACTGCTGGAGCTCGGGTTAATGAACAAACCCAGGGTGATCCAACTTGTGTGATTGAGGTTTGACTGAATTTCTGGTCTGTTGGATTCACTGTAGGAAGTTAGTATGATTGTGGTCCGTGTGCCTTTGGGTGTGTCGCCATCTAGAGGCAGAGTCGTGCAAACTACAACCGAGCTTATTGTGCAAGCCATTATGTTTTCTAGCTACAGTATTACTCCAAATTTATTGTTAAATTATAAATCATGAGAAGTCTTTAATCCAGACGTTCATGTAGCTTCTTCTCTCTTCCCCATTACCTAACCAAGGGAAAGAGATGGTGGTTTGTTTTACTCAGCATGGAAAATTTTTATGACAATTCAATGGCTCAGTTAAAGAGTCCGTCCTCATTTACAGGCTGTGAGGAGTACTTCTGGTCCTGTGGGAGAAACTACAGCTTCAACATGGATCAAAGTGTTATATCCCCCTTACATGTGTCCCTCTCTCTGCCTGCAGCGCTGTCGGAGCGTCCCTTCTATGAGGAGTGGTGGTTCCTACTGGTCATGGCTCTGGTGGGACTCATCCTCATTCTGGTCTTGGTCTTCACCCTGCTGCTGCATGGACACAGCACCAAGTACAAGGCCTGTGGCACAGGTCTGTAGCATTGTTGTTCAGGCTGTAAAATGATTTCCCGATTCGATTTCGAGTCGAGAATTGGTTCATTTTGATTCGTTTCACCAATGTTGTGTAAAATTCTTCTAAGAATGTATCCTGGGAACTTTCTTCTATGTTCAACAAGTGAGCAACACAATTGTTTCCTTGTGCACATTTTTGGATAAATTGTTAATGGTTATGAAACTGTGGAACAAAGATTTCTTTTCCTTGGCAAATGCAAAAGACTAAAACTTACTAAAACTACATCTGCATTTTGAGTGGTTCTCAACTGTTACAACAATTGAGAACTACTCATGCAAACCTTAAGAATGATAGAGAAAAAACCTGCACCACTTTCAAGGGCGTCATTATTCCCGTGGACCTCTCCAACGAGAGATCCACGGGAAAGATTGCTAACTCCAGTGTTTCATCCCAGTGTTCATACTCAAACCTGGACGTGGCTCTCTTATGTTTGAGCTCACACCACCTCCACAGGGTCAGTGAGAGAACTGAGCAGCCTGGAGCTGGAGGGATCAGAGTCTTACTCAATGAAGCCTCGGTGGGACAGATGCTCACCAACATGAGTTGAAGGACAAACTCCCTCCTCATTATGACAAAACACTGTTAGTTTGTGTGATGTGTTGCCCAGTAACTCATCTAAAGCTTTGCCTCTTCATGTTGAGGCTTTCCTTCCTGTCTGCCTCTACGTTTCTACTCCTCTCAGGCTTCCTGTGATGCTCTTATTTGCAGGCACAGCAGTCACTTTATGTGTGTGTGTGTGTGTGTGTGTGTGTGTGTGTGTGTTTGTGTGTGTGTGTGCGTGTGCGTGTGCGTGCCTACATCTGCAATACAAAATGAGTCTTAATAAGCAGGTTACATCAGGACAGCTGTTAATCTGAGTTGCCACAGAAACCTTGGCACAACCTCTGGGCAGCAGAGTGATCAAACGCAGTGAGGGAGTTGCTGTAGGAGGACAGAGAGCAGGCAGGGCGACCGCACAAACATTAACACAACGGAGGAATGAATAGGAGTCATTGAAATTTTTGTTCAGTTGGCTTTAAATCATCCAGAGCACCTTGGTGTGCGCTAACCATATTTCTTCCAATTTAAAACCTGACATTGTTCCCTTTATTGTTCCTTTTGTTATGGTTATTGGTGCCTGAATGATGAAGGTTTTCTGCATGGTTATTGCCTGAATGCCAAATTATGCATTCGTGTTTAATTTGCTTCTTATTCTCAAGCCTGAGAGGTAGCTGAAAACAAGATGAATAAAAGAATGATCACACATAAAGTCTGTACAGCGAGAGGAACAATTTCAGGACAGTTTTTCTACGGTTATCCCGAACGAGTGACTGAATTGCTTTGAATTTTTAGTATTTATCTGATTCCTTCTGTTTTTCCTCCAGGGAAGCACGTGTCCACAGCGGAGGAGTCTGTAACTCTGGACAACGGAGGATTCACCGCTCTGGAGCTCAACAGCAGAGCGCTCAACACCAAGAACTCCTTCCTGAAAAAGAATGGGACCAGGTGAACACTCGCACACACACTGACACACACACTGATTTGATCAAAATATATCACATGTAGCAGATTTAATGTCTGTATGTGTGTGTGTTTGTGCAGGTCTCCTCCGAGGCCCAGTCCAGGTGGTCTTCACTACTCAGACGAGGACATCTGTAACAACTATAATGGAGCCGTGCTGACGGAGAGCACCACACTCACTGAGAAGCCCACTGAGGTCTCTGAGTCAGAGGTACCTCTAGCTCTCTCTCTCTCTCTCTCTCTCTCTCTCTCTCTCTCTTTAGTAGTAGGCTTCAAACAGTTAAGACACATCCCATGTTATCGTTACCATCTATACTACTCTATACTGACCATGTAATGTCAATGTACAAGGTTCCAGCCGGAGACCTTTATTGCATGTCATCCCTCGCCCCCTCATTTCATGTCAAATCTCTACAGTTACATGTTTAATAAAGGCAAAAAAACATTAGCACCAACGATCCAGAAGTGCTCAGCGAAAGAACAACAGTTGTTTTTGTGGCTTTTACTTGGTTTAACACTTTGTGTCCTCACTATTTGGCTTAATGAATTTGTAATCCCACCTCTGTTCTGCTTTGTTTATTTTTTCCCAGCATTTTTTGCCTTTATTAGTTGGCACACAGTGGAGACATGACAGGAAATGAAGGGATGGGGGGATGTAGGCCACCAGAACGCCAATAATTTATTATCTATCATTTATCACCAAAAAAAAAAAAAAGAAAGTAAAACCAGCCAGCCATTTTCATGCCACTGTGAAACCTGGACTCTTGTTGTATTCTTGGATAATGAAAGATGTTTGATAGACACTTGAGAAAAAGAAAGTGCTCTGCACCGTGCGGGGTTGTCAGCCTGAGATGTTGCTTGTGGAAGAAGAAAAGGTGGAAATGAAAGCTAAAGAAAAAATCACATTAAGTGGCTAAGATCACCATTTAATGTGATTGGACAGGATGCGCTGTCAGAGAGCTCTCTCCAACCCTCTGCCTCCACCTCTCATGCAACATGCTGACTTGACCAAAATGCTGCCCATAATGGATTAAAAGTGCCAACAGCGCTATTTAAGAGCTGGACAATATTATCTAAATGTCTGTGGTTCAAGCCTGGCTGTGGCGCCTTGCTTGATGTCATCCCCCTCAGAATCTAACCCCTGCTGTGTCTCGGTATATGTGTTTGTATGTCTCCAGTTAACGGACAGTGACTACGAGGACGAACAGCCAAAGCACTCCTTCGTCAACCACTACATGAGCGACCCCACCTACTACAACTCCTGGAAGCGTCAGCCCAAAGGCCTTAAAGGGATCGGCGCTCCTTTTGGCTACGAGGAGTGCGCCACCGCAGACACGGAGCCCTACTACCAGACCGTGGTCACCCAGCACAGCACAGGTGGCGCGTACACACCCACAGGGCAGCCTGCGCACACACATGTCAACCCCAACACCAACCCGCCGGGATCGCGCACCCCTGTGACGGGATTTTCCTCATTTGTTTGACTCTAGAGACAAAATCTGCAGAAAATGATACACACACACGTACACAAAATGAAGGAGGGGGGGGGCCGGTGTGTGTTTGGTCTAAAGGGGAAAGAGCTGACGGCTTCTGAGGACAGAGGAGGACAAAATAAGGAGATGTGGGAAAGACTGGTGACGAAACAACCCTTCATGCCCCAAAGAACTAAACCTACACTTCTCACTTGCCCTCTGCCCTCGTTCACAATGATCCTCACTGTGTTGACGAGTGTGTGTTACTCCCCTACTCTTTTACGCCTCTGTGTCACTGTGCTTACACACACAGTTACTGTTCTCGTTTTCCACACTTTCACAACGGCGGTACTACCAGATAATCATGCCTATTCCAGAGACTCTCCAACGAGAGCTGAGAGCTAGATGAGTCAGTTTTTGTAAATGAGAGAATTTGAACTGGTTGAACATGGAATTTCTGCACAACGCTTCTTCTCTGTTTTCTGTATTTACACATGAGTGCACAAAAACATACACATGCATTCGCCATTTCAGTATCTCCCACTGGGAGAAAGGAACTTCAAAGGTGAGGAGAAATATAAAAAAAGACGGCACAGGAGGGAGCAGCTTTTGTTGACAGACTGAATTCATGTACACAAACGCAGCTGTCAGGTTTAAAAGACCACCACACAGAGGAAAAGAAAAAAAATAACATTCGATAATCATCGTATTTGATAAAGGATGGAGAGCAAGTGTGGGCGAGGGTTCTTCAGCACTTGAGGCATTCTCAGTGAGCGTGTTGCGCGGTTTCTGAGAGGGATGTGTGATGTTCGGGGTGGAATATATGAAAAACCATGTTTGTTTTTTTTTTTACTGTCCACTGCCTGTTGTCAGTGCTCCTTCTACCACAGCTCCCCAAGCCATAATGTTTGCACTGAGCCGAACCCCCACACATTTCATCTTTATTCTGCTGAAGTTTCATTTTTTACAAGTCTGACTGTGTGTGTGTGTGTGTGTGTGTGTGCGCGTGTGAGTGTGTATGACACGTGTGTGTACAAGCATGCGTGAAAAAATGGCTCTATGCCCTGTTCACCTGTCTCTATTGTTCACTGCTAAGCAAAGTGTGCCATTGTATGTATGTTTGTATTTTTAAGATGGATTTTGTACAGGGAAACCCTTTTTACTTGTGCGCTGTTGTATGTAGTTCTGCCACGTTTGTGTAATTCAAAGCAAATAGTGAAACAGCACAGGAGAGAGTTCACAGCTACACTGACGGATGAACAGGAAAACGCGGAGACAGAATCATAAAAAATTTAACTCAGTGGACGAGTATGGAACAAGATTACAGGACATTTTAGTGAATCATGTTCAAACTGTGCGTGATTGATTTTTGAACCACAAGGCCCCACTATCTGAACCCTGGCCTCCACTCCAGCAGCCGGGCTGACACACATGTACTTTGTACATCTCTTCAAGTGCAAACAAAAATCATCGGTTTGTCGCTCATGTTTGATTTAAAGATTCTCCACCCACCCAACCTGCCCGCCAGCAGCCTCCTCACTCTGTCACGCTTGTTTTGAGTCCCATACAGCGTGTGAATAAATGGTCATTGTTTAACAGTGCGTCTGTGTGGTCTGTTTTAGTGCCGGGACAGTGAACACGTCTGTGAGCATCACCCTGTATATTACATTAACTGAATTAAAGATGTGCTTTAAAACGTGAGAACTAACTCTGAGTAATCCTCAAGTGAACTCACTCACTGATCAACCAGGCCTGTGAACACTGGTAGTGTCATTTGTTAAAGCACTAAAAGAAGGGAAGGACCAGCGCTTTATCAGCTGTTGTCTGCTCAGTGTTCTGCTGAGTGTGTGCAAGGACCTGTGTGATGTTTTTCCCTGAATTTACAGAAACTGATTCCAGCAGGTAGTTCAATTATTAAACAGTTATGTAAGAGGTAATTCAGCAGAGATAAAGTGCCTTAATTACAGCTGTGGTATACACTTTGCAAACTGCCATACAGTGGTGAAAGAAGTAGTCAGATCCTTTACTTAATTAAAAGTACCAATCTAACAATTTAAAAATACTTATATATATATATACATATAATATGTTCTGCATTCAGAATCCTAAAGTAAAAGTACAGAGATTTAACAAAAACATGAACATAAATGTCCCCTGTGACTGATCTTATCATGTCTGACATACATATCTGTTAAAACTAATGCATGAATGTGTAAGCACAGTTTGGTAGTTCAATCACCAGATAAAAAGGGTCATGAGGTGATTAATGGGACAGGAAAGAAGAGAAAGCTTCATTCTGATAAACAGTATAAAATCTATTTTTTTTTTATTTTTTGGAAATTTTACCTACTTGGGCTTCAAACTATTAAAATTAAATTAAACCATCCAAGAAGTTTAGAGGGGAAATCACTCTTGATGACAACTTGACAAATATGTCACAAGCCAAAATGGTTTTATCCTCAACAAGACACTATTTTAAAAGTATGTGTATATGTTTTTTGGTCTGTCTTAATCTGCAAGTAACTCATTCATTCATTCATTCATAAATACAATGAAGTAAAATTATATTTTATATCACTTTATCCACTCCTGCTGCCATATATTATCAGATAAATGGCTGGGTCACCCAAATTACACATGGTACTATATATAACCATGCAGTTAATTTTAGTTTTATTTGTCAAAGGTTAGAGATATTCGTCTCTGAAATTTCTACCTCCACCCAAAAGCTTAAAGCATTCAAAAATAAAATACTACTATAACACAAACCTGTATGACTCAAGTATGAACACTGTCGTATGTCTCCCGGCCGGCAGGGGGCGCTGTGGGGCGGTGAAGCAGACCCGGGGGAAATGTTGTGGTGTCCGGAAGAGGGACTGTCAGCATGGCGGATGTATTTTTCGCTTCGTGCTTTACCAATTAGCCCAATGTTTTTGATATAATATCACCACGGTAACCGCCGCGCGGCAGTGAGCTGTTTCCTCAGGTAGTTAACGGCTGCAGCGGCTCGGAGCCGGAGCAGCCGTTACACCGCTCTCTGCCCCCGTCGGACCGCACGCGTCTGGACTTGTGACCCAGTTTGGTTTGGTGAGTTGTCGTCTCCTTATTCTCAACTGTCGGTTAATATAGTCAGAATAAAACTCCTTCTTTCTTCTGTGGCTGCATCTACCTCTGTCCTGTCTCTGCCGGTTGTGGAGGAGGGGCGGGTCTGTCCGTTAAAGCTAGAAGGCGTCGGTTTAAAAACCCACTGACATGTTCATTCTGCTGTGTCTGTAGTTTGAGTTTGTAGTGTGTTGTTTATAGTGACCATACTGCAGTTTGCAGTTCGTGATAGTTTTTTCTTTCAGTTGGTAGTGATGGGGAAAGAGACGCAGGGCTCCCAAACAACAGCCCAAACACCCAGAGTGAAGCAACAACACATCTGTAATCCCCGACCAGCCCAGGGGCCCCCTGAAGCCCCCTCTACACACACACCCCCATAACCGGGCCCCAGTCACTATAGAGTCAACTGTTGTTAATCTCTCAAAAAATGTAGTATTTATATTGCAGGTGGGACAGATAACTATTAGATGCAGCAATAAATGATTGGATTAGTTACACTGATGTTGGAAAAGTCTGTTCAACTCCACATTTGATTTGTACCTTACATTTATGATATTTAAGACTATTTAAGAGTTGTAGGAAAAGTAATAAAGACCCTGTGGTATGAGATGTTGATTCAGATGTGTTGATTAATCATTTTTCATTTCTTTAGGGGCTGTAGTTTGTACTGTTAGAAGTGCTATTCATCATTCACGAAAACTGTCTGTAATCACAGTTTAGGCTTGGAGACTAGACGTTTTTAATAGAAAGTCTGCATTATTTAATCTGTGCGGTATGGAGCTTGAAAGAGAGAGGAGGTTAACAGGCAGGGAGGGTCGAAGAAAAACAAAAAAGATGCAATGAGTTGTGTTTCAGGCAGTCAGTATATCTCAGCCTCTGCTGTATCAAAGTTGACTAATTGTTTTGCTCCATGCAAGTCCCCTTTTTTTATGGATTAGTAAATCCCCTAAATCATTCTCATGACTGATGCAGGAGCGCTTCAGGCCTTCTCTAAGCTTTATGTGTTTTAGTGCAACAGAAAGAAATTACATGCAAGTCTGAAACTAATTTGTTTGTTTCTCTTCCAGCTTCCCTAGACTTTCCTGAGTGGGATGAAACATCAGGAGCTTAAACACGGACCAGAGAGGGTGATATTTTAATTCGGTGACTCTTACTAGAGTCGAAGAAGAAATAAAATTAGCCTTAGTGAAAAATCACACACCAAAGTTGTAAGAATGGGTGAAGTGACAGTAGAAGTAGATGAGGAGGTGACGAAACAGGACGTCTCCTTTGAGCCACTCCCAGAGCCTCTTCTGATAATTCTGTCCCCGCCTCCACCTTTCTTACCTGTCCCTGGTGAACCCACCATGTTTTGGCACAAGTGGCTTAAAGCTTTTGAACATTACCTCGAAGCGCTCGGTGAAAACGAGCTGGTTGACTCCAGTAAGTGTGTGCTTCTACAGAACTGCCTCGGCCCAGAGGGGCAGCGTGTCTACACAACACTGATCCATGGTGAAGCCACGTATGCTGCAGCCATCTCAACGCTGGCGGGGTATTTTGACTCTGACCACACCTCTCAGAAGTACCGCCTTAAGTTCCACCAGAGGGCTCAGTTGCCTGGAGAGACCGTAGATCAGTTTGCATCTGCATTAGAGGAACTGCTGAGGCCTTGCAACTATGGAGACTTACAAGATAAACTTATCTTGGCTCAGCTAATTGAGAAAACAAACTGCCCACCACTAAAAGAGAGGCTACGGTTGGAGAGGGAAACGCTGACCTTGGCTGCAGCGTTAATTATCGGTAAAGAGGTGGAATCCTCTTTAAATGAATCTGAACTGTTTGGTTTTCACGAGGTCAGTGTGGATATTGGAGATGATTTAGATCCTCCTGTTCAAAGGAAGGCCAAAAGAGGACGACCTCGGCGCGGGGAGAAAAGAACAAAAGCTAAACCACGCTCGACAAAAACCCCAACAAAACCGTCTAGGTACAAAGACAACTACTATTACAGCGATAAGCTATATTATAGGGATAATAATGAAGATAAGTCCAAGAGTGCAGATGAGACTAATCTGGCTTGTGATAAAACCAGCAATAAAGGAGATAATGATGAAAGTCAAGCCTCGTCATCATCACAGACGATGGAGGAGGAAGGCTGCGACAAGGCTAGTAATGATGACGACGACAGTGATGATGATGATGATGTTGAAGATGAAGACTATGTCGTTTCCTCGGACAATTCAAAAGGCCCCCACTGTCCCATCTGTATTGATAGGCGCTTCAGAGATGCAAACAAGCTCGCCAGACACATGAGGACGCACACAAAGGAGAAACCGTTCACCTGCCCCATCTGTGCCACGACCTTCAGCCAGTCGTACCACATGACCCGACACCTGAGGAACCAGCACGGCGCGGGACAACATGTCTGCTCCACGTGTGGGAAAAGTTTAGGAAGCTTTTCAGAACTGCAAAGTCACAAGAGGATGCATACGTTGCAAGTCCTGTCATGTCCCGACTGTCATGAAAAATTCACTAATAATGGTGCGTTTCTTATTCATATCATGTCGCATAGAAAAAAACAGTCCACTCAGACAGCGAGACGGAGTTTCCAGCGAAGTGATGAAGTGAAAAACGAAGCAATAATTGAATCAAGTAAGAAGAAGAATAATGAGAGTGAGGATTGCAATGATAATGCTGCTGAGAATAATGCAGACTCTGCTGGTAATGGGGATTCTCAGGAGAAAAGATCTGGAGTTAATGTTAAGACAGAAGTCAAGGACACAAATGAAGCTAAATCTCCACATGGAGGAAGTAAGAAAGAAAAAGATGCTTCTAAAACAAAAACAAAAGGCCATTTTTGTCCCATCTGTGTTGACAGGCGCTTCAGAGGTCCAAACAAACTTGCCAGACACATGAGGACACACACAAAGGAGAAACCGTTCACTTGCCCGGTCTGCACTTTGACCTTCAGCCAGTCCTACCACATGACCCGACACCTGAGGAACCAGCACGGATTGGGCCAGTACATCTGCTCCAAATGTGGGAAAAATTTAAGTAGCTGGCTGGAACTGAAAGCTCACAAGAAGACTCATGCAGTCGAAGGCCTGACGTGTCTTGCTTGTGATAAACAGTTCAAGGAGAAGGCTGCACTAGCCAGTCATCTCAAACTACACAAGAAGGTCCAGTCCAGTCCTCGAAGCCTCATCTGCGGCGACTGCGGTAAAGTATTTGGTCGAATGTATCATTTGAAAAGGCACATAGTAACCCATCGCAAAGCAGCAAACGGTGAGTGTTACACATGTCCCGATTGTCAGAAGAACTTTGCCTTCCCGGAGGACCTAAACAAACACCTGGAGATTCATGTGAAAGAAAACAATGGGACTTGTCCGAAATGTAACGAAACCTTCAACAGTCCAGAAGAACTGGAGACGCACATGGGGGTTCATGAAAAGTCTTACACCTGCAACACCTGTGGAAAGAAGTTTAAGGTCGAGTACGCACTGAAGAAGCACGAGCAAGGCCACCAGAACGAACAGTATTACTGTTCATTGTGCCGCAAGCGCTTCATCAAGCTGTCTCACTACAAGAGGCACATACTGGTCCACGACAGGCGGGAATCTAGATGTCCACATTGTGACAGCGTCTTTCTACAGTTAACGGCTTTGAAATATCACCTGCGGACTCATACTCAAGAAAGACCATACCAGTGCACCTGCTGTATTGAGACCTTTGAGGTCAAGGAAGATCTGGAGCAACACTGTCTCAAACACAGGAAATTCAAAAAGGAGAGGCCGTACTCGTGCACTCGGTGTGATTTGGCTTTCTCCACGCTGATGGAGCTGACGGAGCACATGAGCACACACGAGGGAGAGCAGCCGTTGAACTGCCCCGTCTGCGGCAGGACTTTCTTGAACAAGAACAAGCTGGAGAAGCACCTGAGCATCCACTCGGGGGAGAGACCTCACCTGTGCTCCATCTGCGGCAACGGCTTCCCGTCCGCCGCCAGCCTCAAGTTACACATCCACATCCACACCGGAGAGAAACCCTTCCAGTGTTCGCAGTGCAGCAAGAGCTTCAGGTCGTCCAGCGGGCTGCGGCTCCACAGCAGACAGCACATGGAGGTGCGGCCCAGCTACGAGTGTCCTGAGTGCGGCAGGACTTACGGTCGCATGACGGAGCTGAAGATGCACCAGCGGTATCACACGGGGGACAAACCTTACACATGCACCTGCTGCAACAAGCGCTTTATTAGCAAAGACAAACTGAACGTTCACATGAGGATACACACAGGGGAGAGGCCATACTCCTGTCCCCACTGTGGACAGACATTTACACAGACCGGGGACAGAAATAGACACATCAGTAAATACCACTAGTTGGATTCTGTAGTATCACAACTCCAGTGAAGCTTTGGTTTTGAATTATCGTGCCTGTGGTTTTGCATGTTTGTATGGGTGGGTGTCATTAAGAATCAATTCAGATTCAGATTTTTGTAATATTATTTGAGAAAGAATAAGAAACCAAAATATATTTAAAGCCCTAATTTAGCTAGATTTAAGCTGCCATGAACACTGGATTGTCATGAGTGATGAGACTTTGATTCATTTGGTAAAATTAATAATTCTCTGTTGTAGAAAACAAAATCGAAAACAACACCATAAAGTACATCCTTAAAATGACCACACAGCCAATTTCCATTCACCTCCTCTCTGACACAGTCTAAACAGAAAGTAACCATTGTAAGTTTTACAAAAATTATATTGCTAGAACTGGGGATCATTATTAACAATAATCTAAATGATACTTTTCAGTACATAATATGTGTTTCTATAAAAAGCCTTTGTTAAACAAGCCAAATGTGTAAACACAAACTTTGTATTGATTCATTTTAATCAAAACCTGTCTGATCAAAAAGGAAGTAAAGCACAGTCTGCGCAATCATTCTGTTCTTTTCTTCGATTCCAGATACTTAAAACTACAAAAAAAAAATTGGATGGGAGTGTTATTGGATTGTACAGGGGTGTCTGTTTTTCTAGTAACTGTGCAAAGTACTGGAGTAAACAAAGCACTAGCTGAATCATTACACCCTAATACATTGGGATTGTTTTGTTGGCAAACCTTTTAATGGATTGAGGGCAAAAACATGCAAAATCACTGTACTAGTGTCAAAACTGATTCCTCTGTGCAGCATGCAACAAGCTATGCTCTTTTCTGCAAGCTTCAAGTCTGCACTCTTCAAAAGCACTACATCACCACTCAATACAATCTGCATGAGGGTTTAGTCCCTGTAATTCATCCCTCCCGCCCCTGTGCCTGACACATCCTCCATGCAGCACTTTTCTCATTCAAGCTCCCTGATCTTACCAACAAACACTAGTAACACGCATGTGAATTTCTATCATCTGGTCTTTCCGAGGTCCACAGTTACACCGAGATTGGTCTCACACACACACACACACACACACACACACACACACACGAGCCTGCTGTCAAACTGGATACAATCATGGTCACACAAATGGACACAAATGACACTAAAAAGATTTCGGAGATCTTGTTTAGTTCTTTTGTTTTGTCATAATATGTTTGTTTCGTTTCACTTTGTTTCATGTTTTTGTTCAGGCTTCTCTGTAGCCAAACTTTTTTTTTAACTGTTTAGAAAAGTGCCATAATAATAAAACTATTATTCACTCTACTAGTATGTGTACAGATGTTTTTGAGCAATGTTTGAAAAAGGTAAACATGCTTAGACTCGGAAGTACTGAATTATAATAATGCTCCTCACATCTGAAACCTAACACATGCTCAATACATGAGCTATTACTGTTTGATCCTGCATTTTATCAATACATCTGTAAGTACATGAAACTGCATTATTGTATTTATCTTTAATTGATCAATCAGGTGCAAGCAGAATTGAATGAATCTGTCTCCATATAGACCACCACATTATTTATTTAATCACCATTAATTACTCAAAGCCATGTGTGCAGTTAAATGCCTTGACACTAAAAGTGTGTTGTCGCTGAAGAGACTGTTTCATGATAAAAGCCAATCAAATAAACTTTACTGACAAGGTAACATAATTATCAAAGATAAACTACATACCATTGAATGCAGTGAACATTTTCATTGGAAAAAGATGATATTAATCACAACAAAAATATGTTTTATTAAAACCCTGCAGACATATGAACACAAACAGAAAACAATAGAACAAGGTTAATAAAGGAAATGGCAGAAATATAAGATGGGCATTTGATTAACGTAATTACAAATGATAATGTTAAAACAACAGAAACATGTATTAATGATAATAACAAGATGATAGATAATCTGATAATGAATCAATACAGGAGCACAGGCAAGAAACAGGTGAACCACATGAGGGTGCTGCTGCGACAAATCATTGAGAGGGCCAAAAATGATCTCACTCTTGCAATATATGGCATTATATATTTATGCAAAACAACAAAGCAGTACAAAGTATATGTTTAGGATGTTTAATTAATAGTAGATGAACAGTATATAAGCAATAAAACAGCATTAAATGTTTCCTAATTGACACAAGAATCATGTTGAGAGCAGAAAAAGAGAAAAGGCACAAACCCAATTAGCTTGGACTGAATAGGGACATCAAGGTAAAAGTAGACCTGCGGATGGACTCTTCTGACATTTGTAATATGTTAAGATAATACACATAGACATTCTATGGTGTCAGAAGTTGAAATTGTATTTAGTATTGTCCAGGTGTGTGTGACATTATAAATAATAAATGATGGATGAGTTCCACTTAGCTGCTTCAGTTTCAGGTTCCTGGTAATGTGCATGCTGACTCACTGTCGCACTATATTCACAGTATTCTAAAACACTTTTGTACATGGTTATAGTATTTTCAATGTATCAATGTATATTTATATTTGACTGTTGCAGTATTTTACCTTTTTATTATTTCCTTTAAATACGTTAATTGAACGTAAACTAAACACCAAGCCAAATATCTTTTAAGTGAAAGGGTTAGGGTTTCTGATTCTGGTTTTGTGATGATGTCGTCATCCCTTCCTCACGCGGCTACAACCTACGCAGTTTGTGACATTGACGTTACAAGTAGAATTTTGACCTTTTTTAAAACGTGAATCTGATTGGACTGGCTACCACTACTAAATTAACTATTTTAATGAGGTCGTATTTGCCACTAAACAGTGCCAGCTAGAGTTAGGCATAGAGTCAAATAGGCTCTTATTTTCATTGGCACCAGTAAGTACCACTTAAAACACAACCAAGTAATGTAAGTGTAACAGACTCTCCTGTGTTTGCTATGTGCTATGCTTTTTGAAGTGTCTGAACTGCCTTAAAGTGTTGGTTGTTGTTGGATACTGTTTTGGGGTTCACACATTGAGTACAGACATAAAAACATGTGTGGCTATAGTGCTCATTGTACTCCATCACCATGTCACATTTGTTATTTTGATATTAAATACACAGGCAAACACAAGACGCTTGGCTACATAAGGTTTAACATAACCTTTTTCATGCTGAGGAATTTGGCGTGAACAAAGGGGTGGGCCACCTGACAAAGACATCATATGATTATCTTCTTGGGTAATCGCAATCCACGATCTGCACTCTGTTTCCACTCTGATTTTATTGTGAAGGTCCTAACGAAAAAATGTGATTTGTATCTTTCCGCCGCTTTGACGTCTTTTTCAGATGTCTGTCCGCTCCCTGCCATTACAGATCCACAATGCTCTATAAACCTAATCTGACTTTTTGCTTAGTTCATATGGAGTATTCATTTGTATGGTGCTGTTATTTATTCCTGAGGTGCTAAATGTAAGTGTTTAAATTAGAAAATGAAGTCGCTGCTAACTAGCTCGGGCTTGCTCCTCCTCGGTTGTCCTGTCTGCAGCGGGTCTCTGGTCCCACGGACAGACTGTAACTCTGTTCTAAAACTAGTACATTTATTAGTTGATTTTCTTCAAGTATTAAATGGATGATTGATAAATATTTAGTTATTTCCATAGACAGATTAGTTTGACTTGAAACCTTTCTTTCACTCAAAGGGAAACTTCCAGGATTCTTGTACCTGCAGTAGGAACTGTGTGAGGCCACCTCATTTGAAACTGATGGGAGCTTCCTGCATAACTTACACCTGACTAAATTAATAATGGTAAGTGAAATGAACATACTCAATACTGTATTGTGAAGAGCTGCCTAAAATGTCCTGGTTTTCCCAGGAATAGAAAGTTTATTTTATTTAATATAATTGTGTTTTCATGGGGATGCCAGAGCCCACCTCAGGCAGTAACACACCTTATGATTCCCCAAACCAGCAAGAAATGGTAAGTCATGGGCATTACTACACTCCACACCTGTATGGCTGAAATTAGAAACAAAAGGATTTTGAACTTGTAAAGTGATGTTCACAAATAATGACCACTTTTCACTCCTTTCTCACTCTCCTCATTATCTCTTCACCCATTCCTGCTTCCTCCACAGGTTGTCCTAGTTTAGTAGTTTTACTTAAATAAAATTATAATATAGAGTTACATTTTTTTACATTGTGGTATTTAAATTTTACTTCATAAACACCATGGGTTGTTCATGGCTTACAAAGTTCAACAGAGGAGGCGACCCCCAGTCCCATAGGTGGCAGTATTTCCCTTTAGTCACGTAACGTTACGCACGGTGTTGTGTTTACAAACAGGAAGAGGGGGTCACGTTAGCTTGTGGTAACGTTTTTATTCTTAAAGAAATTAAGTTATTGTTGCTCCTAGTTTGCGCCTTCTTCTAGATAATCACTTTAAGCGACCACGGAAATGTTAACAGACTGAGTTCTTTAAGTAATCATAAATTATCAGCCATTCATGTGTCTGAAAGATAATGCTAATGCTAACCTAGGCTAACCACTTTGGTAAAGCTACAAAGGCTGACTGTCGACTCTTGTCTTATTCAGGTAGTTAAATGTAAATTGCGTTTGGTAAAATATAACGTTGTATAGTGTGTATAAGAATAAGTCTGACAGAAAATCACTCGTACCACCACATGTCAAAATAAGTAAGCTAGCTTCTTTTGCTTGCTAGCTTCTTTGCTAACAAATAGGGAATTATAACCTAAACATGATATTTGTGGCTCATAAAATGTAAGACATTTCTGTTGTGTACGTCCACATTTCACCAGCCTTTTAAAATCTCAACGTAATACCATAGTATGCTGCCATAGCAAGAGCATTTCAGCTTTCCTTAGCTGAAATAGGATACTGTTACTCAGACTGACTTTCAATAAAATGACAGTGAACTAGTTAAACTACAGTCAGTCCTTATGGCTACTTTAGGCTTTACTCCTGCCAGTGAGCAGGATATTTTCAGCATTGAAACAACAGGACAGTCCAGCTCTTTAACAGGCTGTGTGCTTAGTGGGGAAGAGGCCAAGCAGTTCTATGAAAATGTAATGAAAGATGATGATCAAGGACAAGAAGTATCAAGGAGTACATTTAGCAAAAAATGTTATGGCAGAGCCCATCAAAGTACACAGAGGAAAAGAGAGTCCAATAGGAGAGTCAGGAGGAGAGTAATGGCTGCAGATGTGCGACAGGATCAAACCAGTCCAGCTGTGGAAAGATGGATTGGTACTGAAAGCGAAGGCATTCAAAGGAGAGAGACAACAGCAAGAGAGACAAGCAACTCAGAAAGGTCAGTGGAGCTCCAGGGACTCAGGTTGCTACGCTGTGCCCACGAGGGAGACCTGTCTGGTCTCACAGAGCTGCTCTCAAAGGGAGTCGACATAAACTTCCAGGTATAATAGTTACAGCTTCGTCTTAGTCTTAAGGAAGTTTTAAGGAGTCCCAGCAAATAATCTGTATTTACTTGCTTGCATTCTCCCCTCAAGGATTCTTTCTTCTGGACGGCTATGATGTGTGCAAGCTGGTCTGGACAGAGAGCCGTGGTGAGGCTCCTGCTGCAACATGGAGCAGCCTGGGTTGGAGTGGTTGATATGCAGGGCAGGGATGCCAAAGACCTGGCGCTGGAAGGTATAACCATGCAACTCTTATCATAACTTTATATTTGTGTTTGTCTGAACAGTGAAATTGAATTAATCCATGTCTAACTTCTTCCCCAGCGGGCCATAATGAAGTGCTGGAAGAGTTGGAGAGCTATGGGAGAAGTGCACAGAGAGACACACAATCTCATAGCAGGTGAACACAGTCTCAGTTGCTTTAGATCAAATTGAACCCAATATTAATTAATTTCAGGTAAGCTGTACAATAGATGAACAACAGTTTGGTTTCTGAAACTAATATTCTGTTCACCAGATTTATAGCAATGACAGTGGGCTAAACAATAGATATAATAAACACAGCTGATTTCTATTTGACATTGTTTGAAAAGGTTCACTAAAATGTGGTGATTTGCGAATTGTTACTAAGATATATACTGAGCAGGACATTTTAGAGTTTGAAAATAAAGTGCTCACTGGTGTCAAAGTACGCATTGGTGACACTGATTGTAAATTACCTCATGTCATAGGTGTTACTGCAATTTCCTGTTGCTTATCATGAGAGAGCTGGAACTGGCTCACCTAAATGACATGCAACCATCAATAATGTGATTAACTCCACCCGTGTGTTTCCTGCTTAGACAAGTCAAAATCTCTGCTGTGAAAAAACTGTCAGTTGGAAACTATGAATCAGCCTTACATAAACACACAGGTGTTTTCACTTGCTCAGGTTGAATGGTAAAGGTATAGTTAGTCCCACCCTAACAGGTGAAACATAATTAATTGGTAGGTGAGGGAGATGTCAGTCACATACAAGCTTCCACAGAATGAGGATTTTTGCGTTTGTCTCCCATCACTTACATTAGGAAGGGATCTTTTAATGGCCGGTATGAACGTGAGGAATCATTATAGCAAGCATAAAAACTGTGTTACATTATTATTACATTACAGTACATTTTGGCACTCGATTGTTGTTTGAAGCCAGATGTAAAAAACCTTAAACCTGTCCTTTCATATCCCTTTGTTCCTCAGTGCCTCCCAGACTCAGTGGTGTGATGTGTGTTGTAGCAAGTACAGCAGCAGCCTGTCATCACATCTCTCCTCCACTCTCCATCAGTTTAATCTGCGGCGTCCTCCAGCCACCCCCTTCTACTGTCTACCTCCCTCCAGCAACAGCTACAAGATGATGGTTCGTTGCGGCTGGAAACCAGGAACAGGACTGGGGCCAGAGGGAGAGGGGCCGCAACAGCCGGTGCCAACTGTGCTGAAGAGAGACCAGAAGGGTCTGGGGTATGGACAGATGAAAAGAGCCAAAGTTACGCACTTCCGAGCCAGGGATCGTGATGCCGTGAAACCACCATCCAAGGATAAAGAGGAGAGGGAAGGAAAGGGGAAGGGGAAGAGGAAGGAAGAAAATAGGAGAAAGGAGCAAAAGGATAAAAACTGGGAAAGAGATTTTCGTGCCTCTTTTTATCTTTGACACCAGCTCAGTGACTTTCCTACAAGCCCTCTGCCTCAAACTTATCTGAAAGCATCTCAAATGAGATGTGGTTCTTTATTTAAAAATGTGAAGGTGTCTTCTCATGGAATATAATATGAACACCTTGACTCTACTTAGAAAGCTGATAACATATCCAAGGGTGGAATCAGTTGAACTTCTGCCTTCAGGTTATGCAATCACCAAATGCGGTATTGTGCTTACTCTTTAATAATAGATATGGTGTGGTTGTTGTTGACCCACTAAGACTGTTTCAAAAGGTTACATAAGATTTTTATTAACATTTATTAGAAAATACAGGAGCCTCACTGATCTAACAAACTTCACAGAGAACACTGATTATTGTTCATAAAATGGGAAAGGAAGTGGGTTTTATATGGTAATAAAATCTAAAACAATACTGAGACCTTGATTTATGTGTCTGAACAGGCATAAAACAGATTGGCTCAGACATTTTACTTGCATCTAATTCTGTAAATTCAGTAAACATTTGACCATGGTTTTTCAATGTAGAATATGTTATACAACTACACGGACCAGCAGTGAACTCTCCTTTTGTTGCCGATCCAGGTTCCTTTTAACCAAATTTAACACACCTACGCACATGTGACTGGTGAGTCACATGTTTATGCGTGCTATGCTGTATCAGCATGTCACCTATACTCTTACTTCTTTATATATAGCACGGTAAAACTGGTAATTCCTGCAATTCTTGCATCAGTCTAGAGTGTTTATGTCTCAAAAGCTGGCCTCTTTTCTCTGGTTATATGTTGGTACTTTCAACATTTTATTTAAGTAAGCACAGCTCAAGCCAAATGAGTGAACTTTAACCCTCTTTTACACAGTGTGTAGGCTCAAGTCTTATGACAAGCCCCATTTCTACTTCAAAGCCCAGGCTGAAGATGACAGGTGACTGGGCTGTGGTCCTCAAAGCTGAGCTTTTGCTGAAAGCTCAGTAATAAGCACTGTCACTGTCACAGCTGCATTCAGGTTGCTTCCATGTAGTTGTGTGGGTGTCCTGCGAGTGAGGTGGGGTTTCCCTGTTTTTGTTAGATTAGGAGTTAGGTTAGTGGCTTGTTTTTTTGTTCCTCTTTATTGAGTAGGTAAGTTTAGTCTTAGTTACTTCTGTTTGTTATTTTGCTGTTAGCCCACCCTGAAGATAAAGAAATCTTGAATAAAAACCCTAATGGGCTGTAAATCCTTGTGGCTGGTGGTTCTTGGGAGCTGGGAAGAAGGGAGTCTCTCAGCATTCATGTTGCGCCAGGGTTTCCCCTAGGCCGGGCCGTAACACTCTTTAATACCAACTGGAGTACAAGTGAAAATACAACAGCTTATATACAGTTTTAGAATGACATATACTCCCTCTAGTCCTTCCCACCATTATGTTTCATAGTCGTCTCAGATGTCACGGTACTGCCCTTATCCTGTTCCTTCCATAAACATATTGGTGGAATCAAACTTGGCTACGACAATTCCTCAGGGCCTAGTGCTGAAGTATGAGGGTGCAGTTGTCAGGGTAAGAGGTGAGGCAAGGATTGTTTCTGCATGTTGCACTATCATCCACACACTATGATTATTCTTAATCATAATTCATGTATGATTATACATGATTACATATGACTACATATGGTAGTCGTGTGTATCGATTATGAACCACCACACGAGCGGTTCCTCCAGTTTCCTTTCAACTTCCATATACATGCAAATGAGTAAAATAACGTGTAAGAGTAGATATGAGTGTGTCGGACTGATAATTATCCTTCAAACAAATTGTATTGTTTTGTCTAATCATCCATAAATTTGGTACATAACATATTTGGATCGTTAACCAAAAAGGTTATCAATTCATGTTTTGATATGCTAATCTGTATGCAAATTATTTTATGCATGGATCATTTGACCCAAATGCCATAATTCATGAACATGGTGCACATATGAATTCCAAACATTCTGTTCTCCAAAACTCAACAAGATCAACTGTCACTGTCTGTTTTGATTCAGATCAGATTACAAATCATAAACTTTATGCAGTATTGTCAGGTACTAACAGCAAATTTAGAAGATAGTTTAGTCTTGAGGGACGTATCTCTACAAGTCCTCCCTAGTTTCACTAGTTGTCCACATTTTCTGAGGTGGTGGAACGTTTCTCCAGCTTTAGTTTGATTGGTCGTAAGGGTCCTAACAGGCCTTCAGGATCCATCTGCAAAGGGATCTGTGAAATGGACAAATTCACTGAATTAGAAACTTCTTGCTCTCTCTCAATGCAAATATTTCGTCATGTTATGTAATAGAAAACAAGTAGATCGATCCAAGTATGTAAGCTAACTGAGATATAATCACCTCTGTTTCCTTGCAGACTGAGAAGCTGTAGTTCTGCAAAACTTCCACCAAGGCCAGTTTAGCCATCACCAAAGCAAATCGCATTCCTATGCAGTTCCTTGGCCCAACGCCAAATGGCAAGTAAGTGTACGAGTTGATGCTCTGCTTGTTCTCCTTACTGAATCTAGAAAACAGTGGATAAAATAGAAGTTCAATATTAATGCGTGAATTTCAAAATTATTTTATAATAAAGTATCTTCAAATAGCATTTGTTTCTATTACTCGTTTCTTTAGTCTCTGTCATACGCTTTTATTATAAATTAAGGAAATTCAAATTAATTTTGTTTTAAAACCAATTGAAGTGCTGTCCTGATTACTATGTATAAGTCATAATACAAATGATTCATACATAGTCATCTGGTGATACAATTTCATCTATATCATTTTAAGTGTGTATTTACAATGGTCACAGTCTCCCAAATGTCAGTTGATATAAGCATAAATATTTCTTTAAAAAATTCTGGAAAAAAATGACTTAATTACATTAATGCAATGACCACTCTCTATAACCATTTACTTGAACTTGAGATTGCATTATATGGTGCCTCTGTAGCCTAATGGTAATCTAAAAATATAATTTTTTACTCAGTTGTTTAGAGAATTTTTACAGTTTAATCCTTGTGTTAACACTCTAGCAGCTACCTGTCAGGTTTGAACTCTTCAGGCTCTGGCCACAGCTCAGGATCACGGTGCAGAGCGTACACTGGAATCATAACGACGATGTCCTTCGGGATTGTGACTCCATTGATCTTGACAGTTTCTTTGGCCACTCGTTCGATACGTGCAGCTGGAGGGTAAAGCCTATTGACAAAACGAGAATATTATATATTATATAATACTGTACTAAATACTTGCAGAACTAATGAGATTCCCATCAGCCTTTGCTGTACTTTGTTTTGAGCGCTAATTAGCAAATATTAGCATGCTAACCAGGTAAACATGGCAGCCATGGTTAGCATGCTAACATAAACATTTTGTTACAGCCTCACAGTGCCACTAGCAAGGCTGCAGACTCCTTGTACATTGAACACATGAAATTATTTTTGGATTGTGATGTAAAACCCAAAGAAATGTAAACCCTGAGGCCAGACTCCTTTTTTAAAGTTTTTTTCTTATTTATGTGTTTTAATCCTGAGTGGGTTTGTTACTGGAAGCAACATTTCACATTGTGCAGTCATTTTGGTTCAGAACAGATTTTCTTCCTCCTCTTAAATGTTATTGTGACGATATCTAAACCTGACATCACATTCAACTAGCTTAGAAAAATGCTCATTACCTCAGACACTCATTGACCACACTGTCCAAGTACTCCATCTGCATCAGAGCTTCATATTGGACCGGACCCTAAGGAGTTGTTAAAACTGTTTGATTAAACACAATTCCCATGTTGAAAACTAGTTTCAATATGATATGAAATGGAGAGAATGTTCCCAGAACCAGAAACTTCTGCTCTACCTTATTTGGGAAAGTAGAGTCTATCTCCTTTTGCAGGCGTTTCATGACTTCAGGATTTCTTGCCAAAGTGTAGACCAAGAAGACGAGAGTAGTGGCACTTGTCTCATAACCAGCAAACAAAAACATTGTCACTTGAGAGATAATCTCATGATCAGTAAGACCTGTTAGGACCGGCGGGATGCATGAACAGGGATGGAGATGAAAGGAGGGCGTCAGACATTTGAGTGGACATTTGTGTTTCTGTATGTGTGAGTGATGTAACTGATGTCTAATTACCCTTATTCTGCTCTTCTTTCCTGGGTTCATTGACCGTCTGAGAGTTGATCATATGTTGAAGTAAATCCCCTGAATTCTGGAAACAGGTGAGATAATTGGTACAAATGTTCTCATGTTTTATGTGGTTGTGAGTATGGTTATGTTATATGAAAACTGTTGTATACCATGACATGACAGAGATTTACAGTTTCTGGGTTATTCTATTGTCTTAAAGATGAAATGCTCTGAAATATTTTTGTCAGGTTTTTAATTCGCTGGATTAGTCAGTTTATCGTTTCCATCTAGTTGTTTAAACCATAAATGTTGACTTTTATTGTTGAAACAATAGTTTACCAAACAATGTGACCAAAACGTTCAAACTTTCAATCATGTTACATGATCTTCATCAGCAAATGAGGACTTCTCATCCAAAGTTCAGTTTCAAAGTCTGTTCTTGACCTTGGAAGCTAGATCTCATTCTTTGTCAAATATTTTTCCAGTGTTGACCGTCATGTGATATGAGCCATCCACATTAACGAGTTGACAATGTTTCAACTTCAAAAATATGCACATAACCAGATTAATGGAATGAACTGAGTTCCGAGTGTGTTTCAGTTTGAACTCAATACAAACACATACACAATCAAACTTGCATGATTAATGCAAGTTTCGCTTTACATTCTGACGAAATACACTTTGAAAATGCAGATAAAATTAAAATTCTAACATCTACATGTACATGTACATTTCCATGACAACCGGGCATCTGTGGATGATGGTCACGTGATATTATCCAAAGCTCTAGAATAGCTACTAAATGGACCTTGAGGTTGAGATTGTTTGGCAACAATGTCTTCTCAATTGAATTTCTGGAAATCTTACCATCATAATGTACAGTATATTACTGTCATGATACAATATTAGCTACTGCAGCCTACGATGATAGAATATTTTACCTATATTGTGTGTATTTTGCACAGACCTGGTGTGAACTCCCAGTGCGTTCTGCTCTGATCTTCTCCACAATCGCTTTAAAGAAAGCAGTAGAAGTCTTGGTGAAGAGGGAGACACCCAGCAGCTTCAACAGAGGAAGAAAGATAGGAAAACATCCTGAGAAGGAAAAAGGGGGAAATAATTATTACTGTAGTCACAAAACATACCTGTCAATATAAAGAAAAAAGGTGGAATGGAAAAACAGTGGAGTACCTTGGAAAAGAAAAAGACGCAAAGATAATCTAAACAGCTTTGAGGCATGGGTGATGAGGGGACCTGAAGGGTTGTTGATCGAGTCCATATCCACATTGAATGCACAGCTCGCCATCACATCCATACTATAGGGCCCAAAGAAACTGACACACGCAGATTATAATCATTGATCAGTGGTTGAAACCAGTGCCACAGGTATGTTGTATGTTGTTATCATGTTTGCTCCACGGCCTCTTATTAGTGACACTGTAAAGTAATGTCAGCTGAGTTTGAAAACGTCTTCATGGAAAAGTTATTGAGGGCATATGTTCATGTGCATTCAGAAATGTTGATATTGCACCCACTGTTTAAACCTTACAAGCAGGAATTCAAATATATAGAAACACGCCCATTTTTTTAGTTGTTACTGAAATGTGTAGTAGTAGTAGTAGTGGTGAAATGGCTCAGTGTACTGAAATTGAGACATAGAACAAATAAAGAATAATAATAAAAAAGGAATCATGGAATCTTAAATCCTTGATCTAATCTAGATTTTTGAGTCTTTCAGCAGCTGAACACACTCATGGTGTTTTTCCTACAATGAAAATCAAATACTGTTCGCCCCAACACTGTTGCAGAAGTTCCAGCAAATGTGTTGCACTTGTTGTTTGCTTTGTTTTCACCTTCTGTCCAGTTCATCCCAAACCAGATCTACAGGGTTTAAGTGTGGAGACTGTTTTGCTCTTTCCTTCATGTGAAGCCACAATCTGGTTCTTTGGCTCATTATCTTGCTGCAGGATGAACCAGTCCGTCTTTCTTTGGTACTTACTTTTTTCTCACCATTCTCCAATATACAATTTTGCAGTACAGTATTAATGGATCAGGGGGTGTAGTAACAGTTTGTTCCAACATTGCCTTTGTACAGACAGAGGGTTTGTAATTCATCAACTAAAGTTGGGGCAAAGCCCTGTTTTTTATGTAACTTAAATGTTTATTTGTTTTTTCAGTTTTTGTTTTTTTCACTTTTTTCTTTCTTTCTTTTTACCTCATGCAGTTTACTTTTTATACACTGGACTTTAAGTGGTGAAATTTGGTTTAGGTTTTGGTTGAGGACGTTTAGAAATCACAGTTTGAAAGATTGATTTTCAGGCATCTATTTAAAATCAAAATGAAAAGTATTTATTTATGTTTAAATTTGTTAAAGGAATATTTCAACATTTTGGGAAATACACTTATTCATTTACTTGCAAAGAGTTAGTGGTTAGATTAGAATATCAATACCATCCTTGTGTCTGTATGGTAATTATGATGCTACAGCCTGCAGCTAGCTAGCTTAGCTTGGCACAAAGACTGGAAACGGATGGAAACAGCTAGTCTGGCTCTGTCCAACACAATCCACCTGCTATAGCACCTAGAAAGCTCATTAACACATTTGTTTTCATGCAGCCATCTCTGTGACCATACATGATTCATGTAACATCTAGTAACCATTTATTGGATGGTACCACTTACTCTTTTACAATGATAACGTCATCATTGCCCAGCCTGGACTGCAGCCTGTCTGTCAGTTTGCGGGAATGATGTTTCATGATACTAAACATCTTAAACACAGGAAGAGAGAGCAAAATAAACCGAAGTAGAATAAAAGTGAAGATGAATATATATAAATAGTTTCAATCTACCCAAACATGAATCGAAGAAATTAGAAAAGTTGACCCCTACCTCTTTTATACGACCAGACGTGAAGATGGGGGTGAGGATGTTACGAATCCTTCTCCACTGATCATCCTTACAAATGGACACCGCATCATACAGGTCCCCGTTCAGATGAAAGTCCTAAAGAGTCATAAAGGTCACATGCATGTATATGTGTGCTTACTATTGTATGTATTTGTGGTAAAGCTATAGAAAACCAATAAATACATAAATAAACAGTCTTATCCCTTAAGAAACATGAAACTTCCTACCAATGGTTTCCAACATTCAGTATAATTGGCTGATAGTATATGTTTCATCTGAAGTAGTGTTGGCTCCAGTGATGGAATTGCAATTCTACTTGACCTTCGACCCGTTAATTGACCACTTCGGTCCAGAATATTAGCTTGATTAATGAGCTAGTTCAGTATTCGAGATCTGTGCATGTTAGCATGCTAACATTAGCATAGGATAACCTCTTGATTTACTCTAGGTATAACAACTTGGTCATGGACATTGTTTGCTTTAATAATGGTAGGTCTCTCAATTTCATCAATGAAACTATTTTGTTTTCTGATGTGTTATTAATATTACAGGTTCATGTGGCCAATACCATGACAACAGACTTTAATGGTGTTTTCAAATTAAGTCATATTACTATCAAGTTGTGAGTACTACTATTGTAGTACTCACAACTTGATGTATGCTAAAAAAATGTTTTAATTCTTTAATGAATTTGTTGTCTGGACTTCTTGTTCCCAGTATGATTATTTACCAGTAGTGAAAAGGAAAAAAATTACATGTATTGTTACAGTCAGTCATCATGCATTTCACAACCACTGACCCACCAAGCATGAGAACACATTCTCACCAGCTCCATTACTCTGCTTCTGTACAGTGTCTTTTGAACAACATTCTTCTGTCTTTTATTTCTTTTAGTGTTAATCTTGTGTGTTCTCACCCTCCGGTTGGTGAAGTAGGTGAAGCACTCCTTTACCAAGATGGTTTTCAGCATGTCAGGATCCATCACAACCAGCATGGGCATCTTGAGCTCATACGTGCTGGACATTTACATAAACATACATTTACATTTTGGGAATTTAGTGTAAATCTCTTTGTAGTGGAAATCTTCTCAGTGTAGCAGGAGAATATTTGCTCCCATTCAGACGTTGCTGACATAATCAACCAAGTTAGAGTCAAGGGTCAAAACCTGCCAAACACACAATTTCACAAAACATACAGTAACAATTTCGTGTTCGGCATAGTTATATTTACACTTCTAACAGCTTTTTAGACTCACCCCCATAATCTCCCATACTTTTTAGCGCACTCCAAATCATCCAAGTAGTAAACCTGGTAACAGAAATTACATATTAGTCATTAATTATACACATACATCATTGTTGGATCCTTACCAATTTAGCCTGAAGTTTATTTCTAAATTTATATTATGAAAATGATTTAAATCCATTATTAAAAATTAAAAATAGAACTCAAGGATGTACATACAGGGTTAGACCTGCAGACTGATCCTAAGTACATGAATGGCTGGGGACCAGGGATCCCCAACTTCTCAAATACTCCATAAGTCCAGTAGCCGTACCTTTGCAGAACAGAGGAGAATTAAATGTCTTAAAAGTCACAAGGTTTTAATCAGACAGTTAACTGTTCAGAATCGTCAGAATCAGAATACATTATTGATCCCCAGGGGGAAATATAAATTACAGTTGCAGAATAGGAAGTAGATTATAAAGACAAAAAAAAAGATGGAAAAAATAAAATAAAGTAGAAAAATAAGTCATTTAGTATAATATATAAATTATATAAATTAGAACATGATAAGAAGTATGAAAGGATATGCGTTTAAAATTGCACTTGTCTGAAAGTGTCAGAATTGCGCAGTTAGTAGTAACGTTGCCAAAGTGCAAATAATCAACAATCAAAACCTCCGATCCTTACATAACAAATATGCAGATGAATGTGATCAGTAGGATCCATGTTTCCAAAGAGAAGAAAGGAAGAAAGCCCATAGCTCTTTCTTGCTCAGCCGAGTCGCACTGATCTCAGTCTGCACTAAACTCTGGGTGCACTTACAGGGAGGGCGGGGTCTCTGTGTGGCCCTCTCTCACCCACTGTGCAGTCACACAGTTTCGGGAAAGGAAAACAACAAAAGCGAGTGACTTCCTGACACCCATACCTCTGGGTTCATGCGTCTTTGTGTGAACGCGGATTGGGAATAAATATGACAACTTGACCACAACACACTCGACTACATATCCTACACACAACAGCGAAAACATAAAATTAGTGTTTCATGGTAGGACTTTGTTTTTCTTTTGTCCACTTGAACCAGGAAATATAGCGTGAGCCAAGAAGAAACTACAAGCAGTTTTCCTGAACTTTGTGCGACTTCTTTCTTTCTTAACACAAGCAGTATAACAATTGAGGCCACACGATTGCAGCGCCACAGATGACAACGCTAACACTAATGATTATTATAAATTTCTCTCCCTCTCTCTCTGTCGATCATTCATCTGATGTCTCTGGCTGCTGCCATTGGTTGAACTCTCACTCACTTGCCTTACTTATGCAACAGGTCGGTGCAGCAGGACATAAAAGCCTCTGGTCGTGATTGGTTTCGGGAGAAACTAGTTCTACCTCTGACAGAGAGGCAGGGTGAAGAGATGGGCTACTTTCTCTATTTCTCCGCTGAGACATGGACCCTCTTGGTTGCTCTCATCACATTGATACTTGTGTAAGTGTCCAAGTATATTTGTACATGTTGTACATGTTTTTGCAAGTTTATATGATGAAAATCTCTTCTCTTCTCTTCTCTTCTCTTCTCTTCTTCTCTTCTCTTCTCTTCTCTTCTCTATTTTGTTTTTCACAGGTATGCCTATTGGCCATATGGAACATTTAAAAGAATGGGCATCCCTGGTCCCACACCTGTCCCTTTTTTCGGCACTATGCTGGCATATAGAAAGGTTGGTAAATATAATTTTTGCAGAGGCAAGAGTAACCCACAGCATACACTCAGTTGGCAGTTTATTAGGCACACCTAGCTAAAACTAATGCAGTCTAATACAACAGTCCTGCAGTAAATCCTACCTTCATGTTGCCGTAGTTTGTGGTGCTGTTGAACTGTATTACATCATACAGAGAGGTCTTTCTTTTATTCAGCCTACCCTCAATACAAGTCAACGGCACCACAAACCTGTAGCCTGTAAAATGACTATAAACTTTCAAACAAATGGAATATTAAAACCTTAACAAAGGAGGAATTATTACGAGACTGTACACATTAGTGTTAGCCATATGTACATGACTCAGCAAGGCAAATACTGGTATGATAGAACACCAAATAGGAACATTAAATGTGTTTGTTATATTAATGTTTCTGGTCTATGTGTAGTGGTTTTGTATAGTAAGTTTGAGGCATAATGTTGAACTGAGCTGCTCTATAGCTATCTAAACTATGCTTGCTGACAACATGGAATGCCCCTTTGGTTATTTTTTGGTTATAATAACTAGTCACTAGTCAGCAATCATTACACGTACCATGGGGTTTTTACAGTACATATACCATAGGAGGTGTATTTGCAGAGTTTAGCTCTCTAAGAAGACAGTGCATAATCTGTCACACAATTCTACAGCCTTTAAGGATTGCTTCAAAAGTCTTTTCCTTAGCTGGGCTCATTAATAGGTGAATGGAGGTGGTGATGGTGAAAAAAAACATTTTTCAAAAATTCAACAGTGGCCGCACTTTTCAGAAACAACATCCTTTTGACTCAGACATAAAGAAAGTTACAGTAGGAAATACAACTGAAATATATGGTAGAAATTTGTTCACGATGAAAGTTAAGAATTAAGAGGGGAAAGAAAGCCTTAAATGCCTTAAATTCTTTCTATGTAGATTTAAATATCTCAGCTGTATTATTGAATTTTAAGAATTAAAAATGCAGGTATCAGAGCTGGATTTTAAATTGTAAAAACTGCTGAATTTTATTTTATTATTGATAGTGATTTACATATTTGAATATATTGTACAAGTATCTCTTTCATTTATTATTATCTACCTAGGGATTCACTGAATTTGACACAGAGTGCTTCAAGAAATATGGGAAAACATGGGGGTAAGTCTGCATGTATACATGTAAACAGTATTATGTCTACAGAGTGTTTATGCATGTTTAGAAGATATTTCTGTTTGTTGTCCTTAGAGGTGCTTGTATGTCTGAAATGGAAATTAAAAAATAAAACGAGAATGAAAATCTCACCTGGGTTTTAATATCTTTATATTCATATTCTGCTCTTTTGTTATCACATTTAGCATTTTTGATGGTCGTCAGCCTGTGCTGTGTATCACGGACCCTGCCATGATAAAAACTGTTCTGATAAAGGAGTGTTACTCTCTCTTCACCAACCGCAGAGTACGCGCACACACACACGCTATGTAACCCGTTCACTCATTATGATTGCTGCTTTTTAGTTGAAGTCTCATCCTCATCGGCAGATGTTTTCTAACTCTAATACAGAACTTCCGTCTGAATGGCCAATTGTACGACGCTGTGTCCATCGCTGAAGATGATCAGTGGAGGAGGATTCGCAGTGTCCTCTCTCCCTCCTTCACCTCAGGAAGACTGAAAGAGGTAAGACCCTCTACTCCTCTTTGCCTCCTCTGGCTTCTGTTGCAGGTTCAGCATAATATATTTTTCTATCAAGCTCTGAGCTGTTACTTAAGTCGATTCTTTCTACAGCCGAGGTTCCCAACCTGTTTGGTTTGTGACACCTTAAAATGAAGCCATGCCTACTTTTGAGCCCTTATAGATAGATATAGATTATATCTATAGATGTAGTTGTCATCAGTTCAACCAAAACATGTTTTCCCTCTTGGACTGCGTCATTTTTAGGATTTTTAGAGGCCTAAATTATCCTTTTTGTCCACTTGAGACTCCCACACTCATCCTGGAAACTATTTTTGGGGTTTTGACCCCTACATAGGTAAATACTGATCTAGAGGAAGCACAAACAGAAACAGCAGGAACTCTGTGCCGGTGTAGTATTTCAACAAGTCAATGTGTGACTGTTTTTTCTCTCCATCTGTCTGTGCCTCAGATGTTTGACATAATGAAGCGGCACTCTGCTAACCTGGTCAGCAGCATGAATAAGACGGCAGAGAAGGATGAGCCCTTAGAGCTGAAGGAGTAAGAACACTCACTACTCCAACTGCATTCATTTGAAATGGTCCCAGAAAATGCATCACATCAGCTATTTGTAAGCTTGAAAGGATGAGAATATCTGATGGGTTTGTGTGTTCTTTAGGTTCTTTGGACCGTACAGTATGGATGTCGTAACCAGCACAGCATTCAGTGTAGACATAGACTCGCTCAACAACCCCTCAGATCCCTTTGTCACTAACATCAAGAAGATGCTGAAGTTTGACCTTTTAAACCCTCTCTTACTCATTGTTGGTAAGGTGTTCATTTTACTTTTGTAAAATACAGCTAATTATAAATTTGTCCTTTCCTGGCTGGTAAAGCAAAAACATCTGTGTTAGGTAACTTACTGTGAATGTTTACAGTCAGTTCATTAACTGTCTTTCTTGGCTTTTACAGTTTCAAATTCAACTTAAACTCAAAATAACTTTTTATTGGTTAGGAACTAAATACATTTCATTCTATATATTTTCAGCCTTCTTCCCCTTCATGGGTCCTCTATTTGAAAAGTTAGAGTTTTCCTTTTTCCCTGCCTCTGTCACGGACTTCTTTTACGCTTCGCTGCAGAAGATCAAGTCTAATCGAGAGACCAGCAAGCTAAAGGTATGTATGTATGTATGTATGTATGTATGTATGTATCAGCAGATTCAGAAATATTATCAAATTCCTCATAGATGTCTGCTTTCAGAGTCGTGTGGATTTCCTTCAGCTGATGATTGACTCCCAGAAAAACCAGGGGGGAGAAGAGGATAAGGGTGATAAACACTCACACAGCCATCTGCATACATATGAAAGCTCAAAGTGAAGCTATTCTAAATCACAACTCCTTTCTATCTCCTCAGGTTTAAATGATCATGAAATCCTCTCTCAAGCCATGATTTTCATCTTTGCTGGATACGAAACAAGCAGCAGCTCTATGACTTTCCTGGCTTACAATCTGGCGAGAAACCCTCATGTCATGAAACGGCTGCAGGAGGAGATTGACTCTACTTTCCCTAACAAGGTACGTAGGAAGTGAGGAGGGGACAAAGTTCAAGGTAGCAGAGAGTAATTAATTCAAAGCTACCTTCATTGTTTTTTGGCCACTTGGGGGCAGAGGAACACCATAACAAGCTGACGAACATGTTGACCTCACATCTTTAAAAATTGTTATGGCTAATGTGTTGGTAAACAATTGCAAAATTGCAACATGGAAGAACAGTCAGTAAATTAAAGATTATGGTATGGTACAATTTGTAGTCACACCATAGTAGTAGTATTATAATTTTACAGGCTATATATGCAGCAGTATCTTGTCAACCATCAGTGTATCTATTCAGCATTTACCTGAGAGAGCAGTGGTCTGCGTTTGAGTGTCATGAGTAAGAATTCATTATAGTCATGTATATATGTGTCTGTGTTTTTGTGTAGGCTCCTGTTGATTATCAGGCACTGATGCAGATGGAGTATTTGGACAGTGTCATCAATGAGTCTCTCCGACTGTACCCCATTGCCCCACGCCTGGAGCGTGTGGCCAAAGCATCTGTTGAGATAAATGGCCTTGTAATTCCAAAAGATATGGTTGTCTTGGTCCCCACGTGGCCCCTGCACCGGGACCCCGATCTGTGGCCTGAACCGGAGGAGTTCAAACCTGAGAGGTATAAGAAGGATTTATACATTAAAATTTGCCAAAACAGCCAGTAAATGCTAAGAACTTCCTCAGAGAGGACCTGAGCTCTGCAGATGATTGCCTAATTTCTGTTCATTAATATTTGTCTGTATGTTTACCTCAGGTTCAGCAAGGAAAACAAGGAGACTATTGACCCCTACACATACATGCCTTTCGGAGCAGGGCCTAGGAACTGCATTGGGATGCGATTTGCTCTGGTGATGATGAAACTTGCAATGGTGGAGATTCTCCAGAGGCACAGCTTCGCTGTGTGTAAGGAGACAGAGGTGAGACAACAGATGTTCATCTTTACACACTGCATGTTATTGTTTTTTTATGGTGTATGAGTAATCTTATTGATAATCTTGATATATTTATGAAATTAAATTTCTTGTCTGTCAGTCTAAACATCAAAAGATGACACAACAGATTGATTTGTAAACATTTAATATATTACTGAAACTGAGCTAAAATGTCCAATACCAAATTTAATTCTATTTCTTTCTCTCTTTACAAAATTTCCTGCCAGATCCCCTTAGAAATGGACATCCAGGGTCTGATTTCGCCGAAACGACCAATCAAACTGAAGCTGGTGCCACGTTCCGAAACCTCCAGCTAAAAACCAACAAGATGAAAGATTGTCATTTTTAACATTTTACTTGTGTTGTATACTGACTTATCATGTCTGATTTGAACTAACCAAACACATTGTACAATTCTGTGTACCTCTGGAGCCGTTGCTTCTCTTTTTTGTTCCTGTTAAAGTGTCTTTCTTATCAATAATCAGCCTAAACTCTGAAAAAGCTATCTATCTATATTTTTAAGCCTGTGTTGATAATAAAGCATAGTATGGATTTTTCTCCTGTTATTCTTACATGTAAGTTAATTGCTGTTATAGCAACATGCAAATTGTAGGTGTTGCAAGTGATTAAAATGTGGCTATATAATAAGTAGTATGACATAGACCTTTAGATACAGACAGAGAAGTTTTAAAAATATGAGGACTGTTTCTTCACTAGTAAGTTAAACATATAGAGCATGTCGGCTGTCTGAAGTATGGGCTCATGTCATGTGGACAAAATAGCATCTTACAATATACTACTAGCCACCACGGATAGATTATTGATTGAGTAAACTGGGCACAGGCGCAGGGGCCAAAGGAGACAGGGGGCTCCTGGAGCAGGTGAAGTGTTTGTCAAACAACTACAAAGAAACACAAAATATAATAAAATAAAACATAAACATAAAATAGCAACAAAGAAAAAGATGAAAAATGAGCGCAAGGAAACATAAAACGGCTAAGAGTTGTAAAATAAGTACAAAGAGATGGAAAAATTACAACAGTCACTAAACAAGTAGACACAAAATCACAATAAAGACATGCTAAATGACCAGCTTGACAAAGAATGAGCAAAAATATGAAAAAAAAACATTAAAAAAAGACACTAGTAAGTAACTTCAGTGATGCAAGACTACTAAAACACACAAAACAACCAAAAGGAGATGCAAAACAACTGAATCCAGACGCACAAAGACATGCAAAACGACCAAAAAGAGTGTGTTTTCAGTCTGTGGTGGGGAACATTTTACACATATACACTGTAAATGTTCTTACTAGTGCTAACTTACTAGCACTTAGCAGCCCATTGACTCATAATCTGTCCATGAATGCCAAACATCAGCAATACTCACTATGGTCTCAAGGGTTACCTATACAGGTAAATCGTAGGAGTTAAAACAACACTTCACCAATGAGCAAAAGTTTTACAAAAGCAAGTAACATTTGGTGCAGGCTGATTGCACTGACTTTTACTATATTCTGCAGGTGTTGTTATTTCTCTCCACCTTTGTACATAATGTGGGACTTGAATTTATTTTAAATTTCCAATTTCTGATTAAACAATACTCTTAAAGGTGAGCCAGGTTCATCGAGATATCACCCAGACAATAAGTTAATTTTTGACCAGATGTTTCTGTGATAAAGTGCATGAAGTTGCACTATATGTGCAGTATTACTGTGTGTTTATGTAACTTATCTCCCTTTTTTAGTTTTATTTCCCAGCAGCGCACTCCAGTGGATGGTCTGTTCAGTTTTTGTTCGTTTATTGCCCATGTGCTCCCGCTCCTTCATAGATCCATTATCCAAGTTTTTGAACCATCTTGTTCTTTCCATGTTTATAAACAGAGGGTAGAGATAAAAAAAAAAGAAAGAACTAAAGAAAAAAATTTGAGGTGGGCAAACCAGCTTCACTGCAGACACCACATGTTCTCCGGGTTGGGATCAGGGAAATGCCACCATAAACAGGTTGCTGAAAATAGCTAGAATCTGTGATATTAAACCAAACCTGTCGTGTAATTGGACCGTTTTTATTTATCATTATTAACTGTAGCATAATATACTACATAATGAAATATAATCTCTACGCATACAGTGCTGTATATGTTTTCAGTGGTTATAAATTGTGTGATTTATTATCTTAACATATTTTGAGACTGGGCTACACGTTCTTGTATTTTTTTTGCTCAATTAACAGAACTTTGTGAACTGATTTAAACTTATTCAGAAATACATACAGAAAGACAATGAAGTGAAGGACTGTAATAAATGAACAGTTTTGAAAAACACCACAGGACAGCATAAATCTCGAGATACTACTGAACTCAGCCTCCTGTTTCCTGGTGTGACGACATGAACTGTAGCCTATCGACTGAGGCCTCCAGATGTTGCATTCAGGGAACAGAATTTGTAGCCATGTCTCGCTGATGGCATGTTGTAGATGGGTGATAAATTGAAGGAAAAACCTGAATAAATGAGTGGAAAAATATGTATATAATATAAGAAATGCATATTTCAAATTTCAATAGGAACAGTGAATTAAGTGACATCTGCATTTAGATCCGTGGGAATGACATCATTAAATATGATCAGAAATTGTGGTCAACAGCGCACATTTGATGACAGTGATGAACATCATACTATATTAAGGCATATAGTATGGCATAAAAATGCAAAAAAACGTCATAGTATACTATGGCATAAAACGTGAAAAAAACATTACTGTATTTTAAGGCATAAAAGGTCATAAAAACATCATAGTATGGCAAGGCGTGAGACGAAATGATATAATTTAGCATAAAAATACCAAAAAGCGTCTTAGTATAGTATGGCATTAAACGTCAAAAAAACATTATTGTATATTAAGGCATAAAAGGTGATAAAAACGTCACAGTATGGTCAGGCATCAAACAAGATAGTATAGTAAGGCATAAAAATGCCAAAAAACATGAAAGTATAGTATGGCATAAAAATGCAAAAAAACGTCATAGTATACTATGGCATAAAACGTCAAAAATACATCATACTATATTAAGGCATAAAAGGTCATAAAAATGTCATAGTATGGTTGGGCATCAAACAAGATAGTAGAGTGAGGCATAAAAATAACGAAAAATATGAAAGTATAGTATGGCATAAAAATGCAAAAAAACGTCATAGTATACTATGGCATAAAACGTCAAAAAATGTCATACTATATTAAGGCATAAAAGGTCATAAAAATGTCATAGTATGGTCAGGCATCAAACAAGATAGTAGAGTGAGGCATAAAAATGCCAAAAAACATGAAAGTATAGTATGGCATAAAAATGCAAAAAAACGTCATAGTATACTATGGCATAAAACGTGAAAAAAACATTACCGTATATTAAGGCATAAAAGGTCATAAAAACGTCATATTATGGCAAGACGTGAAAGGAAATGATATAATTAAGCATGAAAATACCAAAAAGTGTCTTAGTATAGTGTGGCATAAAACGTAAAAAAACATCATACTATATTAAGGCATAAAAGGTCATAAAAACATAATAGTATGGTTGGGCATCAACCAAGATAATATAGTGAGGCATAAAAATGACAAAAAACATGAAAGTATAGTATGGCATAAAAATGCAAAAAAACGTCATAGTATACTATGGCATAAAACGTGAAAAAAAACACTACTGTATATTAAGGCATAAAGGGTCATAAAAACATCATAGAATGGTCAGGCATCAGACAGGATATTATATTAAGGCATAAAAATGACAAAAAATATGAAAGTATAGTATGGCATAAAAATGCAAAAAAACGTCATAGTATACTATGGCATAAAACGTCAAAAAAACGTCATACTATATTAAGGCATAAAAGGTGATAAAAACGTCACAGTATGGTCAGGCATCAAACAAGATAGTATAGTAAGGCATAAAAATGCCAAAAAACATGAAAGTATAGTATGGCATAAAAATACAAAAAAACGTCATAGTATACTATGGCATAAAACGTCAAAAATACATCATACTATATTAAGGCATAAAAGGTCATAAAAACGTCAGAGTATGGCAAGGCATGAGACGAAACGATATAATTAAGCATAAAAATACCATAAAAGCATCTTAGAATGATATGGCATAAAACGTCAAAAAAACGTCATACTATATTAAGGCATAAAAGGTCATAAAAACGTCATAGTATGGTCAGGCATCAAACAAGATAATATAGTGAGGCATAAAAATGACAAAAAACATGAAAGTATAGTATGGCATAAAACGTGAAAAAAACATTACTGTATTTTAAGGCATAAAAGGTCATAAAAACGTCAGAGTATGGCAAGGCATGAGACGAAACGATATAATTAAGCATAAAAATACCATAAAAGCATCTTAGAATGATATGGCATAAAACGTCAAAAAAACGTCATACTATATTAAGGCATAAAAGGTCATAAAAACGTCATAGTATGGTCAGGCATCAAACAAGATAGTAGAGTGAGGCATAAAAAGGCCAAAAATAATGAAAGTATAGTATGGCATAAAAATGCAAAAAACGTCATAGTATACTATGGCATAAAACGTGAAAAAAACATTACTGTATATTAAGGCATAAAAGGTCATAAAAACATAATAGAATGGTCAGGCATCAGACAGAATATTATATTAAGGCATAAAAATGCCAAAAAACATGAAAGTAAAGTATGGCATAAAAATGCCAAAAAACATTATACTATATTAAGGCATAAAAGGTCATAAAAACGTCATAGTATGGTCAGGCATCAAACTAGATAGTAGAGTGAGGCATAAAAATAACAAAAAATATGAAAGTATAGTATGGCATAAAAATGCAAAAAAACGTCATAGTATACTATGGCATAAAACGTCAAAAAAACAGTATTGTATATTAAGGCATAAAAGGTCATAAAAACATCATAATATGGCAAAGCATGAGATCAAATGATATAATTAAGCATTAATATACCAAAAAGTGTCTTAGAATAGTATGGCATAAAACGTAAAAATAAATCATACTATATTAAGGCATAAAAGGTCATAAAAATGTCATAGTATGGTTGGGCATCAAACAAGATGGTAGAGTGAGGCATAAAAATGCCAAAAAAATGAAAGTATAGTATAGCATAAAAATGCTAAAAAACGTCATAGTATACTATGGCATAAAACGTCAAAAAAACATCATACTATATTAAGGCATAGAAGGTCATAAAAACATAATAGAATGGTAAGGCATCAACCAAGATAATATAGTGAGGCATAAAAATGACAAAAAACATGAAAGTATAGTATGGCATAAAAATGCAAAAAAACGTCATAGTATACTATGGCATAAAACGTCAAAAAAAAACATTATTGTATATTAAGGCATAAAAGGTCATAAAAACATCATAGTATGGCAATGCATAAGCCAAAATAATATAATTAAGCATAAAAATGCCAAAAAGCGTCTTAGAATAGTATGACATAAAACGTCCAAAAAATGTCATACTATATTAAGGCATAAAAGATCATAAAAACGTCATAGTATGGTCAGGCATCAATCATCATTTTTAGTAACGCTTAAAAGTGATTAAAGATCCGGCGTCGAGTGGCACAGTCGGTTGAGCAGGTGCCCTCATATGTAGAGGCTACAGTCCTTTTGCAGTCTGCCCCGGTTCGAATCCCGCACGGGACGTCCCTTTACTGCATGTCATTCCCCCTCTCTCTGCCTCCCCATTTCCTGTCTCTCTCCACTGTGCTATCATAAAGGCATAAAAAGCCTAAAAAATATATACTTTAAAAAAAAATGCCAAAAAACATCAAAGTATAGTATGATATAAAAATGCCAAAAAACGCAATTATATACATACCCTTAAAAACGGATAAATTTCAGTACATTCATGCTAGTTATTGCCCCTTGACAAACAAAAGACACAAGTTGAGTAGCTCAGTTGGATCAACATCCGCTCCATGTGTAGAGGCTACAGTACTTTTGCAATCGGCCCCGGTTCGAATCCCGCATCGGACAAGCCCTAAGCTGCATGTCATTCCCCCTCTCTCTGCCTCCCCATTTCGTGTCTCTCTCTACTTCACTATCAATAAAGACACAAAAAGCCCCCCAAAATATAAATAAATAAAACGTGATAGACGCATGAGACGAAATAATATAATTAAGCATAAAAATGCCAAAAAGCACCTAAGTATAGCATGGCATAAAAATGCAAAAAAACGTCATAGTATACTATGGCATAAAACGTCAAAAAAACGTCATAATATACTATGGCATAAAACGTCAAAAAAAAACATTATTGTATATTAAGGCATAAAAGGTCATGAAAACATCAAAGTATGGCAATGCATAAGCCAAAATAATATAATTAAGCATAAAAATGCCAAAAAGCGTCTTAGAATAGTATGGCATAAAACGTCAAAAAAACATCATACTATATTAAGGCATAAAAGGTCATAAAAACGTCATAGTATGGTCAGGCATCAAATAAGATAATATAGTGAGGCATGAAAATGACAAAAAACATGAAAGTATAGTATGGCATAAAAATGCAAAAAAAACCGTCATAGTATACTATGGCATAAAACGTCAAAAAAACGTCATACTATATTAAGGCATAAAAGGTCATAAAAATGTCATAGTATGGTTGGGCATCAAACAAGATAGTATAGTGAGGCATAACAATGACAAAAAACATGAAAGTATAGTATGGCATAAAAATGCAAAAAAATGTCATAGTATACTATGGCATAAAACGTGAAAAAAAACACTACTGTATATTAAGGCATAAAGGGTCATAAAAACATCATAGAATGGTCAGGCATCAGACAGGATATTATATTAAGGCATAAAAATGCCAAAAAAATGAAAGTATAGTATGGCATAAAAATGCAAAAAAACGTCATAGTATACTATGGCATAAAACGTCAAAAAAACGTCATACTATATTAAGGCATAAAAGGTCATAAAAACGTCATAGTATGGTCAGGCATCAAACAAGATAATATAGTGAGGCATAAAAATGCAAAAAAATGTCATAGTATACTATGGCATAAAAATGCAAAAAAACGTCATAGTATACTATGGCATAAAACGTGAAAAAAACACTACTGTATATTAAGGCATAAAGGGTCATAAAAACATCATAGAATGGTCAGGCATCAGACAGGATATTATATTAAGGCATAAAAATGCCAAAAAAATGAAAGTATAGTATGGCATAAAAATGCAAAAAAACGTCATAGTATACTATGGCATAAAACGTGAAAAAAACACTACTGTATATTAAGGCATAAAAGGTCATAAAAACATCATAGAATGGTCAGGCATCAGACAGGATATTATATTAAGGCATAAAAATGCCAAAAAAATGAAAGTATAGTATGGCATAAAAATGCAAAAAAACGTCATAGTATACTATGGCATAAAACGTGAAAAAAACACTACTGTATATTAAGGCATAAAAGGTCATAAAAACGTCACAGTATGGTCAGGCATCAAACAAGATAGTAGAGTGAGGCATAAAAATAACAAAAAATATGAAAGTATAGTATGGCATAAAAATGCAAAAAAACGTCATAGTATACTATGGCATAAAACGTCAAAAAAACGTCATACTATATTAAGGCATAAAAGGTCATAAAAACGTCATAGTATGGTCAGGCATCAAACAAGATAATATAGTGAGGCATAAAAATGCCAAAAAAATGAAAGTATAGTATAGCATAAAAATGCAAAAAAACGTCATAGTATACTATGGCATAAAACGTCAAAAAAACATCATACTATATTAAGGCATAGAAGGTCATAAAAACATAATAGAATGGTAAGGCATCAACCAAGATAATATAGTGAGGCATAAAAATGACAAAAAACATGAAAGTATAGTATGGCATAAAAATGCAAAAAAACGTCATAGTATACTATGGCATAAAACGTCAAAAAAACGTCATACTATATTAAGGCATAAAAGGTCATAAAAACATCATAGTATGGCAATGCATAAGCCAAAATAATATAATTAAGCATAAAAATGCCAAAAAGCGTCTTAGAATAGTATGACATAAAACGTCCAAAAAATGTCATACTATATTAAGGCATAAAAGATCATAAAAACGTCATAGTATGGTCAGGCATCAATCATCATTTTTAGTAACGCTTAAAAGTGATTAAAGATCCGGCGTCGAGTGGCACAGTCGGTTGAGCAGGTGCCCTCATATGTAGAGGCTACAGTCCTTTTGCAGTCTGCCCCGGTTCGAATCCCGCACGGGACGTCCCTTTACTGCATGTCATTCCCCCTCTCTCTGCCTCCCCATTTCCTGTCTCTCTCCACTGTGCTATCATAAAGGCATAAAAAGCCTAAAAAATATATACTTTAAAAAAAAATGCCAAAAAACATCAAAGTATAGTATGATATAAAAATGCCAAAAAACGCAATTATGTACATACCCTTAAAAACGGATAAATTTCAGTACATTCATGCTAGTTATTGCCCCTTGAAAACAAAAGACACAAGTTGAGTAGCTCAGTTGGATGAACATCCGCTCCATGTGTAGAGGCTACAGTACTTTTGCAGTCGGCCCCGGTTCGAATCCCGCATCGGACAAGCCCTAAGCTGCATGTCATTCCCCCTCTCTCTGCCTCCCCATTTCTTGTCTCTTTCTACTTCACTATCAATAAAGACACAAAAAGCCCCCCAAAATATAAATAAATAAAACGTGATAGACGCATGAGACGAAATAATATAATTAAGCATAAAAATGCCAAAAAGTACCTAAGTATAGCATGGTAGAACAATGCAAAAAAACCTCATAGTATAGTATGGCATAAAACGTGAAAAAAACATTATTGTATATTAAGGCATAAAAGGTCATGAAAACATCAAAGTATGGCAATGCATAAGCCAAAATAATATAATTAAGCATAAAAATGCCAAAAAGCGTCTTAGAATAGTATGGCATAAAACGTCAAAAAAACATCATACTATATTAAGGCATAAAAGGTCATAAAAACGTCATTGTATGGTCAGGCATCAAATAAGATAATATAGTGAGGCATGAAAATGACAAAAAACATGAAAGTATAGTATGGCATAAAAATGCAAAAAAAACCGTCATAGTATACTATGGCATAAAACGTCAAAAAAACGTCATACTATATTAAGGCATAAAAGGTCATAAAAACGTCATAGTATGGTCAGGCATCAAATAAGATAATATAGTGAGGCATGAAAATGACAAAAAACATGAAAGTATAGTATGGCATAAAAATGCAAAAAAACGTCATAGTATACTATGGCATAAAACGTCAAAAAAACGTCATACTATATTAAGGCATAAAAGGTCATAAAAACGTCATAGTATGGTCAGGCATCAAACAAGATAATATAGTGAGGCATAAAAATGACAAAAAACATGAAAGTATAGTATGGCATAAAAATGCAAAAAAACGTCATAGTATACTATGGCATAAAAGGTCAAAAATACATCATACTATATTAAGGCATAAAAGGTCATAAAAACATCATAGAATGGTCAGGCATCAGACAGGATATTATATTAAGGCATAAAAATGCCAAAAAAAATGAAAGTATAGTATGGCATAAAAATGCAAAAAAACGTCATAGTATACTATGGCATAAAACGTCAAAAAAACGTCATACTATATTAAGGCATAAAAGGTGATAAAAACGTCACAGTATGGTCAGGCATCAAACAAGATAGTATAGTAAGGCATAAAAATGCCAAAAAACATGAAAGTATAGTATGGCATAAAAATGCAAAAAAACGTCATAGTATACTATGGCATAAAACGTCAAAAAAACACTACTGTATATTAAGGCATAAAGGGTCATAAAAACATCATAGAATGGTCAGGCATCAGACAGGATATTATATTAAGGCATAAAAATGCCAAAAAAAATGAAAGTATAGTATGGCATAAAAATGCAAAAAAACGTCATAGTATACTATGGCATAAAACGTGAAAAAAACACTACTGTATATTAAGGCATAAAGGGTCATAAAAACATCATAGAATGGTCAGGCATCAGACAGGATATTATATTAAGGCATAAAAATGCCAAAAAAAATGAAAGTATAGTATGGCATAAAAATGCAAAAAAACGTCATAGTATACTATGGCATAAAACGTGAAAAAAACACTACTGTATATTAAGGCATAAAAGGTCATAAAAACGTCACAGTATGGTCAGGCATCAAACAAGATAGTAGAGTGAGGCATAAAAATAACAAAAAATATGAAAGTATAGTATGGCATAAAAATGCAAAAAAACGTCATAGTATACTATGGCATAAAACGTCAAAAAAACGTCATAGTATACTATGGCATAAAACGTCAAAAAAACGTCATACTATATTAAGGCATAAAAGGTCATAAAAACGTCATAGTATGGTCAGGCATCAAACAAGATAATATAGTGAGGCATAAAAATGACAAAAAACATGAAAGTATAGTATGGCATAAAAATGCAAAAAAACGTCATAGTATAGTATGGCATAAAACGTCAAAAAAAAACATTATTGTATATTAAGGCATAAAAGGTCATAAAAACATCATAGTATGGCAATGCATAAGCCAAAATAATATAATTAAGCATAAAAATGCCAAAAAGCGTCTTAGAATAGTATGACATAAAACGTCCAAAAAATGTCATACTATATTAAGGCATAAAAGATCATAAAAACGTCATAGTATGGTCAGGCATCAATCATCATTTTTAGTAACGCTTAAAAGTGATTAAAGATCCGGCGTCGAGTGGCACAGTCGGTTGAGCAGGTGCCCTCATATGTAGAGGCTACAGTCCTTTTGCAGTCTGCCCCGGTTCGAATCCCGCACGGGACGTCCCTTTACTGCATGTCATTCCCCCTCTCTCTGCCTCCCCATTTCCTGTCTCTCTCCACTGTGCTATCATAAAGGCATAAAAAGCCTAAAAAATATATACTTTAAAAAAAAAATGCCAAAAAACATCAAAGTATAGTATGATATAAAAATGCCAAAAAACGCAATTATGTACATACCCTTAAAAACAGATAGATTTCAGTACATTCATGCTACTTATTGCCCCTTGAAAACAAAAGACACAAGTTGAGTAGCTCAGTTGGATGAACATCCGCTCCATGTGTCGAGGCTAAAGTACTTTTGCAGTCGGCCCCGGTTCGAATCCCGCATCGGACAAGCCCTAAGCTGCATGTCATTCCCCCTCTCTCTGCCTCCCCATTTCTTGTCTCTTTCTACTTCACTATCAATAAAGACACAAAAAGCCCCCCAAAATATAAATAAATAAAACGTGATAGACGCATGAGACGAAATAATATAATTAAGCATAAAAATGCCAAAAAGCACCTAAGTATAGCATGGTAGAACAATGCAAAAAAACCTCATAGTATAGTATGGCATAAAACGTGAAAAAAACATTATTGTATATTAAGGCATAAAAGGTCATGAAAACATCAAAGTATGGCAATGCATAAGCCAAAATAATATAATTAAGCATAAAAATGCCAAAAAGCGTCTTAGAATAGTATGGCATAAAACGTCAAAAAAACATCATACTATATTAAGGCATAAAAGGTCATAAAAACGTCACAGTATGGTCAGGCATCAAACAAGATAGTAGAGTGAGGCATAAAAATAACAAAAAATATGAAAGTATAGTATGGCATAAAAATGCAAAAAAACGTCATAGTATACTGTGGCATAAAACGTCAAAAATACATCATACTATATTAAGGCATAAAAGGTCATAAAAATGTCATAGTATGGTCGGGCATCAAACAAGATAGTATAGTGAGGCATAAAAATGACAAAAAACATGAAAGTATAGTATGGCATAAAAATGCAAAAAAATGTCATAGTATACTATGGCATAAAACGTGAAAAAAACACTACTGTATATTAAGGCATAAAGGGTCATAAAAACATCATAGAATGGTCAGGCATCAGACAGGATATTATATTACGGCATAAAAATGCCAAAAAAAATGAAAGTATAGTATGGCATAAAAATGCAAAAAAACGTCATAGTATACTATGGCATAAAACGTGAAAAAAACACTACTGTATATTAAGGCATAAAGGGTCATAAAAACATCATAGAATGGTCAGGCATCAGACAGGATATTATATTAAGGCATAAAAATGCCAAAAAAAATGAAAGTATAGTATGGCATAAAAATGCAAAAAAACGTCATAGTATACTATGGCATAAAACGTCAAAAAAACACTACTGTATATTAAGGCATAAAGGGTCATAAAAACATCATAGTATGGTCAGGCATCAAACAAGATAATATAGTGAGGCATAAAAATGACAAAAAACATGAAAGTATAGTATGGCATAAAAATGCAAAAAAACGTCATAGTATACTATGGCATAAAACGTCAAAAAAACACTACTGTATATTAAGGCATAAAGGGTCATAAAAACATCATAGAATGGTCAGGCATCAGACAGGATATTATATTAAGGCATAAAAATGCCAAAAAAAATGAAAGTATAGTATGGCATAAAAATGCAAAAAAACGTCATAGTATACTATGGCATAAAACGTCAAAAAAACGTCATAGTATACTATGGCATAAAACGTCAAAAAAACATCATATTATATTAAGGCATAAAAGGTCATAAAAACGTCACAGTATGGTCAGGCATCAAACAAGATAGTAGAGTGAGGCATAAAAATAACAAAAAATATGAAAGTATAGTATGGCATAAAAATGCAAAAAAACGTCATAGTATACTATGGCATAAAACGTCAAAAAAACGTCATAATATACTATGGCATAAAACGTCAAAAAAAAACATTATTGTATATTAAGGCATAAAAGGTCATAAAAACATCATAGTATGGCAATGCATAAGCCAAAATAATATAATTAAGCATAAAAATGCCAAAAAGCGTCTTAGAATAGTATGACATAAAACGTCCAAAAAATGCCATACTATATCAAGGCATAAAAGATCATAAAAACGTCATAGTATGGTCAGGCATCAATCATCATGTTTAGTAACGCTTAAAAGTGGTTAAAGATCCAGCGTCGAGTGGCACAGTCGGTTGCGCAGTGGGCTCATATGTAGAGGCTACAGTCCTTTTGCAGTCTGCCCCGGTTCGAATCCCGCATGGGACGTCCCTTTACTGCATGTCATTCCCCCTCTCTCTGCCTCCCCATTTCCTGTCTCTCTCTCCACTGTGCTATCATAAAGGCATAAAAAGCCTAAAAAAAATATACTTTAAAAAAAAATGCCAAAAAACATCAAAGTATAGTATGATATAAAAATGCCAAAAAACGTAATTATGTACATACCCTTAAAAACAGATAAATTTCAGTACATTCATGCTAGTTATTGCCCATTGAAAACAAAAGACACAAGTTAAGTAGCTCAGTTGGATGAACATCCGCTCCATGTGTAGAGGCTACAGTACTTTTGCAATCGGCCCCGGTTCGAATCCCGCATCGGACAAGCCCTAAGCTGCATGTCATTCCCCCTCTCTCTGCCTCCCCATTTCTTGTCTCTCTCTACTTCACTATCAATAAAGGCACAAAAAGCCCCCCAAAAAATAAATAAATAAAACGTGATAGACGCATGAGACGAAATAATATAATTAAGCATAAAAATGCCAAAAAGCACCGAAGTATAGCATGGTAGAACAATGCAAAAAAACATGAAAGTATAGTATGGCATAAAAATGCAAAAAACGTCATAGTATACGATGGCATAAAACGTGAAAAAAAACATTACTTTATATTAAGGCATAGAAGGTCATAAAAACATCATAGTATGGCAAGGCGTCAGACGAAATGATATAATTAAGCATGAAAATACCAAAAAGTGTCTTAGTATAGTGTGGCATAAAACATAAAAAAACATCATACTATATTAAGGCATAAAAGGTCATAAAAATGTCATAGTATGGTTGGGCATCAAACAAGATAGTAGAGTCAGGCATAAAAATGCCAAAAATCATGAAAGTATAGTATGGCATAAAAATGCTAAAAAACGTCATAGTATACTATGGCATAAAAGGTCAAAAAAAATCATACTATATTAAGGCATAGAAGGTCATAAAAACATAATAGAATGGTCAGGCATCAACCAAGATAATATAGTGAGGCATAAAAATAACAAAAAACATGAAAGTATAGTATGGCATAAAAATGCAAAAAAACGTCATAGTATAATATGGCATAAAATTTGAAAAAAACAGTATTGTATATTAAGGCATAAAAGGTCATAAAAACATCATAATATGGCAAAAAACATGAAAGTATAGTATGGCATAAAAATGCAAAAAAACATCATAGTATAATATGGCATTAACTGAAAAAAAACATCATACTATATTAAGGCATTAAATGTTATAAGAACATCATATTATGGCAAAGCATGAGATCAAATGATATAATTAAGCATTAATATACCAAAAAGTGTCTTAGAATAGTATGGCATAAAACGTAAAAAAAAATCATACTATATTAAGGCATAAAAGGTCATAAAAATGTCATAGTATGGTTGGGCATCAAACAAGATAGTAGAGTCAGGCATAAAAATGCCAAAAACCGCCAAAGTATAGTATGGCATAAAAATTCCAAAAAACAATATAGTATAGTGTGGTGTAAAAATATCAAAAAATGTCCTAGTATAGTAATGCATAAAAATGTCAAAAATAGTCATAGTATAGTATGGCATTAAAATGTCAGAAACCGTCAAGGCATAATAAGGACGAAAAACATCATAGTATAGTGTTGCATAAAAATGTCCAAAAACGTCATAGTATAGTAAGGCATAAAAATGTAAAAAAAAATTTAATAGTATAGTAAGGCATAAAAACATCAAAAACCGTCATTGTGTGGTACGGCATGAAAATGTAAAAAACCCTCATAGTATAGTAAGGCTTAAAAATTTCAAAAAATGTCACATTATATTAAGGCATAAAAACGTCAAAAACCATCATTGTATGGTATGGCATGAAAAGTCATAGTATGTTACACATCACAGTATAGTATAGCACAAAAATCTCAAAAAACATCATAGTATCGTAAGGTATAAAATTAACCATAATGCACATCTCTGATTTGCAGGAGGAAAGCAGATTAACTGAACAATGTCCACACACGTGCAGGGTGACCATGAATACTCCATGCAGAATGGCCCCTTGCCTGGGATTTGAACCCAGCACCTTCTTAACTTGAAGCAACAGCTGTAACTATTGTATCACCTTGCTGCCCCTTAATAAATTTTAGTATACTAAGGCATGATAACATCATAGTATACTAATGTATTAAAAGTCATAGAATAGTAAGGCATAAAAATTACAAAAAACATCCAAGTATAGTATGTCATAAAATTGTCAATAAACGTCATAGTATAGTATGCCATAAAAAGCCATAGTATGGAATGGAATGAAAATGTCAAAAAATGTCATATTATACTAGGGCATAAAGATGTCAAAAACTGCAATAGTATAGTTAAGAATAAAAATGTCAATAAATGTCATAGCATAGGACGGCATAGAAATATCCTAGTATAGTAAGGCATAAAAAGTCCTAAAAGTGTCATTTTATAGTAAGGCATAAAAATTCCTAAAACCATCATAGTTTAGTAAGATATTAAACGGTATACAGGCATCATAGTATAGTAAGGTATAAAATGTAAAAAAGTCATAAAACTTCATTGTATAGTATGGCATAAAAAGGCATAAAAACATCATAGTAGTAATACTTTATTAATCTGTTGTGGGAAATTGGAATTCCATTCCACATACACAAAATATATTAAAAATGAAAAATAACAATATAACCACCCATATTCAAAATATAAAAAATATACCTTGTCAGTAATAAACAGTATATACATAGTTAATATTTACATGCCATTTACAGTTAGAAATTTGTACAAATTGAATTAGAATTGCAATCGGATTATTGCACCAAAATTGACTGATCAGTTCTCAAAGGGAAGAGTTGGTTAGATTGATGGCCACAGGCAGGAATTATCTTCTGTGGCGCTTTGCGGTGCGACATTATAAGGCAGAAGAATTCATAAGAATGTCATAGTATAGTAAGGCACAAAAAGTAACAAAAATGTTATAACAATGTAAGACATAAACTGGGATAAAAACGTAGTACAATTGTAAGGCATAAAAAGTCATAAGAATGTCATAGTATAGTAAGGCATTAAAATGCATGCAAACATCATAGAATAGTATGTCATAAGATGTAACAAAAATGTCATATTATAGTTAGGCATCAAAAGGCATACAAACATCATAGTATAATAAGGCATCAAAAGGCGTACAAACATCATAGTATAATAAGGCATAAAAAGTAATAAAAACAACAATTTATAATAAATCAACATTGTATAATAAGGCATGCCTTATTATACAATGTTGTTTTTATGATTTTTTTATGCACAAAAGTAATTAAAACATCATTGTACAGTAAAGCATAAAAAGGCATAAAAACGTCATAGTATAGTAAGGCATAAAACGTCACAGTATAGTAAGGCATAAAAGTCATAAAAATGTCATAGTATAGCAACGCATAAAAAGTCAGGATTTTTCGACAGAAATTTGATATATTAACCATTTTATGTTTACTCCTGCTGGCAACCTGACTGCCAGCCTACAGAACACAGAACCCAGGGCTAGCTTGCTAGTTAACGCCAATTAACATGGTTAAAAAACTCAGTTGACAGTTTTCTGGTGACGTTAGAATGATCTTTTGGAATGATCTAATATGATATCACTCCTAACATAGTGGAGTTCACTCAAATATTGGTAGTTGTGTCCTCCCAAAATATTGGTTAATGTCCCTACCATCCATATGCAAACTTACGCCCTTGCCTTTATCCTCTCATGAAACATTTCTATCCTGACGGGAGTGGTCTTTTCCTGGATTACAGTTCCTCCATCCATAGGATACGAGGGGTCGGTGAATGGTTTGATGAGTCTGAAAATTAACTGATATGCTATGGGCTTCACAGTCACCAGATCTCAACCCAATGGGAGATTTTGGACCACCATGTTAGACAGCGCTTTCCACCACCATCAACAAAAAGGTCAAATGTGGGAATATCTTTTGGAAGAATGGTGTTCAGCCGTCCAGTAGAGTCCTATTTAAATTGATTTTATTTTTTCCTCTTCATCTATCAATCTATGTCCAGTCAACTGATGTTTTGAATAAAAAATTCTAACAGAAACTCCAGTAACACTGAACCAAGATGGAGGGAATTTGTCCAAAAAAACTTTTAACAAAAATTGACTCTTTTACTTAACTTCCAAACCAACAATGGGCATTTTATCATTTTCAACTGGCTACAAGGTTTACATTTAGTTAAGACTTGAACGAATATGTTTGAGGTCGCAGCAATACGAGGGGCGCCTGAACGCAGCACCAGTCCGGTTCCTGCGAGAATGCCGTTCCCGTTTTTACATCGAGCCGGACTCCATGTTGTTCCGACAGCCACGGAGTGAACAAGTGCCCTGGCCGAAAACTCTCACGTTGCAACTCTGTGTGTGCGAGAAGTGAAGTGTGTGTGCGTGTGAGAGTGTTGACCCTCCGAAAGAAGATGGCAGACTACCGGGACGACACCGGAGCTCGAGCCCTGCTTGCTCTGCAGTCGGCACCGTGCAGCCCCGTGCGCGTCGCGGTGACCTCGCACGCCTATCACCAACCCTCGCTCGCCCTCTTGGGTCCTCCGGTGATGGAAGCCCGCACCGAAGCCGGGATTTTTCCCGTGCGCCTCGCTTCTCCTTCTTCGCAGGCCCTCGCCAGGCTCGAGGGCCGGGACTTTGAGTTTGTCATGCGCCAGAGGACGGTCACCATAGGCCGGAACTCATCTCACGGCTCCGTGGACATCAACATGGGTCACTCGAGTTTTATTTCACGGCGACACCTGCAGATCACCTACGACGAGGTGAACGGCTTCTCCCTCCGGTGCCTGGGCAAGAACGGCGTGTTCGTTGACGGGGTGTTTCAACGGAGAGGGGCGCCGCCGCTGCCGCTGCCCAGAGAGTGAGTGCAGTCAGGTAGCATAGCCGCTACCAACAGGCTAATTATGGCAACACAGTGTGGCTGGCTGCTGTAGGGCTTCACAAACTTAAACGTTAATTTTACGCAGTGACAGCATTGGAACAGATGTTACGGTATATTTTGTATCCAATTTTAAATAAGTCCCCCCTCCTTGGGACATGTAACGATTGAATCACAGTAAGATATCTATAGATATATATGTTGGTTATTCTTTTAATTGTTTTTGGTGGATATGCTTTTTAAATATTCTTGTGACATTGTGATAACTTATAACGTACTGTCAAACAACCTCCATATACAGACGGGAGACAGATTCTAGCGGGGATACAAAGTTTGTCATGACACCCCCATCATTGCGGTTTGATGTGATCATGATAAATGCACTATAACATTTGGACAGCTAAACTGCAACACAATAAGTCAACTCTTCCGCACTTGAATTCCAATTAAATTTCAGTTTATACTGGGTTGGTGGCACTTTATGAATCATTGTAGCCAATTTTAGCTGTTAGCAAACTTAGCTTCATTTGGCCTAATGACAAGCTAGTTAGCAAATATATTAAGAAGTTGCCGTTGGCGGATATTTCGAACAGATGCTTGCTGTCATATTGTGGTAGAACTGGCTTTCTAAAATAGATGAACTTTACACACTTTTCCCCCCCACATGGATGTCTTTTGATTGCGGTCACAGCGGTAATATTAGCTAGCAAGTTGTGAGGCTGTTAGCCAACGTGTCGCCGTCACGTAAACAGTAATGTAAACAAACGCACCCCTGACAGTTGAGCTCACGAGTCTTATGGGGAGAGGTGTGTTTGTTTTGTATTGGAACTTCTAATGCTTTTTTTTTTTTTTTTTTTTGGTAACAAGGTGAACCATCTGGTTTTAAGCGTGGTTTTAGCTATATTGATGTTGTACCACTGTCAAGGTTAACTATTTTGCCCTCTCTGGTTCGTTTAATATAGTGGCAGTCTTAGAAACTGAAAGCTTTGACTTTGTGTGCGAGTCAGTCACAGGGTGGGGCGGAGGGAGGAGGTTGGAGGGTTGTGCCCGTAACCTCTCTGATAGGCTGTAAAGACTGTTTGGGGGTGTGTCGGGCATTGAATAGGAAGTGCAGGCTGAAATGACATCCTCATTGCAGGCGCACATGGAGTAAACACAAGACTTACAAACCAAGGCCGCATCCAGCACAGCCATCTTTGCATGTGTCGTTTTGGCCCTGGAGCCTGTCTCAGGATTACAAACTGTGCTGAGTTAAATCTGGAACCCCTTTAAATGTGGAGCAGACCAGTAAATTAGTTTAGTTATCCTGGTGCATTTACAGTACTTACCTGTTACAACATTTTACAGCTTTGAATCACATTGGATTAATTAGGTGATTTGACACTACTTAGCGCTAAGGAGCTTTAATATCAACAAATGTCTACGGATTGATCTAAATTGAGTACAAATACAAAAGCTAAACAGTTTCTTGCATAAGTATTCATACCCTTCAAGTAAAACTAGTAGAGTCACCTTTGACTAAAATTACAGCTTTGAATCCTTGTGGTTTCATCGTGATTCATCTGGAGATCTCAGTTTTCTTTGCAAAACTATTCAAGCTCTGTCTGGGACCCTGAGTCAGCAGCAATTTTCAGGTCCTGCCTCAAAGTCTGGATTGGACTGAGGCCTGGACTCTGACTTGGCTGCTCCGGGACATCAACATTGTTGTTTTTAAGCTATTCTTGTGTAGATTTTTCTGTGTGTCAGGGGTCATTGCCTTGTTGTAAAATATAACTTCTCTCAAATCATAATTCTCTTGCAGGCTGCAGCAGACTTGTTTTTGGTATTACACATATTGTTTATTCTATTTTTGCAAAACCTTAAATTGGCTTGCAGCAGTGTCACATCCACCCAGTGTAATGGTACCACCACCATGTTGAGCACAACATGTCTTGTGTGATGTGCAGTATTGTGTGTGATTGCAAAGAAGTTTAATTTTGGTCCGATCAGTACACTGAACCGTCTTCCACTTTGTCTCAGGATCTCCCTTGGGCCCTCTAGCAAACAGTTATCGAAACGTCATGTGATTTCTTTCAACAGTGGCTTTCTCTTTGCTACTCTGTCATACAGCAGGGGCTGGTGAAGTTGTTGTACGCACAGTCTCTTTCATCTCAGCTAAGGAAGCCTTTAGTTCCCTGAGAGTTGCCACAGGCGTCTTTCCTCCCTCACTGCGGACACTCAGTTGTTGAGGATGGCCTGCTTTAGGCAGAGACAGCTGTGAGCAGTCTGTTCATAGATCCAGTGTCGGATTGGCAGCTGCAGTTTTCCAGGAGACAAATTAAAGAGAATAGATGGAACATTTCTTCCCTATTTCTTTTTTTTTTTTTATCGCTGACTGGTGTAACTGTCTACAACTGCTTACAACACATTTGCAGTCTTGTATGGGTATTTTCTTTTCATTTGCTCCTCTCCATATGAAGGCCTGAGCCTTTACTATAGCTCATCACCCCTTGAATTAGTAGGGCTTCAGTCTCTTCCTCAACACAGACCTCAGACACAATCATTATAGTTGGGCAGATAAGATGGTTGTAGTCACAAAGATTTGACTTAACTACACTGAATACACAACCTCGTTCCCTTCGCCTGCTGGGAAGAGTTTAAAACTATGTATCAGTAAATAAAGGTTCCATTGTAAAAACCCAATCCCTCACACATATAATTATTTTTAAGGGTTTTGTTTGGGCTTGAACTAACTTGGGCCATTGACTTATCCTTGCTTTTATTGAGGCTGTTGTCCAGACCTGTGCAAACAAGAGAAGAGGAAATCCAGGCTAGCAGGTTTTGTGTTAAGTCTGTTTTTTTTTTTCCATGGAAGGTGTTGACTATAGATATTGTTTGCATTATAAACAAACCCCAATATGTGTAACTTACAATATATATAATAATATTGAATTTGAATGGGGTTTTTTTTTTTGTCCTTGTAGACAAAACAATCTCATCACAAGGTCCGTTTAGCAGCTGTTCTCTAGGTTTCGATCATATCGTGTGATCTTCTTCAGCACATGGAGTTTGCTCAGTTGTCACTGTATTGTAAATGTTAAAATTCTCCTGAGCATTTTAAGATGAGATAGAGTTTACAGACAAGAAAAATGCTCAGAAAAACAGAATTTTTGTACATCTGTGGTTTCAGGACGGCTCCATATGCTTAGGAAGATCATGTGGTACAATAAGACGCTCCAGAACAGCTACTGCACAATCATATTTAAATGCTTAGCACTCAGTCATTGTACAAGATGGGATGTGCTAATCAAACTTTGTGTCCACTCTCTCTCATCTTTTGTCCCATGGCTTCCACCATCTCTCCCTCCCGCTATCTTGCTCTCCAGGTGTGTGTTTCGTTTTCCCAGTACAGTCATCAAGATCCAGTTTATGTCACTCCTGGAAGCTGAGGAGCACAGAGAGAAAGAGCAGCCCTCTCCTCCCCCTCGCCAGCTTCTGCCCCACATTTCCCCTCTTAAAATCAGCATTCCCACACTGCAGCAGCATGAAGATCACATCAGGGCATTTGGGTCTCCGCTGCCGTCGCCCACAGGCACCATCAGGTAAGGGGAGAACCACATGCACATATACACAGAGATATGAACGCCAACAGGTGCACCTTCCTAAATGCAAACACAGCATGTATCACACACACTTCATAACTGCAAAAGCGGATTGTCCTGATTTGGCAGGAGTCAGTGTTTTTATTCACAGTTTCTTGTTAGAAAAAATGTACAGTCCACTGTTGTGATTGTTTAAGCTTTGAAATATGTTTTGATTGAGACACAGGTTGTGGGTTTGAAAAAATAATATTAATTGATCTGATGACTTAACAATAATAATAATAAATTATAATAATAATTATAACTGATTAATTGTAATTTGTAAGAAAAAAACACCAAACAATCCCTGAATTTAGCTTCTGTAATTTGAGGATTTGCTGCTATTTTTTGTTTAAGGTGATTGAGTATCTTTAATTTTTTGGCTTTTGGTTGGATTGAAGTAATTGGATGACATCACCCTGGCAGCTAGAAATTTGAATGATCATTTTTTGACTCTTCATATATGGAATAAATAATTGATTAAATAATTGTGTGTTACCTCTTTAATATTAATTATAACAATTAATTATGGCAAATAATCAGGTAACAGATGTAGGATCTTCAGACAAATCATCTATCAGACAAATAATTTGTCATAAGAACTGAAACTTTTTACAAAGCAAAACATAATGATTGAGTTTGCATGTCTTATGGCAAGTGTTTGAGGTGTATTAGATTATGAGTTATTTACCTTGTCTCCTTATCTCAGATCTGTGCATGTGTGTTGATGTTTATGGTGTCATCTGTATGGACTTATACGTGAGGCTCAGTTTCCTTTGGTTTCAAAGAACTGCAGTTTTTTTCCGACCACAGACTATCAGCTCATTTTACTAAAAATACCCATCATGGTTGAAGGTGTACTCATCAGCCCCCGCACTGTTTCTGTTGCGATAGAAATCTGCACTCTAATCAGCAGTGATAGCACATGTTTGAAAATCACTGCTCTATAAATGTAAGCAGCATGTGGGACTGGAGTGTGGCGTTGCTGAGTGCACCCTCTGGTGGTCTGTGTTTGTCCTTACATTATACTTCCCCACCAATGTCAGCTTGTGTGTGCATGCCTTATATGGAATGGCTGCAGCTTTGAGCCGTGCGATTGGATATCGGGCAGATTGTTTTGCCTGCAGGCCGTTTTTCCGTCCATTCGTGGTTTCCTTTTCAGAGCCCCCCTACCCCTCCCACTCAGCCTTCAGCTCCTGTTCTCTCACACGTGGACACACACACACACACACACACACACACACAGAGATTAAAGACGCTTGCTCATACATCTCTCAACCACTTTCAGCGTGCCCTTTTTCCGGCAGATTGTTGTGTCACCTTCCTCAACATTGCCCACATACAATACATACAACGGAAGAGTATTGTGCACAAGCACATGCTCCCGCTTAAAACACCAACAGTGTCTTTTCACAGGGTGGTAAGAGTCACTTTTCCAGTTTGGCAACTTAAAAGAACTATATATAATAACATTCCTCCCCCTGTGAGCCACTTGTACCACTGGCCCATGTGTATAAGCAGAGGGGGTGAAATGCTTGTTGTAAGGGTCAGGAAAAGAAGAGTCTCGCTGCCCCGTGGAGGCACACGTAACTTTTAATGATGCATGAGTGTAGAGTTACAGATACAATTATGTTTTCATACATAAGAAGTCCCTGAGCACAGTTGGACATTTCTGTTCGTCTTCATTCATTTTTCAGCACTGAGCCATTTTCAAAACAGAGCCTGTAGCCTAGTTTCCCCAGCCAAAAAATACAAACATATTCTCTGTCTCCCTCTGTGCGTTACTCTCTCTGTATCTGTGGCTCTCTGTTGCCAAAGGCAAATCAAAGCACACTGACTCTCCCAGAAACCAGTGTTTACTTTACTAACAGAAGCAGGTGTTTGTTGTATAATAAGTTACTGGGTTTTCCCTGTGTTCTGTCTCTCAACAGCAACAGATAAAACCTAGTTAATAATTAACATACTATTTTTGCTCTGTGTGTGTTTTATGATCATTTTCTATGTTTAAAACACAGTGAATCTGAGCTGTTATCTCGTGCGTGTGTGTATATATGTATATAAGAAAATATTACATTCAATATATACATTTTGTTTATGTATATGTGTTTTAAATTACAACTGAATTGTTGAAATGATTTTAATTTGTTTATTTCTTGCAGTCCTATTAAGATTTACTGAAAATGATGAATAATCATTTTTATAATTTCACAGTGGATTCCTTTTTTTTTTTCCGTATTTCAAATTGCATAAAGTGTTAAATAAAATGTAAAAACTGAAATATGTTATTAAATAGCAAAGCTTTACTTGCTCCTTCCTTCCTGTGCTATTTTCAGTCCTTGTTTCATGTAATGTTTATTTCCTTTCTTTTACATAACTTTAGTTTTGGCCTTACTCCAAAAAGACTTAATAATTTTCTGTATAATTGTTTGATTTAGCATCTGAATTATTATCCATTTAGAGGCAATAGATCAATTTTTTATTTTTATAATAAAGATCTACTGGAATTGAAGAGGATTTTAATCTTGACTCATCCGTTAACAAAGCTAACCTCTCCTACAACATGTTTATGTAGCCTTAATGAGACGCACATACAGTAAATTCAAGGTTACATTTGTCCAGAAGCTAAAAACTAACATTGTCTTGATTTTCAAACCAGATTTTTTTTAAAACTGAGCTGCTACATGATTTTATGAAGCTGTGCGGTGACTGTAGGAGCGGTGACCAGTACCGGTACTGATTACCCAGTCTTTTAGAACATGATTAATTTGACCTTCTTGTTCAGGTCATTAAATCAGCTTTGAGAAGTGGCCTTAAACCATCATTTTAAACCATTAACACAGACTCCTCCCTCTCGTCTTCAGTGTTCCGAACTCCTGTCCGGCCAGTCCACGTGGGGCAGGGTCATCAGGGTATCGCTATGGACGCAACGTGACCTCTGACCTCCAGTTAGCAGCTGAATATGCCGCCAAGGCCGTTTCTGAGCAGAGTCGAAGCATTGCTGAGCACAGAGGTGGGGGATGTGAGCAGCGGGGGGAGTCAGCTGGTGGAGATAGCCCCAAGGTGAACACCCAGTAGTAACACTGTCCTGAAGATGGTTGAAGACATTGCCACTTCACTTTCAGTTTTTTAAACCACTTTCTTGTACAATATGTGCTGATTAATACCTGTGTCTTGTTTTTCCAGGATGAGTCCAAGCCACCGTATTCCTATGCACAGCTGATTGTCCAGGCCATCTCTTCTGCCCCAGACAAACAGCTGACTCTTAGTGGCATTTACGCCCACATCACCAAACACTACCCCTACTATCGCACTGCAGACAAGGGCTGGCAGGTAGGGTCTCCCTCTCTTGGTCTGGACATTAATTGCTTTCTGCACGTTTGCCAGTGACTTGATAATGACGCAGAATGTAATGGTTAGCTTTCCCTTGGCTCCAAGTTCGTAGTAGCTCTATGTGTCCAGTGACAAAATACTTACAAAATACTATTTTGCCTCCCTCCAGAACTCAATTAGACACAACCTGTCGCTCAATCGCTACTTTCTAAAAGTGGCGCGCTCTCAGGACGAGCCTGGCAAAGGAAGTTTTTGGCGTGTGGATTCTGCCTCTGAGAGCAAGCTGGTGGAGCAAGCCTTCAGGAAAAGACGGCAAAGAGGGGTGGCTTGCTTTAGGACGCCGTTCGGACCTCTTTCTTCTAGGTAAGCGGGACACTGCATGGGTCTGTATGCACAAACACACACACACACACACAGGAGACTGTCAGACACATGCTCCGTCTCTACCGTTTTGACTCGGTTAACTCTTTTCCCCCCTCTCTCTGCTTCTGCTCCTTGCTATCATTTGATTGGATAGAACAAAGTAAGTCTCATTTTTAGGTTAATATATTCAGCTGAAGGTGCTGGCAGTGAAGGAGCTCTGTATGTTATTAGGTAAGTCTTTCAGTGTATTAATTGTTTTTTGGTTTCTCCCCTTTCCCTTCATTTTGTTTTTCAGAAGCGCCCCTGCATCCCCAACCCACCAGGGGCTTCTTTCTCCTCCATCCAGTGGGCTACAGACCCCTGAATGTCTGAGCAGGGAGGGCTCTCCTATCCCCCACGACCACCATGAACAGCTTGCTAACAAACTGGCATCTGTACCTGAGTATAGGTACTCTCAGAGCGCCCCAGGTGAGTGTGCACACATGAATGCAAACAAATTACATTACACACTATAAAGCAGATGAAATTGTCATTTGGGTCTGTCTCTGCTTAGGATCTCCAGTCAGTGCTCAGCCTGTCATCATGGCCGCACCCCCCCACCCAACAATCCTGCCCTCAGGCCCGGGGAAAGCCCTTGCTTTGGTTCCAGGTGGTGGCGGCCAAGTCCAGCCCATCCACATGCTCCAGAGCCCCCCTCAGCCTTCTGTCACCATGATGCGGGTGGTTACAAGTGTCCCTGCACTTTCCAACCCTCCGAATGGTTACAGCACCCCCTCTGTTGGAGGAGCAGAGGGCAATAGTGAGCTCAGAGGTATGTGAACACTGAGGTTGATCTAGAGAACAAAAAATTCAAGAACAATCAGAGAAATGCATTCATCGTTCTGCAGCACGAAGCCTGTGTGCTCAGACAGTTAACATTTGGACTAGTGCACATCTGTGCACGAGTCGCTAAGTTGAGTTCATCATCACTTATATGGATAATGGATTCACTTTTGGTTCAAACCAGAATTATATAATATATTCTAAACATATTGTCGCATGAAAAACTACAGTGTAGAACCTTATGTGAAGCAGAATTTAACCAAAAGTCAAATATTTCTGTGTGCTCACTTACGTTCAGGTACATAACCATTAGCTACAGAAACAGGCAGTGTTTGTGATGTTGAGATTAAGTCCATCTTATGTTTTATTGCTCATTATATTATGACTTTAGGGCTGTACTTTTTAGTAAAATGTCCTTCATTTCTAACAAGGTCTTCTGGATGGATGAGCTGTGTTTTAGGAATGGAACATTTTTTGTGGCAGACTTTATTTGTTGAGCTTGAGGCAGAAGACAAAGTTAATGTCTGACACATGTTTCACCATTGAGTATTTTCTGTCTCATTTTAAATCCACATGGGCCGGGATGTGCATGACATAATAAATAACTACTAACATAATCCAACTAGATTTTTTGATAATATTCCCTTTATTTCTCTGACTGTGTGAGTTACTTTTGCTCTTTAAGTGTTTGAAACATATAATATTCTCACCTCAGAAGCCCAGCTGAACAGAGAGCGAGTGATCCAGACTGTGGACAGTGCGGTGCAGGGTGGGGATGGACGGAACCTGGCTCCAGGTTTACATCAACTTCCTGTTCGTCCTGTTACCCAGAATGGCAAACACACCACTGCTGCCATTGCCACAGTAACCAGCCTTGCTAATGCATCTGGTAAGATTCATGCAGCAATCACTGCCAAACACACGGACAATTTACAATGAATATAGACTTTTTAGATTCGTTAAGATTGGGATAAAGATATACCACAGTGACATGCAGTAGATTAACACATTACATTCAGCTGTAACTACCGAAGTCTAATGCAATATATCCTCCTTCATGAAGGTTATAATGTTCAGTTTTAGGTGAAAGTGTTTCAGAGAGGTGCTGATTTAACTTTATGGTTTGTGGTGCTGTCTAAACTCCCTGTCTCTTCATCCTGCCAGGCCTGAGTAGTCCTCTCCAGATCTTGGCTGCTCAGGCCTCCAGCTCCCCTCCAGTGTTCGTGAGCAGACAGCCCAGTGCGGAAACCTTAGCCGAGCAGCCAGGCGCACCCCAGGCCAAGCGGCCAAAGATGGAGGACGAGGGTGGGACTGAATCTGCTCAACATCAAGTCACACCTGCTCAGCAGCCTGTCATCGTTGCCATGACATCACAAACCCATGACCCAAGGAAGTAACACCCAGGCCTTCTTACCAGGTACCCAATGGACAGCCTCCTGATCGTCCCCTAACAGCTTCACCTTTTATACTCATTTGATATGACTGCAGCCGACATGGCCAAAAAATGTACAGGCAGCCTCTCTCAACAGAAGGGAAATAAATTGTAAGGAAAATATATTTTGGTGAAAAATGAAAACTTTCAAATACACTCTGAATTTAAAAGCAAGTAAATCTTTCAGGACTTTTTCAGCTCGACAGCCTTTTTTTTTTTTTTTTTCTAAATGTAATCCACCATTCGCTGACAACAGCAAGCAAGTAAGGACATTAAGCTTATGAAAGCATTATGCATATTAAATCTCATTTCATTTCAGCACTACTTTTACTTACGTGAATGTTGGAGAATATCTCAGATGCATCGGTTATTATCACTCTCAGGCCAAAGAACTCACCTCTCCTGCACTTCTGATTAGAGTCACTGCCTGATTTCAAACCAGGGAATGTGTGTTCAGAGAATTCAATGGCCTGTATCTACAGAAAAAAACTGTGATGATCAGAATTGATATATTGTGTAGTTAAACACAGTTGTGGATAGAAAGGTAGCGAGGACTTAACTGCAGAACAGGTTGATGGGGCTTGGGAGACTGTTAAGAATATGATTGCACTCTTCATAAGGCAATCCTTATACAATAAAGTGAGACAGAAGAAATCAAACAGGTTGCATCTCTCAGAGAAGAAATATGTTAATAAGGCCAAGCCCAGAATGTGAGGTCTCTCTTCTTCTTGTCTTCTCTGTAAAGCACAAAGAGAAAGAGGTAATGTTTTCGAAGAAGAGGTGGGAGGAAATCCCAGACTTTAGTGGTTCTCGCTTCACTTCAGCAGAGGTTGGTTTATCAGTGTGGAGCTCCTCAGATTCAAGATGATCTGGGTAATTGGGCAGTGAAGTTGGAGCAGGGAAGGGGAAAAAGAAAAAAAAAAAAAAAAAAAGAGGCAACTATTTGGAGTTGATTGAAGTGGAGCTAACCTAATGTAGACAAACTGATTGTTGTTTTAATTTTTTTTTCTTGTTTCAGTAGTGGTAAAAGGAGAAATGGAACAGCCTGTGCGTAAAGTTTTGTCCTAGCACAGCAAAGCATTATTGTAATAATCCTTAAAGCCTTAAATATTTCTACTTTTTTTTTTTTTTGTCATTTAATTTTAACCTTTAGACAGCTTTACCTTTTTAGATAGTTAACACAGCGCTTCTTTAACAGTACATGATCGGCAACACTACAATGGTGACAATTATGTTGCATTAGTAGACTTGTATCAGTTTTATCAGGGGAAGGGCGGGACCAACTCATGACCACAATTTCATTTCACCTGCTCTCTTGTCTGTTTTCTTTCTTTCTGTATGGTACATTTGACATCTTTTCTACTCTTAGCTCCCCGCTCTTTTGCTTTTATTTCTGCTCTATTCTTTTTTTTTTTTCCCTTCTTTCTCCCCAATCTACCTCTCTCCCTCTCTCAGCAAGCAGTCTCTATCTGCGCAGTCTCTACTGAGGCATCAAGCTGTTGGCAATTCCTGTCACAGACACTGCCTTAATTAGATATTCTTCAGCACTTTCTCCCCCCTCTCGACTCTCTCACTCTGCCTTTAGCTTTTCCGAATGTCCTCACACCGGCCTCACTTTTAGCTGGCAATCAGGCACAATTTGCGCAAGACTTCAGTGATTGTTGTTGCACATTATTAAAAAAAAAAAAACAAAACAAAAAAGATGCGTAATGATTGTATGCTGCTCTTTCTGCTAATGACAAAGCTATTTAGAAGGTATTTTTTCTGATTTTGGAAAAAAAGAAAAAATATTTTGCTATGTGTAAAAACGGCTGTCATCAATACGTAAACATTCTGGAAATAGAGAAGTATATGTATTTTTAAATGTTCCTGTTTTTGTGATTTGTTAAAATGTGTAGCACAAATTAAAATTCCTCATTGATGTAAATATTCTACTGTCTGCTCTCGTGACATATTGTCGGCCATGATGGGTGAGATTCCAGTCTGTCACACTGCAGTTGTTGTTTTGTTATATTTTTCAAAGCAGAAAAATGCAATTATCCAACCGTCTTTATTCTTAAATACCATCAATTTTAACAGTATAAATAATGACCAGAGAAGAATAGACATGCATGAGGTCAGTGTCATACAAACCTTGAAACGCACAAAAACAAAATTTAACTGCAAAGTAATGAACAGATTCTGAGTAAAATCAAACTGATGGGAAAAAAAGAAACCAAGCTGACTGAATGTGTTACCTGTGTGTGAGGAATAATTTAGAAATGAAAACATTAACAGGTTATAAAAAGACATTACAACAATAACAAAACCAACAACCACTTTCCTGCTTTCGCTTTGTTTACAATGTGAATTGAATCTCTGGGTTTTGGTCTCTTAGTCAGACAGAACAAGCTCTGGGCAACTGTGATGGGCATTTTAATAAGATTTTCTGACAATGAACAGACTAAATCATTTGAAGAATAATCAGCAGATTAACATCATGGAAACAATTGTCAGTTGCAGCCCTAGTCAACAAAAACAGCTGTCACACAGTCCTTCAGTCCCTTTGTTCGATTGGCTCCTGCAGCTGTGGGGTGTTCGCTCCTACAGAAGGGTTTGAATGTGATTCTGGACACAGGCAGGTGGTATTCTATGGGGATCTCTACGGAGCTGGGCTCAGGAAAGAAGAACAGCCGACGTAGAACTGACTAAGCATGGCTTTTTTTTTTTCTTGAATTAAGGACTTTTTCAGAGGTGACCTGTCAAGCCACTGTTCTAGCTGGGTCAGTACAGTATGTTAGATATGCTTCTGAGATTCACGTGTCCACCCTAAAACAAAGGAGATGAAAGGAATTTTGATGTTTTGTGCTCACAACATGGAGAAGTTACTTCAAAATCCATCAGCAACCTCTTCTTCCAGAGGAGGTGTCCCTCTTACTCTGGAAAATCCACAGACTGAACAGTCTTCATTGGAACTTCTTTCCACGTAAAGACAATGTTAATCCAGTAGACTGTCCAGTGTAACGGGGATACTGTTCTGGAAACACAATTGCTGTTGAATGTTTTAAATGTAAATTTTCAATACTCCACAAACAAATTCCATTCACCTTCACTGTATGTTTTGAAGGCAGAAATCTCATTGGCAGACACTTTAATCCCTCGGGTGTAGTGACCCTTTAACGACCTGTGTGAATGGTAATATGCAGTTCTACAGATCACATCCTGTATTCGTATTCATTAAACTTAAGATAAATTATTAATGTTTAGAAAAGTGACACGACCCATAGCTATGTCTCTCTCCTTTCAGAAAATACAGTTGCTTGTTTTCCCATCAGTATTTACTGACCAATATGTTTCACCAAAAAAGTTTGACTAGTAACCCCAAATGCAGTTTCTCTTTTTTCCAAACAGTGTGTGACCAAGTGTTAAATATTTACAAACAATTATTTACACCTCTTAGACCAGATACATACAGCATATACTCACAAGAGAAGTGTTGGTTTAAACACACCTGGATTGTGCATCAGAAACTCTGGAGTGAAGCACGATGTCTTAATGAACCAGTAATTAATAAACAATGTCCCACCACAGCTGCACATCTGCTGCGCAGGTCGAGCCTCAAGAGTTCATCTTTTGTCCAGTGGAGGTAAAGTTCAATGATGAGGTTAAGTGTGAACGGGGAGAGCTGGTTGTACGTCTGAACATTCTTGAGTTTGGCTCCTCTGCCGGCCTCGCCCACTCTCCAGTACAAAAGTCAACAGTCATACCGCAATGGTTTTAGTCTGATGAGCAGACGGTGATGATGCCGTGGGAGTCGCTAACAAACAGGTTTATAAAACATTCCACTCTAAAAGCACTGTGTAAGACATCCGGCTTTCACTGAGGTCGTCTCCATTTGTAAAGTACATTTTCAGTTTGTGTCCAACAGTCTCAGAGTCCCTTTGTCTGAGAGCTATTTTACCATGCTACTTAATGCCTGAATTACTAATACAAATTATTCTAAAATACAGGTGGAAAAAGTCCAGTGTGTACACATGCTCCAAGGGCTCACTGTTGAAAAATTAAAACCCTACAATCTACTGTGCTTTTAAACCGCATCAGACTGCATACTGGCTGGTTGGACCTCGCCCACCTCAAACACTGATTAATTAGGCAACTTTCCGTGCAGCATATTCCTTTGATGTCGCGGTGGGTTACAGATTCTGTCTGTCACACAGACCCTGTAGGAGTCAGCGTGAGGGAGGCAGGTCTGGCAGCTGTGGAGTCGTGGAGCGTCATCTCCAGTTTGATTGCTTGGCTTTGTGTTGTGCTGACATTAGGTTTCACATTCATATTTCATGCGGCGTATGTACGCACAGATGTGTGTTTGTGTGCGCCCTGTTCATCAGTGCACACATCTGTATCCCTCACTGTCCTACGTGTTGTGTGTGTGTGTGTGTGTGCGTGTCTTAGCTGGGCAGTGGAGGTGGTCAGCAGGAGGAGGCACTGATCTTCTCTGAAACCTCGGGGTCGGACTTGGCTACCAGGAAACGTAGTCGACCTCCTCCCAGACGAATCAGATCCACCGCGCTGCATCGAGCACACAGGAGGAAGTAGAGAGAGAAAAACAGAGTCTAGTTACATGAAGCTCAGCAGAGACAGAGTACGGATGGAGGAGCATCACTGTCTGGGCTCGCACCAATCAATCAAAGTAATCAATTGGCTTAAGAGGCTGACAGCAATGGGTATGGTTAACATTGTGGGAAGACTGCTCACTCTGTCATTCATGTCAATATCAACCAGTAGTATCATAAATCTCCACCAGCTCATTGTTAGGGGCACAAACGGCACCACTGGAACTTCCTCTGTACCTCTGGTAGTCTGCTCCTATCAGACTGGTCCCGTTCACTGCCAGGATGCGGTCTCCGATCCTCAGTCTGCCATCGGAGGCAGCCGGTCCTTCAGGGATCAGAGTCCGGATGTAAATCCCTGGAGCGTTGAGAGGAGTGTGCTGCAGGAGGGAGTAGTGTTGGTATGAGTACAGTGTGCATGTGTGGGTTTGGAAGTAATTGAAATACATTTTTACCGTAGTGATGGAAAATACTTGTCTCTTATTAGGTCTCCATTAAAACTTTAACACTTCAAAAACAGTGGTATAGAAGCTACAACAACAAAATGGCACTTTTGCTTAACTTCATCCATCGATTATCAAAATCATTTGCGAATCAATTAATGTCAGGTAACTGATTACAACAAATTGTTTCAGCACCAAAACGAACTAAATGAAAAATAAGAGACTTGACAGAGAAAACGCCACTTTGCTTCACATTGTCGGTTCTTCACCTCAACCTCGTAAATTATTTTTCATATATTTTAGTGTCATAATATTGTAATGAAGCTTTAACGTGTGTTCTGAACTTTGTTTTGACCGTTCTAGCTGATTGAGTGGAACATATAGTAACAGTTTACTTTATAGTTAGAAGTTATAGTTATGAATATAGTTAAACTAAGTGTTACACAATTTCCCAGCAAGCTCAATAATGTACTTTATACCACATATATAGAGAATATTTCTCAAAATACGGTCACATTGTATCATTACATATCAATATTAAGTTATTTGGGTAATTTGATTTACATCTCTTGGATCTGGCCTCAATGTCAATGTAGTTTAAACACATTTTTGTATGTTTTTTTTTCTGGCAAAAGTAGTAAAACCAAGCATTTCACAAGACAAAAACATACTGGTGAAAGTTGGACTGACAGGTAAGGTAAAATGTAATGTATTTTTAACCTGTGTCTACTCACCAGGCCATCAATGAGTCCCATTCCCAGTCCATAGGGTCCTTTGTCCAGTTCCACTACAAACACCACACATAAGTCATCAGGAAGGGGAGGGGCGCCAGGGGAGGATACAGGGAAAGGAAACTCACACCCACTAATACACCCTGCAGAGGACACGGACACCCGAACCCACAAACACACACACACACACACACACACACACACACACACACACACACGCACAGGGTCTCGCTATGGGGTCGGACAAACGAGAGGTTTTGCTGTGCAGAATAGACACACACATACACACAGATACTGAGACACATGCAAAGATGCAGCTACAGAGTAAATCTGACACACAAACGTGTTTCTGACAAGAGCCTGCAGATGTCACACTCATTACACTGTAAAAACAGCACAGGCGAGATACTGCTGTCATGTGAGGTACAGCTGACCAACCACTCGAACATTTTAACTACGGAACTGCACTGAAACTGCACGTTCAAATTTAAAGCTGCATTAATTGATTTTTGGCCTTTTTATGGTTAACATGTTAGCAGACAACTAGCTACTTACACATCCTGCAGACAGAGAGCAACTTTATCTCTGAGTGTAATCATGTTTCTGGACGTCTAATTTTAGCCGTCATTCTTGCCAGGACTTCCAACTCCTTAGAAAACGCATCTTTAACGCATGTTCAACATTCTTCTCTAGTTGCTAGATTTGTTTTCTGTACATTTGGTGCGCAGCAGACAACATACAGTGGGTTTATCAGTACTTTTTATGAAAAACAACTGCTTCCTGCAACTGGAAACAACGCTGATCACAGCACTACAGACTGAATCAAACAGAAAATGTGTTATTTAACCAATTGTATGAGCTAAAAGAGGCTAAAAATTCAGCTTTAAGTGAATTTAGAATGCCACCAATTTTCTGCCGTAACATATGCCTATAGTTTGTGTCCAATACAATTGATGCACTCTGTATATTGCATATTGGTAATATATTATGTAGGGATACGCCAAAACTTCATTAAGTGAAGTGGGTATTGGACACGACTCGTTAACATTAAATACAGTTTAATTAATGCTGTATAAACAATCAGTGTTTCCACTATGAGTTAAATTCATTCATCATTAAGTTCATGGCCTTATTTTACCTAACATAAAAATAATTCAGACGGGTTTCTCACAGTGAGTTATCTAGATTTTAAATTTGGGAAAAAGAGACCAATGGTACCATATTAGCCCTCAGTATCAGAAGGTGAGGTATCCGAATCGGTATTAGGAGAGAAAAATATGGATCCTTAATATGGTGTATAATGAACTGCAAGATTTAGACTTTCAGCTGCACATTTGGGGTGGACAAAATAACAAAAACACTATGTAATATGTGATTTAGTACAAATTTCCTGCATAAAAATACTACTTTTATGAGCCTTACAATATTTTGTGGCCTCAGATCGTGGTGTTCCATTATACTGCTCATGTGTTCCTGTTATTTTGTCCACTTCCTGTATATAATTCAGCCTACCCTCCAGTCCATTGGTGATGAGTCCGTTGGTCTTCTTACTATCTGCCACAGTTCTGCTGGTGCAGCCGTTTGTCTGGGTGTTGGGGCCTATGATTGGCCCAGGCGGCCCCCCTCCTCCTCCTCCTCCTTCCGGGTACAGCGGGGTGTTAGGAGGAGTCAAGAGGCAAGACGGATCTGGATTTGCTGTTCGTGGATGGTGAATGGTGCCGTTCCTTCTGAGGCTGTGTGTATGTGTTTGGCCTGAGGGTCTGTCCCGTCCTCTCTCTTCTACTGTCTCTGCCACCACCTCGTCCCCGGGACCCCCCGAGCGGGGACTGCTGTGGGCCGGAGGCAACAGCTCCCTCTGTGTCAGGAAGGGACAGAAAGACTTAAGAAGTCACTACGAGAGCTAAAGTTGCATTGATGCAGAGGAAGCCAATAGAAAGACAATAAACATTCCTGTTTTTCACCTATGGTAGAGCACTATACTAAAAGCTTTGTTCCTAGATGCACTTAATTTAGAGATGATTACAGTTTGGATGTATAACCATTTACCTTTTGGCATATTTGTGAATGTATATATGTTCCTGTGCGCACGTCTATGTGTATATATGAGGGTGCAGTAACACTAAGGATTATGGTCTAGTCAGCCGTTCCCACTAATTAGACAGCCTAAAGACTAATCAGATTAACCATGATTTAACCATGTCTAGGTTTCTGTGAGTGTGTGTGTATGTGTGTGTGTGTGGGTTGGCTGGAGTAGAGGGTTTTTGTCTTTCATTTATGGGATTATGAGGAACTCCTCAACAACCACAGCTGCTGAGGCACATGGCCTGGATTACTGCTGCTAGGTGTGTGTATTTGACAATGCTGTGTGTGTGTGTGTGTGCGTGTGCGTGCGTGTGCGTCTTGTGACCTGCACGTCGGGCCAGTCGGCTGTGTTGGTTCCGTTGGAGTGTGTGTGCACACTGGGAGTGCTGGTGTGTGTTTGCGTCTTGGTGCGTAGCCCCCACAGGTAGTGGCGGATGTAGAGCAGCTGTCTGTAGATGCTGTCCTCCACACACTCGCTGTCCAAGTCCACTCTGAAGCCGGCGCTGGGCAACACTATGGGAGGGTGGTTCTCAAAGCTCTCCAGGAGGTCCACTGAAGACACACACAAACTGATGTTAACAGATGTACGCACACACTCATGCATACACATCTACATCATTAAGGGCCTGATACAGGATTGCTGTACAGCTGCTTCATCCACCTCTCACTCTTTCTGTTTTGCATCTACTGGTAATTCAGCTGCTTATCCAGGTTTCTGCTCACCGCCCTGCGTGTGAGGGTGTGTCCTCAACTTGTGTTACATAGCGCTTCGATAACCAAAAGACATGATAGAATTATGTAATGATGAACAACCACAATTGCTAAAATGCAAGTGAGCTATTTTTCACGTTAGAAAAATGCCCATGGGAAATTAGGTTTTGTAATTCATTACTGGTGTCAGAGGTAAATACAGCAGCCAGTCAGAAATGAGAAAGGAGAGCGAAGCTGGATAAGATGAATTACTTATACAATGATATAATTAACCAGGTTTTTCCAAATCTCCGTGTAATGGTTAATACTGTCTATAGATACACCTACTGTAGCCAAAACTAACGCAGGCTAACACAACAGTCCTGTAACTGTATGGTCACTTTTGAAGGCTGCAGTTTGTGGTGCTGTTGAACTGTATTTCATTTTTACAGAGATGTGTTTCTATTACCCTCATTGATGTACATGCAGTGGACAAAATAATCATAGAAACACCAGCCTCCAAAAAGAACCATATTTCAATGAAAAAGTTCAATGAAAATCTCTCTAAAACAAATTCAACACAAACTGAACATTGTAACCTTCATGAAGGGGGATTTATCAGGACAGGACTGTTAGTTTCAGATGGGTGTACCTAAAAACTGCTGTGTATTTGTCTTAAATCCTGAACGATCAAAACAAGAACATGAATCAAAACCAGGATACTGTGCGTGTAAGCATAAAGTGTTTAACAGCAGACGCCCTTCAGAATGTAAACTAACCCAAACTGACATTGATTATAGCAAATGTCCTTGTTCTGATTCATTTGTAATTGTTTGTGCTCAATCTTCACCGACACCCTCCAGAGAGAAGCTGCACTACGGCCCGTTCACCATCGGACTGACGACCTTTAGTTCGAATGGGGCTGAGATACAGACCAATATATATTGTACCTACAGGCCAACCATAACAAGGGCTTTATGTTCCCATAATTCTATTGGCCACAAAAATAAAGTCATACAAACTCACTCACATCTATAAATTCACACGTGTACCTGTTCTGTATATGTAGGCCTCGTCCTCGCTGCTCGGTTGCCATGTTGGGACGGGGCCTATCTCTGCTGTGAGCTGGTACTGAGTGAGAATCCTGTGCAGCTGGACGGGTTTGAGAGTTGGGTGCTCACTGGACAACGCGCGCCAACTCAGCTGCAGACAGAGAGGGAAAATAAGAAGAGGGGAAAATTAATCAGAAGTCCTTTTGTAACACAGCTAAGTGATCAAAGGAGATGAGACAATTTTTGGGCAGTGACAGGTTGTAGCTGGCTGTGTGGTACAGAGGTTTATCTATCCATAGCTGATCAGTGGGACAGTTCTGCCTGTGTGAAAATTGCCAAATAAAAGCCAATCAAAGTTTTACTGTTCTCTGCTATTTATACTTGAAAGACCACAGGATTTGGAACCGCTTACCTCCATTGTTTGGGTTGATGAATCTAATCTTAATAAGGTAAGCTTTTCTGTTCGTTTTTCAAGTATTGCCACCAAATTAGCACTAGCTCGCAAACAACAGACAAACAATGATAACAAAAAAACAAAAACGGACAAATCGTCTGCATGATTGCAAGGGGTGTTTGTGTGTGTTACCTGTGTGAGCTGTTGTGGGGCTGTGGCCAGTATGGACACAGTGCTGTTGAGTTTGGTGAAGAATTTGTCGGCCAGATGTCCCAGACCAGACCTACTCGCCCACTCCATGACCATTCGCAAACATGCCTGAATCTGCAGCACCTTGGAGCGCTGGAACCAACCACGAGATGGACCTACACACACACGCACACACACGCACACACACGCACACACACACGCACAATTGTTAAGTTATTTCATCACAAACACTGCAGTAAATTTCTACTCTAGCGTTGCATGAGTGCACATCTGAGAGAGAGGCAGAGTAGAAGGGACTGTGTGTTTCTATGCATGTTTATGTGTGTATTGTACGGGAATAGAGAGATTAATTTTTAATTAAGTTGATATTGAAGTCAATGAAACAATAGCAACAGCCACCAGCCGCCGGCTCCTCGCAGAATACAAATCGAGACTGCTGCAGAAGGGCTGAGCTGGGTTTGTGTTTTACTGCATTCCTCACTGTCTAATCCCTCCTGTCTCTGTATCACATCAAAGAACTGAAAGAAGTTTTGAGGCAAGTTAAGCAGGCGATAACTCTAAATCTAGCATTTGTCAAGCAGGCATCCCAGAGTTTGTCAATCTGTCGGTACATTACCTCACTACAGCCGTAATGCCTTTTTAAGCTTTCCGAAATACCCCCTAAAGTGAGCTCAGGTCTCTGCTGGGCTTTGGTACTAACAATGACAAACAACTGGACTACAAAACCTCTTTTTTTTTTTCTTTTCTTTTTCTTTTCTCATACAAGGAGAAGCGAGCACATTTAGCTACTTTACATCTTCACTTCCTGTGCAAGTAGATACAAACAAGATGAAATACAAGTACTGCAAATACAAACATGTAGAAACATAGAACCACACACACACACACAGACAATTGACAATAACTTAATGTACAAGTGATTATTTTTCTTATCAATGATCAATTTTCATATCTTCCAATTATTTTCATGATCAATTAGTGAATTGCCTGTTGTCCTCAACCCATTGCAAAGGCACTACTAGAACATTTGTATAAAGACAGACATTTCAAAGTGTATCAATAGGTTCTGTGGCTCTCTGACACCTATTTTTGTGTTTGTCCTCTTATAATTATATGAGAAGCAATAAAGTAGAAAAAAGAAATCAGGAGCTATCTGAGCAGAATAAGTAAATAAGATTCTGAATCTGGTCCGAGAATCAATGCTAGAGATCGATGAACATTGAGTATGTGCAGATGAATATTGGTCAATACTGGTCAGTACCAAAAAAACACTGAGATTTCATATTCAGTTTAATAGAAATTAGACATGACAGGAAGCTTCAGGCAGAGAATAAATCAGCAGCATTATGTTGAGACAGCTCCGACATAACTCTTCAAATATTCTACCATATGTTTTGGATGCACACACTCCCCTCTGTAATAGGCTTATGTCTAGGCATAGAGTAATCTACGTGTGAGGCATCGCAAGCAGACGAGACATCACTTAACCCCTTAGCCAAGGTGTCATAATGCTTCATAGCACCTTTAGACACAGAAAAGACACTGTGCACTCTCAAACCAACAGTCCAAACAACAAAGAGCTATCCATTATGATCTGTTTGCAGGGGGCGAGATGTCATAACACACTCGTACACACAATCAAACAAATCAATTACAGAGCAGAGCATCTGCAGCATGTTACATCTCTTCTTTTTGAATTCCTCGATCAGTCTTTTTTTCCTGAGTGAATGTGAGCAAGTGAACGTGCGCGTGATTTGCAGAAGGCCCGTTGCAAACGTCAGCGTTACCTGCTACAAACTCACTTCACTGTTACCATGGACACCATCAGCAATGAAATATCAATGAGCAACAAAAAAAAAAAGGGGGAGAGAGGGAGAGAGCCAGATAGACAGGATGGGAGAGAAGGGAGAGGGAGGTGGGGATGAAGTGGGGGACAGGGTAGCCTCTGCATGAATATAAAGGTATTTCTCCTTCTCCCTTTGCCAGACATGTGATCTCTCCTGTCTCCACCGGCTAATGAAGACATATGGCGTGTGTGTGTGTGTGTGTGTGTGTGTGTGTGTGTGTGTGTGTGTGTGTGTGTGTGTGTGTGGCTGCAGATATAAAGTGAGGGTGTGGAGGTTGGAAGTGATGGGTAGTCAGACACCTACATATAACTGGTGGTAAATTACTGTTTTCTTTATTTAGACAAGGTAATGGACTATTAGCAAGGTCATCACAACAACTGAATGGCCTTCCAGCCCTTTACCCTTCACTCTGCCCTTAGTCGCCCCTCCCCTTCTCTATCTCCTCTCTCTCTCCATCCAACCCAACCTCTACTCCTCTGTGTCTCACCCCCTGATGGCCAGATGGAAGGAAGGAAGGCAGGAAGGAGGAGGAAGAGGAGGAGGAGGAGTAAGAGGGGGAGAAACAGAATGCAGTTAGGAGAAGGGCATTGAGGACAAATCTGGGTTAGTCTCTGTCAAAATGCTGACAAGGACACAAGGACACACACTCTCTCTCTCTCTCTCTCTCTCTCTCTCTCTCTCTCTCTCTCTGTCTGTGTCACAAACACTAACAACTGTATAAATCCGGAGGGAGGTCTAATGGAAGAGAGAGTGTGAGTGTGCATGCTTTTTTTTTTTTTTTGTTGCCCTACCTTTGTCCATTAGCTGGTTAAACAGCGACACATTGGAGAAGAAGAAGAGGTAAGCAAACATCTGAGCCTGGATCTCCAGGTGGACCTGGTAGCCCTGCAAAAGCTCCTGGGCATTTTGAAACACCTGAACACACACACACACACAAGAAAAAACATGTCAGTCTGTCAACATCACACTGTTGCTTTTGTCAATCATATATAGACAAGAATTATACATAATATCACATACTTTACACATTATGCATCAGTGAAACTACACCCAAGTAAAATGTTCAAACCTAAGACTTTTTATGGAAATATTCCAGTGTCTTCTGCATCATGTCAGACACAGTTGGTATCTTTGCTTTGGGATCTCTTTAATATAAAGAACTGTTTGTATTAACCAGTGATGCATCAGCAGCTCAGAAAGTTTCAAATACTCGAACGGATTTTAGATCTGTTTTCATCAGTTTCTCTGTGAGGCAAGTGAACAGTCGAAACACATGGTTCCATTGTGGGGAAAAATGTGGACAAGAAACAAGAGTTTGGCTGTTCTGACCTTTGCAGATATTTGTCACCTCATGTGAGACAAGATTTCTTGCTGTATGAAGCAAAATAAGGACAGGTGTCAGCAGCCCACTCTGTCCTATTCAGACCTAATTAATATTTAAAATTAGTTTTAGAATTTCTTTAAATTCATCCATGATCCCCTTAACTATTTCTGTAATTAAACGGAACATTATTGATTAATTTGTAGATTATTTTTCTGGCTAATCATTGTATCTTGTATCTACCAAGTTCTTCAGATTGTTTATTTTGTCCAAACTAAAGTCGGAAACTCAAATACTCAATTTAAACCACAAAACAGCAGCAAATGCTCATCGTTGAGAGATTCCCACCAGAGAATGATTGGCATATTTCCTTGATAAAAGTGATCAATCGATTATTAAAATTGCTGTCGATGCATTTTCTGCCAATTGACTAATTAATCAATCGACTAATTGTTTAATCACTAGCCCTAACTGCACTACAATACAGTATAAAAAACAAGACGTGCTTACCTGGAGAACCCTGCGTATAGGTTCAGGAAACCCCACACCTCCTTTCCAGCAGGGCTCAGAGCTGTCAACTGGGAATGGATTACAGTCCAACAAACCTGGTAACACTACATAAAGAGCCTGCACACACACACACACACACACACACACACACAAAGTTAGTCATACTCTTACCTCATCTAGTCATAAATTGTGTGTGTGTGTGTTGTGTGTGTGTGTGTGTGTGTGTGTGTGTGTGTGTGTGTGTGTGTGTGTGTGAGACAACTCAATCAGATCCTCTGTGTAATGAGGGTCTGTTATTATTCATGTAGGCCAGTTTTAAAAACAAGATAAATAATGTCTTCATGATTAGGAGGATGGCGCTGTTGCCACCGTGACAGATTACCTTGGTGATATAGTAGACACATTGTTGGAAAGTGTACATGATCACTTCTTCCAAGATAGTCATTGCCTCCTCATTGGCTGATATGGTCGCCGATAGCAACGACTCCTTTGACCCTACACATGGATGACAGAGGCAGAGGCATATTTAAGAGATATATACTGAGAGAGAGGGAGTGTTGCAGCCTTATCAGTATCTACTGGATGTCAGTGTGAGTAATGACTCTTCAGCCAAGTTGTTTCCACGCTCATCATTCAGACTGTGTGTGTCTGTGTGTGTACCTTGCAGTGTCTCTATGCTGTGTGTGTACGCTGGTGCTCTTTGCTGTATAAAGTAGAGGATCTCGATGGAGTTGGACATCCAGAAGAAGATGGTCTGCAGGTCTGGGATCAAGTCTGAGATACTGAGCAGAGACAGGGAGGCCGGGTCCTGGCTACATAGACACACACACAGAAACAGTGGTGGGTTAAACACAGTTAGGTAGACAGACTGACAGACTGGACACATCGACATACACTGTACAAAAAGCACACATGCTCTCTTTCTTTCTAACACAAGTCGGAAAACAATACTCACTGCTGAGCTTGCTTCTGAGCCAGCTCCTTTGTCTTCTCCTGAAAGGCGCACACACACACACACACACACACACACACACACACACACACACACACACACACACACACAGCAATTAAGTGCTCATTAAACTTTTAGGATGTGCGTAGGAGAAGCACACTTCATGACGCTATCACTAACCTGGCGAGAGAAATACTGCTATCATATTTACAAAACCTTGCATGCTCACAGTGACACACATTGATAATTACCTTGTGCCCTATTGGCCTAAATATAATATTACCCTTATTATAAATACAATAAATAATAAAAACACCCTTCAGGAAAGAAAGTACCCACACCATTTTATACAGCAAATCCCAGATATTTAAATAACGCTAACTAACAAAACTGAATTTGACTCAAGATTACATCAGGATCGGCCAAATCATTTCCTGATATTTACCAGCTTTTAAACAATAATAATAATAATAATTTGTGTAGCATTTTTAAAAGACTTACAAAGAGCTTCACACAGATAAATCTAGGATAAACTATTAAAACACAACAAAGCAAAACAAACATAAACAGACAAATTTACACAAAGACACAAGTACAAAATAAGCTCCACGCACCAAATGACAGACGCTAACAGCAAGTTGTAGAGTGTAACATGAAAACGCCAATCTGTACAAGTGTGTTTTGAGAAGGGACTTGAGGGTAGATACCTAATTGGAAAGCCTACGGTCCTCTGGCATAGTGTCCCAGAGTCGGCTCTGTTATCTCTAGTTAGCCACCTTGATCTAGGGACAGCCAGGAGATCCGTGCCAGAGGAGTTGGGCTCATAAACAGCAAGGAGTTCAGAAATATAATTTGGGGCCTTTGAATGTTATTAGCAACATTTTCAAAACAATATTAAAATGAACAGGTAGCCAATGATAAACATCCTCGCTGCTGCAGTGTGAACCAGCTGCAGGCAAGAGAGAACTTTGGCTCAAGCAAGAGTAAATATGGATATGGAGATAAAAGTGCGGGTGACTTTCTTCAGGTCAGTAGAGGATAAAAAAGACTTAACTGATTTGAGAGTCAAACTGTACTCAAAATGTTTAACATATAGTCTGCCAAGGTTATTGTGGATTGAATCTTTGACATCCAACATTTACCTGAGGCAGTTTATAAGGTTATTTAGACTGCTGGTGTCGGCCACTGTTAAAGGTACATATAGTTGGGTGTCATCTGCATAAAAGGGACATTTTAGATTTACAAATAACATCCCCAAGTGGAAGCATGTTTATTGAGAATAACAATGGACCTAGAACTGAGCCTTGTGGCCCGCTGCATGTAATTTGGGCTGTGGAAGATGAGGGATTACCACCTGAAACAGAGAAAGTCTTATGGCTCAGATATGATTTGAATCAATGAAGGGACTTCTTAAGGTGATTGATCGACTGAGCCTTTGGTAAGTCGTGTCAAATTCAGCACCAAGGTGAAGTAGTATCAGAACCGAGCAGTCACCAGCATCAGTCACAATCAATAGATCATTAGCAACACTCAAAATGGCACTTTCTGTACTACGATGAGATTTAAACTCAAATTTCTCCAAAATGTTATTTTTATTCATGATTAAATAATAATTCAGTGAATCAATAATAAAAAAAAAACAATATGACAAGAGGTAGCCAAGTTGTTGCTACAGAAATTGCTCAATTCATGGTTTAGGTAGGAGGTGAATACTGTGTGTGCCTGTCTGTAATACAGTTCAATACAAAAGAAATGCAACCCTGTTTAACTATTCACCTGACCTGACACGGCTGACTGGTTTCCCTCCACATGGGGTCATCTTAATGACCAAAGCACCACAGAGACCGAAAGACAAACACGGAGACAGTTAGACAGGCAGACACTGACCCATGCGATGGTCTGAATTCGCCGCACGATCTTGAGCAGCAGTTTTCCAAAACTCCCAGGTGGGAAGGTTGAGGCAGAGTGTTGTATGCACAGACACAGCAGGTAGGCTGGTGTCAGCTTATGGTCGTCTCCTAGGAGAAACACACAGGTGTAAAGGATCACATCAGCCCGGTTATGAAAGACTCAAATGTCATTTTTCAATGGATTGATTCTATAGTCACCATTTGATTTCTATAACCTTTGACAACAAAAAGAAAACTGATGAAACGGGGCTCTTACATTGATTAATGCTCTTCTCACCATTTTTCCTTAGCTCTCTTTTTTGTTTCAATATTAAGGGTGACTGCGCCCAAATCCCTGTGTGATGAACTGTACCTGTGTATTTTATTTACAACCTCATCCCAGCCCTCATTTTGTTGTTCTGTAGCTCATGTTGCAGAGATACATTAAAAACATTTTTTTTAAAAATGCTTTGTGCACCAGAAATGAGATTTTATGCACCTCCTCCGTATCGTTCTGTCAGCAGAGATGAGACATATCTAAAAAACTGGGCAAATAAAACCCAAACTATCTGCATGGCTAGATACTACTAGAGGTAAAAACATCATTTTTTTGTAATTTGGGTGAAATTACATTTTAATTGCAACACAGTACATCAACTGAGATTAAAAAAGTCTGTATTGTGTGAGTCTACTGAAGTTTTGTTTCCTACATATTGTAAGTCAGAGCACACACCTCCAGGTTCTATGAGGGACACGATTCTGTTTAACAGCTGGTCTTCATGAGCCTGGTCAAACTCCAGCTGTAGCCTCCTTTTCTGACCTCCCCCTCCTCCTCCTCTTCCTCCTCCTCCTCCTCCTCCTCCGCCTCCTTCCCCTCCTGTCAAACTAAGGGGTCCTCCTGCTGTTGTCCCCCCGCTGCGGGGTTTCACCAGGTGGGGTTTGAAGCTACGTCTGACTGCCGGAGCACTCGACACCTGGGCTGCTCTGTCCTTCAGCACAGAACCACACATCTTACAAGTCTGAGCCCCGCCCTCTCCTTCCTCCACTCCTGCATCGTAAAGCTGCCCCAGGGTGCGAAGGCGTGCCAAGGTCTGAGCAGGCAGAGGCTTAGCACCCGTGGGGTCCTTGTACAGGAAGATGTAATGCGCTCCGAAGGAGAGGAGGTCACCGTGTCGCAGCGTGGTGGAGCGCTCGCAGCGGGAAAAGTTCACCAGAACGGTGGCGTGGAGCACAGGCTCAACTGCAACACAGAACCGCTGACTTTCCGCCAACTCCTCTCCCTTGTTGTTATTGTTGGCATGGCGACGGGGAGCGGGGACTCTGCGCAAGCGGCAGTGGAGGGGCAGGATGTCAGGGGAAAACAGGCAGATGTTGGGACGAGCTGATGGAGTCTCCTGACCGACTGTGTGCTGCTCTCTGTTCAGCAGGTACACCAGGCAGTCCTGCAACACACAACATGACTAATGTCACAATATGATCAGAAATATCAGAGGTCTGGAACAGCACACATCTTCTACCTACTATCCTCACCTGCCGATTGTATCCCTGCAGCAGAAGGAGATGTGGCGACTGGTACAGAGAGTGCCTCACCCCTCCCTGACTCCCCTCCTCTTTCCTCCGCCCGCTGGAGGCCACTTCCCGTTCCCGGCCCCTTAAGGGCCCTGGCAGGGTGGAGTAATAACGCTTGGGCTCGTCTCCTACTCCCAGCTGAAAAGACACACAGAAACACACCAGCATTCAGGACCTAAGCCAGGCTGATAACAAGTCCCATGAATAATAACAATCAATCATCCTGACTAAGCTTCAATGGGAGGCCCCACCTGGTTGAGGCTGGTTTCACTGAGGCTGCGGCAGAAGGATGAGTTGCTGGAGCGGGGCAGGGTCAGTGTCCCCTTCGCCCTGTTCCTCTGGAGCTTACGAGCTTGGGCATTAATATCTACAGGATGGCAGAGAGGAATAGCAAGCGAGAGAACAGGGAGGGAGAGAGAAGGGCAAGAGGTAGAACGGGTGGAGAATAATAATAAGGAGCAAAAGGAGGAAGAGGAGCAGGGAAAGAGAAGTTGAGGACACAGAATAAAAGAAATGTAAAGTGTGGAAAATAAAAAAGAAAGTGTACTTAAATGTCACATGCACCGTTAGAATGTAAGACTGACTCATGAGTGAAGCCCGGATTAAGTAACGTCTTAGGAACAGTCATGTGTGAACCGAGTGGAAACTGAGTAAAACCAGTCAGATGAAGTCAATGGCGCTGGATGAGGCAGCACATGTGGCTGACAACAGTGAACCTGATGAAAGGTGAACTCAGCTGCTCCTCATGGTTTCAGTCGGAGGACTTTGAGGCCATGCAATGGCTCACACAGATTGACACACACACTCACACTGGTTGAATCACTGGAAATGGGTGTGGCACTGGTGACAAGGCAGGTAGAGGTGGTCTCCATGGCAATGACTGACAGCCACCCTACCTGAGGCCAGTCCCCACCTTTAGAGCTGGACTGTACCACTCGACCAGACCGTAGGGGGGAGCTCCTGTGTTTGCCAAGCCCGGACCGACCCATTAGAGCCGCCAGGAATTGGGGGGTTTTGGGCCCTACAGCAGGGTGGGAGGGGTTAGGAGGGGGAGGGCTGAGACAACACCCCCCCACCAAGACACCAAGCACAGAATAACTCCCATAAACACACACACACCAGCCACACACACACCGCTAGACATGCAAGCACTGTGGAGCAAAGAGGTCTGTGACGCTTCTAGTGAGTCACTCCACCAGTTGGTAGGAAGAGATACACGGTTAAAGGTGTGAGGTACAGGATTTTCCTCCTAACATATCACCGTCAAATTAATAACTTTGTGCTTTCATGTGAGTCAATTTAGGTTGTTTTTTTTTGTTGGGGATGTAGAATATTTCACTTACAGATGATAATATAATTAATTTGGCTGTGATGTGTTCATGTGTTTAATGAAAATCCTACAGTACCTTTAAAGTGCTATCTCATCATAGAAAGTGTATGTGGGAATACACACAATTCACAAATGCAGGTGCACGCTCACATATACACCAAGGGGAGAAAAAAGGACACAAAGTTAGAGACAGAAGAGAGAACGAAAGGGGACTCAAGGGTATGTGACCTTGTAAACACTATAACACAACAGAGAAAGGGGTTAGTGTGAAAATTTAAATATGTGTATTTATATGTATTAGTTTATCCCGGAAGACTTTCTTTGCTGTGATTGTCTTTTGTTGATATTTTCAGATGCTAAACAGAAAGGTATAAGCTGTTTAACTGTGTTTGCGATGTTTTAAAGCACATTTAAAAAAAAAAAAAAAATGCTTTTAATGAGATGGGTAAGGCTGGGGATAATCTATATTTTACTAAATGTAAACAAATCAAGTCTGTGTTGCCAGAGCCTGATATAGTTTATTTCTCTGTGCTGATGAGCTCCAATTTCATAAAAAGAACTATTAAAAATACATCAGTGAGCCACACTGTTGCACTGGGTGACATCTTCCCACATACATCATCCTGCCGTAAATACTTAACCTGCACACCAAATGTGTCTTAATCTGCCGTTTAAAATAGTCCCCAACAAATGCATAGTCTAAAACTGCAGCAACGCGCTGTTTTAGGAAATTACAGAAACCTACAAGAACAGTGGAAAAAGGGGTTTCTGCGATAATACACTTAACAAAAAGTAGGGATCTGTTACATGCAGAAAAGTGAGAAAACATTTAATAAAATGAATATGCGCACAAGCACGCATCTACGGCACGGACAATGTAGGGAGGTCAGAAAGAATTTGAACCTAACTTGGAAAACGTGATGGAACCATGGCATTTATGTTTATTTGATCTATAAATTGAGGGAAGCTACAGTTCTCATTGATCCACACAGATGGTGTTTTCACCTGCCACAATGTTTGGTCACTTCACATCCTTGATGGACGTCATAGTTTATTTGCTAAATCTGTTTCCATTGCACTTTGTTGTATTCTGCTTTTACTGACATGCCAACTTTTCCACCTTAACCAAACATAAACTAACTTTTTTTTTTTTTTTTTTGCAATAACCTTACTTTTTTGACTTTTTTTTGGCAGAAATTGAAAATACACAAATATTGAAATGTGCATTCACAGTTTTGCTGCGCGAAGCTGAATGAAGATCACAGACAAAGTCTTCAGTCAGTCTTTCGCGATGCGTTTATTGCACATGTTCATATCACGATGATGATGACATTAAGCTTAATCGGTGAGCACTAGTATTAACATGCGTCTTCAGTGATCCGATCACAAGTGGAGCTCTCAGTTCGTCAGTTCACACCTGACCTTAAAATGCGCCTCCACATGCGTTTCAATTGACCGCTTGTGATCGGATCTCACTTCCAAGTTTTATATACAAATAACCAATCTATGCCCCACTCGCTCTCTCACACACACCGACACTAACACACACACACAAGCACATTAACAACGGACATGCGAGATCCGATCACAAGGGGTCAATAGAGACGCATGTGGAGACGCCAGGTGTGAACTGACGAACTGAGAGCAGTCCACTTGTGATCGGATCACCTGAGACGGATGTTAATACCAGGTCTGAACAGGGCCTATGAAACTGTGGCGGGACTAATTAGACTGTCAGAGGACGTCAGTAGAGTAGGCGGCCCATCAATGTGGACACACGTGGCCCTGACTACCCGAGAGATCGGATCTCAAATGCGTCCTCGATGCTTCTTGGGTGCGTTCACACCGGGGTTGTGCCGATGGACGATGGTATCAGTGATTGACGATCCGTTTTCCCATGAATGTAGTGACTTATTTTTTGTAGTATTAAATTAATACTAAATTGAATTTGCCTGCCGCAGTTTAACATATATAAGTGAAGTCGCTCACAGGGTAACGTAACGTTTACGTAACACACAGGTGTAGAGCTGCCAGAGCCACCGGAACAGGTGAAATAAAATATCCACAGTTCACATAATCTGGGTGATATTTATATACATTTTAAGCACTTGAAGATCTGATCATCACTAAAGCGTCTGTCATGCAGAGAGCTAATGAAAACAAATCAAATACTCAAAGTCATCATACTGACATTTAAGGGTGTATTGGTTGATTTTCGAGACAGACTAACACGCAAGAAAACAAACAGGTAGATAGAAACGTGATTGGGAGCTTGTCTAAAGCATCATAGGTTTGGTTTCATGGGATTTGTTGACCATTAGAAAATGCAGAGCACCACCAGCCTTATCCGTTCAGGGTTTCATGCTTTTACGGGTTACTTTGTTAATTGTCCTCTCTTCCATCTGAAAATGATACCGCTGCATCACACAAGAATAAAACACAGTAAAAGAGATTGCTGACTGACTCTCTACCACAGATGTTGACATAGCAACCAGTAACCCTGGCATGCCTCGTGAGAAATGTTAGTGTTGCTGGAAAGTGCGATCTCTGACAGTGACGCTCTGAACACTCTTGTTCTCTAACTGGGTGTTTGTGAATTTCTTCAACAGGATGCACAGGGATGAGTGTGTGTGCACGTGTGTGTAAATGGAAAACTTTTCATCAATCAGTAAACCAATTTCACATAAAGGTCACTGCATGATTCCTGAAGAGAGACACACAGACATAGATTCATATTACTGCAATGCAGATGTAAAGTCACAACAGTTGTTTTCCTGAGTTTTTGCAGTGTGTTATTATCTATTGAAATCTATCTACAAAATAGAGTCAGTCTCTCAGGGAAACTGTAATATCACTTAAGAGTTCACAGTTCAGGTGTGAGCCAGTACAGTTATGTGCAGGTACTTTAGCATGAAAGTGAATATCACCTCCCTCAAGTAGAAATGTGTCATTCATATAAACACCAGTGTCCTCACTGATCCACACCTCTGGTTGCAAAGGATTCAGCTTTCACTCAATCAATCGACCAGCTGTCCATGCATTTCTACTGCACTGTTTGTGTGTGTGTGTTTCTTTAAGTGTTCGACTGCACTTGTGAATGTGTGTCTCTCTAAAAGAAACCCAGATGAAAAACTGTCTTCACAGATCAGCAGCTCCATATACAACAAACATTGGTAATCACACAGAAATGAAATTTTCTCCATGGGATAACATCTGACAAAAGCTCTGATACTGCATCTCCCCACACACACACACACACACACACACACACACACACACACACACACACACACACACACACACACACACACACAAAATCACTGCAGAGGAGCTAACGAGCTGTGCTTTTCTGCTGAGTTTGACATGTTAAGAAAGAAAGGGAATTAGACCAGCTGCTGTGTGTGTGTATGTGTGTACCTGTCTGTCTATAAATATATGTGTGTGTGTGTGTGTGTGTGTGTGTCTCTGTCTCCTCACCAGCAGTGATGGTATCCTTCTCCTTGGCGTTGAGTTCCTCCACCTCTGCTCTCCTGCGCAGCTCAAATCTGCGAGCGTGTCCTTCTCGGGGTTTCCACAGCTCTTGGAGCAGCAGCGGCTTTTCATTGTCCCCCAGTGCACGCAGGCATTCAGTCCGCCAGCCCCCTCCTCCTATCCCCCCTCCCCCCTCCAAGTGTCCGATCACATCGCACAGGACATAAGAGTGGGCAGCATCCTTGTTGAGCGAGTAACGCTCGAGTGCCTCTTTCACCAGCTCCTGCGCACTGGAGCGTGGCGTGGCCAAGACGCTCTTGTAGTTGGCACCAGCGCAGATTTCATCCCCAAAAATCTTCAGCACCCCAGGGGCCGAGCTCTGTGTGGACAGTTCAGCTGGGTCATCCGCCGGTCGCTCCGGGGGTTCAGTTGTTGAACGCCGGTCCCCACGGGTGTTTGTTCCAGTTTCTGCTGGAACACGGTCTCTGTAACTAAGAGTGCGGTACAGGACCTGATGAACAGACAGACAACAACGACTTCACTGTAGGGCCACAGTGTAACAGACAATATGTCCAGTATATGCCTCTTGTACTACATATTAAAGTCAGTTCAACCAAATCACAAAAAACATTTGACTCTTATGGTGTCTAGCCATGCAGATTGCTTTGTTTTACGGCTGCACAATATGCACAGAAAAGAAAAATATATGCAACTATATTGGCATTTCATTTTCACTTTAACAAATTCAAAAATGATGATGATGTGATTTTGTTGGGTCTTGTACCAAACAAACTACACATTTGTAGGCAGGTCATAAGTGTTGCAGCACCACAACACTAATGGTGCTAAAAAAAAAAAAAAAAGCACAACAATGTGACACATTTTTCCTTTATCAAAAATATTGCAGCATTTTTTGCAGCTCCAGCGATTTGGATATTGCACTTGGCCATATTGCGATTAATTGTGCAGCTCTACTTTGGTTTTATTGGCCATGGTCTGGAAACATCCATCTCTGTCATTTCTGCCAACACCAAATGTCACATCTCAAAACCACAAATGTCAACCTCATGGTGGCGCTAGAGGGAAAGTCAGTAGGATTCATCCTCCAATAACCATGAATGTTCATGAAATCAAATCTCAGTCCAATTTCATGGCAATCCATCCAACAGTTGTTCCCATATCTCAGTCTGCACTAAAGCGGTGGACTGACCGACACTGTAATCCCAAAAGCCACAACACCAGCCTGACAAAACAAAAATCATATCTTTCCAAAAACAGTATCACAGTTACAGTCAACAACCCATTTTAACCTCACAAAATAAACCCAAACTATTTACATGGATAAATAAATAACACTAGAGACAAATGAGAAATGTGTTGTGTTTTTTTTTGGTAACTGAACTTACCATTCATAATGTGTCATACAACATATTTAGATATAGTGCACATCCAACCACTTCAGTAAATACTGCATATACACACACACACACACATACATATATATATATATATATATATTTATTTATTTATTTATTAATACGTTCATTTACTAGCATGTGTTTGTTTTCACTCTCTATTTTGACCTCTGTTCAACTAGGATGGTCCGTTGAGATTGAAAGAGTTCTGATCAAAGTGACAGAGTGTGTGTGTGTGTGTGTGTGTGTGTGGGAGAGAGAGTGAGTACAGTCACTTCTGGACCTCACTGTATACCTGCGTGAAGGTCCTGCTCTGGCGCTTCAGGCGGCTCTTGGACGGTAGGGACATACTGGCCCCAGAGGAAGAACCGTAGAACATGATGCTGCTGTTTGTTTCACAGACTCCACAACTGGTGAGCAAGGACACACATTTCAAAATCTTTACAGAGGCAGCACACACACACGGCTACATCTTACACTTACTTTTGGAACATTTGTAGATCTGGAAAGTAAAGAAAATCTACTCTAAATCTATTATGGAATATGTATCCACCACAAACAGACCACGATTAATAACAAAAACTGTGTGCATGTGAGTGTGTCTGGCCAGTACCTTGATGCAGTTACGAAATGTCACCTCTATGTGCAGCAGCACCAGGTAAAAGTTTAGAGTTGCGCGTCAGATGCTTTGCATTTCATTTCACTGTCACCTTTCACACTGGAGAAGGAAAAAAGACAATAGTGATGTCAGTTTACAGAAAAACTGAAGCCTCCCTGTGAAGTTATCGATCACTGAGGTAACTTTTTCTCCCCAGATCCTTTGGGATTCAGATAATACTGCTGTGGCTTTCAGCTTTTTAATGATTCCTTGACTGAGCTAAGCTGTTTTCACACCAGAGTCCAAACTGCAAATCAACATCATATTACTTGCCAAACACATTTCCTAACCTTGGTTTGTTGGACCCACTACAGACTTCTGGGCCCAGACAGTGAAGAACTCAGATCAGGATCATGAAATGTGGATTTTTGTGCTAAAACAGGCACTTTTTAAAAATCCAGTTGTGTCTGTATTCGATCAGAGAAATTATATATTAGGGCTGCAACTAATGGGTATTCTAATTATGAATTAATCAGATGATTATTTCCTTGATGAATTGATTTATCATTTGGTGTTTAAAATGCACAATAAACTTTATGATTAATTGACTATCAAAAATGGTTGCAGATTAATTTCATGGCGATCAACTAATTGTTGCGGCTCTATTATGTATTCCTACACTGACCTTCTACTTCACACTTTGCATTTATTGGATGAACCAGTGTTTCATCTTGCATCATTTAAGAGTTCTGTATTCACCACTACTGTCAGTTTGTTATTTCTAGCAATAAGAACATGTGAACTTATGACCACTTCTGTGCTTACTTTCAAATCCAGTGATTATGAGACACATTTTTTAGAACATGGCAAACAACTTTGCACTTTACAAATGCACAATTTAGAGTTGTCTGCCCTCTGTTTTGGCTTTAAAAGGGTTCATAGACCTGACTTACATATATTCTAGGGCTACAGCAAATAACTATTCATTATCTATGAAGAAATCAAGTACATTTTTTAATCAGTCAATTCAATGTTTTGCCTATAAAATGTCAGAAAATAGTGGAAAACACCAATTATGAGTTAGTAAAGCTCATGGTGGCATCTTCAAATGTTTGGGTTTGTTGAACAGTCCAAAACCCACAAATCTTATAATTTACACTGATATAGAACAGAAAAAAAACAGTAAATTTTCATTTCAGATGCTGAAATCAGCAAATATTTGTCATTTTTTGTTTGACAAAGGACACGCATGATGAAACTATTATTAAAGTCTTTCCCTATTTTTTTCTGTTTACCGTTTAATCTCTGCTCAGCTCATATATTTTTGTATTGCTACATTGTTTGTCAGTTTTTTAAGTGCATTTTCATGCCAGCTCTGTTGTAAAATTGTAATCCATAACATGGTCAAAGATGCATAAAGAAAAAAGATAAACTCTGTGTCTGCCTGCATCCAGGTCACGCATTTCTACCTCCATAAAAAGGGCTGTTTCCAGTCCATGTCCCCACAGATGGTGAGTCACACTTCACTCTTGGCTTTGGATGAACTCTTTTGACCGATGAAGACTTTAATGCTGGTTACCTCAGGAACATGGTCTAAACATTTACCAGGAGACTTGCCATTAGAAGAAAGCTCATGCAGTGTGCTTCGATTTGCAACTTGTGCAGTTATTCACCTTTATGGTATACAATTTATTTTCAGCAAATATTTGGCAATCAGCCTAAAAGGTGTTGTTCGAGCTGACTCTGCAAGCACTGGTGGGATAACGTGACTATTTTAAATGCCTGCTAATCCACAGTAATCTGGCTACTTGGCCGCAGTTAACTCAATCCTGGGACCAACAAACCCCTCCTGCACCCAATACACACAGAGAGAAAGAAACAGAGTGAGGCCTAAATTTTGCATGGTTGGTTGTATTTTGTGACCCTAGGAGGTTATGTTACATTTGGTAACCATGTCACAGAGACTACAACTTCTCCTGCACCTTTTGACTCGCAGTCTGTCCTTGTCTGGGCTACGAGAAGGTCAGAATTAAACACTGCGTAAGGAAAAGTGGACACCTATAACAGGCTGGATAGTATTAGGCAAAGCTTGTGGTTACTACGGGTCTGCCCTTTATTTAATGTCCGTCCGTCTGTTTACGATTTTGGGCTCAGTGGTCGTCAGTAGCAACCGCCGTAGCAACAAAAGGCAGGAAGAAATCCTCAGAAATTAATCCGCTGATGAGTCGCCAGGCGCGGCACTCAAAGCTACCAGCCCGGCCTCTATCGGTCAGCAGGTGTGTCTAATTTTTGTACACGAGCCCGTCACACTCATCACATGAATTATCAATTAGCTTATAGCTTGTTTCACCTAAACAACACTCAACAAAAATTACATAAAAAAAAAAAAATGCTGTGTTTAATTATGAGAGTGCTTCAAGATGTTGCGCGTTTGCCCCTAAATAAAATAGGTCCTGGAAAAGTTGAGGTGTGAATCCAGCAGTGACAAGCCCAGTCCCCTGAGGGCTCTCCTGGGTGTCTGTTGCGTTAATACTCACGCTGCCTGCAATGCGTGGCTCCATAGTGCTGGGGAATCCTTCTTGGCTTGTCTCTTATTCCGTCTCCCCTACAAGAAAATCCCCGGTATAACGGGGAGAAAAAAAAAAACACCCTGCTGCCCTGTTCCGAGCGACACACCGCTGTCCGGGGCTCCCACCCACATCCCCAAAACAGCCCCGTTAACTTGGACGACAGCCACCCGCTGAGTGCTCCTGCTTCTGTACGCGCATCTCCGCCGAGTGTCTAGCAATGCCCACTGCCTCCGGCAACCGCATTCCCACATTCTCAGCGGTTCACTGCCGAGCCGCGACGGAAACACCCGAGCTCTCCGCGCTGCTTCACCTCGGCGCACCTGCTCTGGCGCCCGAGTAAGGGGAGAGGACTCCGCCTGGCGGACACTGGCGGTACGGCCGCTACATGTGCATGAAGGCTCTGGCTTATGGTCCAAACTGGTCAATGTTAGATACTTCCTCCAGGCCATTTCCACGATACACATCACTAGTTAAAAATGTTAGAAGACCACTTTTCAGTTTTTGTTGAAATTCTCTCTTAAATTAAAGCATATAACAATTAAACAACAAGAGATATAAACAAAAACAAATCATGGGATTGTAACCCTTATTTCTTGGTTGGTAGCGTTCTCCTGTCTCTCTGGGCAACAATTTTCTTTTAGCTGTAATCACCACCGACACGGCAGGACTCATCTTTGTTCTCCTCCCTTAGCAGGACACGTGCAACTCATAGACTGTCACATTCACACCCGTCCCCCTGCAAACAGTGGCAGGTGGGAACCAAAGGTGCTCCACACTACAGGGGATGGAAATAAACAACTTGAATGTTGAACACCTACAAATTATATATATGAAATAATAAAGTAATGTAACTTATATTAATTCATTTAATAAACTCAAATAATACTGCACCACTTAATATACAACACAAATTAATATGGTTGGCTTATAATTAAAAAACTCCAAATGTGTACAATAATTAAAGTTACAGGATCTTCTTTTTAAAAAACAAATTATGTTTGGAAAATGAATCTCAACACTCTTGCAGAAGTCCCCACAATTCTGCTGCTCTTGAATGTTGCCTTGCTTTCACTCCTCTGTCCAGTTCATCACATCACGCTGGTCGTGGTTTTCTGTCTGTCATTGCCTTTTCATGGTGTAGAAAACTGTACTCACCTACACCTTGACTTTCTCTGCAGTTTCTCTAAAGGAAAGACCTACACTTTTGAGGGACTTATAATTGTCTGTCTGTCTTCCTTTGTGAATTTATTATGATATCAATATATATGATCGCAATAACTTACTTCCTGCTGTGCAATATTGTCCAAACCATGCTGGATAAGATGGTGTAGTAACAGTCTGTACCAACACTTCTTCTTCTTCTTTTATATACAAGGTCTGTAAGTCAGTTGGGACATCACTTACTTCCGTTGCTGCAGAAAAGCTGTCAGATCGTAACCCATTACTTGATCCCTGAAAAAGCTGTTTTTATACCTCTGAAACTTATTGTTTTTCAGTTTTTATAACTTTCTTCATTTCTTTTTTTTTTACCTCTGGTTTGCCACTAAACTTTGAACTACTTAAATTTCTATTTTAAAAAAAAGGGATGCTGTGAAACTTTTAACCAGTAGTGTCAAAAGATACTTTGAATAATAATTTGTTCCCGATTTACTTGGTTATAAATTCTTAAAATGACACCTTCTTTCCCTCCTTTCTCAAAATCCAGAACCTGTACATGTTGAACATGTTCGGGGGGTCCCGTATTAGATTTCATGGATAAACCTGCTGAGAGGATGTGAAGCAAAAGAGGCTGATGTCTTTTTGTTTGCATGTTATTTGGGATCTTCTCATTATTTGTAATGAAAGTAATGGTTTTTTTTTTTAGATAATAAAAAAGAAAAACAGGGACTTCTGATGTGTTTAGACTGCAGTACATTTGTTTCAAAGGTAAGTGGCTGAAATTTCAACATAAACATCTGTGATGGACCCATAATCAACTATTTAAAATGTTTCCTAAATATGATAAGATGAAATACTTTTGAGAAGTCTGATATTTCTTGCTTTTGTAAAACAGGAACTAATGGTACAGTCCCAGTAAAAACTCAGCAGTCACATAGTCTCCCTTTAAAGGGACAAATATAGTCAATAAAAGACATAATTAACATTTATTTAACCAATCACTCTTTATCACACCTTTGGTTTTCTAAACCAATCCTGTCCAATACAGCCCCTGTGTGATTTATGTTAGTGTCCCCGACATGAACGTAATAGGTTGAAGAGTTAACATTCATTCCAGAATATAGGTCAGGTACATCTGCAGATCATTTTGTCAACCGTGCATAATGTGCATCGTACAAAATATGTTTCTATGATCAAATATAAAGATCTGAAATTTTTCAAAAGGTGAAACATTCTAAAATAAAAAAAAACTCGGCAGTCCTGGAATATATTGCATGAAAAAGCTTTTTTATTACAAGAGAAATAGAAAAGATAAAAGCATTGTTGGCATCATATGGGCTTATCACAGCACAAAAGCACCACAGACACAAAAACCAATATTGAAATTGGAGAAAGAGACAGAAAGAATATGGAGTAATATAATCAGTCATGTAGAACCAGAAAGAAAACACCAGCAGCACTGAGAACAGAGCCACAATCACAGAGCGTCTATAAACAATGTACAGAGGGTCCATGAAGGCTTCATGGAGATTTTATAAAACCACAGAGCTCTATACAAAGTCAGGTGGGCACTGTATGTCCGAACGAGACATGTTATAACCAAGACAAGACAGACACACATGAAATCCTCAAATACTTCCTCTCAGAGTGGCCGAACCCGTCTGTGGAACTAGTCGAAATTCTGGCGATAAAACCTCCAACACAGTAAACTCAACAAGGCTGGAGCAAACACTGAGAGAACAAATACGAAAAGATACTGGAGAATGTATCTGAAGAGTTTTCTTTCCAAACTCAGATATCCACAGTGTGACAAATGTAACTCCCAGCCAGCTGTGACACTGAATTTGTTGTGATGTTAAATTACCACTCTCTGCTAAGTAAAATAAAATAAAAAACTGCAACCAAAGGTTTGTGTTACCTCCTTTTTTCTTTTTCTTTTTTTTTAATCTCCAGTGTATTTATTGTTCAGATGTCTCAAAAAAAGAAACGGATTTGGTTGAATTTTGGATGTTTTTGTAGATTAGATGACGAGATGATTTACGACAGTAAAATGCTGCATTCATATGCTGTTTGGTAAGTTATAAATGCATTTTTTTGTTATTGAGGAATGAATATTAAGTTTTGAAATTAAAGTATATTTGACCTGTTCTGGGGGAGTCAGACAGCCGTGCAGACAGTCGCTCTTTTGTTAAGAATGTGCAGTTTTGTTCTATATATATTGTATAATATCATTTCTTACCTTTGCCCAAGAGGTAAAATGTTTTCAGTCCAATTATTTTTGCTTTGTTCTCAGTTTGTTTGTCTGCACGATATCTTTTAAGGGTGCAAAGTTTGGCCATGAAATGAGGAAGAAATTATTAGTTTTTTGTTTTGGAATCCGAATCTAGGTATGGTAAGGTATTTTAAAATTATCTCTCAACACTGCAAGATCAGGCAGTTTTTTTCCCCTTCCTCATTTTCTCATGAAATACTGCACCTATTTGAAAGAGAAAAAATCTGACACATGAATCTAGTAAATTGTTTAACACAACGAGTTTTGATGCAAATCTAACTGCGAGTTATGTGGTTTTTTTCAACATAATTAGCGAGTTTTGCAGCTTTGGTGAAAGCATGCTTTCTAGTTCTTATTATAATCTATAAACACTTTTGCCGCCATAATATGTGCAGTGGTTTTATATCAAGTTTCTGACTGACTTAAAGCTGCTTTGGTTATTCTATAAATGTTACCCATATGTAAAGCTAGCAGAAAACTTTTGTGGCTGCTGCCCTACTTGGGTTGTGAATAAGCAAGTGAAGCCGTGTGGAGCGATGCCAGCATTAAAGAAAGCAGCTTCACAGCTATTTGACGGTTTTGGTTGCTGCAGACAGCACCCGAACAGCAGCTTTAGTGGTCGCTGAATGTGGCTTCACGGGCGTTTAAAGCCCGAATGATCCAAATCCTGAGAGACAGACAGCAGTGAAAAGATGTCGAACAGGAGCAGAGGTTTTAAAAAATAATTTGTTTGTACACCTATAAATACCAGATGGTTTGACCTGTTGGTCCTCAAGCCACATTTATCACACAACACAAGCTTGTCCGATATATCATGTGCCACCACATACAGTTTAACACTTAGAGAATACGTACATATTCAAATGTATTTTTAACGTGTTCAAGGTACATGCGTTCACGTGTAAACATAGACTCAGCCGATTAGAGGCTTTGGATTCATGGGAGTCATATATTATAGGATACATACGAACCCACACACACACGCGCACGCACACGCACAAACACACACACACCTGAGATGCCTTAATATTGGGCCAGATTGTTCAACAATACTATAGCTTCAGTTTCCTTTCAAGTGTGAGACGTATATATGGTAGTAGTGTGCTATCAGTTGCGGCAGTAGGTCAGTCTTCTGGCAGTGCTGAGTCAGACAGTGGTTTTCCCCCCTCTGAGGTTTAACCATGTAGCTTTGACAAACTCTATCAAATGGGTCCCATTCGTTTAGGATGGAGATGATGAAGATAATCAGCGAACACTATGAGTACATCAGAAGAAAATATAGTTGAAATCAACATATATCATACTTCATTGATAAATATATACTGTATAAATCGTACTGATGACATCGTCACTTACTAAACCTAATCACCAACAGTAAACTATTAGAATTCAGTAAATATTCTCCATAATCTACTGAGTAGAGCCTAGTAAAGGTGGAAGCACACAGGTAAAGTCTTCAAGACTGAAACCATGAATATCCGTATGTTCAACATAAAAAAAGATCATTCTACAGTCATGCTTGATTCGGAAAATCACAATAAATCACTGACTGAAGCAACCACTGTTAAAACCATATAGTGTACTAAAGTGTTAATAGCACAACTAATAACAATAACAGTGATAATACTATCTAGAGCTCTGAATTGTAATAGTAAATTACTGATGTCGCAACCTCTTAAATATAATCAAACCACATGATGCCTTCTGTTAATGATGATGATGATGATGCTTTAAATAATGTCCTATAACTAATTATGATAGTCAAGTCAGCTAATTGTAAACATTGTCTTCCTCTTGACAATAAGACAATGCCCTTCAATTCAGCTAAACACTGAATCTGGACGTGCACCACGAAGAGAGAAATCTCCAAGAATAGCTATTTAACCCCTGATAGTTGGAATGAAACTAAATTCCTGCAAAAATAAATAAATAAATACTGTAAAATAAAACTTAAATGAACTGAGGTGGTAAAGACTAAAAAGCTGTGTCCCATTTCACAGGCTGCTTCCCTTGAAGTCCAGATTCATCACAACAGGCTGACAGGGCAGTTTTGGTGCAAAGTCTCCTCCAAATGCAGCCTTCTGGTTTTTTTTTTGTTTGTTTGTTTTTTTTGCCACAGCTTGGAATACACAACCGGTGTTTGCTTTGTCACTCTCAAGTGTCCTACAATCTATTGCATGCCGGTCAATTGCTTAATGGTGCGTTCAACTGTCCTCATCAACTCGTTAAGTCAGGAAATATCACAATAACCACATCATATGTATGAGGTATTTCACTTCAGGTGGTCATGAGTCACTAAGCCAGTGCAGGATGTAGTAAATAATAAATGGGGCGTAATTTCAGCTGCGGATGATTTACTCACTGAAATCTCTCTAAACACTCGTCCAGCTGCCGTAATCCAGAAACTCTGGATTGATAAAAACTGATATGCTGCGCTGTAACATTTCCAAGCAGTAGCAGTGAGTTGTTGCTGAACAGTTTTGCCCTGGGCTTCACCTTACAGGCTAAATTGAGGTTGCCCTAACCCTCTGATTGGTGGAGGTTGTAGAGGCTGGACGAAGCCTTACAGGGACGGCAGCAGACGCTATTCAGGGCTGAAAAAGTACTGGCACCATTTTTTTAAAAATGATTAATATGTTTTTATTTTGATTCACAGCTAAAATTCTCCTAAAAAGACCATCATTCAAAGATAATGCAGTGGCCAATCCAGCATTCCCCATCAATGAAACTTTAGTGATGTTGAGTAAGAAAAGTGCTTTAATAAAACAGAATTTCACATCCTTTTTTGTTGGTCTTCTGCATCATAGCCCTCTGAAACCAAACTTAATCCCATGAAATAATGGATGCCAGGCATAAACTTCACTTCTTTCTACAAGTCTGGGAATGATGGTAAGCAGAGGCTGTTTAGATATGTTTCTTTATCACTAACCTGGTACACTGTTTCCCAGCTGTCCACCATGTGTTAAAGTAGAATTCAGGTATCTATCATCAAACATGCCCAAGTATTATCACTGTGAGGGCGGTTTCCTGGTGATAAAAATTAAAATATTTGACTTGATGAGTTGACGAGGACCGCTTGAATGCAGCATTTGTTTTGGTATCTGTGAGGTTCGACTGTATCATTTGGGGAAGAGGTACATGGTCACCCAACTAGCCTCCAAATGAGGCAGCCCCTGAATTTGAACACAGCTCACATCATCTCACTGAAGTCGCTCAAAAACAGGAGCTACTCCCTGTGAGGTCAGCGCTGATGTCATCTGGAGGTCTGGACCTGATTGGGTGGCTGGGCATAGAGGTACTTCCAGATGGCGTAGTAGTGTATGGCTGCTCCCATAGCAACAAAGAGGTGCCAAATGGCATGAGCGAATGGGACGATGCCATCACTTTTGAAGAAGACCATCCCCAGACAGTAGCAGGCTCCGCCCACCAGAAGCTCACACAGACCCGACTGCTCCGGCTGCGAAGAGGCAGAGCGTTTGTTAGTCTTCAGTTGTAGCGACATGGACAATGGAGACATGTCAAAACTACACACACTACCGTAGAAGAGCAGGCTCACCATTGAGAGGATGACCAGGGCAGGAAAAACTCCCATCACCGTGTAGCAGATTAACTCCATGACCTTGTATCTGATACAGAAGAATATTTAAGCACAGGTGTTCATTCTTGACCTAAGTGACAGTATGTGTAACAAAATAATCTCAGCTCAAAGGTCACTTACTGGCTTTTTCTGAGCTTTTAACCAAGTCTAAGTGCGGAATTTGGTCAAGGGAGGTTCTTGTCTTTAGGGTGTACCACTAGATATTTAACGTATTGAATGGTGTGTGTTAAGTTGCGACTCTTTGAGACATGAACGACTCTGTTAAGTTCTGCCACTTAAATGCATTTTAATGTGAATGGCATTCAAGGTTACTTAACGTCCCCTATATACTTCTTCTATACTTCTTGAAGTTACTAGACAACTCTTTTATTGTCAACGGCCATGTTCACACGACTTTTCCTATGCTACCTCACCAGGGCCAAAGTTTCCTGTCTTTTCACAATAAGAGCGCCAGCTTCCTCCCGTACAGGATAACATGTACACTCTCATTCTCACTCTCTCTCTCAGGCAGTTATTCGGAGGCTGATTATAATGAAACCAGTGTGAAAATGTTATAAGAATACTTGTGTATGAATGCATATAACTAATCAAAGAGGTTTGGTAAAGAGGTGCAGAAGAAAAAAATCTTGAAATCATGTACATTTTTAAAGGGATAGTTGGGGTTATTTGACGTGCGTTTGTATGAGGTAGTCCTGCAGTGTCGGTGTATTACCTGAAGTAGATTCAGGTCAGCACGGTGCAATTCAGGAGACACGGCAGAAGGCCGCAGCAGCAGCCACCGGTCAGGTGTGTAAATCAGAAAGTGGCATAATACAGTGCGCTCTGTGGGTGCACTTGTGCGTAGGTTAACTTAAACTTTAATAAGTCATCTCTGTTTACAGCCTCATGTTAACCTACATATATCTTTATACAGATTTAAAGATTTTACATTTTGGTGAAAATAAATAATTAAAAAAATACTCTGGTCAGAACACAGTATCCTTTAAACCCTGAGTCTGGATTTCAGAATCAGATTAGTCCATCCCTACACTTAGGTCATGTGATGAAGATCATGGTATGCAACGATAAGCTCAGAAAAAGCGAGTAAACGGGCCATTGAGTCGAGATTTTTTGTCACACAGGAGGAATATTGATTAGATTAATAAATAAAGAGACAGTCTGATACTGATGAAAGTAAGTGTTGGATGTTCGAGCTGACCTCTCGTGGAAGAAGAAGACATAGGTGGTACCAAAAGAGGCCATGACCCACACCAGCCAGCGCATGTGGCTCGCCCAGGGACCCAGTTCCCGCAGGTTCAGCCTGGTTAGGAATAAACAGGAAGACATGATGATGAATATATACACACTCTCCACACATATACACACACTCATACTTAGCAGGCTGGGTTGTTTACCAAGGGGCGTAGGAGGCAGCAATGAAGAAATAGATCACCATCCTGTCACACATGTGGAAACAGTGCTCCACAGACCTGAAGAGAGAGACCAAACAGCCTCATGACACCTGAGTGACACTGTTTATACATGTAGCATCAGTGTCTTTTACATCTCAAAAACAAATATGGAATGCAGGGATACACATTCGCTCCAGAGAAGGACAAACAGTTTCCAAAAAACACCAACTAATCTGAAAAACTCACAGAAAAAGAAGTAGCTGTTTTTTCTGCGTCCTCTTCAACCATTTCACCATATTAATCTGCAATATTACAGTGCCATTAAAGTGTGTGTGTGTGCGTGTGTGTGTGTGTGTGTGTGTGTGTACCGTAAGTGGCTCTTCTTCCAGGCCACAGTGTGAAACAGGGTAGAGATGATGAAGAGCGAGCTGAGCCCCGCCCCGTACACCCAGGCCGACAACCGCTCCCATTGGTCCTCTGACTGGAAGTGCAACAACGAGCTGCCCAGCAGGCTGGGGATTATCCATAACTACATGAATTCATGACATAAATGAAACATGAGATACAGACAGGCAAATAAATAACTATGCAAGATCAACTGAAAGCATGTGTGTGATGTACTGTATGTGTGGTCAGAAAAAAACCCGGTGGTGTCCGTGTCATTTGTCTGTTTAGTAATGATGCTGGTGTCAAATCATCTGTGTCAGGTTAATGATCACTTTCTGAGTAAGTGTGTGTGTGTGTGTGTGTGTATTCACCGCATGCGTGGCACAGTTGGCAGCATGCTCATATTCTGTGGGCTGGTATCTCTTGTTAGGAGGAACACGGTTGTTCATAAACCTGGAAATATCACAAATCAACAAATGTAATGTAACAAATGTATATTCAATAGCATCTTTATGATCTGTGGAGCAGCAACGATTAGTTGATTAATCGATCAGTCGATTGACGATAAATTAATATGCAAATATGCAACTGTTTTTATGATTGATTAATTGTTTTTAGGAATTTTTTAAGAAAAAAAATATATCAGCATTTTCTGATATTTTTCAGTCCGAACGATAAATAAACATAATAACTGACAAATGAATTGAGAATGAAAATAACCTTATCAATCGTTGCAGCTACTGATCTGAACTAAAATCTATGACATTAGATTCTTCTATATACAACAATAATACATAGGCAATTTACACACTAGCAAAGCCGCAAATAAGAATTAAAATTACAAAAGCTTTTTTACAGCAGTGTTATTTATTTCTCATTAAAAACAGCTTTTTGTGATGTGTGCTATTTAAAAAAAAAGAAATCTGTTTTAATCAATGTTTTTCTTCTTCTTAATGTCCTAAAAACATGTTGAACATCTTAAATATTTGTATTCATTTGTATCTCAGTGGTGCTCACAAAATTTCACCCCACCCTGTCCTTTTGCTTAGCAACACTAGATCATGCTTCAACTTGTTGCCATGGCTGCTGTTGCCTGGCAACAGTGGGTAACCACGGACCGACTGAACCAGAGGTTTTGTCCTGATGATCTCTTTCATAAACGATTCACGTGTACAGATACGCCTGCATGTTCACACACACACACACACACACACACACACACACACACACATATTCTTTCGAACAGGAACACTTTGCACAGAAACCCAAACAAACACAGATCAGGAGGTAGCACTCCATTAGTGATGTCACTGTTGTCATAGAAACCATTGAGCAGGGATACCACAGCAGAAAACTCCTGGTTTCTTTCATCTTTCTTTCCTCATCTCTTCCATCTCCCTCTCCTGTTCCCCGGCCCTGTCTCCTCTCTGCCTCCCGATGATTAAATTAACATGCAGGACGGCAAATGGACAAAGATGTACATGCACACAACACACACACACAGACACAGACATGTACACACACACACACACACACACACACACACACACACACACAGTCATAAACCACAACCCCTCCCTATTTTTATGCTGCATCTTGCAGAGCCAGATTTCATAAGAGACCTAGATTTAGCGATGTCTCTGTCTCTTCCTCACTCACACACACACACACACACACACACACACACACACACATTGTTCTAAGATCAGAGGGGCTCAAAATAAGAAAGAGGCTCCCTTCAGAGGAAATACCACTCAAATTAAAAATGCATACATATAAATTTAGAGAAAGGAAAGTCAGTTAGCTTTTCTAAACTTGAAGATGCCCTTTGCCAATGTTAGAAAACACCTAATTTATCTGAACTATACATCTATGGAGCTGTGCATGTATGTGCCATCTCATTAGGGGAAAAAAACAAACATTCAGAGGCTGTCAAATTCACAGCTGGATGTTCACATATGCACACAGCCTGCAGCATTTCATAAAATCAGCAGTTTCAGTATCAGCAGTTATATTACCCTTAAATCTAACTGTGCTATATTTCTATGTTGTTGTGCAACAGTGTGGAACATGATGTTTTCCTCCTACACTTAAGCTGTTTCAAATCTTCCTTGTTTTCAAAAGTAAAAATAAGTGACACTACTGATCCCGCACAGACAGGTACAGGAGATAAAACTCAAGAAGAGGTGAGAACAGATAGAAAATCCACCTCACATAATGACAATAATGCGACAGGGATCTTAACAACCACGGCTCATCCTTTCCTTTCCCTCCATCTCCTCCAGTGTGCTCCCTTTCCTTAAGCAGCTGTTTTCAAAGTGACGCTGGTTCAGAGCTATTAATACTAACTGACCCAGCCCAGAAACACACCGTCCTGTCCCCAATAACAGGCTTCCTCGCCCTGTATCCAACGCTGGCCTCACACTGTCTGACTGACTCTCTCTTTGGTGTGTGTGTGTCAGCGCCAGGCCCAGCAGGCTTGGCCGGGTCATTAATGACTTTATCAAGCTGGCTGATAATTACCAGGCCAGAGGCCAGGCAGAAAGACACAGAGAGAAGTGGACAGAGAGGAGCAGCGCTGTGGAAACGTCACGATAACTCCTACAACAACAGCAGGACGGGCAGAAGGAAGTGTCTCTGCTTCAGCTGTCTCGCTGAACCATGAAGACCACAACCTCAGTCCAGTTAATGGTCAACATGAATTAATATTAAAGCTGGTTTTTATCTGCTCTGTGTGCAAGTACAGCAAGTACAAATACGGTGATGGACAGTACTTAAGAAAAAGCCAAACATTTGGTTTTCTCTTTCTTATATCACAACAAACATAAATATATTTGGGTTGTAGATAGTTGGTCAGACAAAATATGCAATTTGAAGATGTCGCCTTGTGCTCCCGGACACTGTGACAGACATTTTAATCGGATAATTAATAAAAAATCAACAGTGGAAATACTCGTTAGCTGTAGCCCTGTAGTCTCGTGGACTCTCAACAGGAGGTATGTAAAAACTATTATTTTCATCGCTGATTAATCTATGAGGAAATGTCAATAAAAAAGAGCAGAAAAATATCCATCACAAGTTTGAACAAGCCTCGTTTGGTCTGACCGACACTCCAAAAGCCCAAAATATTACATTATAAATGATATGAACTGTAGAAAAAGCAGCAGCTCTTCACATCTGAAAAAACTTGAAGCAAAGAATATTTGACATTTGTTGCTGATTAATTATCTTTTGATTAACTACTCATCATTAATTGTTTTGGCTCCAATATAAAGCTGTGAACAATATTAGAACAGCTGCTCAAACAAAGGAAATGTTTTCATATTTCTTTGCAACAAAGTAATAAACAAAATCACCTGCCACCTTCTTGATTTATTCGCTTTTATTACTGGACGGGTTCAAAAATTGGAAGCTGTCCTGCAGGACAACTCATATCACGTCAAGTAAAACTGTGATAATTTGGCCACAGCCTCATTCTCTACTGTAGCATGACAACACACTGAGCTCACACTCTCCACACATGCAACGCTTTCTGATTTTATGTAGCAGTTGGGGGGGGGGGGGGGGGTTTCTCGCTTGTGGACAGCAGAAAATATTTGGGTATAAAAGGGTTTTGCTCCAGGATTGAAACAACAACAATTTTGATCATCACTTAATTGTTTCAGTCATTTTTTAGACGCAAAAATCCTAAAAACAAATATGATGGTTACAGCCTCTAAAACAACGTAAGGATTTGTTGCTTTTTATATCAGTATAACCTGAATATCTTTAGGTTTCTGAGCTATTGGTGAGAAAAACAAAACTAAATCTTGTTTGACTTGTGATGGACATCATGTACTATGTTCTGACAGTTCATCAGTAGATGAACTGATATGAAAATAAGAGTCGCTTGTGGTCTTAAACTGCTCTGTTTGACCTCTTCCTGCTGTGAAACCCACCCAACGCCACCGGGACAACCTCAACCTGTAGACCCGACTGGCTTTCGTGTGCAAGTCCAAAGATGTACAGTAAGTCAAAGACACTGAGGACAATGAGGATGTGTGTTTGTGAGGCCTTCTGTGTCTCAGAAAGGACAGAAAGAGAGGAAGCTGAAGAGACAGCAAGATGATGATGAGGAGGAGGAGGAGGAGGAGGAGGGAAGTGGCAGGTTTGTGTATAAACCCAAATAAACCCTGGACTACAAGATTATTACATCACTAGTTCAGAGATACGTTGAAATAAATTTACTTAAAAGAAAAAAAAAAATCATTCAAGATCATTTTTTTTTAAAGATCATTCCCAAACCCCTTTCAGCATCCTCCTCCTCTTCCTCATCATCATCACCATCATTAACATCACTATCAGGCAGCGAGATGAGACATGTCTCCGTTTCTGTGCGGTGTGTGACTCTTCATCATGTTGTCAGCGGGGTGAAACGATGAGAAATAACACGACCTACCTTACAAGATTCATTTACAGTGGAAATAAGCAACAGTTGACAGCAGACAGACAGTACGGCTAAAGCCTGAATCCCTCCTCTCTTGAGTGTTGAGCGAACAAGCGTCGCGGTCTGATCAGTTCAGCTCGGATTGTAACGGGCACATCTAACGCAACGTCACGGGCATCGCCGCTTCACCGGGAAGACGTCGTCGTCGTCTTATCCTCATCTCAAGCAGCACCGGGAGACGGACGCATCCCGACCCAGCTGCCTCCAGAGGATCCAGTCCGGAAGTGTGGGCGTGCGGGGACGGTCTCTGAGGAAGCAGCCGGTTTTCCTGCACGGTCGGTGGTGGTCTCCCTCTCTCTCTCCCCTCTCTCTCTCTCTCTCTCTCTCTCTCTCTCTCTCTCTGTGCCGGTTCACCTCATCACGACTCGGTGAGGAGGGTTGTTTTTACCACTGAGGGCTGCCACATCATTTTCTGAGGGACTGGCTCATGATGACTGGGGAGATTCGTGCCGATATGCGCCTGTATGTGCAGCCCCCGGTTCTGCCTCTAGGTGGAGATGGAGGCTGATGATATAATGCGATGACGATGGTTGTGCGTTTTTATTATTGTGTCAAGCTAAATCGATATTTAAGGAGCAGAAGTCCCTGCTCAGATGACTGATTCTACTTGAAAACCTCCTAAAAAAAAATATATATATATATATATATATATATATATCAGCGTTCTGGTCAGTGCTAGGCTGTAACCAGGACTTGGTGAAGACACATTAAATCTTCTGATTATATAAAAATAAATGCCCATCTCAATTTCCCAGAGCTAAGGTATTGACTTCAACTTTCCTGTTTTGTTCAACAAACAGATATTCAATTAACAGTGATGTAAAAGTGAGAAAAACAGCTGGGTGGATGCAAATATTATACAAATAAAACAGTTAATCGACCAAAATAGTTGTAATTTTCTCTTCTGGGCCAACATATGCCTTGGTCCTCAGCCCGAGTATGGCCCTTATACTTCCACATCTGGGCAGTGTCCGGCTGTTATTCGCCAGGATGGACTGACAGCTGGAAGACTGTGGTCCAGATGTGGAGGCAGCATCTTTAAATCATGCTGTATATTGGCCAGATTCAGGACGTGGAATCAGGCGTGTACTGAGCCAGAAGAAAACAAGCATGTGGGCCAAGTATGTATAGTTTCAGCTGTTGAGTCTTTCTTCTCATGTTATTCATTCATTTAACTGTTTGTTTCCTACAAATGTTGTTGTCTTACATGTCAAAGTTTCCTTCATAATAACAGATATATATATATAATTCTATTAGACAAATACTGAATCCATTACTTTTTGCCAGTTTTTTGCCTTTTCAACAGTAACATTTAAAGAAAAAAAAAAATCCAAACACATCCACACACACGCACACACACACCTGCAATGAACAAAGCTTTGTTGAATACTGTAACAGCAATCATTTATTAAATGCATATTATGACCAGCATAAGCTTTAAACAAGTACTGCAGCATTTCATCCTGATTAATATAAAATTTCTGCTTTAAGCGTTCAGCTCAGACTGAACTGTCTGTGACTATACTGATCGAACTCATGAAGTACCGTTTGCAGACCTGTGGTCAGTCCCTCTGTGCACAGTGTTGACTTTAACAAGCTCAGCAAAGAGCTTCAGAGGGATTACAAACACTGTTTGACCCGAGTCTGATCGTTTAACCTGTATATAAAAAAATACCTGATTAAAATATGGCCGAGAAGCTTTGTGTGATAAGGCAGCGGTGTTCATATCTCCAGAAGCTACTATACTTTGGGTGGTTTAACGTTAACTTCAGTTCAGACTATCTTCAAGTTCTTCATTGAGGACTCCAGAGTCTGAAAGAGGAAAGTGAAACACTCAAAAACATGTCTGCATTATGACTGACATCATGTCAACAAGATATAAGATCTGACCGCACCAATCTATCATGTGTTCTCTTTGCAATGTGTTAATTACCTTGACATCCCAGATGCCCATTCCTCCATCCATGCCAGTGGTGCAGAACTTGGTGCACTGGTTTCTTCCTCCTTCCAGCACCGAGATTTGGCTGAAATACAGTGTGAGACAAGTCAAACTCTGTGTACAAACAGAAAGCAGCTTATTTTAACATAGGTGATGATGATTATGCATATCCTCAAATTAAAAAATAATGTTAGGTAAACATCAATGGGCACACAAAGCTTTTAAATATTTCAATATTTCTGTGCAAGAGTTTATGTTTTTTTTTTTTGTGCAGACAGTGAAATTAAAAAAGCTCTGTCAGTGCTTTCCTCAAACAAGAATTTCATTTTCTCTCTTGCTTATACTAATAAGAGGGAAATTGTAGCATTTCACTACACGGTCTTATTTTATTTTCATTTTGACGTCACACACTTACTTTACTAAGATTCTGTGTGTTTAATATTGAGACATTAAAAGTTGTTGTTGTTGCTGTTGTTGTTGTTAACCTCCAGCAGTCTTCTCATAAGTGCAAATAAGACTGCAATAGAAATGCTTTTAGAAACAATAAACTATATACTCATCACTTGAATCTTGATGTCCCTTGTCTGTCTCCCTGTACACCACCTAAATCTTTCAGTCCGCACTCAACGCGTTTGTTTCCCCTCCTCACCTGATGCTGTTCTTGTGCAGGGTGTTCAGATCCTTTTCGGTGCTCTGGGTCTCTGAGGCCCGGCGGTCCAGGTTCTGGAAACGTTCCCTGGCACTGATGCCCTTCTGGGCCGCCTGCTTAGGGACGTCCAGCTTGCCACCAAATGTCAAGCTGCCCTTGGCACCGTCGTACACAAACAGCACCGGGTAACAGTCATGGCCCTGGAGGAGCACAGATACACATGAGGATTGATATTTTTTATATCCCAATATATATATATATATATATATATATATATATATAAAACAATAAAAGCTCAAACCACTATAATGTAGAATCTTTTATTTTGATGGTAGCATTTAGTAAGCAAACTCGAGAACGATAGAGATACTGCTGCTGTGTGATTCACATTACTGAGACTACATGCTGACTTTATGACTGCTACTATAAATACACAACATTTTACCATGTAACACATTAACATTGCACAGATTTCATCCTCTTTTCTGCTCGTGGAACCAGAAGCAAAGAAAAAATGTGCCCTATTGATAATGTATTTCTCTTATTTGAAAGTCTTTTTCGTGGCATTTTTGCCTTCTTTAGATAGAATACTAAACAGCTGGTTGAATATAAGGGAGGGAGAGTGATGGAGGGATTACACACCACAAATAGACATGATCCAGGGACATTGCGATCATATGGATGGCAACTTTAACCTCCTCAAACGAGCCCCATTGATGTCTTCAAGCAACTGACTCAATTCGCCATCATCCTGTAATTGTCACTTGTGGCCACAGTGGCCACTGTTCAGCACCGACTCTCACTTTAAATGGTAAATTTATGAATCTGCCTGTTGTTGTCATTTAAAAAGAATACTGAACTTCCACAGGTTAAGATAGTGAAATAAAATGAACGCTTCTACCTAAATAAATATGGAAAAATAAAATAAATAAGATACTTTGACTAATGACACACCAATAACATGTTGAATAAAGACTGTTCCCTTTCACATTTGTTTCTTTTGATCATTTGATTTGTCAACATTGTGGACAGACTCACAAATAGAGTAAACATGAGAAGAATAAAAGCAACTGATTCATAAACTGAAGCTGAATGTGTTGAGAATAAACACTGGATGTGTATTGTGAATACTCACGGCGGCCACTAAGCTGTTCTCAGTAATGAAGGTGACACACAGAAGAGGAAGTGTCTCAGAGCTCAGACTGTTCACCCTGTGGAAGTCAAAACAAAGGTCAGCGTGCACAAACACACATGAACACACACACACACACACACACACACACACACAGGTATGTGCCCCCGCCCTCTCTTACGTGCCGGTCTTGCCTCCTTCTGCGACAGACACGGTGGAGTCATGGGAGGTCCAGGCCAGGCGGCTGCCGGAGTGTGAGAAGCACACGCTGTGCACCCAACCACCGCCTCCTCCTGAACTCTGATCTGCAGCTCCAGACCCTCCGGATTCAAACAGCATCTCCCCGAACGGCATCTTGCTGCCCCAGGGAGTGGGGCCAGGCTTTTCCTCCACCTCCTTAATGTAGGCTGAAAACACCCTGTAAGCGAGAGGGAGACATGAGTTATTGTAGCTGTTATTGTTCATGGCCGAGAAGTTTATTAGGTTCATTTATAATAACTTATTCTGCTTTATCTGTATGTTGAGTGTTGTATGAGTGAGTTACTGTTTGTTCTTGTGAAAATAGATTTAAAAACTTTGTAAATTATTGGATTTAAGATTTTAGATTTGAATGAGGCTAGACATGAGTTTAGTTTATGTTCATGTTTATATTCAGTTTATATTATGTTTCTAGAGTTGCAGCTGGTGGCTATTGAGTGAACATACACAAGCACGGGACGCAATTTAACCTTTGAGCCTCTATTTAAATAATATTTCCACAAAGAAAAAAAACTGTATCAACAAAAAAAAAACGGAGAGGAATGAAAGAGGCGGGAGAAACGCATCTGTTTTGATTACCTGCATTTGAAGTCACAGGATCCAGCAGCCAGAAGGACATTGTTGGGATGCCAGTCCAGGCTGAGGATGGTGGAGCGGATTGGCTTCTTGATGTGCTTACACACCCACCTGTAAGGAACCACACAGCATGTTATAAAACAACCCAATCTGCAGTTCATAATGATTAAATGCAACATAAACTAGGGGAGAGGAGGCCACCCTATAAAAACTCACCAGTCGTTCTCCTGCTCAAAGTAACAGATGGAGATGAGGCGGGAGCCGCTGCCTACAGCAAACTTGTTCTCCTTCGGTGACCACTTCACACAGCGAGCGGCGCGATTGATCCTGAGGATGACCAGGGTGGGCTTCCACGTGCCCTCTTTAAGGGTCCACACGTAGGCGTTACGGTCCGCGCCGCAGGTAACTATACGGTTACTGTCTGGAGCCCAGTCAATACCTGCAGGAGAGAGAAGCTCTTATTGATGTTTCATCTTTGTACATACATCATGATATATATACTGTGTATATATATATATTATATATTATATATTATATATACATGGACATATATATATATATGTATATATATATACTGTATATATATATATACAGTATATATATATATATATATATATATACTGTATATATATATATATATATATACAGTATATATATATATATATATATTATATATATATATACTGTATATATATATATGGACAGAAGTGCAAGTGTGTGGTAACAAGGTCCACTTTAATTAACTTAGCTTAGCATACAGCTAACCAGTGGCAACTCCAGGAAGACACTGAAATAACTCACATAAACCACCAGCTCATTAAACCACAACTTGGTGTTTTTCAGCTTTGATTTTTGTCCCATTCAAACAAACAAGGTATAGCATGTTTATATTTGGGTGGATTTTTATTAAATTTGGTAAAGCTAGGCTAGCTGTTTCCCTGTTTCCAGTCTTTGTGCTAAGCTAAGCTAAGCTGGTGGTAATAGCTTCATATTCAAATACAGACATGAGAGTGGTATCAATCTTCTAATGTAACTCTCAACAAGAAAAGTGTATTTCCAAATATACAAAATCTAATTAAAAAACTATACTGTGTGTGTGTGTGTGTGTGAGAATGGCATGTCTAAATATACTCAGTCAACTGTTAAATGTTTTAAATCCTCATCATTGTTTATTAGGTTCAGTTGGACAGAACAGCTGCATTTTTTGCAACTTGTATTTGTTTGTTGGAGGTTAATATAAAACTTAAGTCAGTAAATCACTCTTTGTGTTTGTGTAGTGTGCCTCACCTGTCACCTGCCCGTTATGCTCCTTCAGCTCATGAATCTTGGTCCACTTGGTCCCATCTTTCTTGTAGATGTGGACGTCATGGTTGTTGGGGCAAAGGGCGATCTCTGCAGCACAAAAACACATTCAAATACATTGTACATCAACAGAGAGAGCAGTGCAAATTAGTTCGACATATAAAGAGGAAATTCCCCAGTGTGAGGACAAAGTACAGTGTGACTGACAGGAGACGTTTATGATGGGACGATCAGTGGAGTGTGACACAGAACAGCTGACTTGGTGCATGAGAACAGAGAAAACTGGAGAAATACAGAATGTATCTGCCCGCAGGCGGCTCACAGACACATGGTATCTTTAAATAGATAAATGTGCAAGAACTGCGACCTTCCTTCCCATAATGTTGTAGCAAACCCTGCGCTGGTTGTAGTCAGCAGATGAGTCAGAAGCAGCGTTTCTCTGAGAGCAGCAGTGTGGGTGCTTTGGTGTGCAGTTTTGTTTTTTGCTTTTTGAGTGCACATCCAGGAATATGAACCAACTAAAGTGTTCCGCTGAGAGTGGAGTGAAACTACAACTGTGCGAGTGTATGACTCGACCACAGCCGCATCTTACATCCGTTTTTGCCCAGAAACCAAAGCGGTGATCAAAACAGCCAAATATGGCATTAGTTTCCTGCAGCTAATGGAGCACAAGAGCTTCTCAGAAAGGCCCCCAGGCGCCACCCTCACTGTTACAGGAAACAGGAAATACCTTCTCCCACCTGGGAGCCAATCACAACCCTCTCTGTCTCTTACAGCAGTTGTTCTTTGGCGCAGATACTAGTTGGAGCAAGATGTTCCATGATGTCTGTGTTGAAAACAGTGTGCAGTTTAGAGATGAGACCACTCGAAGACACTGAAGTATAAGCCCTGAGTGACCAATCAGAGAAGGCGAGCAGACTTACGGGTCCGATCTTTGTTCCAGGCATGGCAGCTAATTGGTTCCAGCAGGAAACTATGGTACGCCATGGCCAATCAGATGTTAGAAACAGACCAGGAAGTGGGGCGCGGAGAACAGTCAAGTCTAGAAAAACAGAAGTCACAATATTCTCTTTACCATGAAGAAGTGAAAAGAGTAAGAAAACCGTTAGAAGCTGTGATGAAATTTACACAGTTGTTTTTTTAAGATTCAGTCAGAGGTGGTCCAGACTACTTGAGGGAACTTTTGAGGGGTAAAACCCACCATCAGCTGACTTTAACTCTGCGAGCACACAACACTGAGCTTATCTCACTCAGGTTGTGTTAATGAAATCCAGACTTTCAGAAACACGAGAGGAATGATGCAGGTCAAGGGTAACACACATCCCCCAAACAAACTTCACCCTCCACAGTGAGAGCACACAACCAGGAAATCAGTTCACACAGATCCATCACAGTCAGTTACTTCACAAAAACTAATTAAAAAACTAATTTCACATAATAACCTCCACGTTTCTGTGCTCTGAGTGAGCGTGAGGGCAGCAGGAGTGCCTGTTGCACACTTCCTACATTTTCCTAAAAATGCATTACACTTACAAAGTGTGTTTGTCTGTGTGTGTGTGTGTGTGTGTCTGTGTGTGTGTGTGTGCGTGTGTGAGAATGACATGTCTAAACATACTCAGTCAACTGTTAAATATTTTCTAGGCTACTTACCCCGAGGGCAGGACAGAGATGAATGGGTGAAGAGCTGCAGAGATGGACAGAGAGAGAGAGAAAGAAGAGAGAGAGGCAGAGGAAGCTGGCGGATCAAATAAAGACGAGGGTACTCAGCTCGCGGACTCTGGCCAGTCAACGCGAACGCTAACGACAGAGTGAGCTCAGGAAGAGAGAAGCTGAGCCGAAGAGAGGGAGGAGAGGTCAGAGGGGGAAGTGGAGGAGGGTACAGTGAAGCTCTGAAGGGGAGACATACAGGAAGTTAATTCAGACTTATGCTCAGGGTGGAAAAGATCACGGGTGCCACCTCCTTAAAATGTAAGAGACTGGGATCAAACTTTTAATTCTTTAAAAGGAAGGAGGGGAAAAGGAAGTTTTGCCTCAGTAAAACTAGGAAGGGAGGGAGGAGCAGAAGCACAATACAATGTTCTGCAAAAAAAAAAGGAGGAGGTAAACTGAGGGGGGAGGCAAAAAAAAAAAAACTTATGAAGCATGAAAGACAGAAAAGAAAGGGGAGGGACACATATTCACTTCTGCATAAAGAAAGAGGAAGAAGGAAAAGGGGAGGGAAGAAATGTAAACTGCAAAATAGGGTGGGGGGAGGAGGGGGCTGGCGTCAGGAGAAAGAAGTGGTTGACTACATTTCCTTATTTTAAGCAGTTTGGATATCCCAACTCAAAGCTTTCAAGCTTTTACAGAAACACGCGCTTCACATTTTCTTATTCAATTTAACCTCAGCAGTGGATGTTGTGTTAGGTAAGACGTGTGTAGAGTTTCTTACATTACTCATTATTTCCAGGCGGGGTTAAGAGGAAGATTATAGAAGTGGCAACCTCAGTGAAAACCTAATAAACTACTGTTTAAATCTAAATTCCATTTCATGTCAGAGGACATGTGAAGGACTGTTTTTACAAGGTTTATTTTCTCTTTGGAATTTCAGTAGCAGGTTATAAAAGCTACGATGGATTTGAGAGGCCTTGATTTAAAACACCCCCACGCACTGTGTTATTTCATTTTATTCTTCTTCATTTTTCTGTTAGGAAACCAGAGTGGACCTGGCAGGAGTCTGACTTAATATTTATTAACATGTATATCTGAGAAGAAAATACATTTACTAATATTAGAGGCCTTAATGACGTACATTTGCCTGTTATCATTTGCAAAATTACCATTGTAATGTAAAAATTAACAGTATGTTCTACCCCTGGTGACCTACTTGCTGTTAATTTTATAAATTTTTGTCGTTTACTTCCGACCCTACTTATAAATATATATATATATAATCCTAACTCCTTACCCTTGTCAGATAAATAAAAAACCACTAAAGGGTTTCTTCTTCAGCTACGTCCTTGTATGCGCATGTGAAGCGACTCTGTAATTGCACACTGCACAATAAGGTCTATGAAGTCATTTTAAATTGCTGTTAAAGGTTACTGTGTTCAGTTTTAACCATTTGTAGTTCTATTGGTCCCTGTTTGGTTTTTGTATTTTTCTGCTTAACAGTACCATGCAAAGTAAATGTGGTATTAACTCACTCAGAGGCAGGGAAGCAGAGAACCGCATGTGCGTAAACATGGATTTAAACATACATGAAAATATCTTTTAAATGGCTTTTCGAAGGTTTTCATGACACACACACGCACAGCACGTTTTTCTGAGAAACACTGAATATAAACATCAACTTTCTTCATTTACAACAAAACCCCACAGGGCACTTTTAATAACTGCCCCAATTGTTTAAGTCATTTGCATCTTCAAACCGTTCTAGCCGAGATACTTCATCTGGGGCTGGAACACCGAGCAGAATACGGCTCACAAATTCCCACATATTACATCCACTCCAGGTGTCTAGTTACTATCCGCCCACTGTGTCAGAGAGGCAAACACAAAGGAAGAGAGCAGTCGAGTGAGTTGTGTACTGTAAATGTTTTTCATCTTTATTTCATGTCTACCTCATGATCAGTTACATAGAAATCCTCCATCTCGTGTGGTTTTAGTTTAGCTGCAGAGCCTAGTGCTGCCCAGCCGTGACTCTGCACAGAGTTTAGACAGCTGCTTTCTCTCTCCACCATCAGATCCTGTACAGCTCTCTACAGCCCAACCAGCAACATGACCTCAGAATATCAATAGACGGGTTCTTATCCAAACGATGACTTCACCTACTGGAGAAGATTTACTATCCACCAGGAAGTAAACAGTCACGCCCTCCGATCTATTAAACGCTGATATTAAGAGATCACGTCGAGGTTAATCTGAGGTGAAATACAGTCTGATTTTTGGATAAAACGCACCTTTTAGTGTTCAACTTTTGGTACAGGAGGTTAGAGAACATAAAAACACACATTTCACATCACGTTTAATACGTGTCAGAGGACCTTCCCACTTTGACACCTGGTTAACCTTCATTTAAAAACAAACAAACAAACAAACAAAAAATTAACAGTGATGTCACACGTCAGCTCAGTGTGTGTGTGTGTGTGTGTGTGTGTGTGTAGTGTAGTATAGTGTAGTGTAATGTGTATTGTATTGTAGAATAGTGTAGTGTATGCTTGTTCATGTGTTGTAGTGTGCAAGTGTGTGTGAGAGTGTAAGCACACACCCACAAGAGTGTGTTATGGTCTGATCAGTGCTTCAGCAGACACTCGATAAGGTGGTCAGTTATGTATGTTACTGGCTGCGTCGCAGGAGAGGGAGGGGGGTGGAGGTGGAAAGGGGAAGGAGGGGTGAGGACTGTGAGGGCGAGGGGAGAGAAGTGAGGCCGCAGCGTCTCTTCATTCATTCACAAGATTTCTTCACATGATGCGGAGACCCTGGATAGAAGCTTCTAGACTCTGAGGAGGTAAACGCAGAAAAATACATGGGAGTTAGAGCTGAGGGATCTGGGAAAACAAAGCTCTAAAGAAGACAGCTCATGTGTGCATTTACCTTGAAGTCCCAAATGGTCATTGCTCCATCGATGCCTGTGGTGCAGAACTTGCGACATTCCCTTTTGTCTCCCTCATAGATAGACACTTGGCTAAGGAACAAAAACGTAGAAACATATTAACAAGTTTTAAAGAGGTGATAAAATTGAAAAGCATAATGATGCATTTCCCTATATTGCCACGATGAGAGGGTGATGTAAGGACGAAGAAGTGGTCCTTAATGGAAATACATTTATTAGCTATTTGCTGACAGGTAGATGCTGGTTGCCGAGCCAACCTCAGTGATGAAAAGCCTCCAGGAAGTCACAGGGCATGACCAATAAATAAAACAGCACACAAGCTGTCATAAACCCACATCGAGATATAACATGTAAATTAACGAGCTTTACACCGTGTCTACACAGGAGGCGCAGCATGAGCAGCATGTTAGCAGAGCACCTGCAGCTTCAGTGCTTCAGGCACAGTATTTAGTAGTAGGTCACCTACACTGTGACAGCGCCCAGAGCCCGAGAAGAAAATAGAAGAACATAAACTTGAAGCGTAAAAAAATATGCTTCAGTCTGCGTTTATGAACATGTAGCATGAATAAAACACGTAAAGTGTGAACAACTGGACTGATCAAAACAGTGAACCTGTTCTGTCACAGGCGTGTAACATGGTGACTGAAAAACATGGCTGAAACGCTTTCTGTGTGGACGTGTCATTACAAGTGCTGGGGGGTGGATTTTGTCACCTTTGGAGATCACCAGGCTAGCTGTTCCCCACTGGTTCCAATCTTTAGGCTAAGCTAATGAGCTGCTAACTGTAGCTTTGGACATGAAAGGGATATTGGTCTCCTCAATGTCTTGCAGAAAAAGTGAATAATCTTATTTTCCAAAATGTTAAAAAAATTTAAAAAAAAATACTACCGAGACTACAGCCACAAAAATGGCAGTAAAGTTGACTTATTTCATATTTTTCCATTATGAATTAAATTTTTTTTGTTGTGGACATCCAGTAGAAGCCTATACTAACGTTTGTAGAAAATTGTAATGGTTCAAAAGCCCTTCCATTTGCTATGTACACAAAGCTTAAACATCACCATTCATCTCTATACTGTGATCACACATTCTGACTAAATTGGAAAAGAAATAAACCAACAATGAAATTCAAATCAAAATCTTAAAATGCCTACATTCTGCAAGCATCTAAACGTTAAATAAAAACTTAAAAATGAGCCTTAAAATGAATTCCTGCCATTCTTGATGGCGTGTGACCTACGTGATGCTGTTCTGGTGCAGTGTGTCCAGGGCAGTGTTGCGGTCCTCGGTGGTGGCTCTCTTGTCCATGTTCCTGAAGCGCTCCATGGCAGAGATGTTCCTCTGGATACTCTGCTTGGGGAGGTCGAGCTTTGACACAAATGTCAGCGTTCCACCGTCGTCGCAACGGAACAGCATGGGGCAACAGTCGTGGCCCTGATGGCAGAGACGACACATTTAAAGTGGAAACTCTTCTTTACATTTGAGCATTAAAAATATATTGACAGTGCACATTGAAGGTGTTATTCTTACCGCAGCTACTAGACTGTTCTCTGAAACAAAAATGACACTGAGGAGAGGAAGGTACTCCGTCTTCAGCTGTGAGGGACTTAACACAAACACACAAATTAACTAAAGATTTAACAGGCAGCATACTACCAACGCCTTCAAAACCGTTGTGCTGTTATAAAAATTAGGACGATTTTATTACAAAAAAACAAAATAAAAGGCACTCTGCTTTGAGTGCTGCAGTGTGTGCAGGTTTCCAGCCAGAACATGTTAAAATCTTTGCTGAGGGTCAATCACCGCCCCCTCAGTTCATGTCACCTGCAATTTGCTGTCAACAGCCCATCATTATGAAGTCTAGCCTTGGATGTGGTTCACCTAGTGTCTACCTTTCTCACAGTTTTGGCGCATTCAACGGATGATCAGATTACAATTCATGGCTTACGTACAGTAGCCAATAATATGATAGATAAAGATAAATTCCTCATGTAGTGAACGAAATAACAAATAATCCAGTGAATAGTTTGCTTTTTTAATGTGATGGATTGCTTTTTGATGAAAGCGTGGGAGAATTGAACTCTTTACTCTTTTTTTTGGATACACCTCAACTCATCTGTTACTGGAAAAGAGTTATCTTTGTATTTTATCTCCTTTCCTGTTGTTAGTGGCTTTCAGAACAAAAGGCATCCTTCATTACAACCCCAGTTTGGTATGGACAGATACAGACAGTGAAACTACTTGTATCTTAACATGATTCAAATTATTTCTAGATTAATTGTGATAATTAATCTGAGAATAACTGTAACCGAGCTGTAAATGAGTCCCTATATGCACAGAAAAAAATATACCTGGCAGTCTTAGAGCTGTCCACCACAGTGACAGTGCTGTCATGGCTGACCCAGGCCAGGCGGTTACCAGAGGCTGAGAAAGAGACAGAGTGGACCCAACCCCCTCCACCTAACAAACACAATGTGCAAAAAAAAAAAGAAGGCAGATCTGGTTTAGTTTAAAGTGTTGCTGCAAGTCATATGCAAGAGGATTTTTTACTATACATGTGAAGACAGAGATACAGACCTGCTCCTCCGAATTCTGCTAGCACAGCCCCAAATGGCATCTTGCTGCCCCAGGGTGTGGGGCCTGGTTTCTCTTCCACCTCCTTAATGTAGGCTGAGAACACCCTAGAGGCCGGGGGGGGGGGGGGGGGGGGGGGGGGGGTTAGCAGGTTTCAATCATTTAATTTTCATCTTTTTTTTTTTTTTTTTTTTTTAAAGACTACCCATTGCTCGCTTATGACTTTTACCTGCATTTGAAGTCACAGGATCCAGCAGCCAGCAGGACATTGTTGGGATGCCAGTCCAGACTGAGGATGGTGGAGCGGATAGGCTTCTTGATGTGCTTGCTCACCCACCTGAAGCACAAGGGGAATCATTCATTCATTTTTTTTTATGTGGAATATAAAAACTTCAGTAGGTTGAGCTAAATAATATGCAACTTGTGCATAGTGACTGCACACTTAGTGAGTGTAGCACAGGAAAACTGGACTGTTTGTTTTATTGATCATTCTGAAATTCCATGTGTGATATATCAAGCATTTTATTATGATGTCTGACAAACCCTGACCTTCAGTTAAACAGAACACATCCATGTAACCAAAAATACAACGAAGAAGAAGAAGAAGAAGAAGCAGGCAGCCCTGCCACAGACAGACAGAGTATACTCCTACACATGGAAAACTACATCTGGAAAATATGTAGCAATGAACACAGTGAACCAGAGCAGAGTGGCCCAGTGCTGGGAAAAAATTTCTTTTGACCTTGTTAATGGATCATTACCATCAGTTGGCTGTACAGTACTTCGATTTTAAACCAGCATCCACAAACTGTGTCCCAAGTAAAAAACAATACATTTTAACTGTAATATTGATCTAAAAAAAAAAGTGAAAACACACTATATGTTAAGGTGCAAGAATGGCTGAATAATACTCTTCATCACAATATTTAGCAAAAATAATCAGAAATACTAATCTGACCATAACAGATACAATTACAAAATGTCACAGTTGTACTAATTATCCCGGACTTACCAGTCATTCTCAGACTCAAAGTAGCAGACAGAGATGAGTCGAGCCCCACTGCCGACTGCAAACTTATTCTCCAGTGGAGACCACTTGACGAAGGTGGCAGCTCGGTTGATCCTGAGGATGACCAGTGTGGGCTTCCATACCCCCTCCTTCTGGGACCACACGTAGGCATTACGGTCTGCTCCGCATGTCACTATACGATCACTTTTGGGAGCCCAGTCAATACCTACACCACAGCCAAGAGAAAAAGGTACTTTATTACAAAGAGACAAAGATAATTTAGTGCTGCAAAGAGAAGATGACTGGCATAAAATTAAACACCGATTATTTTGATAATCAATAAATCATTTTACAAGCAAAAATGCCAAACATTTGCTGGTTCTAGCTTCTCAAATGTGAAGATTTATCACTTTTTCTTTGCCATTTATAACAATATGTCGATTTTTATTTTTCACAATATTCTGACATTATACAGACAAACCAGTTACTTGATTAATTGGATCCCTAATCCAACTGACTGACGAAACAATCGTGAAGAAGTGGATTATGATGGCACAGTCTTGAGTTGAGACATGTTCTGCGCAGTCAAATCATTCAGCATCATGTATGTGTATCAAGTGTGTCTCAACTTGTGTAAATGAAAGTAGTTTTGTTTGTGGCTTAGTCATAGGAACACAGACATGGATTGAGACATTACACTGATTAGCTAAAAAATAGTTTGTTTTGTAAATGTAAATAAAGCAGTCTGACTAAATACCTGTTATGTGTCCATTGTGCTCCTTCAGCTCATGGGTCTTGACCCACTGGTTGCCACTCTTCTTGTAGATATGAACTTCATGGTTATTAGGACTGATGGCAATTTCTGCAAAACAATGTGAAAACAGCGGCTTAACACAATGCAGGGACAGATAACAAACAAGCTAGACCAGTTCCTGGTATTTGTCAAATACCAAGCTGGACGACTCAGTGGAAAAGCCAAAAAATGCTGCAAACAAAAACCACAGCCACAGTATTATTTCCCTTAGCTGAAATTGCTGTGCTACTCACATCAATATGTACAATATTTAAATGTCATTAATGACATGATCTGTTGTCTGTTACAAATACTTCAACTGGTGTGTGGGGGACGAGTTGGCACATTCAAAGGAAGGAGATAGTTGAGCCTTACGTGTCCTGTCGCGGTTCCATGCGTGGCAGGTGATGGGCTCCAGCAGAAACTGATGAAGGGACATCTTGTCTGGGTGTGGTCCTTAAGTGGAACTCTGCGAAATCACACAACAAAACTTAGTTTAGCAACCAGCGACATAAACAATGAGCGAACAGCTGGGCTGAACTTTGCCTCTCTCAGCGTTAAATCTCCACGGACAGCGAATATAACAAGTCTGTTTTATTACCTCTAAAATGGGACAACTGGTGAACTGTTAACTTTATTGCAACGTTACTCGGAGCTGTGTTAGCCTGGTTACATCATATAAACCTAGTCAAAACACTGAGAGGCTGCTGCTACTACTAGCCTATGTTAACGTTAGCTTTAATAATATTACTAAGCTAATATTAGCCAGATAACTTTGACCAAAGTCTCACTTTTAAGACACTTCTATGGATTGAGGTTGACTTAGTAAGCTAGCTACTATAATATTGCCATGATTAGGTTTGTAGCTTTACTCCGTAAACCGTTAACATCACCAAAACATTACTAACGTTACTAGCAGGTTAAGCGATTTGCTGGCTAACAGTTCACCGGTGTGAGATAAGACAGGCCTGGCAGCCAGATTGGTCATTTTGATAAATGTGTTATCGTGCTGCTATTCACATGTTCACCGAAAGGCCTCCCTCCTCCATATCAGACCCCGGTTTTTCCATTGAGGAGATGCCTTTACTCCCGATGATAGCAACACCGTTAGCCGTACATTCCCCTAGCCCGCATGCTAACTCACCCCGTCAGTCCGGTTCTCCGTGTGTGCAGTCTCGCTAGCCGGCGAGCTAAGTTACGCTAGCTGGGGAAGGTTAGATCAGGAGTGGACCTGAATTCGCGGACTCTGGTCAGTCGACACGAATTCGTCCAGGAATGTTGAGGGAATGTCAAGACGGCCAGCAGGATACGACCGGAAGCATCCGGTAGCGAAGTCGGCAGCAAAACCCGTGGATGCCTGGCTGACAGCTAGCTTAGCATCATCACGCTAGCTGATACATTCAACTGAATAACCTCGTTCACGTCGAAGTCTCTCACACAAACTACGACGGGTGTGAAAGGGCTCCTCTAGTGGTTCAAGTAGAAACACACAAACTGGTCTAACCGGTTACAAAACACCACCATCTAGTGCATAGATTGGACAAGCAAAATCCAGCAGGGCAGTGACTGTACCACACCATAGTGCCAGTCTTGTATGTACTGACATTACAAGGAAAGAGTCATTCCTAGGTTCCTGAGCAAGGCTGGATTACCAGCGAGCAAAGAGGCCCCCCAGAGCCCCAGGTTTACTCTAATAGCTATAAAAATTTGAGTAATAGCCAAGAAAATGAATTAGAAATGTGCACCACTAAAGTACAAACCAGGCTAGGTGGAGTCCTCCATACTCTGTCAGACAGAAGGAAAGAAACCGAAAAATTCATTTGACTGCAGTTGGAGCTCCTGGACCTGAGTCTGCCTGAATACATGCTGCAGAGATGTTTCCCTTCTCTGTGCATAAGTGAGATCTGCCTAGCTCTGCATATGCTGTATATGTATTTTGGATTTTCCTCTTTACTTTTCTCAGAAGCAAGTGTAATTTCACTGCATATTTAACATTTGGTGAGAAATCAGTACCTATGTACCTTTTCTTGACATAACAAGATTAAATGTTTTTGTTTCTTCAGCTGACAACAGCACTGTCTGCTGCACCCTGAGGCCCTGGAAATCATGAATATGGATATAAATCCTAAAAATATAATGGTCATGGATCACAGGCACCAACCACTACAAGTCAAACTCATTGAATTTTGTCTTGCTCGCAAGGTGTCTGCTGCTGTTTCAGGTTCATGTGTGCAGGCTCTGTGATTCAGGTATGTACAGGCTGAAAGCTAGCTTCAATCACATATTCTCTGACACATGACAGCTTCAAAAATGTAATTTAACCTCTGTCGCTGTTCTGTCTTATATGATTTGTGATTTGGCCAATTGATATTTCTTTAAAGGACAAATTGTGCATCCTGATGGTCTGTAAACATGCCTCAACTAAAATAGAAATGGAAGAATCATTTCCGTCTCTGACACACTGCTTCACACCATGATGCAAATCAAATCAAATCACATCACATCTCCTGTTAACCAATGGAAATATGCATTACAGTCAACTAGTTTGCTTTTTCCTGGCATTTATTAAGAAACAAGGAGTCCATTCAAAAACTATTATACACCCATGCCATTACAATTATGTCTACAAAACACAAAATGAACCAAATTAACAAAGCACTACCATTAGGCTTATTCAAAGGAGCATTTTCTTAGGTGCAAATATGTGACAGCAAACAAATGAAATAGTGATAAATCAAACAGACAGTAATAATAGTTATTTTTGGTAGTTGAAAATTCTTTTAAGGTTAATTCTAATGTTTATGCTAATGTTGCACAAATTAAAAATACACAAACACAAAAGGAGATAGATTTGATTCCAAATAATTCCAAGTTCACAAATAATTACCAATAAGCTTATTTAAAAGTACACTGACAACATCAAAATGTAATCAAAACTATTTTTTGGCACTTGAACATTCTTTTCATGCTACTAATGCACAAAATATAATACAAAATAATGTGATAACAAATACATGAAATGCCAAATAAAAAGGACTGAGTACATATTTGGCACTTGAGGATTGTTTCCAAAGTCAGCTTTGTTCATGCTGTTGATACTCGGACCCTGTGTTGGATGAGTTGAGGTTACAGGTTACACATGCCCCGTCTACTGCTGCTGTCTTGGAGCCGTTGGCTTTTCGCAGTGTCCAGGGACCAAGCTACTGCTGGGATGGATCTGGACCTGGAGGTCCTCACTATCAGAGAAACTATGGTGTCCAGCTTCTGAGTGACACATAGAGAGAAATCAGAATATTTTCATTTTCCATATCTTTGATATATGATGAATGTGAGTAGCTGTGAGCAGGGAGCACAGGCTTCTCCTGCTCTACTCACATATTGATTATCTGCCATTAAACACAATGTGCCTTGTACATTTATCTGTGTATTGGGTTAAAATGAACCACACAAAAAGACCTGCTAAAATTTTTACCTCCTGTCCTCTTCTAGGTCATCCATTTCTTCCAGTTCCTTTTTTGACAGATGATCAACAAGTGCCACGCCAATACAGTCTCCCATGACATTGACAGCAGCATTGCAGCGATCTCTGAAGGACACAAACTACAGTTAACTATAGAAGCAGAGGTTATCCTCTTCACAACGTGTTGTTTGATATTTGGTGCAGTAATCGTTGCTAAAACACAAGGTAAACTTACAGCAGCCATTCTATAACCATCAAAAGGGAAGCGTCCCTTACAGGAATCCCATTGACTGTCAAAATGAAGAGAGTGGTGACTGTTCCTGTCGCTGGGATCCCTGCTTCTCCCACGCTGGACGCTACTACTGTCACACTGTAGAAAAGACACAGAGCCACATCAGTGATCACCAGAGTGGACTCTTGACTGAACAAAAACATGAAACTGTATGAATTTGGGGACTGGAAACAACACCATAGACTCAAAGGTCCAGCTGCTGGTGGACAAAGCAAAAGCAAAGTAAACCATGAAGCGCAGATATGAATAAAGGTTAATGAGTGAGACTACGGACAGCTACTTCCTGTACACCGACAACGCAATACTGTATATCAGCATCAACTACCTGATCCACTAATACAGTTTTTGTTTTTTGGATAATAGGGGACATTTAAACTCTTAGGTGTTTAAATACACATCAAAATCTGTTAAATCGCTGTATCTGTCTCAAATTGTTCTGACACAAATAACCCTTAAGAAGAATCACGAACTGGGATGCTTGTGCCACTCTAAAAAATACAGTAAAAATAATACAAATCCATAAAACTTAGATATTTTCAATTTCGATTTTAACTGTTACATTTTAAAGAAGAAATGCATTTCTGCTGTACAGAACAGAGAGACAGTGAAAATAACATCATTGTGACTTACCCCAGAGTAAACAACTGGCTCCAGTTCAATTCAATGTGGTTCAGCTGGGCGATGAAAACTGCTGCGACCACTTCATAAAGGGCTGTTCCATCCATGTTAATATTGATCCCAATAGGCAGCATGAAGCGAGTGATTCTTTTGTCAATCATGAGTTCGTGCTCCAAACATCGGAAAGTCAGTGAGACTGCATTGCTTGGAGACACAATGCATTCATTGTTGGTTCTTAAATGTCCATAGATCTTATACACTGGGGTCCCAAAATGGACTCACTCACAATGGACTTATATCAATATTCTCTGTACATCTACTGCATCAATCCAAGTGATACTATTTTTACTACAATATTTACTATATTCATATTTAATATACTATGTTGAAGACGAAAATAAAGATCCTACCTGCGCGAGATGAGCATGGTCCTCAGTAAGGCAGGAAAAATCCCTTGAATGAAAACGAAGGGACTACGTCTCACGAACAGAAGGTAGACCAGTGGTAGAACTACTACTGCATGGATAGTGAGCCTGAAAAAAAACAAATAATGCTTATACTGTATCGAATGAAATGGCTTACTGCAACAGTGCTGAAAGAGCAAAGGGGAACATACCCACTAATGACCACTGCCACAAACATCCCGAGTTTGAAGACAGTCTCCCAGTTGTCCGACACTTCAACGACATAGCTTGCAGTCATGAACATCACTCCGATTGGCATGAAGCTGGAAAGGAAACAACAGACTGACAAATTATGGGAGTGTCTCAGTTAAGGGAAAGCTGCTTAACTTGATAACTTTTTAAAAAAACTTTTAGACAGATGAAAGCTACACATGACAACATGAGTCAAAAATAAACCAGTTATGTTTTTGACAGTTTGGGAGATGGAAGAAATAAAATCAGCGTATGATGTGTATGATAGACTATAGGATATTTACTCTCTTTCTTTAAATAATTTAGAAACACTCCACAATTTCTAAATGTAACATCTGACTATACAAATACAAAATACGTGCTGTCTCACCATACCCTATTATCATTCTAACCACACGCTTGGTGGCTTCTTTGAAGGTGTTAATGATATCCACAAGGAGTTTCCCTTCTTCTCCAATCCTTTTGAGGGCCAGTCCAAAAACAATAGAGCACACAATCAGGCCCACAGTATTGCTTCCATCAATATGCTTGCTCACCAGACGCACTTCTGTGGCGTTCTGAAACAAGATAAGAAAGTCACTGAGAACGACAGTCTGACAGCTACTCCATGTATCACTAATTATCACGGTTGAATGTGAACTTGATCATGACAAAAGGGTGAAGTTTTTACCGACTCCAGGGTGGAACCGTCATCAGCTTCTTCAACTTCAAACTCCACCTTCACAGTCTTGTACTAAAGATGAGAGAAAAAAAATCACATCATGAGTATTACCTTGTCTCTGTCAAGAGCTGTACTGCATGTTGCATACCTGAGTAATAATATTTACCTGTTGAAAGCTAGCCAGAAGAAGATTTTGTGGCACCATGTTTCTATAAAGTGTAAAGAAAAAACAAACATAAATACCACCATGAAACTGATGAGTAAAAATATTAGTCAGCTTGTAAATGTTGGCAGATCTAGAAAGAAATGCAGGATAATCTTAAACGTAGTGTGGATTCTAGCCAGATATTAATCCTTTTAGAGCACCTCATATGTGTTATTTCTGCTTAAGAAAGGCATTGATGGATGCAATTCTGAAGGAAGTCTCTGATTAAATGATCCAGCAACCAACTGATCTAAAGACATGCTTAAGTCGAAACTGAAACCTAAACATATAGAGAAATCAGTTCTGGTAGGAATCAGCGTAGATTGTCAGAATTTACACTTCCCTCTCACCTTACTAGATCCAATATGGCATCAGTGGTGGAGAAGATTTCATCATCATCATCATCTTTCTCTTTTCCAGCATTTTTGCTGACCCCAGGCTTCATCATTATTACCAATATTAATCCTACAACACATAGTCCACGGTTGAGGATAGGAAGCAAAGAAACAGGTATAAACTAAATGGTATGGTATAAACTTAAATGATCATTTTCTCACTTAAAGCATAAAAAGATGCTTCAGGTAATATACTTTCACTTACTATGTGTTTGTATGAAGATATATTCATAAAAAAGTGAAACTAACCAAAGTGCATTTTTGATATACAATATTCCTCTTACCGATAGTCACAGACAGAAGAGTGGTCATGACAAAGTATACTAGTGCACGTATGGTGATTTTTCTGGAGGTGCCAGTCAGACTACAAATTCCTATCAAAAATAACAATGAAAGCTGAGTTCTGCAGACTGAAAGTTAGAGGAGCTGTAAAATCACATCACTGTAAGTAATAGTTACATCATTGTAAGGTCATGGAAACTTTAGGCAACACAGTTACTGCATATCTCAAGAATGACAAGTCACATGAGTGTGTTTTAAAACCTATGTGATGGTAATTTTTAAACACATGTAAATGTCAAATTGTGAAACATAGGTGTCAGCAATGTAATCATTATCTATATACATGCTAAATAACCACTATGGTATTTTTTAAATGCTATGTGTATAAAATGCATAGCCTCATGTTACAGATGACAGTGTGAGAAACAAACTTGAAGCTTACCTGTTATCACACTTGACACAATAAGAGGAACGGTAACCAGCTGAAGCAGGCGTATGAGCAACTCTCCGGGAAAGCCAATGTAGATTTTGTCAGGGGCTGACAGCTCCACGTAGGTCTTCAGAATCATGCCCAGGCCAACACCTTAGACACAACAACACAGAAAAGGGTTTAAAATTGCTAAGAATATGGATGTAAGGTAAAGCAAACCATACACTATGTTTAATGCCCTTTATGTTAGCACTAATAAAGCAAAACATAACAAATTGACAAACACAGGTCTTATCATGAAAATAATATGTAAATAATTTTCAACAAAACAAAGCATTATATTTATGAAATATGGCTCTCAGTAACATAATTATGTACAGGCTGTCACACTATAACATCACAATGAGAAAATCTTGTTATTAAAGTGCACAAATAGATTCCTGAACTAATCACTGCGGTAGTATTGTTCTCTTTCCTATGTAATCTGTGCATACATTTCTACATTCATACAAAGGTTCCTTGTCAGTGCCCAACAAATGGATACATTTACAAACATACAATATGCCTTACACTATAACATCTTTGCACACACAATGACATCCTCATGGCAACATTATGTGACTGTATACTGCTCTTTTGATACCTGCACTACACCACAGGTAAGCAGTATACAGGTATAGTATAGTATACTAGACTTGAACTGAACTTTCACATCAATGAGCACATGTGAAATTTACATAAATGCATGTGACTCTGACTATATAATGTGGTTGGAAATCAAAACCATTTGGTTCTTGGGTGTTTCAATGTGGCCCGACAGTTAGCGAAATTGCAATGATTAAAACGTCCACTAGGTGACACTGTGTAAACTAGTGAAATTGAGTAACCACTGTTAGAAAGCCATACACAGGATGCAAAAGATGCACCTAAAGCTAAAGTGGTGTCAACAGGAGAAGGTAATTTCCTTTAATGTCTGTACAAACCGTGGCCTCACATCAGTATTTCTCTCTGCTGTGGCTACATGTGGACATTAGCCTTAACTCACTTTAATAAAATGTAGCATTAGCTTGGAGCTGAAGGGGATATTGTCAGTTTTTAGTTAGTTATAACTGGGACATTAACTGCTACCTAGTTTACCATAAACTATTAAATTATTCCTGTCGACTTCTTACTTATCTAATACATTTGCATCTTGATTAACACATTCATCTTTACACCATTTAATTGTATTTCCCCTAAAAATGTCTTTCAAAATAAAACAAATATTGGTTCACTAGCTACCAAAAAGTGTTTTTGTCAATTAAATGTATTTCACTTCACTATTTCATAACTAACAATGTCGAGACACATGTCCACATCTAGCCAAAGCTTTCCTGTGGTAAATTGAACCTACCATGCTTATGCTAGCTTTTAATAAGTCGTTTTAAATTAGCGCAAGTAGAGTAGCCTGACATTAGTTGAACTTACCGAGGAAAACGGCGATCAGGCTTGAAATAGTTAGGATATTCCACCTTTGGATGAATCCAGGCTTGTTGTCCATTTTCAAGCTGTCTAAAAGAAAACAAATTAGCTAGCTAACATCACACTTGGCTCGACAGCCAGCCTGATCAAAGTATTTGGCTAAATAGAATTATTCATTTAAACATGACATTTTAAAAATAAGCACGTAGATAAAGCTTGTTGTTATTTTTTGCGTCAATACTCACGATGATAGTCAAAGAAAGTTCAGTAACTGAAAACGTCCTATTTTGTTTAGATGAGCATTTAGTCAGTTGTTGTGTTGTTTTGATTCGTAAGTCAATTGAAGGTTCAAAATATAACGGTATGTCACGTGACCCTCGAACGTAAACATTACGTCAGATCCCCAGCGGCAGTTAAAGGTTCGTGTTTCAGGTGAGATAGAGTCAGGGGTTGGCACGAGTGACAGAGGAAGTGTCCTTTCAATATCTGTAGCTCTTTGAGTACTGTGAAATATTTTGTATATGAAATATTCAGTACTTCTATTCAAAGGCGTAGACACACAAATTATATTAATGTTACCTGCATAAACAGAATTTGTTGTGATCAGAAGTAGTTTTTTGTCCACATAGTTTGTAAAACATGCATATACCTTGAACAGCCATATATGGCGACTATCAAAAGGCTTTGTGCAAAGTTTTGTCTTCAATAAATTGATCCCTTATCAGTTTGATAGTTTGAGAGCAGCCTCCCTCTAATGTTTCTGCTCACATGTAGTAAAGCCTCATAGAAGAGCATGACCCTTTGTTTTCCTCTGAATTAAGTGTATATTCACTTGTTGTATTAAAATCAAACAAAACTAAATGTCACAGTGGTATATATTATATATATATTATATATATTGTATATATTGTGTACCTTCAGTGAAGGAGAAAGTTAAGAATTGCGTTTTAAAAGCTGACACACAGGAGAAGAGGAGTTGAGAAAATGAATAAATGGAAAACACCATGTTTCAGAAGAGGATGTTATCATACGACCAACTTTTGAAATACAAAATATTAGGATAAGGGATTAGAAAAATCATTGCAAGTCTTACTACTAATAACTTTCATACAAAATGTACAAATGTTTGTTAAAAGTTTCAGTTCGTAAGGATTTTATTGCAGATATAATACATGATGAAAGTCCTTTGACACCATTTTAATGATAGCGTTTCAAAAACTTGCATGGAAAACATTAGCAAAATGACTTGATAACCACAAATCAGATTGGTTGCACCATTTTCTGAAAAGACATTAAGAGCGGGACTGAGGTAATTGTTGGTGTGTCAAGCAACAGAAATTTGACCAAAACAAAAACAATCACACTAGGTTTGAACTTAAAACAGGTTTAAACAAATGTATATGGTGACACTGGATGGATACAAGTTAAACCTGAAATCAACCTTTTGTTAACACAGTCTCTGCAAGGCACATGTAGGGTTGTAATCTTGACACAAAATACACCTTGTGGTGAACAGCAGTAAACCATAAATAGAAAGGCTGCTCTGTGCGTGAGTTGAACATCATGGAGTTACAATATGGCATGCTAACATAGGGCTTACAGAGATTAATTATCATAAAACAAAGCCCAAAAAACCTAATTTACAGTTGTGGAGCGAGATCATGAAAGAGCTCAAATATTAGTATACTGTTGCTACTAGAGGCTGAAGTGGAGATGGATGTTTTTGATGCATTCAAATGTCTTCAACTTCAATGTAAACCTTGCATTTTTCTTGACAAACAGGACACACTTCAACTTTTTAAAATTCCATAAAGTCAATGTGAATTAAAAAGCTCCAAAACACCTAATACCAAGAGGTTGTATTACATTCAGTGTTGTTAATTTGAAGAAGACCATCCTGCCATTGACTTTTGGGTAACAGGTTCTTTAACCAATCAGAGGAGATTGCAATTAATTGCACCTGGTGGGCCTGCAGATTAGCTGCTGCTGGCTGCAAACATCAAAACACATTCAGGCTTTTACTCTCTTTTTTTCTGTGGTGCATCACTTCACCTGGTAAATGGAGTTCTTATCAAGACTGGATGAGTCATTTCCTACACCTCCACCTTACTTCTTACCAGGTAAAATACCCGCTCATCATGTTTGGTTTGCAGAGCCTGAAATAATCAGTTGTCACAGTTTAAAAAAAAAAAAACTAATTCTATCTATTTTCCTAGATGAAAGTCAGACAGGGCAAGATGTGCGGATCTACCACATCCACTCACCTTTCAGCCCTCCACGATCTCCTCCTTCCTTCTTTTCTCCAGGAAATGGCTGCTCCACTCAAACTCACTCACCTCTACCAGGTACATGCTCGCTTAAACCCTGCCTCCATTTTGAATGTATAGTGTCGGTCTGAATGTTACATTTTCTTAGTGCAACTTGGTGATATGTTTTCCTTTACACTCAAGTGCTGATTTTCAGTGACAATGATTAGGAGGAGCTGACTGATGAGCTGGTGCAGTGTCAGCCCTCTGCTTGTTACATGTGACGGGATGCCATGCTTTTGAAAAACATTTTTATTCAGATACAATTTCAGAGAGAAAAGCATTCTTTAAATTGCTAAATACTGGGCACAAACATAATTTTCACATACATTTGAGTTGTTAGAATTTCTACATGTGATCTCATTTTAAAGTAAAATTAAAAAACATAAGCAGCCATTTTAATCCTCTGGTGTCTTCTCTCTAGCATCTGCTCTCCCTGCATCCAACCCCAGGCTGAAGTTTGTGAGCTATGAGACTGAACTGTATCACTCTCCGGCCCTGACGACATGCCCTTCCTGTCAGACTCAGGTCACTACACAGGTCGACTACCAAGTCGGGAGGCATGCGTGGCTCATGTGTCTTGTGTTTGTGCTCTGCGGGTGAGGAGAGACGTATTCAAATCTGGTTATGTAACTACCCAGCATCGATCACACAGACACACGCACACTGAAAAGATGAATGTATGAAAGTATGGTTTCTCTCTCACAGGTTGGTGTTTGGATGTTGCCTGATTCCATTTTTTGTGAAGCACTTCAAGGATGCCTATCACACCTGTCCCCGCTGTCGACGGGTTCTCCATGTACACAGGAGGACGTGCTGCGAATGAACACACACAGGCTGAACTACCAACAGTTTCAGTTTTCAAACTGACTACTGTCGTAAAATGTCTGCACACCTGTGTCAAACTCAGTCAGGATAACGTCAGATGGATTTCAATGTTTAAATGTATAATATATAAGGAGATGTATTATTTTTTTTATGTAGAACATAAACATTTTTTAACTATATTTTAATCATGTTTTGTAACAAAATCATCAATCAATCAAATAAAAATGTTTTCTGTGCCAAGCTTTTTTCCATGTTTTCTGTCTTTATAAAAAATGAGCACACCTCAGGATAAAATATTTATTTTTCTCCAAACAAATAATACCAGCAAATTAAATTAGCATTTGACAAAACAAAACAAAAATTTAATTACTGCCTTTTTCCTTCTGCTGATGAAGCTCGTGAGCTGCAGCTGAATGCTGTGGAAAAGGCTAGTAAGTGATTATTTTGTCAACTGATGGTAATATATTCAAGGTCAAAAATTAACCTCCATGCTTATGTTACATTTGGTTTCCATTGATTTCACAGTTGGCACTAAAAATATTCCCTGCTTACTTTATTTCCAGTCATCAATACAGCGCGGATGAAGCCTGCATGTGCGCCGGCACTGTGTGTAGTGTGTAGTGTGTAAACGTGCCCTCGCTGATGACACCGGAGGATTAGAGCTGAGGTTTTATTTAGATCTCTGAGCCTGGGAGTAATGACCATGTGAGATGCAGCAAAACCCTACATCCCCTTCCTCTGAGGTCACACGCCTTCTGATGTGTGCCGTGCCGTGCCGTGCCGTGCCACACCCCTCCTGCTGCTCAGGTATAAGACGTTTCAGGATGTCAGCTCTTCCATGGTAGATGCGCACTACTGGATCCCGGTAGCAGCAAACTGTGTGCTGAGCCCCGCATGGCTGAGGATGCGTCAGAGTATCTCACTTCCCTCAGTAAATCACTTCCCTCTTTCGTGCCTTCTTCTTTTTTCTTCCAGCGCTTCAGCCGCAAAACTGAACTCCTCTCCTACCTGATCCTGTGTGTTGCCAAAATGCCGTTCATCCCACAAGTGTCGATTGTACGCTCTGTGTCGGGACAGACGGGGAAGGAGAGCGGCTCATCTACAGCTGCTGCGGCCAAGATGAGGGTCCCAAAAGAGGACAAGGGCAACTCGGTGAAGGAGCGACTGACTTTGAACCTCAAACAGCTGGGGAAAAAGGGCCAACCCAGGAGCCATCTGCCAACGCCCAAAGAGGTGTCAGGAGCGGAGCTGCACCTAAAGAGAAGGGACAGGTTGTTGCCCTCGTCGCTAACAGACAGCTTCCCTGCCTCCAGCTCGGATGGGTCCTTGTCGAAGCCGCAGCAGCAGCAGCAGCAGCAGAGACACGCAGGCCGGGGCTCCGTGAGGAGTGAACCAGAGGTGGAGACGAGGACCAGGCATCAGGAGGAGGCCCGTTTCACCCTGACACTCACACCCGAGGCCGTTCAGCTGCTCCGGCGCAGGAACAGCGATTGGCGGCAACGCTCAGCAGCCAGAAACGCTGAAAGCGCAGCTGGAGTTTCAGGAAGCGCCGCAGATTCAAGACGCCGGAGGGAAAACGTTTCTAAACGGCATCAACCGGCAACTCAGAGGCACAACGCTTCAACCAGCAGAGCTGCGGACATAAGCTCAATTGTGAAAATCTCACTTCTGAACGAGCAACACAAGTACGATGATGTGGAGTATGAGGAAGAGGACTATGGTGTGGATGAGCGCGTGGTGCTGAAATGTACCGAGTGGCTTCGTGGGCTGGAAAACACGCCAGTGGCAGCGGGGAACAGCCTGAGCAAGAGCGCCAGCAGTGTGCAAAGTTTCTAAAGAGGAAATGAGCAGCTCTGCTTAAAGGAGTCCAGACCTGTGAATGAACTGCAGTTTCTGTTTGTGTGTTGGCTTGTTTCTGGTTAGATGTTCACTTGATGAAAAATAATAGCCACATTTTGCCTAAAGATAATTTTTAAACAAACTTAAGCAGTGCAGCTTTTTGGGTTATTGTGCAAAACATTCACAATGTGCACAAAACACTGCAGGTGCAAGGAAACACTAAAATGTTTTACATGAAACCAATATTTATTCTATGTTGATCTATACTTTTTCAACAAGGTGAAATGAGGCATTGTTAGTGTTTCTAAAATACTCCATGCAAAACAGTGTATCATGATCTGTAATTCCCTTGTTAATGTGTATCCAATACACAGCAGATTCTCTCTAAAGAGACTACCACTTGGAAAGAACGCTGTTTCCTGTTTTGTTCAACGTCTCTTCAGATAGAAACATGGGTAATCTTTCTAAATCACAGCATTCCCTACACACTTCACTTTTTATGCTGCTGATACATACATGTCAGTAAAACTCATTTTACACACAGCCGAACTGACCGACTGGATATTCATTACAAACTGATTCTGAGCAGCCAAATCACAGACTCGTTTATTTCAAACTATAGTGGAGAAATATGTCAGAATTTAGGGAAAATGATGCAGAAGACATGTAGAATATTTTTAAACACAGAGACACCAAGTGTAAACATCATATGGCTTCAATGAAGAGTTGGGACCAACATGATACAGCTTGTATATACAGCATATATATATATATATATATATGGTAATGAGACTGTACTTTTTAAATGGAAACCAAGAGAGGAAATCAGTTTTAAGGAGTTAGCTTAAGTACTTCTGTGTTCGGTGTGTAACATTTTTCATTGTTCTGAAATCAGGTTTTTAAAGAATCTGCATTCATAATTTATGATAATATGTGTATTTTCTCTGGATAATATTTTTGTAAAATTTGCATAAAAAGGTTTATTAAACTTAAATAATATGACAGTTCCTTGACTGTTTCTGCATGGTATGAATAAATTTGTTATTATTTAGTTGGAGAACTGAGAAATGTGACTTGTTTTTAAATATAACTAACAGATTATCCATGAAATGTAGATTCGTTTAAGCTTTTCTTTACTGCGGCTCATGTCTCACACGCTGTAAGTAGCTTTGTGAGGTCTTAGATGTTGGCTTGGCTGTTGCTGTACATTCCCTCGTGCACAGACCAAGTGTGCTTAGTGGCAGCTTATCCACCTGGGAGTCGAATGCAACAACACGTGTGTTTGTTTATGTTTGAGGGCGTGAGAGAGGCACAAAGAGAGCAGGAGGTTCCATGTGTACTGTTTGACAAATATGTTGATTTTAAATAGTATAAATAATCACATTAGAAAGCTTATTTCATCTGGTGCACACATATTAAAACAATAGCTTTCCTTCATAATAAATAAGATAAACACACAGTGCATCTGTGGTGTACATAAGCAGATGGACAGGCATCATTTCCAGCGGTTGATTCGTCGCAGCTGCACGTAGGCCAGGAACATACAGACAGCTATGATTCCCAGCAGAGCCACCTGGTTCTGCCAGAAGCCCCACACAGAGTAGTCGATGTCCTGGCTTTTCAGGAACAGCTCCCCTGGAATGCTGCACATTGATGAGAGATGCTCAGTGTGAGTGTGTGTGTGTGTGTGTGTGTGTGTTATTGTGTTTTAAGGGGAGGCTGTTATCACACTCACATGGTGCTGTTGCTGTAGAACAACTGTCCTTTCATTTCGTTGATGAATGCCGCCTGAGGGAGACAAGGAGACGGGGCTGAACAACTTACTCGCTTCAGATAAAGACATATTAAACTGAGCTGATCTCGTTCTCATAACCACAACCCTCCTCCTCTTGCTCTGCCTATTTTCCATATCTTACATTCAATCCATATCTGAAGATACTGATCCATTTCAGCCAAGACAGCCAGCTCAGCATGGAGTTGAGATTGACAAGATAACCACCGAAAACCTAAAACAGGAGGACAAAGAGGGAAAAAGGGAGATAATTATACTCTATACTCATAACAGCACTATATTTATAAGCAAAACATTACTATGATTACAGTGGTGTATATGGTATGTATGTGTCTTTGCATCTCACCATCATGAAGACGAAGGGTAGAGCAATGAGGATGTTAGCCATGGCAAATGAAGAGACACTTGCTGAGACGAGGAAAGCCAGAGCGACTCCTGCCAGACTGACCAGAGACATGGTCAGAGCAAAACACATGAAGGCCTCGAAGGCAGGCTTCAACCCTGAGAGAGCGGTCGATACATGTAAATAGGAAGACAGAAGAAGTCTGTATTAAACAAGAATGAGCACTTCAATCCTCTCCAGAGTGTTGCTCTCAGCAGCTTCTTCCTGTTGGGGTCAAACATGGCAGTAAGGTCAAACGGAGTGTTACAGATAAAAAGCAATCAACAGTGGGATATCAGATTAGAAAGACATACAAAACTGGGTCCCTGTCATGTAGATTTTTAATTTCTCAAAACTGGAACCCCCTTGGAAAAAAACAAAGCCTGTGCAGAAAGAATTTGACTGTTCCCTTATTCATTACATAATTTGCAGCTTTCACACTCAGTCAAATGAGTAAAATATCAAAGGCACGATGGGGAGTCCTAAATAACAGCAGGTGCAACAGTCATTTCATGGCTGTGAATAAAACAGCACTTGTTCTTCTCTATACTTGACTACTGGCTGCTTCAGGGTGTTTTCCTCATCAGCATGTTATACAGTAATATGGTGTATGTATGTGCTTGTATGCAGGTAAATTACCCATCATGTAATAGGCGATGGCTGAAAACACAAAGATGGGGATGATGCGGTTGGGGATGAGATCAGCAAAGATCTTGGACAGGAAGTAGACAGAAGTACGATAATAGCCGCTTGAGTTCTCGTGACTGCAAAAACATTGACAAAGACTCTCAATAAACACACAGATACAAACACTGTGACAGAGTTAAAGACATGGGATCGTAAAAGATTTACAGTATTCACTGACAAATTATGATAAAATGGAATAGAAATCTTTTGACCTAACCTTGTATGTTCGAGTATCAGGCTTGTGATGTTATATATTTTCTATTTGTCAACAAATCTCATGAAAAAAAACGAAACCAAGAATGAACTGATCCCCCTTTGTCTGTATAGCTGAAGCCTGATATAATGAAGTGCTCTGCGTCATAGAGCCCCATTGTTTTGTTTTTAAACTGTTAAAAACACATTGTTGAGACACACTGTTGCTCTGACTCACATGTTCCTTCACTATGATGAACGTGCACATAGTATTAGTTGTATAGTCATTTATTTTGACTCAATGTCAAACACACACACACACACACACACACACACAAACACACACACACACAAACACACCCTTTATCTTTCACTCACATGAAGATTGCCCTTTCGTTGATAAAGAGTTCAACCGCAGAGAGATTCCCAAATACCATGTTGATGATAAGGAAGAAGAACGCACCACTCCTGTTGTAGAGAGAGGGAGAGAGAGAGAGAGACTTATCTGATTATCATTTCATCGAGTAGTTAAACAGAAAATGTCAGCAAATGACAATCTGACCTACGTTTCTCCCCATAAATTTCAGCGTGTTACAGCATCATAAAAGTCGTTTCCTCATCTTGACATTATGGCTTCTTATCTCTCCAATCTGCAGTATTTAAACTGAATTTAGCCATCATACCCCAGTGCTTGCTTGTATCCTTGACTTTTATGTAAAAAGTTAATCACTTTCTCTGATCTTTTTGTCACCCTTGTCTTGACAGTTTCCGTTCTTGCAGCTTTTTCTGAAACGGATATATTCACATTTGCTGTCTCACCACATTTCCCTATGACATTTATACATGCACAGAAAACACCCTTTAAACAGCAGAGAAACATCTTTGATATTATTATTATTATTAAGTAGTTCTGTTGTAATTTGGCCTTGAGATGAGCTGGGGAAAAGCAAGACACTTATAGAGTGAGGAGTGTGCAGAGAGGTGAAAATAGAGCAGACACTAGTTTGGCAGGTTAGCCACACAGTACCTGTTCTGTAAAGCCTCGGGCAGTGTCAAGGGCATCTGGTAATAAATGAGTCCCACCAGAACTGCAAAAAAGATGTTGAGAGCCAACTGGGCATAAGAGGTCTGAGGATTCCTCAGCGTGTTCAGCACTGTCCTGCCACACACCACACGCATCTGTCTCACACACACACACACACACACACACACAAAAAGAGAAACAATAAAATATATAAAGTGGGTTCATTCAGCGGGCAGCCAAGCACACTGACATAACAGCTGGCACTAACCACTGCGCTGTAACATTATAAACTCATTGCAATTTCTGTTAATCATAAAATGAATAACGACTGAGAATTTAATTCCCTCAACTGGATAATTATTTGGACCAAGTAAGAAAGATGTTCTGCACAAGGTCTTTTATCGATTTCTGAACTGCAGAGTTGGCCGACCTGATAGAGGAAAGAGGTAGCATAGCTGGCTGTCTCATCTTGACCTGCGACCCCTTCAGCAGTGCTCTGGTTCACATGGTCCAACTCCTCAAGAACTTTCTGGCACAGTTGTGACTGGCGATATGTTGCTGCCAATGGGTTTCTACACTCAGCTGTGGAAAGACAGAGCGGCCACAAGATGTTGGAGACAGGAACAGACAATATAATTAACTTTTCTTTTTATACCAGCTATTAACTCTTCCCAGTTATTGGCAAGTAATATGTCAGGACGTTTTGGTTTAGCCCAGTATTACCTGGACACCTACATGTCTTCTCACCTGATTTACAAGAAACATGCTTACTGGGTTGTTGGTTTCACATAAACTATGTGTGTGTCTATTTTTAGAGTCTGTAATCATACCTGCGGTGACTGACTCAAATGTTGATTTCGCCTCTCCATTTGTGACATCCATAAAGAAATCAGCAGGGTTGTTGAAGGACTCAATTTGGTAGCCTATCCACACACACACATACACACACAGATACAAACTAAAGTCCCTCTATGAAAGCAAACAATATTCTCACATAGTATTTGAGAATTCAAATAGAACAGTAGTTCATCTAGACAACTAGATTATTTTTCATTTCATATCAAGATGGTAGAATCCTATATATAAAATATTGTCAAGCATCAGGACATCACATGACAATACAATATCTTTCCCTTTCCTATATAAGGATCATCATATAATATTATAACAGAGTCCTAGTCAGCATCCTACACCTTTCATAGTAAACACAATCATTACGTACCGAGGTCTGTGAAGTATTCCAGTGCATGGTCTGCTGCTCCTGCATACACCACCTCCCCTTTATGCATCAGAGTCAGATGGTCAAACTGTCTGAAGATGGAGTAGCGAGGCTGGTGGATGGAGAAGATCACTGTCTTACCTCTCCTGGACAACCTGAACACACATTTAAAATAATGTGTTTATTCCCACATAGTTAACAACACAAAGACGGCAGTGGAAACTGAAGGTGCTGCTGGTTCAGAGATCATCGATAAAGGCCGTCTTCCACAGAATTGTATGCTTTAGTTGTAATTTGTAACTTATGTGCGAGTACGTGGTTGCCTAATGTGTGATTAATTAGTAATTGTGTTGTACCTTTGCAGTAGACTGATGATACAGTTTGCAGTGTTGGAATCCAGTCCTGTAGTTGGTTCATCCAGAAACAGCAGAGACGGAGAAGTGATGAGCTCCATCCCGATGCTGCACCTCTTCCTCTCACCTCCTGACACACCACGCAGAAACTCTGTCCCTATCTACACACACACACACACACACACACACACACACAGACACACAAATAAAAATGCTTGGTTGCTAAGCTGAACAGCTAGGGTGGCAATAAGTAAATACTCCAATTATTGTAACTGAGGAGCTTGTATTTGAACATGCACTTTTGGGGCTGTTTTTATATCTAAAAATACATATAAATGTCTGCCAACCAAAAACAAGGGACACTGGACAGGGAAGTCACTGGGAAGGGATAAAGAACACGTTTTATTTTTATAGAAATACTTAAGTGAATGACATTTGTGGAAGAAGATTTTTTTAAATAAATGCTTCTGCTGATACCTGGGTAAGATATAAAAAAGTAAATATGATTGAACAGGACATTGTAATACTCTAATACTCTTTCAACAACTTAATTATAATGATATACAATGATATATGATATACCTTAGTGTCTGCACAGTCTGTAAGGCCCAGGTCTTGTATGATGACATCTACTCTGGCGTGTTTATCTGTGGAGGAGTGATGCTCAGGGTTGAGACGGAGGTTGGCACTGAACAACAGATTCTCTCTCACAGTCAGAGTTCCCATCAGGATGTCATCCTGGAGACACAAGGATGTTGTGCACACAGGATCGTAAGAAGAATCCACAGTATATAATGTAAAAGAAAATGTGTGTATGTTTGATATTTGTGTACCTGAACCACATAAGCAGAGCTAAGCCTGAGATCAGATGTGACAGCTTTTCCGTTTACCAAGACGTTTCCTTGGCGCAGACCGGCAGGGTCTTTTCTTCCTGCTATTACATCCAGCAGACTGAAAAAAAAGAGTGACTGATATTCATTTGGCTTGAGTTATAAATGTGTGTGAAACAATGCCTGTGTGTTTGTATACACAAGAACATGTCTCTTACGATGTTTTACCGCTTCCTGTTGCGCCCATGATGGCATTCATCCCAGGTTTCATGATGCCACTGTAAAAAACACGTCAAGTTAAATCAATTCTTTTGACAGAGGATATTTCTCCTTGAGAATTATTATTCTGTTGAGTTTAATATAGGTTGTAAAAATCTCTCAACTCTCAATCACATAGTTTGGAATCCCACCCCACTGCCCCACACTGTTTCTCCTGGAAAACCTTATTCATCAACACATTCATCAGTGTGTATCAAGTTATTCTGTATCTATGTAATTCATTTTAATATTTTCACTGACCTTTTGGATAACAATTTGTACAGCAGGAAATAAATGAGCATGGCAAAAGTGACACTGAAATCTCTACTGCTGTAAAATTTGCTGCCTTTTGAGTGCCATTCATGCTTTAATTACTCAATTTAACTTACTGCATGTTGCTTTAATGGCCCTGAACCAAAGCTATGATTACAATACAATGGGGAAAGACTTATGGATAATGCAAATGTATCCCTTCTGGCTCAGACATTTGACATCTACCAGAGCATTGACTCTGTTTTCCTAATTTCCTATTCTTTCTCAGCCTGCCTTAACTCTAAATTTAATAATACACAAACGCAAGGACCTTTAAAATTCTTTAAAATGTACAAGTTTGATGAAATCAGCCACAACTTGAACAACCCATGACTTCAAAACTCATTGTCAGATGTCAAAGAATAACAACCATGATGCATACAGTATTGCATAAAAAAGGAGATGCACCAGTTCCATCAGTTGTATAGCATGTCATACAGTCACTACCCATTGATAATGCTTATCTTGATATAATTGTACGCCTATGTACATGCACATACTCACAGGTAACTTTCATGTCCTACCTCACATCTTTCAGAATATATTTTTCAGATCCAATCTTGCGGCAGAATCTCGTCTCCTGAACACAGTAGTGCAAGTTGCTGAATGTGACAGTCGGCCCTCGTTCCTGGAAATACTCGTCAAGGCCACAAACAACCTGCTCCCCCTTAGACATCTTCAAAACTGCACTGTTACCAACAAAGAGGAAGAAAAGGAGTCAGAAAGTGGGGTTTAAAGAGAGAGACCGGTACAGTGTAACACAGACACCTGTGCAGTCTAACAGAGAGAGGTAGGTGAGAGGGCATACAATCAGTAAGTTTCTGTCATAACTCACCTGATCTTTGCACTCCCTCAATCCTTAGCCCATAGATTTATGGGTGTTGCCAAAAAGATAGTGTGACATTGAACTTTCCCCCCAAAATCTCAATGGCTGCAATAACTACATCCAAGATGCAAGACAGGCAAGAGTTGATAATAACAGATGACAGTGTTTATATTGTGTATACTGCAGCTTACGTAGTGCAAGAGTTGTCATTACATGTTTATTCATATTCAGGCTCATGGGAGAGCCCGAGCCAAAGACAGGGAAAATGTCCTAGACAGGTTTATACAGATACAGAATTTTGTGGACCCACACAAATACAGAGAGTTCATGCAAACATACAACAAAGGGGCCAGGACCTTTGTCTTCTCATGGTGGCAACCATAATTCAAATACATACCAACTACAACTATATTAGTTCTTTTTGGGAACTGGAAAAAGAGATTTGCTCTCATTCAGCCACATGAGTTGTGGTTAGGTCCGACATTAATGTCAGGTGATAAGGCCTGGCTTGCAGTCAGTATTCCAGTTTCCAAAGATGTTGGATAGGGTTGAGGTCAGGACTCTGTGCAGGCTAGTCAAGTTCATCCACACCAAACTGGGAAACCATTTCTTAAGGGTTAGGGTTAGGGTAGTTTTACTATTGTTTACTAACTTCATGACTCACTCTTCGCCCCTTGAGATACTTCAGTGGTTAAAATGTAACATGTAAGTAACATGTAGACTTTCATTTACTCATGTACTGTACTTAACAACAGTTTTGATGTACATTTTGTGCCATTTCACACTTCTACTCCATTACATTTCAGAGGCAAATTTCTTTTTTTACATTTATTTGACAGCTGTGACTAGTTTCTTTTCAGTTTAAAATTTTACATTGAAACATGAGTTTGTTTTTCTTGTGACCCCCTTACAAAAAGCATTGCCTAGTTGTGTTTCCTTGTCTGACATGTTTTTGTCTTTAAACTTCTTAGATAGCTTTACTTAAACAGCTCTTTTGAGTTCCAAGGAGGCTAAACTGCCCTATATTTGAAAGAAAATCAAAGATTACAGAAAAACTATAAACTGAGAGCAGATTTGTGTATCGGAATGTTTTTTTTAATCAATTTCCTCTCCCATTTCACCACCTCACAGTTTTATCTGGTGAACCTTTTAAGAGGCCCAAATTAAAAGTAGCTCCACCTCGACCAGCTCCAACAGTAAAACGTGTATCAATAATGTAATTTATTATAATGTATCAGCCATAAGGGCCAGCTTTTTGAAAAACAGGTACGTTTACTTTGATAATGTAAGTAAATTTAGCTGATGATACTTCTGTGGTTTTACTGGGTTGAGGTTTATATGCAGGGATTTATATGCAATGGCGTATTTTTTTTTACATTGTTGGATTGGTACTTTTACCCCAGTAAAGGATCTGAATACTTCCTCCACCATTGATTGGGGTGTCCTTATACTTTAGGCCACATGAAGCCGTGGGCTACATTTCCATGGCCAGGTTGCCCCCTGCCGGACAGAATGCTGCATGTCAGACAACACACACTCGCCGTCAACGTTGTTTTTCTCTGACCTTTTCTCTTTTTTTCCATTATCCAATCAGGCTTCGTGGTTGGCCCCAAGACCCGCCTAGAAAAGTCGTCGCAGCCAATCACTTTCCAGTACAGCGACAAAATGGGCGTGGCCATCTCAAGTAATTCTAAGGTGTTGTCATCGCGTTCTTTACTCTGGTGTGTTCTACACTGGGCGTACGGGCGTAGTGTTAAATCTCCACAATGTGGCTCTAGCAACGGCTATTGTTTCCTTTTCTGTACATTGTTAGGGTTGTGTAACGTATTTTTCTTACAACATACAGAAGGAAGACAGTTAAGTGCCTCCGGAAACCCAACAAGCTTGAATTTCACACGAAAGGCTAGCTCATAAGCTACTAGCTAACGCCTTACGTTAGCTATGGAGGAGAGGAAAGAGGAGGGAGAAGCGGAGATCCAAGAGCACGGCCCCGAGCACTGGTTCTCCAAATGGGAACGGCAGTGCTTAGCAGAGGCCGAACAGAATGATCCAAATGAGGAGGAGACGGAACAAAGTCAGCAAAAGCTGTGGCACCTGTTTCAGAACTCAGCCACCGCGGTAGCACAGCTCTACAAAGGTCTGTACTAAAGATCCCGAAGTTCGGGTTAGGCTAACTGTCAGAGCTAGTGCTAACGAAAGCTAACCCCGCTAGCTAATGATAACGCCGGGTGGGGAGAGACACAAAGGGCACCGGCTAGGCTAACGGTGTTAGCTGTTCGCAGCTGTTTTTCTTCAGCTTAACCAGCTCGATTCCATGGTTGTGTTGCATGACACCAGAATGTGTATTCTTTCAAAACTGTATCAAGGCCATGATTCTGCGATTTTCTTCACGCCTCGATATCATGACCTGGTTCCGTTGCTAGCTCACGGAAGCTAACATTATCAGCAGCCGGGGCTAGCAGCCGATGACCGTGTCCGAGTGTGGGACAACAGGGCTGAATCTGGCTCAGAGTGGCCTGAGCTGTCAGGGGCCTGCGTGGCTGAACAGATTGATAAGTAGTTCAGCTAAGCGGCTCTCAGTCACCGGCTAACTCAGCGGTGTGTATGTTCACCGATGCCAGCACATATGCTCTCCTCATGGCACACTAAAAATGTTTTTGTCCACCCGTTAACAGACACCTAGCTCGTCAAAATGGCGATACACAGGGAGGAGTTTTTTCGACTGAAAACAAGTCGTTTGTTGACGGTCAAATGCAGTGATAATTGTCGCAGCGGTGCGGTGGATGTTGATGAGTTAACGGCACAAAGACATTTTATTCCAACACTTATTCCGATAGACTTTTGCTGATGACTTGTTTGTTGTCAATATCCAGAACAAAATGGCGAAATGATTAACGTGAATGTTGTCTTGTTGAAGTCTCGGTCTGCCCTGCGGAGTTTCTTTTAACATTACACTTGTATTTTGTTTTTAGGAAAAGGTATGGTTTTCCGTCAGCTTCTACTATTGGCTTACATTGACACACATAAACCTGGCCCCGTTTAAAAAGTCTGTTGAAAATGGTGACATCATGTTTGATAATTAATTTGACCTATATGTGAATAAGTGAGTAAAATGTCCATGATTGCCTTGTTCGCCAGTTTCCAGGCAGACCTTATTTGACCACACTGCGATGTTTTGTAATATTTGCAACTACTTTTCTAGTGCACTCATTATCCATCACTTAGTCTATAAATCTTGCTTGTTAAAATGCTTCTGCTTTCAAACTCCTCCCACTGTATGTTCAGACTGTAACACAGCTGTATCTACATAAAACTTAATACCTCTTCATTTCCAGAGGAAACCCTATGGACAGCTCCTGTACATTAGATGTAAAGATTTACAGACAAATTTGAACTTGTAAAGTGATGACTGGTAATAGTCTTTTAACTTTTATACTTATATTTTTGTGGTAAACCCAAACGTTGGCTGGAGTTACCAGTTCTTTATATACACTGTTCTGCATCAATACTCTTCATACACACCATTGCAGTTATTTTTGTTCAGATTGGTAGTAAAATGTGCACCAGTCACTTGTTAGTTGTCATATAACGACACTGAAATTGTTAAGCTTACTAACAAACTGGTATAATGAAACCATAGTGCCTTAAGGTAGCTGTGGGATTTAAGCTTGAAAACATTCTGTGCTGAAAGCAATGTCATTTAGTTACTTAGTTTTCTCTTTGGGTATACATACGTGCAGCTGGATTATATCATTTCATTTATATCAGACTGTTTGTACTTGAATTTCTATGGAGAAGACGTGATCTTTGCATGGAGAGTTGGTATTTACGCAGCAGCAATGTTATTTTAAAGTTATCATGATCTGACCAACTTTTTGCATTTAATTGACAGATAGAGTATGTCAGCAGCAAGGCCTCTCTCTCTGGGTGCCCTTCCAGAATGCAGCCACAGCTGTTACTAACCTGTATAAAGGCAAGTAACTTTGACTATTACCTATGTTGTGTTTCACTCTCTGTGTTTTGGGCATTTTGATATCCTGTATGTAAGTGAGTTCATAGTAAATTAACTTTGATTGTGATGTCCAGATTTGCCAAAAACATTTGTCCTTGCATGTCACCAGAGAGTATGGAGGCCCGTCAGCGGAGCTATGACCTGGGCATTCACTTAGGCTATCAGCGCAGAAATAAAGAGGTGATTGCATGGGTGAAGAAACGCAGAAGAACTATCAGGCGAGAGGACCTCATCAGCTTCCTGTGCGGCAAAGTTCCACCTCCACGGACAGCTCGTGCCCCACCTAGGGTTGCCATGGTGTCTGCAAGCCGACCATCTCCCCCCGAGACAGGCAGTTCTGTGGAGACCGACCTGCAGCCCTTCAGAGAGGCAATTGCACTGCACGGTTAGTCAAAATGTCGTCTTCAATTAGAAGCTGTTGCCTTGTGAGAGTGCCATGCTGGAGTTATATAGCATATGGAGTGCTGTAGTTTACATTTTCTTTTTTTCCTCTCCAGGCCTTAGCGGTGCCATGGCAAGCATTTCTGTTCGCTCTGGTCCTCCTGGTTCCCCAACTCACCCCGCCCAGTCCCTCAGTCGTCGTAGGAATGGTCTTCATGACGTGGACCTCAACACCTTCATCGCCGAGGAGATGGCCCTCCATTTGGATTCCACAGCCAATCGTAAACGAGGCCCTGCCCCCTGTAGTGATGTCATCACAGACTCGCCAACTCATAAACGTAACAGGATGCTCTGAACTTTTCCTACACCACTAATCCCTCCTCTGTCCTCTCCTCGGTGGCCGACTGGACAGCTGATGAGGACTGATGCCTTGGCCAACCATTGAAATCTTCCTCCTATTCATCTTAGTTGCAATGCTACGAATAAAGAAAAACTTAGTTATTACCAGCCCACATAGTTCTTATTTTCTTTCACCCCCTCACACCTGTTGTCTCACACAACTCACACGACTCCTCTCCATGTTAAAGTTTTGTTCTTCTTCAGAAAGATTTTCTTTCCCATTTATGTTTGGATGCCCTCAGTAGAAACTGATATGGGAGCGAGCACGACACACTTGAAATCCTTAAATTGCAGAATGTTGCGTTTAGACATTGTGTATTGGCCGGGCTCCTTTGTGCTTCACATCTAATAAGCAGATGAACCAGGCTGTTGCCTACTGTTTGCTGTTCCCTCATCCCTCAAACGTACTTCCTTCTCCTCTTCTGTGGAGTGCTGGCCAAACCAGACAGGACTGAAGCTTGGGCTCCTCGGGAGGCTGAACTGCCTCCCTGTTTTGTGGCTCCACTCAAAACGCTTGTCAGCGTGTGTATCTCATTCTGCTGCTGCTCTGTGTGTTTGCGTATCTGACAGCAGAACTGCCACTTACTGTGTTGTACTTGTCTTTGCCTTTGAGAAAGCTGCTACAGTATCTCTGGTTGTTGTGCAACAGTGAGTGCGTGTGTGTATGAGTGCCTGTGTGTGTGCTTGTGGATGCAGGGTTCTGGCATATCCAGCACCCACTTGACCCAATTATTTCCTGTTTTACTTAAATTCATTCTATTTTGTCTTTAGTTGCTTTTTGCAGCCCGAACCAGGGTTTTATCACAAAGCAGGTCAATCCATTTTACATAGATAATGGTGACCCCTGTTACTGTCTTTGAGTAGTAGGATGACAGGAGGTGGAAAAACCAAGATGTATTTTCAGCAAAGGTTTCTTTGCTCAAGCACCACTGTCCTGAATTGTATTTTAAGTTTTTGTATTAACTCTACAAAAATCCAAATATGCATAGTTTCCCTATCGCCATCAAAAATTTTGCATAAAGAGCAGTAACAGTGTTTCAAAGGCTGCATTTTATCAACTTTATGTTTTACATTTGTCCCATTGATAAGAATTTAAACTGGTGCATCATCATCATTTTGTCTCTTGAACTTCAGAAAGAGTTGAAACATTTTCACACTTGTGATTTAAGCTTTAAACTTGTAAAATTTCAGGGGGCAGTTGCCTGTTAACTAGTGGGGGCCAATGGCTGTGATATTTAATTTTGTCTAGCCAATTCACGGACTATTGGGTGCGATGGTTCAACAAGGCTTGGGGAAACTTGTTTTTTGCTAGTTTCACACACTGCTTTGTGATACAATCTTGTGTAATGTGTGTAAATAACATGTAGGTGCTGTTATATGTGGTACATATTGTAAAAAGAAGTGCAAATCCATTGGGATGTCCATGTACAATAACAATTCTGACATTAAAAGAAAAAAAAGCCTTTAACTAAGTTGTCTTTGATTTTCCTACTGGTTGGATTTGACATTTTACTATTTGCAATTTGTGCTCGACAAAGTCTTATTTCAGTGCAGAATAATTACTCTCAAAAGTGATATTTCTACGAATTACCTCAGGCCTGTCTCAAGAAAGTAAGGATGAAGAGTTCAATCAAGTGGAAAACTGAAGACATGTAGCTATTATCTATTGCAGTGCCTGTGAGGTTAAGTGTATTGTTCCTTCTCAGTACCTTAATTGGAAAGGCCTTGGCATTCAGTCATTCCGTCATCAGTCACCAAGGGCAGAGGAACAGTGGGTCTACTAAAATGATATCATAGTGGTTGTGTATTTCAGTTTTCTATGCTGTACAGTGGAGTTTAAGCAGGTTGTCAACAAACTTCAATTTGGAGCATATTACGTAGTTCAACTTTTCCAACACATGGGGGTGACACAGACTATATTCTGTTTTGTCCTTTTTTCATCTCAAAAGAAGCTTGAGCTGCTATACGCACTGACATGGAGCTGAAATGCCACAATAATAGAGGGATAATAAAATATCAGTCATTCAGAGAAGATTTGGATCAGTACTGTTCCATTAAAACTTTTTGTAGCATAAAGAATGTATTTTCTTGGTAACTCCATCCAACCAGAGATGTGATGTTTGTTTGGTGGAGTTCATTTTGTTCCCAGCAGAATCATTTTATTTGCTCAGTGTATGTTATTACAAATTTCTTCTTTCGATTTTCAATTTGTCAACAAAATGGGATTTTGTTATCTGTCTGTCTAGATATATTCATGCTTCCAAAACGTAAAAGATTAATTTTTTTATATTTATTACCGATAGGTGAAACAGAACCAGTTACAACAAATAAAGAATACTGAGAAACTAAAAGCCTAAGAGCCAGTTATTCATATTATAGCATTTCAGGAGTTTTCTGATGTGACTGCATTAGCTAAATAATTAGAGGTAGCTAGTTCACCTATGCAGTCGCATCTCTTAATAACATAAAAATTAATCTGATTAAAGTTTGGAAAACTTACGACCTCTGCCAAGGACGTCTTGTTTTCAGTCCTCAACAAGTACTTAACACATTTCAGTGACATTTGCTAGAAATCAAGACCATAAGCCAAGGAAGAACTTTTTTTTTTTTCATTAAGTCCATGCCAAAATCATCTAATCACATGCAAAATTATTTTTCTCTTTCCACACTTGCCTGTCCAAATGAACCAGAACCATTTCCACCTACACAGACATTCTACAACACTTTTTTGTTTTACCAGGATTTCACCAAACTCTTTGTAATTGTGTTGCCAAATTTTTGTTTGCAAGTCCAATTTGTCTAAATTTACAAAATGCATGCATCCAGTTCCTGCAAAATTTGATGGTAGTTCCCCTTTTTGATTTTCTGTCCTGAGTCTGACTCACTTGAAATCTAGTCTTTTATTTTTTGTTTTAATTTAGGAATTCTCTGACACTAGAGAGTGACATGAAAGGCAGGGGAGAGAGAGGGGGTGACATGCAGAAAAAACAACCATATCCTGCTCTCCTCAAAACTTTAGACTCTTTTCAGCCGAAAGAAAAATTACAATGTCTACCCCTTTTTTTTGACCCCTCCTTGCCCCCAATTAATTTTTTACGCGTACCCTAAAATAAACCAAAAAAGGCTTTCATAGTAGAAGTCTTTGCAGATATCTGGTTTCACGTCCCTCTCTGATCTGACAGCAGGTTTGACCTCAGTGCCACCGTACTAACAC